>NW_026635157.1:13387500-13987500 GCF_028554395.1 Pezoporus wallicus | reverse complement strand
ACCTTTCTGGCTGCGTCCTAAGAAAGCTGGTCAAAGAATAAACATTTGGCATGTTAGATTTACAAGCTTTTTCATGACAAAGACAAGCAGGCTTTGTGTCTTTGTTGCAGCTTGCTGTCCTAAAGAAAATAACATTAGCTTTTAGTAGTACATCAGGACTTTGCTCAATAAAGAATTGGGGGTTAATCAGACTTTGCTTTAAGTGCCAGACATCTATGAGAAAGTAGCAATTAATTACTAAGTTACACATCAGCATTTGTTGCTTTGGTTTAGTTTGTGTTGGTGTTTTTGGTTTTGGTTTGTTGTTTTGTTTTATTTGCCAGAGCTGGCAGACAGAGAACCAAACCTTTGATGCTCCTAATAAAGAATACAGTACTGGCATACACATATGTGAGTTTACATACCTGTTGACTTGTCTATGTTGCAGGAGGCATTCATGGAATGCTGGGGCAGCAGGGGTCAAAGTAGAGGGGAAATGTCCTTTGATTCTTCCCTAAGAATTCCCAGTTTAAAGGCTGAGAAACAAGGAGATCAGAGGCTGGAGGGTACATGTTTCCTTGTGTGCCTTTGGCAATGTGAAAAATCATAAATGCAAGTTAACTGCAGTGCTGTAGTTGCAGGGCCTCTGCAAAAATAGCCTTAAAAAAAGTTTCTAAGTAATTCCTAAATTACTCCTCAGGTATGCCCTCTTGGGTGGGCAAACTTCTCTCGGATGTCAGGCCAGATGCAAAGCATAAGAAAGGATTTGGAAGAGTGGAGCTTTGTGGCTGAACTCAGAAAGTTGTATGTGGGTAGGGACAGGCAATATTTATACATTTTGCAATAGACAGTTAAAAGTTTGTGAAGATAAATGGCCAAAATATAAAAGGAAGAATTAGGTTGGTTGGTTTGCTACCACTGAGCTTCATTTTTTATTCCATAGTAGGGGATGCATTTTATTTCTTTCTAGCATAGGTGATGCATTAGAGTTTCTTCCTTGTTGAATTGTGTTTCCTGCGAAGTTGATTGAAGCTTATGTCTGCCACTGGTTTTGGTCACTCAGAGGCATTTGAAAAGTGACTTGCTTGTCTGTTATTGACTGCCTTCACTTAATGTCACTGCATTATTACACGCTGCAGATAACTAATGATTCAGTTGTCAGTATCATGATCCTTCTCCTCTCTTTATTTCTTTCACAAGGGAAAATTGTACCATTACTTAGAACTGCTATTAGTTTTGTAATGTGTTCTTCCGTGCATCAGAGCACTGTGCACACTCAGTGTCAAACACAGCTTATGGTAAAGGTGTTCTACTCTGTATGGGCTTGTAGAGGGTAAACTGTACCATGGTACCAGAAGCATAAAAGCAGCATGACTAATAAGTTACGTGGCTTTTTTTCTCTTGTCTTTTCCATGAGTTTAATACTGGCTTTATGGAAGTGATCAAAAAATATTTCGAAGTACCAGTCTGAGGAAGAAAAAGGTCATTTATATACAGTGTTTTTATGCCGTACACACCTTGTAATGCTGGTGTGACATGCTGCCTTACAGCAGTCTTTGCAACTGCAGTATCTGTGCAAGTGCACATATACACTTCTTAGGTACTGTGTACAGGAGACAGCAAAAGTTAAGATGTATGTTGCATTTGTAGCTGAAGATTAGTGAGGTTTGTGATAGTCCTTAATACTTAATAAAATTAATTCTCCATCTTCAGCCATTCCTCATGAAAGCAAAGACAACATTTATCTAGAAACTGGACTCACCAAGGGGCAAAATTCATCAGCTCCCATCTTTATCCTACAGGTTTGGCCAACATTTTTAGATTCTATACCCAAAGTGATGAGCATCTGAACAACATGAACAAGATCTTAGATGTTCATTCAATGCTTCTGGGAGCACCAAGGCAGAAAATAGAGGAATACTGTAATCTTGGTATCTCAGGCTGACTTGTTTGCAACTAGGAAAGCCATTCTTGCACATTACCATAAGGATGTTTCCCCTGGTGCAAGAGTGTGGTGTCACATATCCAGAGCAGAAGAAAAACACAAAATATTAGTGTTAAATGTCTGTCCAGCTGTAGACTGCAAAGAGACAAAAGTAAAAACCTATTATACAATATACCAAACTTTCAAATATCATCCCCAAAATATCATGTGTTATATGTGCTGTAACATCCAGACTGGGACAGAAGATGCAGAAGGACTCAGACATGCTTCTGCACTGTAGATTTAATGAGATGAAATATAATTTACTTTCCCTGTATGGGAAAACAATTCATGAATTTGTCAGACAACAAGCATTAGAGAGGCCATCTCTGTTGGTACAGGAAACCCAAATCATCTAACATTAAATGATAAAAGCATACACTTAGAACTTTCATATAGTTAGATATATTGCTTCTGTGTATTAAGAAATGTGTGATCTCTTGTCCTAAGCTCCAAACAGATTTGAAACCCCTGTGTTTGATACAGATATGGCAAAGACTGCTTGGTTATTCTTCTGTGTGCGTCCCAGTATTAAGCTTACGAGTATCTTACAAATGTTATGGATGCCAAAAAAAAACCCAACATGTAACAAATTTTTCTCACAAAAATTGCCGTGCAAGTGCCCAGGTTACCGTTAGTCATCATAATAATCCATGGGTTGCCTCCCTTAAAAGATGTTCCTCGCTTTTTTCCTTTTCTGTGGTCCAGTAATGCTTCAGGATAAAGCATAAGGATTACATAAACATATGTTCCTATTCTGAGATCTTTGGGAATAGAAGGCAAAGCCACCAGGATGCAGCTGCAGTAGAAGAGAATATGAAAGTGTGTCAACTGCATAGCAAGGAGATGTGGTTTTCATCTCAGTTGCACAGCGGGAAGCACTTCATTCAATAAGTTTTCTGTTCTCTTTACTTAGAAACTACAAGCTTTTGGGGTAAAGGTGCTTGGAGAACACATTAATTACAAGTAAAAAAACTAAACACAACTGAAAGGACTAAGGTTCCTTCTGAATATAGTAATATACTGAAATGCGTCTTACAGTAAGAGACCATCAAGACAAAATCAATCAGACAGGATCTAAAGGTCCTGCTGGGCTATTGTATTTTTCAGGTGTTTCTGAGATGATTTAATGTTTTCCATTTTGTTCCTACTAAAGGGCATTCAACAGGAACAGTTTTAGGGAAGTGTAGCTTTCTCTGATAGTGCAAGAGACTTCATAAGACCTAAGAGAAGAGGTTTTGAGAGGAGTGCCTGTGTTGGGTCTTTGAGTTGCTTGTATGGAATTGTAACAATACCAGTGTGGGGAATCTTTTGACATTTCCTGAGGAATAGTTTGTCCTTCCAAGTAGAACAAAAACAGTATTTTGTTTCCTTGTAAGACAGTAAAAAGATCAGAAGAAAAAAGAGCTTTCATAAATACATGTGGTGGTGATTTATCTACTTCCTAACAGATAGGTGAGTAAAAGACAGCGCTGACATTTAATGTGGACTCTGTCACCTGCTACAACTGAGTACCACAAAGCATTTTTTCCCTTGCACCTCAACACAAATCATTTCAGGATACTTATTTGTTCTTTTCCTTTTGTCATTTATTTAAATAAATTCTCACCAGCTTCTGTGACTCATTTTTCCCCAGGGGACTGTCTATGCTACCAACAAATGAAGATTCAAAGATTAACAGAATGTGCTTAGAGAAAATCCCACTGGTAGTTTACCTGCCATTGCTTTGTCTGAGGACACTTACTTCAATATCTGAACTGTTCTTCAGTCTGAACTGTACTTCAATATCTCAACTGTTTTCCACCCAGTCCCCTTCTGATTTTAGGTGGCCTGTTTTTTGCTGTGGAAAAAAGGGAGCCAGGAAAGTACAGAACTTTCTGCACTGGAAGTCTGTCTCCATTCTTTCAGAGTTCTGTACCATTAGAGCAGTGACATGTGAGAAAAATGACAACAGTAACTTGGAATCTGAGAAGCAACTGCATGCAGGCATTGGCACGATGGAAGTATCTTTAGCTTGGATAAGGTTACAGCAAAATGAGTTCAGTGAAGCTGAAGGAGATGTTGCCAGCGGGAGGAGATGATTTGGGAAAGCAGATGCTGTGTACACTGTGATTGTTATTTACTCTGTGAGGAAGCATGGAAAATACTACACATAATAGATGCAAGAAGATGCCAAAAATACAGTTATTTCCTGATGGATATATTTTTTAAAAAAGTAGTTAGAAACAGATGAAGAGTGGAGAAACTCTACATCCTGACCTGGATGTCCTTAGAAAATACTATTATAAGAGAGCATCATAATTAAATTGAAGAAATGCCTTTAGAACATTAAAAAACAAAATGCCATTAATCTAAGGTACAGCAGCAAGCTATTATGAATATGGACTTAAATTTTGATTTATATGGACCTAAATGGATGTTTGTTTTTTTTTAATAATGTCAATTCTAAGCCTGCTGGGGTAGTCTCCCAACTTTGAAATACACTTAGAGAACATCCTGTGCTTGCACAATGCTTAGCCGTTAACTTTTGAACCAGTCTTCTCTTTAGTTTCTAGCACCTTAAGTGTAGTATAGAAAAAACAAAGGTGAAAACATAATGGTAACAGCTGCATATATAAAAGATGGTGTACTTCTATTATTTGTAGATAGCTACATTTGAGTTAAAGCCACCAGACTCGTACATAATGATCAGCTGATTTTCTGTGTGACAGATGTTCTAGGTTTGTCTCTGCACACTTTTTAAATCAAGTGTGTAAATCAAAATTTACGAACATGAAAGCGTGTCAGACTGTGTCCTTCATCACCTTCCTGGGTTGTCTAGTATTACGCAATGCAGGGACATTACCTCAGGGGAGAAAGATGAGCTGGAAAGGAGAGGGAGGGATTTGAAAGTGCACAAGGTGGGTAAAATGAAATTATATTACAGAAGAGATGAGTTTCATTCTGCATCAGTTCTAGAGCAGATTTTCTCTGTTTAAAAGGTAACCATTCAGGGACCAAAACATTCATGCAGGAGAGAAAAAAAAAAGTGAAAGAAAAAAAACGCGAAAGAAAAAAAAACCCAAGCAAGCCCACAAGACAGGTTTGAGACAGTCTTTGATGTGTTTTAATATTAATGTCATTCTGTAAATCTTTTTGTGATTAACAGAACAACAGCTCTGTCTCACCAACTAAATGGCTGGAACTGCAGCAACACTGGTGTTTTGGCACTGGGAACAAATTTTAACAGCTTTACTAAGCAAAAGGAGATCCTGAGTATTTTCTGTTCTGAAGTGTAATCTATGGCCTCCTTGTTCTTGTGAGCATGTGGAGAAATATATTTAGGACACCTACAGTTAAGTAAACATGAACACCCACAAAAAGCCATGAGACTGTGTCTGTAAATATGGATTCATTCTCTTCATTTTGACATTTCTTGTTAAATGCTGACCTCACCCATTTTAATGAATACATAATATAATGCTAAATCTAACGGAGAATGTTGATACATGTATTTTATACATTTTCTCAAAGTTGCATTCCTGAATGCCCATGTATAGTTTTTATATTTTTGCTGCTTACGGAAGAGATAATTTGTACTTGAGTCGTTTTCATGCAATACAGGAACTTTTGCTGAATCTCCAGCTCAGAACTTACAGTTACTGACTTTAGTTAAATAAAGTGGTTTATTTGTATGCTTATCTTTCAGGCTTGCTGTTTTTACTCATGCCTTTGTTTTTTGCCAAGAAGGGTAGATTTCCTTTATTACAAAGCATTTAGAGATACAAAGAAGATTAAGGATATTTATTCTTGTTGATAGAGCCACACAGCCGAAAGGCATTTTAAAGGAGAAAAGGAAAATGTACTTTATGGTGGGAATGCCAGGTCAGCATCATTTCCGTCATCACATTTCTGTCCATCTTCCTGCGTATCAGAGCAACTCATGTTTGATCTCTGTCTTGGGTTTTCTGTCCATTAAATGAGAGCACTGGTATTTCCCAACTGTAGTAGAATTTTAGAAAGGGGACTATGATGCTTTGCTTCTATATGAATAACACTAAAATGAATAAGACTTTTCTTATCCAGTTCGTATTATAAATACAGCCAGTTGTCAACCAAAAGTTGACAGCCTTCCATTGGATTGGTTTCTGGCCACATCTGTATCCCTTCCCACACAAAGCACTGACCGTATTTACACACAGACAATATTCCTATTCCCACACTGCACACAAAACTGTATTCGTATAGAGCACATAAATACTGTTTTTAATTCAGTGAATCATGCTTAATTATGAGAAATTATGCCCTTAATTATCAGATATTGCTGTGTACAATTCTGGTATGACAGTCTTGTGATTCTTAATACAGTTGCTAATGGCAGTTTTCACACACTGTCCTTGTGTGCCACTTGCAGGTAAGCATCATCACCTTTGGCTTCAGGTGTTCTCACTTAAACTGATTCTCTGGGGTGTGATCCTGCAAACACCTCTGTGCCTCGTCCATAGTCCATTTTGGTCTGCAGGAGTTCTCCCATTTAGTTCAGTGGGCTTTGAGACAGAGACTGAGGAAGCAGAGCGCTGTTGGTTCTATTATTTCAGGATTCAGTTATTTATTATATAAAAGTCACATGCACAAGCTGAACTAAGCTAACAAGGAGCAGAGGAAAACAAATGGTTTGATATCTGCAGGATGAAGAAATTTTATGAAGTTTTATTTTGTTTTTTGAGAGTTTTGGGGTTTTTTATATACTTTGGCCTTTTGTGAAAGGAGTTTGTTAAAGCAATATTCTAAACAAGAATCTAAACATGTTTCATAATAAAGAAAACATGCTTTGCTTCACAGAGACAGTATGACAAAATAGAGTTGCAGCTCCCTTCCAAGTGGCTATATGACAAAACCACTTAAAAAGAGGGATCAGGCCATAAAAAGACATACAAGTGGCTGGCAGAAACAGCTGTTGCTGACCCTATCCACAAGGTTTCTTGTAGGTGTAGAGCTGTTATTGCGCTTATCTGATGTGCAAGTGGCACCGTGCAGATTCTTTTACCTTCTTCTGGGGCACAAAAAAAGCTTAAGCACTCAGTATTGAAATGTACAGCTTTTAATAACAAAAGACTCACTGGGCAAAGACTATTGTATTATTGAGCAGGTGATTAGAATCCATCCAGACTACAGCTGTTTTCTTCTTATGTTTGTTGCATATGCAGATGTTGCTATGAGGAAAGGAGTCAGCAATGACTGATGTGGAGCCTGTGGTCACAGATTTTGCAGCATCAGGACGGGCAGGCCGCCGGAACGCCTTACCAGATATTCTGGGCTCTCCTGCTGCTGCTGGGACTTCAGACCTGCCACACAAACTGGCTGAGCTCTCTGTTTCAGAAGGTAATGGCTGCACATTCAAGAAACTGACATTTTTATGCAGTCATCCTTTGCTTTCTTCTCAAGACTTCTGCCACTTTGCAGTTTTGATGTCAATACTAATGTTTCTTTTTTCATTTAGGATTAAATTCAACCTTCAACAAACAGTTGCCACTTGTGCCTCCTGATGAGACAAGTTAATTTTAACCCAGACTAAGTCTGCCATATCCACCTACAGATTCAGTGTTCAGCAGCCTGGGGAAAGGTGCTGGGAACTGAATTCCAGTACCCCTGAGGAAGAGCAAACACAGTTGCATTGCTGGGCGGCTTAAAAACACACTGCTCCAGCTATAGAGTCTACTCCTGCGCTGAGACAACTTAGCACAAGACAGCAAACTGTGCTGTTAATCCAATTACAGCTATCCTAACTCAAGCATACACATTAAGAGTAGTTTTTACAGTAATTTACTCCTGCTGGTAGGCTTTAAACTTTGCTGTCTGAGACCAGTGTCTTATTTTGCCATATCTTTTAATTTGATAAGGTGTTTTGGATTTAGCACAAGTCTAATCAACACCAGATTTACTTTTTACTTTCAGGTAGGATTTCAGGGGGATTTTCAGATTCAGGAAAATCTGGTTTCTAATGCCTATGAAGTGAGAATTGTAAGGTTTGCCCTGAGCATGTGTTGCTCCTACTTTTCTAGGTTCTAATTTGGAAGTAACTTTTTCCTCTCATGCCCATTGCTCTTGCTTCTGTGACAAATGCCACCACAACTGGTGGGCCCACATCCAGGCGCAGCGTAGTGGATGGCCCATGAATCTGAAATAAATTATAAGAGGGATTCCCAGGCTCCAAGGATGTGTGTTCTACTTGTATGTTGCCCAAAGCAGCTACAGGATGTTGATTTTACAGCCTCATGAAGCACCATAAAGGCTGAGGGGCAGGGAATTCGTTTGATTTAAAGTTGTTCTTGCTTTGGTGATTTAATTTATGTTTATTTAATTGGGGGTTCTGTAATTTAAACCCAACATGGGCCTACTAGATGACTGCTTGGCAGGTAGAAACAACATTACTAGGAGAAGTGAGAACTGAGAGAATGACAACCTCCAGGCTTGAACCTGGGAAGAGGGGAAAACAAGAATCTCAATGGATGCTGGAAGCAGACACTACTTTTGCAAAACAAATTGCAAAGATTTATGAAGGATAGAGGGTAGACATAAAGCAAAAAAAAAGGAAAGACCACATAGTCAGATACCCTCAGGCTGCAGGACGTTACTGAGAGGAACTGGGATAATCTGAAAGAGCAGGCAGGAAGGATGGCAGGCATGATTGTCAGAGCACATTTAAAGTAAAGCTAGGAGCCCTGTGAGTCCAGTTAAAACTCCTTTGTTTCGAGCAGAGCTTTTTCCCTAGGAATATGAGAAGTATGTCCATACAGATTTTTCTCCTGGTGTATGCAACTGGAGCACTGGAAATCCATTCTAAAGTACAGAGTCACTTAATATTTACTGCTTTGGTTTTCAAATATTATGGTGTTCTTTTTATTCAAAATAGCTCTTCTGCCTGGCACAGTCAAACTCCAGCAGGAGACAACTGTTTCCCTTATCAAAGGGGAGGTAGATGAGAACTTACATTGTTATTAGTGCCAGGAGCTATGGAAGTGAAGTGACTGGTCCAACCCACTGAAATATTCATTGCCGCGTTATGTGTATTGTTAATAGCAGTGAACCTTGAGGGAGATACACAGTGTTACCCATGTTAAGCAAAGAGCTGTAGATAAGATCTTCATGTTTGCTTCATCTTGGCATCTAGAACGTTTAGTAGTTGAAAAAAATATACTTTTTAAAGCGTGCAAAATTTCTCTTTTTTTTTTTTCCCCTGGATAAAAATAAACATGAAAGAGTGAAAGTTTTGTTACAGAAATTTTAAATAGCAAAGCATAAAATAAGTACTTAGCCATCCAGACAGAATAATCCTCATTTTCTAATGCCCATACAATGCACTAAGAAGAAATGAAACTCAGCTACATTAGTTACAGCAAAATGTACTGATGCTTTCTTACAAATACAAGGACCAGCATGGCCAGGATTTGAAGAACAGTTAAGAGAATGGAATTATGCTTTGCTTTTGTCACTGACATGTAGCTGTGCCAGAGTGTGCCCTGAAAGAGTGGTTTCTGTTATGAGCAGTTTGTGGTATTGATAATAGGAAGTGAATACAGGAGACACTTAGGTCCACTCTGACTACTAGAATGCTTTTTGGAATTAGGAATTCCAGGTGTCTCAGATGGGAATTACAGCCTTGCTGTGTTGTAAGTTAAACTACTGATGAGACAGCAAGGAGTGAGAATTCATTAAAATGGAAAGAAAGTTTGGAAGTTCAAATGCTGTGACAGGGAAAATGTGAAACATTTGGGGCTCTAACAGACATCTCTTTTTGGTTGATTCTGGCTTTAAGAATAAGTTGTTAAAAAAATGAAAGCTATTTCTAGCTCAGAACAAAGAAGCTGGATAAATGAGAAAAGTGGAGAAGATGAAACATGTGGCTATATAATATATGCCCTATTTTTTTTTTTTTTTTTTTTTTTAACTCCGAAAGATTCGGTGAAGATTATGGAAAATGGTGAGGAGAACTCTCTCCATCTTGCTTCAAATTTAGCTAATGCTCATTGGATCATATATTTCCCCTCTTTCTAAAATGCTGTCAGCTGCTGTCATAGGGAAAGGTCAGGAACAGGATGTGCTAATACCTTTTGTCTGGCTTAGAAAAGAGACTTTGCTTTATTCTTTATGCATATACAAAGCTCATAGCTGTGTGGTATAAATTTCCATGTACTCTGCAAGCTGCATCAACTTAATGTTCTCATGAGATGAACAGGAAAGATTTTGGCACCAGCTGTTTATCTCAGAGCCTAACTCTGAAATGAAAACGATCTGTATCCAGCCTGATCAATCTCTGATGGTGCATAAGGTTTGGAGGTTCCACAGGTGGTCTGGTGAGAAGCCACAGGTGGAACCATGTTAAACGGTTGATTGGTGTCACTGATGATCAAAAGGGTGAAGAGGAGCCTGTAAGAAGTTTGAGAGCAAATAAGCTGTACTGGTCTATACTGCACTAATATTAAGCATCCAGCCTCACACAGAAACGGCCAATAGAGGAGACTGTTCTGTCTCCCTTTCCTCAACAGTACTGTACTATGTAATGTGGAAGAGTGTCAAAGTAACTCAATTTTTAATTTACCAGTATAAAACTCCGAAGCCTCCAAACCTCTGAGCAGACTTGCTCCATCAAGTGGTTTCTGCTAAGAGCTTTAGCTGATGAATTGCGTACAGCATTATATATTTGCTGTGATATGTACAGACAAGATATATAACCTTTTTGTCTGTTTGTGATACTTTATGCAAAGTCTCCAGGGCAAATAGCTGAAAATATACCCTCTTAGATTATATCTATTAACACTGAAGATAATTCAGACAGACATGCTGAGCAGACTTCTCCTTGCCCCAAAAGCTGTAGGCTGTCTGGAAAATTATTATGCTTTGCAAGGAAATCAGTGCAAGAGGTGTTCCTGTTTCTTAGTGAGAGAATTTGAGCATCAAAAGTGATGATGTTTAACTCCATGAAGTGACCATATACACTGGAGAGCTTTTACTTCTATTAGTCATGTAAGCATGCAACTCTAATGTATGGAAGAGTGAACTTCCAAATGAGACTTAAAAAAAATTCCCTCATCTTGGGAAGATAGGGTGAATTCTCCTGGGTATTTCTTGGAAATGAAGGTCAGCCAGATAGCTGGCATGTTTATAAACTGTGATGTTATCTACCTGAAACCAAGCAATGCTCAGAGGAATGCAGTATTCTAACTTGACTTTGGAAATGACCCAGAAAAAAGAATAACAATAATAAAACGTTATCTCCCATCTTACAATCAAATGCACATTGATCAGTGTGTGTAAAGAGCAGGCAAATCAACACCAACAGGCAACTGCTTTTGGAAAATGCCTCCACAAGTTTTTTATCTGTTGAGTTAATCTGTTTCTAAAGCATCATGAGTGTGGTAATAATAAGCCAATCCAAACAGAGATGATCAGTGAATAATGCAGATATTTGGCTGCATTAAAATAGCTGTGAGAATGTGTGTGGTATAAACATTTAATTCTGTCTTTTTTTTAGATGAAGGAGCAGAGGGTGGAGAAGTGTCATCATCCAAAGCCTTGCTGGAAAGTCAAGAGGCGGAAGGAAAAAGCAGCGATTCCTAACACCTAAGGACTGCTGGATTAATGAAGCCAATTGACAGACTTTCCAGTTTCCCCATGACACCCCTTCTGAAGTGTGGTAGCAACTTTAGCAGCACAGACGAGATTTTGCAGCACACTTGTACCTAGGTGACATTAATGTGGAGCTACTGTTTTTTATACAGTCATTCTTCAAAACAAATGTTCTTCACATCCAAATGGGAAGAAAACTAAAGAACGTATCTCTTGTTTTGGGTTTTCTCATGGTTATAGTACTCATCCTAACTAATCTTCTTTGACAGTTTCAATTAATGTACCTAGTAGATGTACCACCAACTAATGATTGCTCCAAAATAAAAATCCTGTCTCTTAATTTCCCAAAAGAGCTTCTTTCTCTCTGACACAGAGGTATATTCACTCTCCCCACCTTAAGGTGACATTAAGTATATATTAGATTTCAGATATTATCTGTAATTTATCTCCTGAGATTTTTGTTCTCATTAGGCACATGTAGATGGGTGTGAGAAATAAAAAAAGAGACTTTTTTTTTTTCTCTCTTCCTCATGTCTCCAAAAGGTTTGGTAAACTACTTCAACATCAGTGTTTGCTTTCTAACTCTCTTTAAATTTTATTTGATTATAGCAAGTCATCTCAGTTCTCCTGCTCTTAGCAGTCTTGACACTTCTGTCATTTCTGATTTTAGGCTGAATATTGTAGCTGTTCATGTGTATCTAAAATAAAGTAGTCATGTTTGTAAGTGATTAAAATTGTTTAATCTCACTGTGGAAATTAAATAGTTATGATATTTTCTGTCTTCTCTTGATTCCCTGATGTTTCTTCTGTATTGCAAGACTTAAAACCCCACAATACGTATTTCTTTTATTTCATATGGCTTTTGCTTTAATGGTTTGCTGACAATAAAGATATTTCTATTTATTTTTTTTTCTCTGCTGAAAGGAATTGTTTTGTTATGGAAGTCATGCTCCTGAAAATACTTAGCATTCATTCCCTTATTGTAGGGGACCTAAGTTTCTCGATCTAAGGTACAGACATGCACCTTTTACTGCAGCCTAGGGCAGCAGCCATTTATGTACTTCTTGAAACCTAACCAACAATGACAATCAAATGCTTTAATGTGCCCACACAATCTCTCTGCTGGGCTGCAGCCAGATGGAGGAAGCATCTCTGAGTACATTCCACATTTGACCGGTATACCACCTCTAAAATATTTGTGTATTTGATAGCTGGCAGAGAGCTTTTAAGAGGTCTCTCTACACACCTACCATTCCTGCTGTGCGTTTATCTACTCACGCACTTCTGTCTTCGGGGGACCATTCAGTAAAGGATTCAGTTTCATCCAACTGAATTCACACATAGTTCCCTCCACTTACTTGTATTCCTTTTACAAGTGCAACATCCCAGAATTACTTGCAGGTTTGGAAAGGTAAAATAACCTACTCCACTGGAATGAAACAGGTGGCTTAAGAAAGTCTGAGTGACTGAACTAGCTGAAACTGGCAGACCAGAGCTGAAAACTGAAATGGAGAGGGACTCAGAGCTAACTATATTTGTGGTACATTCTCTTGTTCTGAGTTGCAGTCCCATTTTCATGTACCAGCTTTCTTTATAGCATCACGGTACATAAAATTGTTCAATTTTAAGAAGTTAAAATGATCCCATGGAACTCAAGTAGCTGAGTATTACTGAAACAGAATTCTTTATACACTTTAAGTGGAGCATATGCTAAAGTGCTCTTCTGGGTCATGGCCTATATTGAATTTTCTTCCATAATTGCAGTATTGGATATATTTAGATTTTTTTTTTACAGTCACTGAAATTTGGGTTACAGGAATAGATACTTAAAGTATTTTGTTAGCCTAAGATGCTTTCAAGTTTTTTACTATTAAGATGCCAATTACGAACCAGCTGAATTTAGCAAATTATTCATGTGCTAACTTCTACACAAAAATCATTCCACAGCTGTCTACATACATGTAGTTAACTGCTCACAGACAGATATACAGCTTAGAACTAGTCAGAGTGCTCAGTACTCTGGGAAATTGGTGCTTACTTTGTACTTGAGCTATATGAATCTGTCATTGAGAAAATGCTGTGTAGAATGAAGGATTTTCACAGAAAATTAGAAAAACCTCATATGAAGTAAAGATTAACCAGAAGATTTAAAATGAAACTCAATTAAAAGTGGGATGAACATTTCTGATCTCTAATACATGGGTCACATATTATACAGTCCTCATTTGTCTGTGTATTATCTGGTTGCAGATTAACCAGTACAGATGCAGAAATATTTCTCTGCCACATGAAGGTACAGTCTGTGTCTAAATAATTATTAGTTTAGGCTGCATGAGAGTGTTTTTCTGTAGTAAGTTCAGATATAGGAGAGGAATATCTAGTTATGCCCTGAATTTTGTCAAACATAACTTAATGGTTCTGAACCAGCTGTGTATTTCTGACCAGTATAAACACTTGCTGGTGCGAGAGAGATTGTGCCATATAAACTTTGGTCCAGAAGAATTTATTAGTTCTATATTATGCTTGACTCAGCCGAATGGGGAGCTAGCCCTTTTATTGCTATGTGGGGGTCTCTATACCATGCTGTCAAGTAGTCTGGGGTTTAGGCAGGGCTAACTCAAGCACAGCTAAGGTTGGGAAAGCTCTGGTTCATTTTCTTGTTAATACCTTGAAGATAGGTGATAGTCCCACTACACTTTAAGCCTGTAAAGAGCAAATGAAGTGCTTCTGAATATATTTCTCACTGAGCCTGTTTATCCAGTCTGAACCATTATCCAGACTATACCACCCTCCCATTAGCTCAGCTAAGGGTAACTGATGACAGGGCATTCTCCTAATCCACAGGGTAACAAAGTTATGGCCCTGAATCAGCAGAGTATTTTAAAACATGCTTAACTTTAAATGCATACGTGTCATAGAAGTCAACAGAACTTCTTAGTGCCTAAAATTAGGTACATACCTAATTACCTTGATAAATTACAGCAGCAAACTTCTATTAAGGCTAATCCAGTATTATAATGCATTAATCCCAATTTCCATTCCAGCAAGTATGGCACAGGTAATAGTATCGTTTTCACCACTTTGCAGCACTATCCTGGGCTTTTATAGAGCAAAGAAATTCATTTTCAGTACCAAGCAAAAAAAAAAAAGGTAACTTTGTTGTCTTCAAATTTTAGAACTTAATGAAGCAATTATTCATTATTAGCCACTCTGCATTTAAAAAAAAAAAAAAAGCCATGAAATACACTTGTAACTTCACTGTGCATATACAAAACAATTTAGGTACTTTGAATATACAGAAAATTGGCCTCAATCTTTTCCACGTTATTAGGAAGGTAATTTTCTTTGTGTCAGCCCTTCATCAGAAGCCTCATGTTAAGAAGTAGATTAACATGCTGAGGTGCAGCTTTTGTTGCTATAACCCAGGAAAATTCAATTTGTTATCTGGAAGGCAATAAAGGACGAAATAGTTTTCAAGGTAGGGGACTGATCATTAGAATGTTCTCATTTAGAGAGATTAAGAGACGTAATTAAGCATTTTTTTAAATTAAGCTCATTTGCTATGATTCCTCATACAGCTATTTCCACCTGTGCTATATACAGTCATTCTGGTATAATACTGCATAGGCTGAGCTTGGATGGATAAAATAAGTGACAAAGCAGTTTGCAAAGTGGTATATTTTAACAGAAATTTCCAAATCATTGACAGTACAGCAATGTACAGGGCAGACTCAGTTGTCATTGAAGACAAAGACTGATTTTATACTAAATACAGTGTGAATTGTATCTAACTTTAGTTTAAAGTTACGAGTTACTAATCATACAGAAAATTTCTCCCAACTCAGAAAGTCCAGGAACACAAATGTTTGGCTGCAAGAGAGCTAGTCATATATGTTTGCCCTATTGAAGAACAATAGGGCAACATCAAGGGAAACATCATACATGTTTGCACTGTCCAAGACATCGTATTTAGTTATACGAACCCACAATTTGACCCACAGTGGCCACTTCTGTGTTGTGCAGCTTTCATACAGTAGTGATCGTACAAAATAATATAACTGTGTTTGCATTGGTTAAAAATGACAGCACAGCAGTGACTAGAAGTTGTTTAAACTACACTTTACCGTCAGTGTTCCAAGTATCCTTTATGTATCACACATAGAAAGAGGAAACAAGGTTTAGAAAATTATTTAGGACTAGTTCATATTCGTCTTTCCTGCCTGCTGGTGGTGCTTTATGTGTGATAAAGCCCATCAAAAGGAACTGAACGGACATTTCTGCATGGATTTCTCCACTGGATTAGCACAGGCTGTATTTGCTGTGCTCGGTGAGCATAAGCCCCAGATCCTACGTGGTGTCGGGGGGGTGGGTCCCAGGGCACTTGCTCTGAAGTGGTTTGGATAGTAATAAAGGGTTTAAACTGTTGTGCCATCTAGTGGGATTTTAGCTTATCAGGTAGTTTGTGCAAGTAAGTGGAGGGAGACAGTTTATGAGACCTCAAAACCAGCTGGGAGGCATCTGCTTTAGAGCAAAAGAGCGAAGATGTTGGGAGATGGCCTGGTGAGAGGTAGGCTGTCTCCAGCTAATCTGTATGTTAATTTCAAGGATTTCAGCAAGGGTTCAGTACCTTGGTGTCTCTGCGTACTCAGAAAGTTGAATGATGGCAAACAGGAGACATCTTACATTGCTGGGAACGCTGCTCCAACGGCTTAAGTCAGTTTGGGAATCCAACGCTGGCTGAAGCTTCCTCACCCCACAGGACTGCCTGTGGGGTAGGTACGTGGTGCTCCTTCCTGCTGTGTCTTGGAGCTTACCTCCTCACCAGTCTGGAGGAGCACATCGCCTCGTTCAGAGGACCAGACTTCTTGGTGGAAACTCGTTAACACTACATGGGCAAAGGAAAGATGTGAGGCTTGGGCACCAAAGAGTGAAGTAGCCAAAAGCATTTTCAATCTGGAAGCTCTGTCACAAAACAGGTGTCTAAATCTGGCTTGCAGCCTATGCAGCTTTAGATGCCCCCTCTACAATTTGGGCTAGAGTGCCAATACCAGATGACTGGTTTTGACATTTTTTAGGGAGAACTCAGTTTCATCTTCCACACCTGAAGCTGTTCTGCTTCTGACAGTAATTAGCAATAAATGATGAGAGTGTTTCATTATTGGTTTATTCTCCTGTTCAGACCAGTGTGGAACAGTTCATATTGCAAGATGGCCTGGAGCAAAAGGAGGCCTGAAGGCCATTGCTCTGTGTCATGTCCTAAAGCCAGACCTCTAGATTCTAATTAAAGCCTTAACACTTGATGGAAAATAGTTTGGCTTTTTTTTGGGTTCTTGATACAAAGCCTGAGTGCTCTGGGCCTTTCTGGATTAAACATATATTCAGCAATTACCTATAATGTAAAGGGTCCTTATGTGAGGATATGGACAATCCTTACAGCTGCTTTACTTCTGGAACTCTGCTGTGCAGTGACTGATGCTGTAAATCCAGTGTTTATCATACAATGTATAGAAAAACTAATCTGTGGGAGCCTGGATTAACCTTCCCATTTATTTTAATTTTTTCCAGATCCCTTAGGCACGTTTGTAAATGACACATCAGCAGTGTAAACAAAAAGAAGCAGCATGTAAACTGCTATTAAGCCCCAGCAGTATTCGAGAAATGGTTTCCTGATCAACCACGTAATTTCCTGAAGGCACAGGAGCACCTTTCCCCCGAGGGCTCCGCAGCCGTCAGACAGGCAGCCGGGCACTTCACGCCCGGTGCGCACAAGATGGCGCCCGAGCCCGCGCCAGGCACCTGAGTGCTTTTCTCTTCCCCTCAGCTTTTCAGTCCCGGTGCTCGCAGCGCCTCGGGCATGGCAGTCGGAATGAACCGTCACGGGAAGGAGAAGGGGAGCTGTGGTACCGCCCGGCCGCCCAGCGCCGGTAGGGCGGAAGATGGGTCTCCCCGCAGGTGCCGAGCGGTGCCGGCAGAGGGCGCCCCCGCTCGCTCCGGCAAGGCTCGACTGCAGCGGCGGCGTCCGGCCGCTCCCGCCTCGGCGCTGCCCATGGAGCTGCCCCAGCCCCCTGCTCCACAAGCGGCTCAGAGACGCTAGAAGGCCCTGCGCGGTCTCCAAACGCTTGGGGGAAACCGGGCTGAACTGTGCCGCCCTCTTTCCCCACCACAGCCAGCTCCTACTGATCTGCAGGAGCGGGTGGAGGGCAGGTGAACTTCCCTCAGAGGTGCCTGCTACACTGTCCATCTGGTCACCTAAACAAGCAGCTTATTTGAATTCTGACTCTCCAGCACAGCTGTCACTCCTGGACGGCCATTCCCCAGCAGCACCCCCGAGACTTGGCAGGCACCTGTCCGCAGCTGCCCAGTGCACCAGTAGGTGCGTTCTGCCTAGCAGTCGCCTAAGCCACATCCAGCAGACAACAGAGAGCAGGGGCTGAGCCACGTTATCCTGTGCGTCACAGACGAAAAGCACCCTTTAAGCGTAAAACTGCCATGCATGCATCCGCGGAACAGCTACACGTTTTCAACCTTCTTGTTCCTCCCACCAATTTAGTACCTATCTTCTACTTTAATTGCTCAATAATACCATTCCTTCCAGCACTCTGAATTTCTCATCTAGCTCCATGCAAAGCTCACATTCACCTACTCAGTGCTGCTCACCCCTTGCTTGGCTCACTTACACCTCCTGATTTATGCCCAAAATCAACTGTTATTGCTTCAAACAGCCAATATAAGAAACTAATCTCTTTATTTGCCTCCATATTTGGTAAAATGAGATGGTAGGACAACTCATTGCTATTCCTCCCAGCAAGTCCTGGTGGGAGACTGAGATCTTATGTATCAGACAGACGCATTAAAGACCCTTGAGCTTGTCCCTGAATAGTCTTTGTCTTGAGCACTGAGAGAAAGCTTCTCTAGAACAAAAATAGCTTGTGATTATGCAAATAGGGATGGTGTTGCGATGTAAGAAAGTGCTGAAATAAGTTTCAGACATGTTCTTTCAGACAGCCTTTGAACTCTTGACTTTGCATCTTTTTTTCCTGATGATGTTAAACTTGGCTGTTATGAGTGGAAACTTTTAGTTAAATTTATAAAGGATAAAATAAAATGTAAGAAGAAGTATACTTGGGGGGGGGGGGGGGGGGAGACAAAGGACAGTGAGATGGAGTTAAAGAGTTAAAGGCATGAAAGTTGTGCCGTGTTTCCTCTCCGTAGCCTTTCCTTTAGCAGAACAGCTGAGCCTGTTGTGTGAGTCAGCCTGCTTCTGCACCCTCCACTGGCTCTGGACTATGGATGTTCTGAGCTGTGGCTGCAGTGCTCAAGAAAGTTTCAAAGGTCTGGAGGAAGACGCTATTAGAAGCCTTGTTTAACTATTACAGGATTAGTTACAGACTTTGTGATCCATAGAGGGTCTGGGTTATGTTTATGACTGACACACTGAGGGGGAGATCTTTCAAAATGTACGCATGGATGTGTAGAATTAAAGGAATAGTGGATGTGTCTGTACTTCCGCAATGGCACTTGCTGCGGTATAGTCCAGAAAGTGAGATCATTGATTATCCAGGCAGGGACTACACACGTATTTTACTTTCTGTGTATATCTGTATCTTTTCCCATGATAGACTTTGTTTTGGCAAAGGACAAACATACTCATAGCAAGTGGGGTATGTTCTAAAGTTTCCTGGTTTAGACTTGCCCATTGTGACCATATCATGTGACTCCTTGCATAATCTAGGATATGGAACTTCTCTGAATTACTTCCTGCATCATGTCTAATAGCTGTAGTTGTTAACAAAGCTTACAACTTGCAGGGATGAAAAGTCTAATAAGGCATTTTGAAAGCTGGTCAAGGGGCAAAGTCTCATCACAGCTAATATGTACTTCATTTTTAATATAAATTTCTCTAGGCTTAATTTCCAGTGACTGGAGTTTTGTATACCGGATTGGAGACCACTCTATTCTGTTTCTCTAGGATAGTCTGCAAAAAGCAGGATGACTGAAATTTTCTCCAAGATCGTCTTGGTACTAGGTCCCTCTTTAAGGCTAGTAATGAGCTATCATAACCCTGTAATGCTTCAAATTACTCTAGAGTTTCGTGTTCCGGGAAGTTTAATATTTAGACTGATTCAAACTCAGAAATGACATAACACTTGGTCACAAACCAGTATGAAAAAGCAGGGATATAATTGCACTCTTGAATGAAGCAAGTTAGATGTGTAATTCTGCCTAGGTCATCCAGCATGAGGTTTCATTTCAGAAGCACCTCTGTCTGATGTCAGGCTTTTTTTTCCATCAACAGGCCCATAAATTGATAACATAGTTAAGTTATTTATCAAAATTGTGGAATTCAGACATTTTTCAGGGGTGCATTAACGCTCCCTGTAACCCACTGCTAGTTTAGAACTTTGGAGGAAATGGCTTGCTTTGGCTGAGAGATTCCAATTTAGAAGAGACAAACCCAGGAGTGTGTCTCCAGCTGCATCTGAGGGATCACTTCTGGCTCCAGCACGCCTTGACTCTCTCCTGTTAGTCCATAGCTGAGTGGAACAGAGGAGGACCCAGGCAATATCTAAATACAGGTAGCTAATGACCTCAGTTACTGCTTTACATCTGTTCTCCAAACTTAGTGGTTATTTTCTTAAATTTGCATTTCAGTCAATTAAGGCTGACTTTATTTTTTGTCTAAATTTCAGATGGTGTTGAGAATGATTTCAGGATATCACAGCAAATGGAGTGCTTCAGTATGGGCAAACAGAACTCAGGTATATTGTGCTATTCCAAAAGTTTCTTAAATCCAGTCCTGCAAAGTTGTCTTTTGTTACCCTGCAAGGATTTAGCTTGAGGTTGATTATACTGAATTCCAAATAGTCGCACTTATTAAGTGTTACACAACCTTCAAGGTGTAAACTAGGACTACAGACTATGACGTTTAGACATTACCTGTGCTTTTAATACCACAAAATTTGTATTGCTTTTAATAAAACTCATTCCCTAGGTTTGTTACAGTACGGAATCTTTGGACCTTGATACAGGGTGTGTTTCTGCTCCACTAATATTTTCACTGGGCTGCTCTGAACACAAAATCTACACAAGTCTTCCAGAATCAGTTGCAACAAGTCAAATGCAAGTCACCTAATCTCTTTAAACCTATGTGATATTTTCCATTCATGCACCTAAGGATTATTTTAACCTTATTTACCCCTGAAATAATCAGTTGCTCATTTGTAAAACTGTATTTATTTCTTCCTTGCATTTGGCCATGCTGAAATTGTAATTCTGGACAGCTGATTTTGTGTATTGATTTTACAGTAACTAGACAGCTATTGTAAGTGACACCCAGTATCAGACATTTCTGTTACATTGTAGAGGATTTTTTCTACTCTTAAACACAAAAGAAAGCAAAGACAAATATTAAAATAACAAAGGCCTAATGGCACAAAGTTAAAATAACTGCATCTTCAATAAATAGAACTCTAAGCCAGGAAGGTAGCTGGCTTTAGTGGAGGCTAATTGAGGAGAGCCTCCTACTTGAGTCCTCTAGATGATAGCTATTGTAATATTAGACAGCAGATAACACCCCTCTAAATGCATGTAAGAAGCAGAGAAGACCCTGGAGATATTTGGCAGTATTTGTTTCCTTCTTTAAACCACTGTCAACCAGCCGTCCTCTCAGCTTAAACCAATCCGAATAAATGTCTAATAGTTCATAATGAGGTATTAGTGGGTATTTACTTTCCAGGACTCTGCTAATCTCATGTCGCACCAATTTGTAACGTAAGAAAGAGCCTGCAAGAACGAAATGCATGATCACAGAGCACTTCGTTTTCACCAATTAGCAAAACCCACCAGAATTGGACCGTAACATGACTCTTACTCTAATGTTAGTCTGTCCTGGAATTATTTTGGTTGAGCTTTTACAGTGACATGCTCCTAAGCTTTGCCTAAGGTATGCCGCACTCCTAGAAGGGATACGGTACAAACACATCTTCCCTGCTCCTGACTCCATTATAGAATCATAGAATCATAGAATAGTTAGGATTGGAAAGGACCTTAAGATCATCAAGTTCCAACCCCCCTGCCATGGGCAGGGACACCTTACACTAAATCATATCACCCAAGGCCTCATCCAACCTGGTCTTGAACACTGCCAGGGATGGAGCATTCACAACCTCCCTGGACAACCCATTCCAGTGCCACAGCACCCTAACAGGAAAGAATTTCCTTCTTATATCCAATCTAAACTTCCCCTGTTTAAGTTTTAACCCATTACCCCTTGTCCTATCACTACAGTCTCTAATGAAGAGTCCCTCTCCAGCATCCCTATAGGCCCCCTTCAGATACTGGAAGGCTGCTATGAGGTCTCCACGCAGCCTTCTCTTGTCCAGGCTGAACAGCCCCAACTTCCTCAGCCTGTCTTCATATGGGAGGTGCTCCAGTCCCTGATCATCCTTGTGGCCCTTCTCTGGACTTGTTCCAACAGTTCCATGTACTTTTTATGTTGAGGACACCAGAACTGCACACAATACTCCAGGTGAAGTCTCATAAGAGCAGAGTAGAGGGGCAGGATCACCTCCTTCGACCTGCTGGTCACGCTCCTTTTGATGCAGCCCAGGATATGGTTGGCTTTCTGGGCTGCAAGCACACACTGCCGGCCCATGTTCATTTTCTCATCAACCAACACCCCCAAGTCCTTCTCTGCAGGGCTGCTCTGAATCTCTTCTCTGCCCAACCTGTAGCTGTGCCTGGGATTGCTCTGACCCAGGTGTAGGACCTTGCACTTGGCATGGTTAAACTTCATGAGGTTGGCATCAGCCCACCTCACAAGTGTGTCAAGGTCCCTCTGGATGGCATTCCTTCCCTTCAGCGTATCAACTGAACCACACAGCTTGGTGTCATCGGCAAACTTGCTGAGGGTGCACTCAATCCCACTGTCCGTGTCAGTGACAAAGGTGTTAAACAAGACCGGTCCCAACACAGATCCCTGAGGGACACCACTCGTTACTGGTCTCCAGCCGGACGTTGAGCCATTGACCACAACTCTCTGTGTGCAGCCATCCAGCCAGTTCTTTATCCACCGAGTGATCCATCCATCAAATTGATGTTGCTCCAATTTAGAGACAAGGATGTCGTGTGGAACAGTGTTGAACGCTTTGCACAAGTCCAGGTAGATGACATCAACTGCTCTACCCCTGTCCATCAGTTCTGCAGCCCCATCATAGAAGGCCACCAAATTGGTCAGGCAGGATTTCCCCTTAGTGAAGCCATGCTGGCTGTCACCAAGCACCTTGTTGATTTTCATGTGCCTTAGCATGCCTTCCAGGAGAATCTGCTCCAGGATTTTGCCAGACACAGAGGTGAGACTGACTGGTCTGTAATTCCCCGGGTCATCCATTTTCCCCTTCTTGGAAATGGGGGTTATATTTCCCTTTTTCCAGTCATCGGGAACTTCACCTGACTGCCATGATTTTTCGAATCTGATGGCCAGTGGCTTAGCAACTTCATTTGCCAGCTCCTTCAGGACACGCGGATGGATCTCATCAGGACCCATGGACTTGTGCACTTTCAGATTTTTAAGATGGTCTCGAACCAGCTCCTCTCCTACAGTGGGCGCAAGGTCTTCATTCTCACAGTCCCTGCATCTTCTTTCCAAGACTTGTGTGGCTTGGTCAGAGCCTTTGCCAGTGAAGACCGAGGCAAAGAAGTCATTCAGAACCTCAGCCTTCTCTGAATCCTGTGTAGCCAGTTCTCCTGAGAGCTTCCTGAGGGGGCCTACATTCTCCCTAGTCTGTTTTTTATTTGCTATGTACTTGTAGAATCCCTTCCTGTTATCTTTAATACCTCTAGCTAAGTTTAATTCTAACTGGGCCTTAGCTTTCCTAACCTGGTCCCTAGCTTCCTGCACAACATCCCTGTACTCTTCCCATGCTGCCTGTCCTTGCTTCCACTTATTATAAGCCTCTTTTTTCAATTGAATTTTCCTCAGCAGCTCCTTATCCATCCAAGGAGGTCTCCTGGCCCTCCTGCTGCACTTCCTTCTGGTTGGGATGCAACACTCCTGAGCTTGCAGCAGGTGATCCTTGAATATCAACCAACAGTCTTGGGCCCCTCTGCCCTCTACGGCTGTGTCCCATTGTCGTGGTTTAAACCCAGTCAGGTAATTCGTTCGCTCACTTCCCCCCCTTTCTTGCCCTCCCCCTGCTCTCGGAGGGACGGAGAGGAGAATCAAAAGAATGCAACTCCCACGGGTTGAGATAAGAACAGTTTAGTAACTAAGGTATAACACAAATCACTACTGCTACCACCAATGATAATAATGATAAAGGAAATAACAAGGGAACAGAATACAACACCTCACCACCCGCTGACCGATAACTCGCCCCCCAAGCCCGACCAAGCTCCGACCGATACCTCCTCCAACCCTGCAGTCTCCCAGCCCTTCCGGCTAACTCCCAGTTACATCCTGGGCATGACGTGCTGTGGTATGGAATACCTCTTTGGTCAGTTTGGGTCAGGTGTCCTGTCTCTGCTTCCTCCTGGCTTCCCCTCCTCCCTGGCAGAGCATGAGGCTCACAAAGTCCTTGGCCAAACCAAAACATCTCTATCAGCTCTGTTCCCGAGCCGAAAGTCAAAACACTGCACTGCACCAGCTACCAAGGAGGAGAAACATGACTGCTACTGCTGAACCCAGGACACCCATGGAACCCTCCGAAGCAGGTTCCTGAAGAGGCCAAAGTCTGCTCTTTTGAAGTCCAGGGCAGTGAGCTTGCTGCACGCTCTTCTCACTGTCCTGAGGATCTCAAATTCGAGCATCTCATGATCGCTGCATCTAAGACTGCCCTGGAGCGTCACATTTCCAATGAGCCCTTCCCTGTTGGTGAGCACGAGGTCAAGCACGGCACCTCTCCTTGTCGGCTCCTCTATTACTTGCAGAAAGAAGTTGTCTTCTACACAATCGAGGAACCTCCTGGATTGCTTGTGCCGGGCCGTACCGTCCTTCCAACAGATGTCAGGGTGGTTGAAGTCACCCATGAGAACAATGGCCTGAGAGCATGAGGCTTTTCCTATCTGTCTATGGAGTGCTTCATCCGCAGGTTCTTCTTGATCAGATGGTCTGTAACAGATCCCCACAGTAATGTCTCCCATAGCTATATTCCCTTTAACTCTGCCCCACAAACTCTCTGTGGACTGCTCACCTGTCCCCAGACAGAGTTCCATACTCTCCAGCCTATCCCTAACATAAAGGGCAACTCCCCCTCCCCACCTGCCAGGCCTTTCTTTCCTAAAAAGCCTGTAACCTTCCATTCCAACACTCCAGTCATAGGAGCCATCCCACCATGTTTTTGTGATGCCTATTATATCATACCCCCGTAGACGTGCACCTTGCATGGGTATCTTGCACCTTGCCTATCACCTGGTCTTTCCAAAAGCCCTTCCCATAGCATTTATGCAGCACAAAACTGGATTCATACATCTGCTTTGTAGCTGAGGCCATTCTGTGACCACTTTCTTGTGCAGCTGCATAATTGGGTGCCTTCTCCATAAGCTATTTAAGTCTTTTGTTTAAACTGGGATTTCTGAAGAGCTGCCCATCAATAGAGTAAACTAGTGATTTTCTGTGAATCGCCAACAGCACTGAGATAGTTTCTTTTTATTAGGAGGATCAGCAAATCTCTTAGACAGCTAAAGGACACAAGAGATAACTTTAGTTAAAGACCTTCTATTCCCCTGCTTGATATTAGGTTTTTCTGCAGCACCAAAAAATCCAATCACACTCAGCCCTGAAGCAACATCATCCCGTCTGACACAATAGCTACTAAAATCTGGTCATTTCTGCACTACGCTGAGATCAAAGCTGTGCAGAGTTTCACAGCAGGGCTTCAAAAAAAGTTCCAATGTGCCAATAATACCCTAGTCCACTGCCTATAAATGGAGGAAATCTCTTCTACTTTCACCTACACATTTTTTTCAATTTCCTTAATTCCTAAGTAGCCCCCTATATGTTTCAGAAAGCTTGGAGATTACCAAAATTACTATGAGAGTTAGGACCCAGAATCATGTTGGCTTTCAGTAGGATTCAATATCTAAAAGGCCTCTGAGTGCCTACATCTGGTTCTATACCAGGGTACTTAGGCCTTGGTGTCACTGCTATCCTTTGTGGCACACATGGGTACAAGATGCCCAGAAGTTCAGGGTCATCATTGCTTGAACATAGAAATGCTTGAATAATGCAGGTATCACTAAATTATAATATAGCATCCCCTTAACTACTGATGAAAATTTACAGAGTAATATGTTAATACTGTCTATTATACTGCGAGGATGGTGAAAGGATAGGTTCAGCTGAGTTGGTGTAGCAAGAGTGCCCCTCCTGAGTTAGATCCACAGAGGGACACCACAGAAGGATAGATAAACCTGACTTCAAACATCATTAGCTGCATCAATTCACTATATTTAAATAACCATATTACTAAGCCCTTACTGACTGTGATGAAATGCTCAGCAGTTCCTGACATTAATTATGAGAAATCGACACAGGAGAAAACCTCTTGATCAGACTTTTCTACCACAGGAGCCTGGTGCCCATCGTGTAGTGTTCCCCCCTCCTATATTTTTCTTTGATCAAGTGAATATTTTTTTCAAGGACTCAATGAAGGCTGAATGAGGCCAAGACACTCAAATGCCTGAGGGCATGTGAAGCAGGGCTATAACAGGGGAGAAAGGTAGGCAAAAACAGGTTTTGTGCCCTGTATTCAAAGGCTGAAGGTTAGAGCAGTCCAATATTCACCCTGGATGGCCTTCTGAGAAAGGATTACTTATTACACAGGGATGTCTTGCCACAGCGCTTCCATCTTTCAAGCAGGCCTTGTGCAGACAATGCAAATGTGCCTACTTACACTGCTCAGGTTTAAGAAGTTTGGTAAAGGAGAATGAGTCTCTCTGAGCGTTCAGAGAGGAATCTACAGAGACATCTCATCACACAGGCTTTTCACAGGGGAGCACACAGTCTGTTAATACCTTCAAACTCATCATAAGAGAAACTCCAAGCTGGTCTCTTAAATGCACACCAGGTCAGTGTATTCCACACTGTGATCTCCATTCCAGACATAGCAAAGCATTTACATAGATCAGGATAACTTATACTAGCAGTTGACACACAACTCTCACATAAGCATCCACAAGCAAATATAGGGCATAAGATGCCATGGAAAACATTTTTGGCTGTGGCTTGTCACCCCACAAGGTGTCAATAATGTAGCATTTCCTACTGTTGATTTATCCTGCTCCCAAATCATCACTAACAGGTGGAATCTCACCACCATAAAACCTGGTGTGATGACTTCGGCAATCTATCTAAGTAGCAGAAGGAATGTGAATATTTTAGCAGACCCTATTTTACATCTGAAGCGTGGTGCAAAGTGTTGAAGAATACAGCTTTCTTAAGACTAGCTGCTTGTCTTAGCTAAGTATGTTGAGATATCCTGGTAGGAAAGAGACATTGGTGTAAGTATGATTGCTTAAATTGTGAAAGATCCTGAAGTGGCTACTTCCCAAGGGCCAGGCTGTAGTGCTGTCTGGAAGAAGGTGCAAGGCAGAAATGTCTTTCAGGAGTCCAGCTACCAGCAGGGGCACTGAATCACTTTCAGTTTTATAAGGCACAAAATCTGTGAGGCTGGTTCTACACAACAAGCCCCAGTGAGCACAGAGAGCAAGGAGCTCTCCCAGGGCTTTGTTCACACATGTTGCGCCAGAAGGAACAGTAGAGGCGCTAGGGCTTCTGCAGACAGAGCTATATGAGCAGAAAACTCCATTTTGTCAGTACTGGGAGAGGAGACACTGTCAGTTCATGAGAATATTGGTAAAATCATTTAGGATTTAATACGGTTCATGTCAGATAAAGTAGTGTCAGATGAGTGGTGAGGTCAGTTTGTACTTGCTTCCATATCAGCTGCCTGGGTGCCAGCAATGAATCTCTATGAGACCACGGCTGCAGAGAGAATTAGGCTATGGGTGGTGAACACTACTAAATACTTGATAGTATTACTGTATTGAGGAAACACTTCCCAAAATGCGGAATATCAATCCTAAATGCCCCATGCCATGACAGTGCCAATCACAAAGCATATTCCTTATTCATTATAGTGTGTTTGACTGACCATGGACATCAGGTTAGTGGACATCTGTATGAGATGCACCAGTAAGGCTGGTATACTGTGCAGACTTTGGAGATACGGCATCATTCAACTTTGTCTGAGAAAAGGGACTTGATTTCTTTCAGCCTCATGAACAACACTTGGTGGTCTGTTACTTCAAGTGATGCTCTACTCTCCCTGGCTTTCTGAGCACGAGCTGGCAAGTATCAGAACTGCAGGTCAGAAGAGAAATTTGGACATAAACTGAGCAGCTGGAGGAGGGCAGTTTGTCTCTCACTGCACTTCAAAGTAAGTAAATGGAAGGTTAAAGAGAAATAGACACACTGGTTCATACCCTGAGGTTATCAAGGATAATGAAAATTGTGTTGTGTGGTAAATTGTGGTACAATTATATATTCCTGGAGTTAATTCAGAAAGGGGTTAAATCTTTCAAAGGGAAAAATGGCAAATTAAATTAAAATCCAATCAGCAGCATCACTTGTTCTAGACCCAGGGAACATGCTATACTACGAGAGCCTGAAAATGGCAAATGACAGTTAAAACCAAATTTAAAAATAGCAGGGAAGTATTAATAATTATTTATATTTTGTATGGCTGAGCCAGGTAGAAAATTACTGGGGTTTTGTTCCTAAATCACAGAAAGTCTGTTCCACATAGTCCCTGAGTTTTGTTATGAGCTGAAGAGCTAGATTCATGACTCTGAAATCCGTCCAAGCCATAGATCTGGAAAAGCTGACACCATGGCGCATCCCACAGAGAGAAAGGTTGCTTTCTGAAAAACACTCAGGAGGCAAGATGACTAACCAGAACTTGAGGCAAAATTCAGAGAACAGTTATAAGAAGAAAAACATTCCCTCTCTAACACACACACACAAATCCCATAATAGATGAAACAGTTTTAGGTTCTTTTCCTTCGTTCTTCATTCTTAGTCTCCAAATGCCACCAGCTGTGGAGGCAAGGTACTGTTTCCAGCCAACAACAGCAAATGCCAGTTTCATCCGAAATCCCTATGGATGCCATGAGATGGAGGGGGAAAGTGGTCTCTACCTGGCCAACACCAAACTGGGCTTGAAAATCTCACGGGAAAGCTTTCAGGAAAGCTGTCCTGCAGTAGCTCTGCTATCCTATATTTTTATTCAGTAGAATATTTCGCGTTTGGTGCCTTCTCTTTTTGTCCGCGTCACTTTATCAGGGACACCACAACGCGGGCGGGTGCTGGCTACCCGGTGGGCGGCTCTAGCAAGGAATGGTGCCCTCGGCGGAGGTAACCCACCACCCTCTGCCCCTCAGTGTCCCGCCGTGTGCCGCGGCCTGGAAGGCGGCCCTAGCGAAGCCCCCCACGCCCCTACCCCGGCGAGGAGGAAGAGCGCCCTTGCGAGCTAGCTGGGCGGGCCGCAGCTGCCCTCCGCCTCCCGGCCCCCCGCCGGGCGCTGGCTTTAAATGCGGAGCGGAGCGGCGGCCGCGGCGCTCCTCGCCACCTGTCGCTCCCGCTGTCGCTCTCGCAGGCGGCCGCCGCCATGGCAGAGGCTTTCTGCGGCACCTGGAAGCTGGTGGACAGCCAGAACTTCGACGAGTACATGAAGGCGCTGGGTAGGTACGGCCGGGCGGCAGCGGCACGTTCAGGAGACCTGGAATTTTACACCGCCCTAAGAACCCTAAAATAATAATTAAAAAAATCCCCCAGCTGCCAGAGGTGTAGGTAAGGCGCTAGCAGGGGCGAGGGGGTATGGGCGGCTGTGTCCTTGTCAGTGGGGTTACATCGATCCGGGTCATCCGTCCGGGGTGTGTGTGCGTGCGTGAGAGCCCCACTGCCGCGGGGAAGACGGCGGGAGATGTCCCCCGGTTAGGGACAGCGTCTGCAAGAAGGGCAAATGCTGCCTGCAGGTAAGCTGGAAACAAGCAACCAAACAAGAAATCGTTACAAGGAATGCTAAGGAACCGAAATCCTGAGAAGCAGAAGAGAGAAGTGATTGCCGCCCGCTCCGAACTCTGGCAGGCCGTGCCACTGCTCTGGTTCCTTGTCAGGGCCCTTAGAGATGAGGGAGGGCTCAGAGCTACAGCTTTCTGTGTATAGAGGAGAATCTGTGGATACTTTAGGTAAGGGCATAAGCGAAGCAGAAAGTAGCTTTTCACCGTGGTAGCTTAAAGCTGTAGAGCAAGGGAAGAGATTTCTGTACCTCAATGTGTAGCAGAAAAGATGTAAAAAAACCCCAATGTCTGATGGACTTCTCTTTTTTCCCCTCGATGGTCTAGGAGTGAGTTTTGCAACACGGCAGGTGGGGAATATGACTAAACCCACTGTGATTATCAGCACTGAGGGGGACAAAGTAGTGATCAGGACTCAAAGCACTTTCAAAAACACAGAAATCAGCTTTAAACTTGGAGAAGAATTTGATGAAACTACCCCCGATGACAGAAACTGCAAAGTAAGTGAACTCTAGGGTTGCAAAGGCCTCATTTTCTTCTCCCCGCCCCCGCGGCTGTATCTTTGGAAGGGTCAAAGGAAAAAAATGTAACTGTGTTACTGCCAGTTGTAGCACTGAAGGACAGGGAAATAAAAGACAAGGTTGCATCTTACTTGCCTGCTCACACTATTCCTTGTCTGAAACAATGGGTTATCCCCCTGCCTACCTTCCAGCCTCCAACTGTGTTAGCTGCCTGCTTTTCTTTCAATCCAAATACCATTTGGCATAACTTTTTCCCAGGCAAAATGGGGAAATGCCTTCTTCCCAGCATCTCTGGGTGCTTAACATAAATGTTATCCCAAAGCACAAGCTGAAACAGTGGTTCTTGTGAGGCTAGAATGAAAAGGAAACAACTTTTTTCATCCTTTGACACAAACGAGAATTGTATGGAGCTCATGCTTAAAATGAGGATGATTCATGGGCTTTAAAATGGCTGGGACTACTTTATCATTCTAGATCCACATCCATCTATTGGAGAGAATTCAATAAAATAGTGCGAGCTGAATGTGTAAGCAGAATCCCAAATACCCCAAACAAATGAATGCCTTTGTGTCTTTTGCTATCTCACAGTCAGTTGTGACCCTGGATGGCAACAAGCTAGTGCATATACAGAAGTGGGACGGCAAAGAGACAAACTTTGTAAGAGAAATCAAGGATGGCAAAATGGTAATGGTAAGTATAAAGCTCACTGATCATTCACATACACTGCTAACACTTCTCACTTATATTTATCTTGAGCTTTATGAACAGGTAGTGTTACTTTCACAAATCCTTAAACCAATTGGTACGAAAAGCTAGCAGAGATTTTTTTCAAATATTTGTTTTGTTTGCTATCTTGTTTTACTGACAGCTAAAGCATGGCTAGAGGTTGTAGGCAGGCCACCCTCTGGACTTCCAGAGTGTATACGTTCTTCCTAGAAATTGCGTAAATGCCCAGCAAAAGGAAAAAAAAGTCCTGGTGAGCTGAAAAAGATACAAAGTTCTCGATAACATAGGCAGTGATCAGTTGCTAGTATTAATTTAAGTTCTTTAAAAATTTGGTTTATATATGCACACATAAATAATATTTAATTACACAGAACAAATGTTTCTCTAGGAAAATAAAACTACAATATTGCAGAAGTTAACAGCATTTAGCACTCTTGCTAAAAACATAAGCATCAAGCACTCTCGTTAAAAACTACAATAAAAAAACAATTCTGTGGAAAAAAAAGTCTTGGCTTAAATTTATGTTCGTTTCCCGACTTTTCAGAAACAGCAGTATGGGGTGAATACCTGGTGTAAGTTATTATCTTACTGTTCAGGGTGGTACTTCTCATGCTTATTTTGGGCACTTTCAAAAATAAAACTCCTTCAGCTATACTGACCTATTCGACTTTGCTGTTGGAGACAGCCAGTTAGCTTGTTTTCTAAATACTTCAGAGAGTATCTGTATGGATTGAGATTTCCAAATGATTAAAAGCTTAAAGCATACTGTCAGTGCAACACTGTGACAAACAGTTTAAGGAAAAATACATGCTTTGTTTTTGGAAACAGCTGCATGCATATACAGAAAACTTTCTTCCTTCAGAATTTGAACACAGTGAGATTCATTCTTCCACTTCCGGAAATACCTCCAAAATCACACATTGTAGTTACTGTATTTACTATAGTTACACAGCAGCAGCAACTGAAACACTTGGTAGTTCTAGCTACATAAGTGCACAGAATACATGTATTGTAATACCAGGCTCTTCTTAATTATATGCCTACGCAAAATAGTATAGAATATAGATGTAGAGGACTTGGAGTCTTAGATAGCACATCTTGCAGTGTGATCAGCTTTCAGAAAACAAGTGTTAAGTCTGTATTAAAACAATGCTATATTTAAGAAACTACATTCATGAAAATTAGAAAAATTGAACAGTCTTTTTAGTTGCCTTGTAAATGTGCATTATGGGCTTCCTGGAATTAAAAATAGCAATGAGAAAGTTATGTTTATGATGGGAACCATAATGAAGGTTTTGCCTGTTTTTCATTTAAAATATCAATAACCTAGACCAATCTGTGTTTCTATAAATAAGATAATGTAAACCAACCCTGATCTAAAATTGACTTCTTAATATGTGTTATTACAGAAAATGGTCCACATCTAACGTGTCTGTCTTTTCCTTGGACTTGCAGACTCTCACTTTCGGTGATGTGGTTGCTGTTCGCCATTATGAGAAAGCATAGAGTTTACCTGACCTCTGTCCAGATGTTACTTCTGCTGGATGGATTAATGTACTGTCCATAATCAAACGTAGCTAAAAAGCACATTTCTGGCATGAAAGGTTAATAGTTTGAGGGATGTGTGTTGTTTTTTAAAAAAAGAACAACTTTATGCCATCAAATTGGTGCGCTTGTCCTGTCTAGTGAAATAGGTTAAACTTGGCATTAAATTTCTGAAACACTTGCCTTTTTTTTTTTTTTAACAGTAAATTGAACATATTTGAATTGTTTTGGAATGCTGATCAAACAGAAATTAAAAAGTTTTTTAAACCTGTGCTCCTTTTGCATTTAATCTGATAAGATTTCAGTGTTCTGGAGGGAGTTGTTTCAAGTTTCTTCTTCAGAGTTAAACAACAGAAAAGGATTTAGTACACAGTGCTGCAGCAGCCTCTCTCTTTCTGGTGTTGAGTACATGGGAAATTAAAAATTGCCATGCTTTACTTCAGTGACTTCTTTTTGCTGGAGAAATTTAAGCCCCTGTCATTATATATGTGGGCAGAGAAGAGAGAGCCTCAAGCCAGTTTCAGCTCATGTCTTCACTTGGAACTTGTTACCCAGTGCATGTTAAGGTCAATAGCACCCCGTAGTTTTGGTTTTAATGGTTAAGAGAGTTTTTAATTTTTTTGGTGGGTTTCTTTGCTCATATATAAAGGATTGATGTAAATCAAAGTGAAAAGATTGAAGAGTTTCACAGGGTGGGAGGAAGGGACCACCATGATAAAGGGCAGGACTTAGGGAACTTGAGATACAAAGCTTATCTTTCATCAGGATCTAGAGGAGTGGGAAGAGAACAAAGGGAAAACAAAAGACAAACTTTCTGAGATTCCCCTCCCTGAGCTGTAGTTTCCTACCTAATATGTACAGGAGATGACAGTTTGCACTGTGAGCAACTTAAATAAAATGCTGTTTGAAAGAGATAAATGAAAACCTTATTCCTGAAGAATATTTCCCTGAAAGACCAGTGTGGGAAAAACTGCCTTACACTTCAGATTATTAGGAATAAAGAAAAAGGTTGCTGGCAGCATGGGTAAGATTGTTTGGAGTCCATGCTTTCTGACACACTGATTTGAGCAAACCACATGGAGGAGGTGTAGCTATTTACCACCTTCCAATCAAAGGCACAGCTGAGCTGTGTCTTTAGTGAGTCAGCATTTTGAGGGTTTGTGGCTGCAGAGGGGTATCCCTCCCAACTTCCCAGACCTAATACTGTGCTGTGCCATCCTTCACATCTGCTACATGGTATCTTGGAAAATGGCTTCTTGATTCCCTGGATAGCTAGGATGACATGGGTACCTTGTCTCACTCATAAAAGTTTAGGCATAACTATGGCACCTAGCCAATGCAAATACAAAATTTAATGTTATTACATTTACTTTTTCACAAAGAAGCTGCCTGAAAGGAACATCCAAGTCTGTTTTCTCTTGTGGGGAGCACTGTACATCTAGAAGACAGAGTCCTTAATTCTGAACCATTATAAATATGGGGGCTTCGGTAGATATTAATAGTTTTTAATATCTACGAGTTAACTTTTTTCATTGAAGAAATGAAGGGTACAACTTGTTACAGTGGTATGAGGAGTTGCAATCTCTGTGTTCTGTGCTGCTTCAGTTGCTGTCGTGCAACTTATGTTTAAACAGCATGTTCTCCCCTTGGGTTTATCAGCTCATTTAATCCTTAGCTTCAGTGCCCAACACAGCTTTCACCTGCCTCCCGTCTGCTGCTGCCTGTTCTCCCATGGGTGCATTCACCACATGACTGTCCTTCCCAGTGATCCCGTTCAGGGAGGAGCAGCTGCTTTTCCTTCATCACAGGGAAACCAGACTTGGATCCCTGGTACTGGCATTCATCTTCACAAGTGATTTGTGTGATCATGAATAAAAAAATATAGTAAATATGAGGAAAGGAATACACAGACACTGTTAAGACTTGGTTTATTAATAAAAACTGAATAGTAACTATTTTACATTTCAGTTACATTTAAACAAAGGCTACTTTTCTCTACATATATATGTTCTATAAGTCACATGAAGCCATCCTAAAGTTTCTTGGGGAAGTATTTTGCTACTCTAAAGATAAACAATACTAACATCAAATTAAATAAGGGAACAGTAAGTGGAGAAGTGGTGCTTGCAAAGTGCCTACAGCATTGCTCAGAGGAGTGGAAAAGTGAGGAAAATGCAAATACACAGGACTTCCAGCCCTGGAAAGCTGGTCAGAACAGAACAGTGAGCAGTAGGATGTTTGAAGGCAGCCATGGGATCCATGATGTCACTATCGTGGTCTGCTCATAAAACTGACACCGCGTACTCTTCCTCTCTGGAAACTACTCTGACTTCAGCAATGAACAGCCACTCTGCTACCATGAAGCCTTAACAATGGAAACCCGTATTCACAATACACCTCAGCGTTTTCCTTAAGAGGTATTAAAGGTGTACTTGATCATTTCAGCAGCAGTTTACATTTTAAAGCATATTAAGTAACCAGGATCCATTATTACAGGTATACTTCAGGTCAGAAACGCTCCTTCCTAAATATGCCCCAGACCTGCTCGGGGCAGCTGTGCCGCGGGGCTCACACTGCAGTCAGTTTCGCACCGCCAGGGCCACAGCTGGCTCGGGAGGCGGGAAGAATTTTCAGCCACAGGTCCCAGCCGCTTTGGAGAGCCATAACCCCTTGCTGGAACCCCAGGGCCCGAAGGAACAGGCCCGCTGAGCACCACAGGCCGAACGGGGAAGGGGCTCCCAAAGGAAGCTTCGCGCCCATCTCAGATCTGCCGGTGCCGTGAACGCAGCCCTGCCCGCGGCTAGGCTAGCTTCTACGAGGGGCTCAAGGTACCAGTGCTTCGCCGGGGGTGGCACCTCCTGAAGGTCACCCCGATTCCCGGCACATCTGGCCAAGGCCACAGCAACTGCCCCCCCCTCAAGCACCGATACAGGCGGGGCGCAGCGGCGGCTTCCGGCTGCCCCGGAGAGGCAGGGGAGCGCGCAAGCTTTCACAAGCCGTTCCGGGCTCACCCCTTTTCTCCGCGCTGGGCCGGTCACATGTGCGGCCGTCGGCGGGCAGGGCGCTCCCAACAGGGCCGACATGGAGCTGTGGGGGAGACGCGCCGCCCGCTTGGCCCTCAGCCTGGCGCTGCTCTGCTCCGTGCTGGAGGCGGTACCGGCCGGTCGGCGGCACCGCTCCGCCGTGGGTGAGTCCGCCGGGGACCGCAGCTTGAGCGGAGCCGGCCCTGCGCAGGGTGGCGGCAGGTTGAGACCGCCCGCTCAGGAAGGGTGCGGGGTGAGGGGCAGCGCGGTGCCTCCCCGGCTAAGGGAGGCCCGGCTGGAGGTTGCCGCCCGCCCCTCCGTGCTGCCGGTGGCGGGGAGGCCAGGGTTGAGTGCTCCCTTCTTGCGTCGTTCCCTCCTTTTCTCGCTGTTGCCCGCCCGTAAACTGCTGCAGTGCCATTCCTGACCCAGCTGGCTTCAACTTAATGTGACTTGTAGATAAGCAAATATATCGCTATTCAGGTATGGGGGGTTAAATGGGGTTTATATTTAGTTAGCCAGGCTGGCACTCCGGACGGTGGCAGCTAAGGTGAGCGCTGCCCTGCCTTTGGCGTGGTGTCCTGAGGCACGCACTGCAAACATGAAGTTTGGTTCCTGTGCTGTCAGCAAACACACACGTGCTCTGCCTGGCGTGATCAGTGGAGTGATGGTGTACACCGGTGAGGGCTCCGAAACGGCCTTCCACAGGATTTTCATCCCTTGTGACTCGCACGTGCCTCAGACCAAACAAACAGCAGCGTCCAGGCGTTTCTCTGTCGGCTGTTGGTAGGAGCACAGTTCTGCAGGTTTTGAAGAGCGCTGTTGGCCTTTGCTTCCTGAAATAAAACTCCATGGAGTCGAGTCGCGTGCTGCTTGCTTTGCATGAGCATGTGACCTTGGGAAAATCAATTTATCGGTCCTGGTTTCCCAATCACTCCCCCAGATATATGTGTGCCTTTCCCAAGTACTTTGAAACTGACAGAAAGAAATTACCTTCTTTTGCATGAAGCTTGAAAGCTGGTAGTCTAATAAAGCTTCATTTGTCTTGTTCACTACATTACAGTTCTCAGCTCCTTTTTCTGTGCAGTGCTAAGTAGCAGGAACTGAGAATGTGTCAGCCTGGAAAGTAGTGAGTAAGGCTGACACACCTCTCTCCGGTGAGAAGCCCAGTCTCTGTTACTGTGGCTGCTGGTGAGATGAAAAGCTTTGAGATTTTTTGCACACATGCTGTTTCTTGCCTTTCTTTATGTACTGAGATCTTTTGTAGTAGCTTCTAGCTAGGGAAGGTCTGGAAAAATAATTAATATGCAACTCCCTCTCTTTTCAGCTGGAGTGAAGAAGTCCTTCTATTGCCTCCTCTGCTTTCCAGTTTCCAGATTGCTATTAGTGAAAAGGAGCTGATTTTCCAGTCCCTACCAATCTCCACTTTTGTTTCTGCTGCATAACTTAAGCCTATGCTTCTTCTGTTTTCCATGCTTCTGAGCAGACTATGTGAAGGACTCTTTGACAAGAATGCAGAACTCACCCACACCAACAGTTTGTTAAATTTATTCTTCCTTTCAAAACTTGAAAGAGGAATAGCAGTAGACAAACTGGAGCAAACTTGGCATTACCCATGTTCAAATGCAAATAATATATTTTCTTTAATCTTTGTTTTCTGAAAACAGGGCAGTTCTGGCATATATCTGATCTACATTTAGATCCGACATACCACATTACCCCTGATCGCACCAAAGTTTGCTCTTCTTCCAAAGGAGCCAATGCATCCAACCCAGGTCCTTTTGGAGACTTTTTGTGTGATTCGCCATATCAGCTTATTTTGTCAGCCTTTGAATTCATGAAGGGTTCAAAGCAGGAGGTTTCATTCATGATTTGGACAGGGTAAGTGCTCAAGTCGCTCTGCAGTTCAAGTTTTTAACAGCTGGATAAACCTGTAGTGCAGTAATTCACACATTTATATTTGCACCAACAAATATGAGTGTACTATCTCACACTACTTTTAAATAGTCCCTTTAGTTGTCTGAATTGCTAATAAGTGGAAGACTGAGTGAGAATATAAGGCTGTTTTCAGGAACAGATTTTGATCTCTCCAATAACTTCTTGATATTGTTGGACTATTCACTGAACATTTACCACATGACTGTATTAGTTTACGGTGTTAGAAATTATGTGTGGAGGGTGGGAAGTGGAAAAAGCAAAAAGAAACTTCAGAGGAATAACTGACTGGAATGAATTGTTATGGAAGGTTCTGGATTTTGTAGATGTCAGGGTCACTAAATCTAAAGTGTATCTATTTTTAGAAGATACCCTTTAATTATTTGGTAAGAGGTAACTAGAATCAATAATACAGCTTATGTATTTTTTAAGTGTATAAAGTTACCATTTATGTTCAGTGCCCATATGAATTCTAGATCAAGGTCTCACAGTGGGAGGGTAACTGTGTTGTAGATCCTGTCTCTCTCTCCATTATCGCTCGGAGCTACATGTGCTTAAGAAGAAAGTGTGGTTTCATAGTCCCTTATTGCAGTGTTTTGAATGTGTGCAGTTGCCTGTTGAGTAAAACGTTTTCCTTTTCTGTGCCAATCTTCCTTATTAGAAAATGGGCATAATACTACTCTCTCTCTCTCACACAGGTGTTATCTGTGGTGCTTTGTGTGCCTTAGCAGTGGGACTGGAGAAAGAAGTGTGAAAGGGAGGCATATGTGTAGCTCGATAGTACCATACCCTGTTACTTTCTAGGTATTCATAAAAGATGGCATTAATTTACCCTTCTGCCATAGCAAAATTCTGCATTCTACCATCACATCATTTTTTATGGTATGAATCAATGGATAATTTATCACAGAGATTAGTATCTTTGAGTGTGAGAACTAGTTGTTTATCAGTGACAAGGTCTTTTTTTTTTGCTGTAAAGTTTATATATGTTATGTCACGTCACTTAATTTTATTGGGGGAAGCGTGTTAAGAAATATGAGTACGTAAAGACAAGTGATTAATTTATGTCATTTGCCTTATTGTACTTCCTTTTCAACAAGGTGCTGTCGAAAGGGGGAAAATAACTTAGCAAGTTGTGCAGATGATGGAAGATACATAACCCAAAATGAACAGTAGCTCAAAATGATGGAGTTGAATGAATTTAATTTCTAAGAAATCTTTCTTAATGATAAATGTGAATCATAGGATAAACATTAGTTAACTTTGGTTTTTAACGCCTTTGCAGACACCCTTTCAGGCAATCTGATGATTTTCATTAGAGTCCTATAGTACTATTACATGCTAGAACGTAGATGTGTTTGCAGAATTTTTTGCCTTTCCTTACGTTGCTAATAAACCTTTGTTAATAAAACCTTTTCCTTTTCCAGAGATAGTCCTCCTCATGTTCCTGTAAAAGAACTCTCAACAAAGTTGGTCATTAGCATTATTGGCAACATGACTTCTACGATTCGTAATTTCTTTCCAGATCTTCAGGTTTTCCCTGCCTTGGGCAATCATGACTACTGGCCACAGGTAAAACAAGTTAGAAATTTGTTTATGTATCATATTGTGTTCCTAACCTCTCAGAAAGCAGGTGTGAAAAAGAAGAGTTAAATTTGTGTATTCTTCTGGAAGCAGTATTCCGCAGTCCTCCAATTAGCATTTAAATTATAAATAGTTCCATTCAGGAACAGAAAGTACATCTCTGTGTGTGTATGTTAATTTACCCAAACAAATGCTAATGCCAGGTAAAATCTACATTGCCTGAGGTCATGCAAATATAGTGCTCGTGGCTTAGAACGACCAGGTCTTATCATAGTTAATACACACTTATTTTTTCTTGCTGTGTAAGTCACTCATGTGTCTACAATAACTTAATCTAGCAGAAATGACCTTAATGGATCTGTGAACCTGTGGTAAGATTCAAGGCCTATTGAAAGGCATACTGGAAATCTGTTTGCTGACATCACTGGATGTTTTTTTATCAGACAAATTGCAGAATTTTTGTAATGTTCCTATAGTTTTGCCACTACTATTAAAAATACGGGTTTTTTCTTTCCTTATTGGACACTTAGAAATACTTGCATTGATGATTCACTGGATATGTGGGTTATTGCAGCTGAGGACAGTGCTTTTTTTACTCTGAGTGTTCTCCAAATATTGTTTTTGGCATAGCTCAAAAGTAAACAGTTGCTTCACGTGTCCTTTAAAGCATATTGTGGGTTGACCTGACAGCACTCAGGACTCAGAAGCAGGTTCTGTCATTGGATCTGAGAGGATTGTAAGGGATGTGGAGGAGGCCAATGAAAATATTTTGTTTGAAATGGAATTTAGTGCTCCCACTTCTACCCCCAAGGACTTTTATTCCAGCTTTCTGTGTTATTCATTAGGCCTATCAGGGTATATCATGGTGTAGTAGGTGACTGTATCATTGCTGGTGTCATTGCTGGAGTGATTCCCAAATCAGGGAGTAAAGGAGGTGCTCAGAGAGGGGAAAGGGAAATGTGAGAAACAAGAGCTAAACATGTCTTGGAAGTGTGAGCGCACAAACCAAGCTGGGACTTCAGTCTCTTGCATTCTTACTCTGGTGGTAGAGCTTCAGCTTGTCATATTCACCAGAAACACTGGTAAAGTATTTTGATAAGTAACACTTCCAACTGAAGTCTCACCCAGCACTTTGTTTTGTTTTGCCTTTTAAAAAGTCTTAACAGAGAATAGTCATTTAGCAGTCTCCTTTGGTATAGGAGAAATAACTGCATTCATTAACCTTGTAGACAAAGAGTGTAGTGACTTTTTCAATACATAGGAGTTTCATTTGTGAAATTAAATCTGAAGATAGGAAAAAGATGGCTGGGGGAGGGAGGTGGAGGGGCAGGGGTGTAGCAAATAGTATTTTGAAGCAGGTTGCTGATTGGAATAACAGTTTTAGTTCTCTCTGCACAAACCACACAGGTATCTGTGATACTTTGCTTTGAAATGGCAGGCTTTACCGATGTGGAGAACTCACATAACCTTATGTTACTGCTTGAGAAAGACCATGGGATCAGAAATTCCCCACTATGGGTTCATTTCAGGTTGATGTTTTGGGTTTTTTTCTTGGCTGTTGATGACATTTTGTTTTTCATGTGGACATGCTTGGCAAATGTCCCATTGACTGGAAGTGATGTGGAGCAAGCCACACACTGTAGGCTGTTCCAGAGCAAGTGTGAAAGCTGTGAGCTCACCATGCACCAAAGAATTTTATTGCTGCTTATTGTGTTCTGACCTGTCCATCTTAACAATTTAATGGTTTTGGCTGATTTTTCTTGCAGAGCCTACTAAAAATACTACTCAGGTTAATCAAGCATTGGGATACCTTTCAGATTTTATGTTGTGACATCAGTCTTTCTCCATAGTCTCACTCCTTGTCCCTGCTTAAACCAAATTCTCAAACTGCTTTCTAATCCACAAGTTCACAGAGCATGGGCTTGCCTGAGTCCAAACTGCCTTCAGTCAGTAACATGACCTCTTATCTGAGATCAGGCTTTAACTATGTCTATTAGTGCTTGTTAGCTCTGGCTGAACTGTTACGGCTCAAAGCTCTCTTAATAACTGGTATCAGTGCACTGCAAGCAACAAAAGTCTGAACAGAATTCTGATTGCACTATTCCCAGACAGAGACTTGGTGCTTAAGCCTCTAATAACATTGGTTTAGTTTCAAAGATCTTAGAAAGGTCAAATTTTATGTTTAAGAAAACATGCACTGTAATACTGTTCCTATTTTTCGACCTTTGTTTTTTTTCTTCTGGATCCACAAATCCAAGCGGGTATTTTAGGAAACGCAAGGACCTGCTGGAATCTTCGTTAGGGTTAGAAGGCTGCATGGCTCTTACCAGACTGACACTTGGCTCATACTGAAGAGTGCTACAGTCCCAGTTGGAGCCAGTGGGAGAAAACATTGACAACACTTTTACATTTTAAATGTTTTGTTAGTAAAACTGTAGGATATCATGGAAATATTTGTGAATTGAACCAGAATGTTTGTAAGGGCTATAGTGGAGTTTTGGGAAACTCCTATGAACTGCAAATTGCTTGAAAAACTCACCTTCTGTAAAAGAAGCCTATATTCAAGCTTTTCCCCCAAGAGACTTTATTTTTAGACTTTGAATCTTCAATTTATATATCTATTAATTTTGCATAATGTATGGTTTTCCACTCTGCTGTGCTCCTAAGGGTCGAAATATTTCTGGCATTAGTTCATCAATGCATTAATAAAGCCATACAGTTAGTTCTAAGTTCAGGCATTTGTTCCTGATAAGCCATAGTGTATGTTCAGAATTTTTTTTCTTTTCTTGAGTTCTTCTTGGTCGTGGCTGGATATACTTCCATGTTAAGGGATAATTTAGTGATGTTTTTGTTGTTGTTGTCCTCTGGTGGTTTTTTGTGTCTGTATCTGAATGCTAAGACTTAGGCAGGTTCTGCTCTCGCACAGGATCAGCTTCCTGTAACTACCAGTGAAGTTTACAATGCTGTAGCAGATTTCTGGAATCCTTGGCTAACAGATGAAGCAATCAATACCTTCAGAAAAGGTAAAATATGCCAGTAATGCATTTTAAAGCTAGGGCTTAGAGAACTAATATTTCTCTAAGTTTGTTCCAGTTGTTTAGCTAAGTCTTAAAAGATGAATCACTACAATGGATTATCTGTAATGCTTCTCCTGGAAGAAATATTTGTCTTTTTGAATAGCAGTGCTTATCTTCAGAGTACATTTATTCTTTTCTGATGCAATAATTACTGCTTCTTGTAACATGTACAGTACTATTGGCTTTGTACCAGGACCCTCATAGTGCTTTTTAGGTAAAGGCCTAAGATGCACAAGAAGACCTAAATTTGGTTGTAAAAAATTGATAAAATGTTTCTGTTTCGTTACTATGTGTATTTCAGAGCATACTGAACAGGCACATATTTGTTCTAGTTAGGATAGCGTGTAGTCTTGGTGATGATACTGTTAATTGCATCATATTTGCATCCAATTTACTGAACTAGTAGAATATTGATACCTAATTATGATTCTTCTTTTTAGCAAAGTACTGAAAAGTTCAACCCAACTTCCAATTCACTCAAACCTTAGCAATTTGGAAGTTTTAATTTGTTGTTTTGTGTCCTGAATGAGAAGGAACTTTGGGTAAGAGTGGAAGTAGAAATTCTAATAGGAAGAAAACCTCAAAGTGGTAGACCTTAAGTTGAAGTATATTATAGCTCTGTTGCCATAGCTCCACTGAAGTCCATGCACTATGAAGTTGTATCTATTGAAGAAGCTTTGTATACCATGGAGAGTTTCAGGAGCTTGGATTGACAAAACATGATCTTTACTTTTCATCATATTCCAGTCTGAAGTTAAATGATTTTCAAAGTAACAAGGCTACTGAACTCAAACAGTTCTTCCTGGACGAACCTGTAAGTTTTCAGAATTTCAAGAAATTTGGACATTTTAACAATTACTCTATCTCTTAATGGGGAAGAAATATTACAAGGCACTTCTTCTGTGTCAGTTGGATAGCTGCATCTGAAAACCGTCAAGTAAACACAAAAGCAATTACATGCAAGAATTCATAGCAACTAAAATGTTGCTGAAAAGAGATTCTTAAGATGTTCTGTTGTGATAAGGTGATGCATGGCTTGAATAAACATGCCGTATTCTATTTTGTTAGAGTAAGGCTGAATATTTTTTCGGTGTACTTCCATTGTACTTCCATTCCTAAGTTGGCTTAAAAGCATTTTGTTTTTCAAATGGTTTTGGTCTTATTTTCACAGGTGGCTTCTACACGCAGCTGTTTGAATCCAGTGATAGCTCTCAACCACTCAGGATAATCAGTCTGAACACAAATTTATATTACAGCCCCAATAGTGTAACTGTGAATATCACTGACCCAGCTGATCAGTTTGCCTGGCTGGAGGGAATACTAGAAACCTCTTTACAAAGAAAGGAAAAGGTAGGGGCTGTGAACAGAGCCCATCAGCATTATTTGTTTAAAATTTGAAAAGGAAAAAAAAAAAAAAGTAGTAAGAAGCAGAGACAATGAAAACGGAAACATGATTCTAAAAGAATATTAATGCTGCCACAGATACTGCAACATCAGAATTTCATTTTTTAAATAATTCTTCCTTGAATATGCACATTATACCACAACAATTAATAAAATAGTTGAATGGAATTTCTCAGATTATGTAGTAAAATACATTTTCTTTCCTACTATGTAAAATACCGTAGAAGCAAGGATGAGAATACTTAATACTTTCATTTTTGTTTCTGACTCCTTTTACTCATAACCTTTAGTTTTAAAATATGCACCCTAGGCCTGAGACAAAAGCAGGCATATTTCATTTATATTTTTATGTGATTGCAAGTATTAGAAATTAGAAAGGAGTTTGTCAACCACAAAACTTAGCCAGGCTGCAGCAATTGCTATGATTTGAGTGTTATAATAAATTGTCCTATAATACTTGGGTTTTGAAGTGAGGTTATAAATTGTTGGCTTGTGTTTGGTTGATTAGTGTAGGGCTTGGATAATCATCTGACCAGAAAAAGTGTCTAATTTGAAACTTTTACATTTTGCTATGGTGTTGTAAATTTAATAATATTATTATATTACAGTCGGGAGAGAGGAAAGCTTTCCCTTCCTCATAAAACCCTGCAGCATATTAGTTAGTTTGTGCTTTTGCAACCAAGTCTCAGCCTCAGACAGAGGTTTTAATTAGTTCTTCCATGTTTTTGGTGACTCTCTGACCATGCAGGCTCTGTAGTACTGTAGCATAATTTTTTCTTACTGTCCTCTTGAGATGACAAATCATAAGTGTTGCCCTAGTAAATTTTTTTTTCATTTGAAATAATTGATGAAGTTTTCTTTTGGCCCAAAATCACATGTAGCTTTATGAAAACTTTCTTTCCCAAGAATATACTGAGTTATATATATAAAAATACCTATTTTTTTCTCATTATGAATTTAAGCATTCTTACTGTTTGTACTTTGTGTAGCAAAACTGTCATGACTTATAACTTTCAGAATGACATTTCTAAGATACCATTATTTTGAAATTGTGGTAACCATTTTTAAGTTACAGCTGAAACAGTAAATTTCAAATGAAGGTGCTAATTATGCTTTCTGTATCTAATTCCTTAGGTATATATAATAGGACATGTGCCAATAGGATACTTGCCCTATGCACGGAATACAACAGCTATCAGGGAGTATCACAATGAGAGACTGGTAAAGATTTTTCGCAATTACAGTAGTGTAATTGCAGGGCAGTTTTTTGGACATACACATAGAGATAGTATCATGGTCCTCCTGGATGAAGAAGGTAATGATGCTTGTTGAATCCTTCATTTTTTCCTTCTTGATTAAAAGCAAATTAATGCTTTATTGCATGTTCTTACTAGTTACCCTCTGCTATAAATAATTGAATAAGGAAATAGGGAAATACTGCTGTTTGTCTAAAAGAATTCAAGCCTTACACACTGCCATTCTTTTTTACCTAAAGAGAACCTTGCAAGGCAGACTGTCTTTTTTTTGTTGAAGTCAGAAGAGATTCTCCAAGCTTCCTTTTTTTTTTCATTTATTTTTTATTTTAATGAATGCATATGCCTAGAGAAGAATTTCTAGTCTTTCCACTCTTACAGTGAAATGGGCAAATTATACTAGCCAGTTGCTATTGTGTAATGTGTCAGAGGGAATGTTCTCAGGCCGACTAGATGTGCTCTATGTTCTTGTGTTCCCTGGATCATTACCGTGCCTCTCTGCTGAGTTCCCTGCTGTTTCAAAGTTAATTAAGATAAGGGTAAGCAGGAGGCAGGGGAAAGAAAATCTCTGCTTGTTGCATCTCTTAGATCAGCTAATTTGCCTTCAAGAAAAGCACCCAGGTCTGAAAATACTGCTTTATAATCCTTTAGTTTAAGTATGGCCATGGCTGTATGGAGCACTCTAACATCTTTAACAGAGAATTTCTAACAAGTAACTGGTTAAACATTTGTGTTTGCACCGTAGAACAGTAAGAGGTCCATTGTTTTGGTTTATGTAAAATGTCCAAATATTAATTGGCTCTAACTGCTTTATAAGAACTCACAAAAACAATGCTAAAAATGCTGTCTGCGGTAACAGTATTCTAAATAATTCACTTTTTTACATGGCGTTACCATGAAATTAATCTTCAGTAAAAAGGAATCCAGTCCTAGTGAAAGAACAAGCTTTTTGTTTATTTGTTTGGGTTTTTTTAATGGCATTCAAGGCAGTTTTATACCTGTGTATTTTTGTTCGTCTCATTTGTGCATGAATCATCACCTCTACTGCAACTTTCACTGAGGACAGATTGGTCTTGGTGACTTGTTATTACAGTTTGCATGTGCAAGTAATTGCTTCCATGTTACTTTAATAATTTTGCATCTTTTGACAAAATTTAAAAACTGAAATTGCATGTATCTGAGTACAGTTTGTGTTTATCTGTACAATTTTAGGCTGTTTTCTATTCATGCCATTTTCCTCTCAACTGAATTCTAGAGAATTCAAGATAACTGTAATACTGTAGACAACATCAGTGTACTGAGACACAGAGCTCAGTTTTATCTTCTCTGGAAAATCTGCTCATTTCCAAGCTTCCAAAGCTTCTGCTTACATGTAGAGACTGACCTTACAATTTCACAGCTGTGATGTTGTCAGATAAAGGAATAGTTAGGGTTTTATGGTTCACAGAGAACCTCACAATATACTTACCTGCATATTATGTCTCATTAAAACTGGTGTGCATCCTCATGTTTCAGTTGCTGTAAAGAATGGTGTTCACGTACTGCTAGTCTGAATGACTGAAGTCAGATTCAGGTGATGATATCCTGGTGTTTCTAATAACATCATAAACACATAAAGAAAAAAAATACTGAAAACAGTATGTAAAATATAGCATTGAGACAGCAAGTTTTTAGTATTTCTTGAGTAGAAATAGGCAAAATACAGAGATCTTACATATAAGCAAGACCATTTTGCACAGGTAGTTGAATTTGGTGGGAAGCCTGTACTATAGACCGTCTTAACTGGTACACACTAGAATGTGTACTGAGGTATTTTACACAGATTTAGTTCTATCCAGTGGAAGTATAGAAGGAGTTCACAGTGATAGAGCTATTCTGGGGGAAAAAAAATGTTAATGTACTTAAGCCAGTCACTCTGGTTCTTGCTGTGTTCGTTCTCTACATATACATTTGTTTGAGAAAGAAATAATTGAAAGGAAACTGTTTCTTCACCTTCCCTCTTCCTGCAGGAAAGCCAGTAAATTCTTTGTTTGTGGCACCCGCTGTAACCCCAGTGAAGAGTATATGGCAAATGGAGTCCAATAACCCTGGTGTTAGATTTTATCAATATGATGTTCTTGATTATAACTTGCTGGTAAGTAAAGATTTTAAAGCATAGTTTAAGACATCTAAATATAATGTTATTAAAAGTTACACTGAGATGTCAGCCTTTGTGTTATTATGGCTGTTGGTGGAACTTTGGTACTTTTTATTTTTCTTCCTGGGAAAAGGAAAGGGACTTGGTCAGTCTGTCTGTGCCTGCAGTACTACCCAGTACTTCCTGTTCTCTATGGAAGATTCTTATGACATAGAATCAAAGACAGGCAGAAATTTTCTGGTCAGAATCCTAAAACTATTTGCAGGGAGCTCTGCAACGGTGAAGAAGGTTCACTTAAATCCTGGGCTTTTTTACATACCAGTGTTTGCTGGTGATAGCTTGAGCATTGGGATGCAGTCCATGAAAGCTTTTAAAGGATGTGGAAGAGCAGATGAAAAAAAACTACTCTTGACCATGTGATGTTTTCTGTAGTCATGCACTCTCCTATACAGTTAATGCTTTTTATAGGAAATTCTAGATAAATTTAGAAGGAAAGAAAAGTAAAATACTTTGACTTGTAGTCTCATGTTTTTGGATATAAAATGAATCCTGTGTAATTACTTTGGCTCTGAATGATTTGGCTATTCTCTGTAATTCACAGTAAAATCTTGACTTCCCTGAGTTCAGTGACAGTGCATCCCACAGCTTGACTGGCACTGGGGTTTCTCCCTGGAGACCTATGCTAATACAGGCTGCTCCTTTCCTGTGCAGGTTTCACTCCTGCATTTCCATCTCTCCCTTTCCCTTAAGTTCTCCCTTAGCTGTTCTTTTCTGTCTATTCTGTCCCTCAAGCAGTGCCCACAGAAAAAAATCTTCTGGTTCTCACCCTTTTGCCCCACTCCTAAAGCAGACATGGGCACAGTGGATTTTGGTTTATCGTTCGGGCAGGAATACCTCTAACACTGCCACTGCTGCCCTTTGTGGCTCCTTTTTATTCTTCTCCCCATCCCCCCACTATTACTGCTCTGCCAGTACCAGCTTTGGGTGTAAGCCCAGCTCTTGGGGTGGGACATGACCTTTTATTCAGTTGTGAATAACGAGGAGTGACAGCTTCCTAATCAATATATCACTCTAGAGACTTAATGAAGCAGGGAAGAAAGCAATACAGCTGTGCCTACTTTTTCTTTCTCTCTCTTTTTTTTTTAACTGTAGGATCTTTGGCAGTTTTACTTGGACCTCAGAGATGCCAACAAGAAAAATGAATCAAACTGGAAATTAGAATATATTCTGACCAAAGCTTACGGTGTTGAAGACTTGAAGCCAGAAAGCCTGTATGAAATGGCCAAGCAGTTGTCTGTGCCACACAGCACGCTGTTTGAGCAATATTACAGTAACTTCATTGTGAGTTATGACAAAACCATTGTCTGTGAAGAGGGGTGCAAGACCTGCCAAATATGTGCAATCCAGTATTTGGATTACTCCTCATACACAGATTGTATCAATCGGGAGGCAACATGGAGATGAAACTGCTCTACAATTTATGCTGATATTGACTTTAGCCTGTGATTTAAAGAACCTGCTCATCCTTTCACTCAAGCACTGACACGCTGACAGAGAGCCTGTGGGGCTTCTCTGAATTTCAGGGGAGCAATATACCTCCCTAGATCTTTTTTCTTGTAAACGTATTTTCCTTCCACGTTTAAATAAAGGTTTATTGGCTATGTGACAGTGGTGAGATACTTTGCTGTTGTTTCAAGTGTCCTGTACCCTCTGTAACAGCCATCCCAGTATGTGGTAATAGACATTACTCAGATCTTTAGAAATGCAAGTCTCTTTCCTCAGGACATTTAAACGTAGGCAGTGCCATTTCAGGCATGGGATTTGTACGGGGGCAGGTTTCAGCCATCTGCCATCACAATTTGCAAACTGAAATCTGCAAAACCTGCATTTGCTAAGACGAGTGCATTTATATTGTTGATGTGATGCCAATATTATGTATCTCCCTGTGCCAAGTTTCCATTTCCTTCTTAACCCCTTAAACCCAACTCTGCTTAGAGACATTTTCTAATGACAGCATGAACGTGACTCAGTGGAACATATGCCTCCATCCTGTGAGTATTTCATGCATTTTGTCAGAATGTGTGTTTGCCCAGCACAAAGTGTTTTCTTCTTATGACAGAGCTGTGTACACTGGTACTGCTATCAAGCAGTCTCCTGGTATGATACTTTGCAGCAGACCTTAAATCACATTTAAATTGATCACCATCACTAAGCAGACATAGCATATACATTCTGTTTGCAGCACAGGTAAACATGCACATGTCATGTTTCTCATTTTTTTTTCACAAAGCAGTGTCATATGTAATGTGATTATTGCATGTGTGAATTTAGAGTTGCACAGACTCTCTTCCTCTTGTGATTAAATGTACACACATGATGATAATATTAAGAAGGCCATTTTATCTCTTGTGTATAACCAGGAAGGACCTTTACCCATTTTTCTGTCACTTCAAGAGCTATACATTTGGAACCTTTGGTCAATACAATATCATACAGACCCTACTCCAGATAGTAGTATTCCAGAGTAACTGGAGCTGCAGAAGTGGTTATGAGACAAATCCAAATGCTGTTTATTTTCATATGATTAAAGCCTTTACTGTAGCATTGAGGATCTTTCTGATTTTGTTTCCACCCAAGTTTGAAATATTTAGCAAAACATTTCCAGACAAATTTTCTAAGCCTGTAGTACTTACAGCTGTAGAAGCAGATACCTCAGATTTGTCATGCATCAATCATCCAAAGAAGAAACACCGGTTTGTTAAATTTGCATTCAGAAACCAATCCTCCAGTAGCGCTAATGTTTAGAAATTACATTAATAACTCACAGTAGCCAGTCCTGTATTTTAAATTGCTTGGAAATGGTATGGTGGGCATTTAAAGCTTTAGAGCTATCTGCTCTGGCTGATCTCGAATGTGTCTGGATATGTAAATAACCCGAATTAATGTGGGTTCTGTACAGACTGTGACTGTGAGGAAGTACTCGAAAGTTACACAGCTGAAAGCTGATGATTCCCTTTGTGTTGGCTGTGTTCATTGGTTGCATTTCTCATGGGTGTGTTCATTAAAAAAACACCCATGTTACCTGTATCAGTTCTCCAAGGGCAAGTAATCAAAGTTGTGGGCAGATAGTTTAAAGGGCAATTGCAGCTGGTGGGACGGCTGGGCTGCTTCTAATTTTCCAGATGGGTTTTGTTCCATTCAGTCTTGTGTTTTGCAGTCACTTCTTTTCTCATACATGGTTTATTTCTGTGAGTTCTGTGACTTCTGTTTAAACTTAATAACTACAAGATATCCTGAAAATACTATAAATGCTATCAAGCTGTATTCTTCTACTAAGGACTTCTTTATTGCTGAACTTCAGGGAGAACCGAACCACGTGGCTAAGCAGCTATGGAACTCTAGGAGGAACAGTATGCTGCTTATGGGTTTTGGGGCATCTTGCTTCCTAGATTTCTTTTAAATATGTGTGTCAGTCGGTGTTACTTAGTGAGCATGAACAAATCAATGACTGCAAATGTCAGAACAGCAAGCTATGACCCCGCCCGACATAATATTTTAAAATTTGGACTTTAATTGAAGCCAAAAGTTAGATGGCACCAACCAAGGATGTTTGGTTTTTTTTTTCAGCCAGAGGGATACATCCACTAGGATTACATTTAGCCAGGGTATATCCTCCAAGATACACCTTGTTATGCCAGCTAGCATTCTCTGTTTCTCCTGTACGTAACTATACTCATGCAAGTTCAAGCATAACTGACCAAGAAAGATCCATGAGTATGCATCATCATTTAACTCAGGCATAAACCAACGAGAGAGCTTCTTGGAATGTTACACTGTAGGAAACAAGATAAACCACATGAACACCTTGGATGGCACCTGGGTGTAAGTGGAAATAGGGTGACCACGATATTTTTGTTTCATGTTCCTACTTTATTCCTTCATGGAACTAGGAATGTTCTAAAGGTAGGTTAACATTTCCTGACAGAAGCCTTTTTTAAGGAATCATAGAAAATACCCAAGAGGCATGGCCTGGTAAAGTTGCTAGCTCCTGTAGACCAGATTTCCATTTCACTTTTCATATTGTATTTTGTGTCCCCACCTTGAAGGATTAAGGGGATATTTGGAAGGTCACAGTTGTCAGAAAGACAAATTACACCACCTAGTGGAGTAAAAACCTTTTAATTTATCTACAATTAAAGTTGAGGCATATAAACAAGGAGAGTAATTTCTCGAACATTCTAGGATTTAATTTCTATTTTTTGAAGAAAGTGCTGCTATTCTTTGTAGCAGTACTGCTATGTAGTACACTTTCTCTGGGTCTTAAATGGTTGCTGGCTCCTAGAGCTCATGTCACTTGATGGATCATGAACCCTGTGGGAGGTACAGGTCTCAGCTCACATCCAGGGAAGACCTGGAGCCTGTGGAAGGTACTCTCGGCATCCAGCTCAGCTAGCAAGCAGAAAAGGAATGTGATAGAAACAAGAGATCTATCCCTAATCAGGCTGGTGTCTCCTTCCAATTAGTTTCTATACTTAAATTCTCCACCGGAGTTAACTCATCTTATATCCATGTTAACAGGTACTGCAGCCTAATAGAAGTGCCTTCTTTAACAGGAGAGTTGGTGCTGAGGAGCTGATGTGACCAGGGCACATTCATTAGCAGTTGGAGGACATTAGATGTACCTTTGAACTGCAGCTGCCAATTGCATTGCATCTGAAAGAGCACTCTCCAAGAGCACTCTGCAACATGAATAAAAGTGCAGTGAGGATGATCAGTAAACTGTTCAGAGGTGTACTATGGATCCATACTAAGGTGAAGGCGCACCCAGAGTCCAACGTTAATTGCTTTAGATTGGGGCACTCCATAGTGTCTGGATGTGGTCTCATAATTTCTGTTGTTTTTCACCTGCCAGCCTGAAGAAATTGAAATGAGTGGAGGAGATGGGCAGTGAGTGAACATATTGTTAGGAAAATCAAAGTGATGAATGTAACTAAGCACACGTAGTCCCTTGTCCATTTCCTGTGTGGACAAATCACGAGCATGTAGCATCTTCAAAAAGAAGTACCTGGTTTAACACCGATATATGAGTTCCACTGTGGAAACAGCTATCTCAAGAAGGGTTGTCACATTGGTCTGAGAATAAATACTGTTGGAAGTCTCTCTTATGCCCAGTTAAGAGGAACTATGACAATATCAATGAAGAAAGGGACTGTAATTGTCTAAACGATATTAGTTGCTTTCCTTCCTTATTTTCCAAAAGCTGAAGACTAACTTTTACCTGCTTACCAGCACAGCTTTCAACAAGAAAATATTGCTTTAGATAATTCACTTGTCATCTGTTGGCCCCAGCGTCATTGTTCTGCTGGAGGAACATCCTTACGAATTCTACCAGCTTTGTCATCTGTTGGCCCCAGCTTTATTGTTCTGCTGGAGGAACATCCTTAGGAATTTTACCAGCTTTGTCGTCTGTTGGCCCCAGTTTTATTGTTCTGCTGGAGGAACATCCTTAGGAATTCTTTGCTGGTCTGCAAAGAAGCCTTGTGTAAAATGAATGTAGTTTTCATACTGTGTCTGAAATATCACAACTATAGAAAACCAAAGAAAACACAGAGAAAAAATAACCAAAAATGTTAACCATCATATATATGCTTAATTTATTTCTGATGGGTGTGGGAATGGCAAAGTCACTACTGATGAACTTAGCTAGTGTGCTGCTGCACAAAAGTGGGTTCCTGCAAAAGTAGGTATTGGAACACTGGTCACAAGTGGGATGGAAGATGCAGCAGATGGATGACTAAAATCATAACAAGGGAATAAAAAATGTTGAAAGTAAAACTACTGGAAATGTGTCAAACTCCAGCCCTAATCACTTAGTGAAGAAGTGGAAAGAGCACTGATGTGCTTACAGATGTGGCCAAATTACAGCTTTTCAAGTGCAACTTGCCTTCAGTGGTGTAGCTATACTGAAAGGCTGTCTAGAAAATTCCTTCTATCATCTGCATTTCTATTGAGCTGTGATCTGAATCTACCTGTCAAATGTGTTAATCAATGAAATACCCCTCCATCATGTCTTCCAGCTTGTACTGGGTAAGAAAACTGCACAGGCTATTCTCATACCTTATGAACTCTTTGTGGGATTTTAAAGCAACCACTCGGGCATCAGGAATAATTAAGCTGGAGAAGTTTCAAATGTGGTGCTGGGCAAAAAAAAAAAAAAAAAAAAAAAAAATCCCATCCTGAAAAGCATCCTGAGATTTCAACATGTCCCACTGGAATAAAACCAGGATCTTTCTTAGGCAATGAGATATGCAAAGTGGGGATTTGCACCCGAGCCTGCCACCCTTCCTGTCAAGTACTTGCTGTGTGTCTGTCATGGTGTTGACTATGCTCTCTTCTTCTACCCTGGAACTGAGCAACTTTCTAAATTTAAATTTTCACTGAAACTGTTATATTTATATAAAAAACTCTGATATTGACACAGCATTCTCCACAAGTTCTCCCACATGCTGTAATGTTTGACACCTTGCCTGTCCACATAGTACATGCCAATGGATACACTGCAGCAACTTTTTTTTGTTGTATATAATCTATGGGTTTTGATGATTTGTGTGGGCAGGATGATCAGCTGGTAAAAAGTGACCTCAGAGCACTGAAATTAGTGAAGTGATGAATAAATGAAGTAATGAATAATCCTGCTTGAGGTTCAGGATGGATTTTCAAAACCATCTACAATATATTTCTGTGTGACATAATGCAGTCGCACATGCAGTCGCACAAGCAGACTCAGGTAGCAGTAGCAGAGTAGCTGTATCAGTGGAATAATTCCCCCTGTATTCCAGAGTGACATGATGACACAGCTATCCTGCTTCCCCCTCCAAGCTACCCTGGATGCTTGCCTGTATAGCACTGATTTATGCCATATAAGTATATACTGACAGACATAAGCATACAAACCCAAATTGTGCTCCCAGGTCTTCTGGTATGATGTCTGTTGACTAGAGATGGACAACCCTTATACAGACACTCTGCATTTCGTGGATTTTTGAGTTTATAAAACAATTTAGAAATGCCTGAGGCTGCAAAATGATGGCAATTTCTCTAGGCTTTTGTGTATCATCTCCAGTATTCAGTCTAGCACGATCTTCCTCCAAGTGGGGGTGGTGTTAAAAGCCTGTAGTTGAGTCACTCAAAATACATGCAGAAAAACTTCTTCCAGATGGGCAGGGTACCTTAAAACTCTTTCAGGCTGCTCTGGCTTTTTTATGCCTTATAAAATGGGAAGCATCCATTTTTAGACACTTTGAAAACCCTTTCCTGGCCAACTTCTCATTCCTATTTTGTTAGATGTTTCCGGCAGAACTCATCCCATATATTAGAATATTTTACACCTATGAAAACTACCATCTGCATTTCTAAACCAGTTGAAACTTGAGACTTTGGTAAAATATCCTGCTAAAAGAATCTGATGCTGTTGCAGCTGATTGCAATGAAGCATGCAGCATGCGTTTTACCTAGCATTTTAATGGAGTCACCGCAAAGAACATTTAACTTATTCTCACTGGCGGGGGGGGGGGGTGGGGGGGTGGGAATATTTGATGTTTTTAAATCGACCTAACTGAAAACTTCCAACATTTCTAACAGACTTTGTTGATAGCTAGCAAGACATGTTGCAAGCTGTCCTTAACAAAGCCTCCTCATTTTTAATTTTTTTTTTTTTAATCTAATTGGAAGTATTTATACAGAGCTTGAAATTCTAGACAGGCACAGGATTTTGCTCAGAATGATAGCCAGCGTTCAATGGAGGACTTTTCTATAGTATGTTTTGTGTTTCTCCCCTCCTCCAGTCCCCCCAGCCAAAGCAAATTTCTGCTAAGTGGTGTCAAAAACCCATAGCAACTATCTTGTGACAAAGCTGAGGAGGTTTTGTTCTGCAGGGGACCCATTAATCACTTATATTGCCTCAGCTCACAGTCCCATCCAATCTGATTCTGGGAATTTTCTGCTGAAAACTCTTGTTAAATATTTGCATGGGTGAAGCACTCCCCTCAGAGCAAGCCACAGTGGAAAGGGAGTGTGTTGTTCGTAGCATGTGTGACTGTGTGAGACTCCAGGGATGGATGGAGGGATTCCTATTACCAGGAGACAGGATTTTTCTCTTCAGTCACATCAGGGGAATGATGCCCAGGAGCAGGGGGTTTGCGTGGGGAGTGGGTTGGAGGCAGGCAGGCAGTGCAGCAGGGGAGAGCAGAACATGTTCAGTGGGCTTATTAGCATGTGCATCTGGGCAGTTTTCCGTCGGGTGTGGGCACTGGTGCTGGAGACCTGCTGGTTGCTCAGTAGGTGCCTCTGCTTACTGCAATAACACAAGCTCCTTGCTCTCAGCAGCTAGGTTGGCGGCCACCACCCTCCCTTCAGCCCACATCTTTACTCAGAATATTTAAGTTACCCCACTAAGGCCCAGTGTTTTTCCCTGTCAATGATTCACATTTCCTCTTTTATTTAACTGATAAATGTCAGCCATTACTTGCTTTTTGCATAATATCATCTCAAATAAAGTTTTCAGTGGAGTCCATTTTTCAGAATATGCCAGAAATTAAGCTTTGACACATCAAGCCAGTCAGAAAATTCCTACTCACTCACGGCACCTACTTAGTCCATAAGACCTCCCAGCTGCAACAGAAATCCAGCCCACAGGAGTTTGTATTCCTGAATATATTAGCCACCTATGATACAAAGTGTGCCTCAAATAATTTTGGGAACTTGGAGTCCAAAAAAATGGATAATTAGGAGATCTGAATGTGGCTCTTCCTGTATCCTGATTATCAGTATTTACCTCCAATACACAAATAATAAATGCCTTAGAACAGAAAGTATTTCTATACCCTAGCCATAGTTGCTACGTTCATATAATTATGCAGAAAAGCAATTGCTGTGTGATCAGCTGGGTAGAGGTAAAAGTGGTTGGTTGTGAATGGAAGAGGGGTGGCCCTTAGCTCTCCCTGGCATCTGGACTGCCATTTGAGTGGAAAATAGGATCCTTCTTACCTAATGATTTATGTGAAAACATGTCAGTACTTCTCAATGCCTCCAAGAGGATGTTTTCCCACAGAAATTTGCATATGTGCCCCAGTGCTGTCATCACATCTTTACACCAGACCATGTTTTGCCACCACTTCTCTTTGTGGAACAAAGATAGTATTAACAGTCAGGGCCTCATAGTGTGCCATATTCTCTGCAGATACACTGATTCCCTTTCGAGGCCCCTAACTGTATTCAAGGTCTCTTTGCATTGCTTTCGCTCATGAAGGAGAGTTAAGGCTATTTGAGAGAGACCTGCCCCTTCACCACTAAGCTGGGGTAAGTCATATCACGACCAGGGGAGATGAAAATCTCTTGCTTCAGCTGCAGTTAGACAGGCGTTACTATACTGCTGCTAAACAGAACCTCAGGATAGGTCTTCTTGGACTGCGTCTTTTATGCGCCTCTTCTTAGCTTTGTTTTCAGGTTATAAGTTTTTCTAACACTTCATATGTGCCTAGGCAGAATGACAGACCAGTGTTCTATTCTTAAATTGCAAAGGTTTATCTCTGTGTAGTGTACTGCATGTTCAGCTTGAAGAATAATCTCCATCCATTTCCTTTGTTCAGGCAAAAACTCTACCCCTCGGTTTATGCCATCATAAGGAGTGTTTAGCCTCTTTGTAGAAATCTGACTTCAGGAATTTTGTTTTGTTCACATGTATGAGCTATGAGAGTGTACTCTTGAAGACATGGTTCCAGGAAAAGAAAGCAAGGTGTGGAGAAAAATGCGAATTAACCGGTGCTAATTGGGTAGGCTGACCTAGGTTGGCATCCTTAGAATCTGGTGCAACTTCACTGAGGTCAGGATGAAGTCTGCATCTACACCATTTAACCTAGGGTATGAGAAAGCTGTTATTTGCAGACTGCAAAAAAAGTTTTCGATTCATTTGTTTGGATGAAAACCAGCCTTCACGTATATGCCAAATGCAGAACTAGAAATAGTGATTTTATTTTAAACTTTCTCATTGTATAACTAGACAGGTCCTATATTGTTAAATTCATTGCTTCATTCAGTGCCTGCCATTGTGGTTTTTAGTGTCTGGCCAATTTTTATTTCAAGAATATCTTCTTTTTGTCTAACCAAACTTGGTGAGACTTTGTCACCTACTGATATGCAAAATTATAAACCACTTGAATTTAGTGGTTAGGGAATAGACTCTAAACTTTATACATACCATATGCAGTGCATGTAAAATAATGAAAAATTCCTTCTCTCTTCCAGTGCAGGATTCTGGTTGCCCAGAATCAATGAGAATTTCACTTTCCCTGTACAGCTGTTAGTGATTACCTGATCTCACTTTTTTACTCTCTCCTCTATTCTGCCTTTATTCCTCACCCAGTTATGAATTAGTAGTGTTAGGAAGAATGCACGCTCTTTGTTTTGTTGAACGTCAGTAAAATATTCATTAGAATCATACAAAAATTTGTCCTGCTGCTGGCAGAGAGCAGCTCCATAAACAATGAGCTCCTTTGTTTGCCCGAAGCATAGTAACAAATGGATTACGTGTAAGAGCCATCTATAGGGCTTTTATTTCATCTTCATTCAAGCTCTGCATGTTTTGCACTGCTTTTAATGAGGCTGCCTGAACTATGGTAACCCCATGGTACATTTGTAAGCAAGAGATATTAGATGAATCAGCCCCTTCCAGAACTGCATTATGAGGTGATCTGCTTTCATTACAGATTTATTTTATAGGTTGTAGACCTCAGAGAGAGGATACTACAGGCACAAGCAGCATTACCTACTCTGTAAGGCCAAGTTCAGGGTCTGCATGAACATGAATCTGTGTTCCCACAGCCAAATCTCCATTTGTTGCATGGCTTGAAACACAATCTTTTTTGTGCATGACCTCTCCTTTGCTCCCCTTCACCTTCAGACTTGTACTGGAATGATTGATAGTCCTTTATAAAACAGCCCATAAAGAACTGTTTTACTTCCCCATCAGTATGAAAGCTTGGGTCCCTAAACAAAAAACAAGTACAAAACCCATCATCTCACAGCAGAATGAAAAGCCTCTTCTTTCTTCTGCCTTTCTGAAGTGTGAAGGTTTCCTCTCTGGAACTGGAAAAGTTTATTCCCCAGCAATAGAGCTCCCTGTTGTCAAAACCAACCAAACACATATTCACAGAAGTGCAGACAGATGCCTTCTTTTTTCTCTAGAGGACTATGAAAGTTTTACTTTTTTTTTTTTTTAACATTGTTTACAAATTTTACTGAAGGAAAACAGGCTTCACAAATGGCATAGTGCCCTATTTAAGTGTGTTGTAGTTTGCTTGAATGTAATCTGTTGTCAAGACCTTCAGACTGTTCTGCTAATCTTCAGTCACTATCAGAATCAAAACTTGATAGTTTTTGCATAGGAAATACTGTTACAATACAGAAGACAATTGTAAGTGCAATAACAAAGTAGATAAAAACAAAGCTACGTGGCAGCTGAAAGGCCTCATCTTCCTCTCCGGACACATTTTCAGTATGTTACATGAAGTGTTTATAGCTCAAGCAGTTAAAAATTATAGCTCAAGCAATTCTTGATTTTGTAAAGACAATAGTGAAAAAATAAGGGTCATGGAATAAATACAAGAGATGCCATTGCTTTTGATAATCCCCTGAACAGGACTAGGTATTCAATTCTTAAGGAAATCACTGTTACTGACTTTTCAGATTTCATGGTTGGAAGGTGGTTTTGATAAAGAATTACTGGCAGTAAGGTAAAATCAGGTTTAACTGTGATTTGCTACGTCTTAATGAGACTCCTAACAGCACAGGGCTGCACCTGATGCCTTGTGCTAATTGTAGTCTTTGCTAGCTAGCAGCAGTGAAGAGCAAAGCCTTGCGATTAAAAGTATTGTGAACAAAAAGGGAGAGGTCATATAACATATCTTGTTATTATAGGAAAAGAAAAAAGTCTAATGATGAAGACAAATTAGCAAAGAAAATTGCATAGGGGAAGACTCCCAGATTTTCTAGGTTTTGTGATTCGGTTGTTTTGTTTGTGTTTCTTTCAGAAACAAATAGAAAGTATGTCTGTACCCTAGCCATACTTGCTACATTCATATAATTACACATTCCTCTCCCTAGCTCCATTTTGTGTAAAAACCTGCAGTGGCAGGCTCAGGGAATTCACAAGCTATTTTATTTTACTTTTTAATAGCGAAATCCTTTCCATTTTCCAAGCACTTCTAATTTCGGATTTTACTAATGCAGTTGTTGCCCCTCTGCTGCCTATATTTCCTCCTGTCACAGATATGTGTTTGTGTGCATCTATGAGATATATCAAGGTAGGGAAAGATAGACCTTGAGTGCACTAGTGGATACATGGGTTTGCTGCAGCATCTGAGTTTTGGCTTCATCATTTTTTATGTGTCAGTCTCCAAATGCCAGGACCTGGGAATGAGAGAATGAACTGCCTGGAGGGCAACTTCTGATCTCGTGAATGAAAATATTTGTTACAGTACATGTACTTTATGTACATGCACCGTATGTCATTCAGCTGCAGAAACAGGCAGTATCTGCATACTCTTGAGAAATGGGCAGCAACAGAAAGAAGATTAAAAATGTATCTGGAAGTACTTAAAAAGGCTGCTGAAAAACTCAAGGGGAAGACTTTTATTTAATGAAAATTCATGTTGCTGTGTGATAAGTCTGGGTTTACTTAGTAGGGCTTTACTGTTTATTTGTACTTCAACTTTTGTGTTTTAATGTGTAAAGCATGCAGATCAAGCACCTGGGCACTTCTTTTCATTATAATTAACAATTAATTAATTAATGTCCAACCTTTACTTATAGTTTAAATACAGCATGTTTCAAACTCAAGACTCTGGAAAGCATTTAAAATGATGAAACTACATGTTAACAGACACTTATTATTCAAGTTTAAATGACACCATGCTTTGGGAAGTTGCATCTGAAAGGTAAGTTGGTACTTTGGAAGTTGACCCAATTTTAAGATGAGATGTTTCAGATAACATGGAATGCTTAATCTTTTCCACTCATTCTCCTCTCCTTTCACTTAAGGTCTAGTATTTTCTTGGAAGAACCTGGCCATATGCTTTCAGTGTCTTGCCCGTCTGAAAATAAGCTGCAAGCTTCCACTGCTTTTCACTTCCTCTGTATCTGTCAAAAGCTGTAACTGTTGCTGGACGTGTCACCCCAGGAGTCAGCCTTTGAAGAGCTGAGTGAAGGCTGAAGAAGACTGAAAAAGTAAAGCTACTTAACAAGACAGTTAACAAACATAAACCCTGTATTTGCTACATTTTACTGTGAAGGAACTTCAGATATTTATTCTGTGTTTCACCTTTCTATGTCAGGTGTCTGGCAAGATCACACAAGTACGAGAATTACTATATTCGTGGTAACCTATCTCTAGTAACAAGAATATAACACATTTGCAAAATTAAAACTGAAAAGCTGATCATAAGCAATCACCAAAGGATTGACTAAGGGTGGGTTTTTTTGTTTGTTTGGGATTTTTTTTGTGTGTGCTTGTGGATTTTTTTGTGTTTTTTTTTTTTCTATTGGAATAATGAACACTTTTTAGGCAAAATTAAATATTGTAAGATGGCAAAAAAAAAAAAAACGCAACTAGTTTTAAGCCCACTGCCTAAATGTTTTTGTTTAAATAGATGTTAGTAGACATTTAGCTTACTAATTGTCCAACACGGGACTATGCAACAGTTGTAAACTGCCTTCAGTTATCTGACATCATGGACATTTTGTGCTGGTATGTGTTTGAACATACCTGTCACTGAAGGCAAAGATACTATGCTGATTTACATCAGTTGAGATCTGGCCTTGTTATCCTCTGAAAGAAAAGCAAATTTGTTTTCCTTCCTTCTGTGCTCACCTCCCCCACCAGCCCCACTTTCACAAAATCCTGTTCCACCAGCAAATAATAATCATCACCACCACCACCACCACCACCACCACCACCTCCTCCACCACCACCACCACCACCACCACCACCTCCACCTCCTCCTCAGCCCCAGGCGGGTGTCGCTTCGTGAGCCAGGAAGCACGCGAACTCAGGGCAGGCATTCGGTGAGGGCCGGGAGCCACCTCTGTGCCGAGGGGGAGATCCCTTTCAACTTCATGCTTGGCTGGAGCTTTGTTCTCTGTTGAATGCTCCCCCCTCGGAGCCTTTGTGCTGCCGCGGTGGCTGAAGTGTGAGGCGGCCACCAGCCAATGCCCGCACCATGCGTGGACAGAGCATGACCAGTTTGGCTGCAGCCAGTCACTGCTGGGCTCGGCGTTACATCACCGTCAGCCCACGGCTCGGCCAGACGGAGCCGAACAGGCTCCTTGTTGTTTTTCCTCTTTTCATGGACGAGAAGAAAGCCTGGGAAAAGAGCAGGGATCCCAGACCTTCCTTGAGAACAGCCGAATATTGTCTGCATGGTAATGAAGGGAACAAAGCCACAAACTACACATGGCTCTCTGCCCCCTGCAGCCCCGGTGCACAAAAGCAGGGTGTGTAATCGGAAGGAGTGGGCAAAGGCAGCACAGTGTGGTGAGGAAATAACCTGCGGTCCCCCTGCAGCGCCGGAGGAGGCTTCTGCGCAGAACTTGCAGTGGCTCCTGGGAAGGCCAAACACCCAGAGTGCTTCCCTGGCTCCTGTTTCTCATGGCGATGACCTCGCAGTTGATTTGGAGGGTCTGTGTTGATGCGATAGCGCAGCAGCCGGATCTCTTCCAAAAATATTACTGTAACACATGGTGTGCGTTTGTGATTCCAGTTTTCTGTCCCACCCACAAAGTCAAGATGGGTACATACACACAGCTTATCCCTGTTTTTGTGAGCTCCTGATATTTTCTTAAGAGAAAGTGATAGCTTGTTTGTTCTGTTTTGAAATTCAAAAGAAGTTTAATTTTTCTGTTTGCAATGAGTCTCGGTTGTTGCTTCTTTCAGAAGTGGATGTATGTGTTTTGGACACCGTAAGTACTCAAACCTTTCCCATCTGCTGTGGGCAGGACCAGCTCCTGTGAAATTTCTGCAATCACAAACATCCATCTCTTGGCAGCCAGGGATGGTGTCCCTATGGAGGAACACGGTTGTCATGGGAAACTGCGATCATGGAGAGAGAAATAAGTTTCATGAGCGATTAGGGGACTTGTCTGTCTCTACCATGAAGGCAGGCAGCAAGCTGGTACTCCTCTGGAAACCAGAGCAGAGCTTGGCCACAGGGCAGTGAGCTCTTAGAAAGCTTCTGCTGCTGGTCTCTTCCACCGGACCTTTGAATGGGCTGGGGTCTGCTAGGACTCTCCAGGCAGGCATGCTCCCCCATGCCTCACTGTGTTCCCTAGCTCCATTTCTGCTGCATGTGATATTCCTTCTAAAACATCAGGACATAAGGAGGATAAGGATGACATAAGGAAGATGTCATATGGGTGGCTAGGAGGAACCCTGTCTATCCTAGGGCATCTATTGTTGCTGTTATGCAGTTGTGCTAAGTGACAGTGTCATTGCAAGCATTTATTTGGGAATTGAGATCTCATGCTGGACACCTCAGAATTATCAGAAGCTGTCTGTGCAGTCACATTATCATAAGTCTTTTACTGTATTCTTTTGTGACAACATTCCTGCGTAAGTTAAATCAGTCTAACCCTTTTCCAGTGTTAAGCCTTCTATTTTATATATAACAGGCAGTCATTCCTTCCCATACTTCTTTTGGAGACATCCAAAAAGCTGGCCACTTCCTGAGCCACCATTTAATGTTATTCTTGTCTTGCCTATGCATATGGGTTTATTTGTAGAGAAAACTACAATGTGGAGTTGGATGCATATCAAGATCAGGGCCAAAGATGGAGTACATACGTATTCATTGTGTAGAAGACATCAAGCAGCCTGAGTGTTTCAGGGTTCCTTGAGAGCCTTCTTCTCATCTGCTCCACTTTGATCTCATCTTTTTTATCAGGGCTGACCACAACAGTGCACCAGAATTGTATCAGTGGCCTGTAAAGCAGCATTCAGACCTCTCCATCCCTGGTAGAAATGTTTTTCCTCATGTGTTCTACAACTAACAGACACTGCACACCATTGCTTCATACCTATCCTGTGGTTGACCAACACACACAGGTTTATTCCTTCTTTATTACGTATTGTATGTGTGAAAAATAATATAAAATCTCTCCAGAAAAATACAGAACCTTGTACCTTCACTGAATATTTATTCATAGAACCTTCTTGATCTCTAGAGTGACAGGTTTTTCCACCAGTGCATGAGATCTGATTATAGCCTTGCACCATTACAAATGTTACCACTGGTTACAGAATTACCCACTAATTAAAAAAAAAAAAAGTTGCTGTAATTAAAAGTCTTCATTCAGATGTGCTTTTACAAAGAAAGGCCTCACTCAGTGCATGTTGTCAGTTGTGATAGTACACTCTGACAGGCAGAAAATGGGAAGAATTGTCTCAGCTTCTTATGCTACTGTGAACTTGATGGTAATTAATTATGTAAATAGATGCATGGTGTTCATTTCTGTTAACAAAATACATTCCCTTTGCACATGAAAATAAATTGTTGCTTCCCATAAGGAGCAAAATCCTTAGCAAGTGTAGTGAATTTGCAAATAACCCTGATTTCTTGGAGCTGCAATGAGGATTGCAGCCCTTTACCTAAACATGTCAGTTCTTCAGTGGTATCAGCTCAGCTAGAGCAGCGACCTTATAATTTTTACCCTAAAACTTAATGTGACTGACTAGAGACAAATTAAAAAACACGCCTAAATGTACTAGTCTGGTTCACACCGTGTCCTTACTTCTGTCAGAGACAACATGATTTTCGAAAACTACTGACAAAGATGTATTTTTCCTTACTTGGCTGAAAGATGATAAAGCACAAAAGCAAGCCTTGGCTTCAGCAGCTTTTCCCAAAGATTAAAGAAGTGGTTCAATCAACTAAAATAGGCTGTATCAATGTTCCTTTTTCATACAGGAAGTATACATGATGAGCCTGAAATCATTGTAGAGAAAATTTACAAGGTTGGCAAAGTATTCCTCAGCTTTCAGATCCATATGTAACTCTTTAGTGCCCTCCCCTGTCCCAGTTTGGAAATACCTTCCTGGTAGGGAAACCATTTGTCAATGGTGAAGAAAATAATATTGAGACTTTACTCTTAAAATTAAATATTACTGTTACCTGTTTTCTCTTCAAATCCAATTTATTTGTCTCAGAAGTGGGAGAAGGAGCATTTCATTCTTTTGGAGGAAAAGAAAGGAAAGAGCATGATTTCCAGTGGTCATAATGACACTGATTTCTTAGTAAAATATGTCAGAGACGCAAGTGAAAAAAACATTTTTCACCACTGTCTAGGTCCGCCAGATATTTTTTCATCTGGGTCATTTAGGATTGACCATGTTGTGCATTTCATGTGGATAAGAGAGAATATGTATGTCATGTGTGTGCTATCTAAACTGATGTTAATCAAAGAAAGAAGGAACATAAGGGTGGTGGAGGCAAGATACAGGAGAAAGAAGAAAAAGATCTGTTGTATTTGCAGATGTAGGAGGCTCACCTCATTGGTACTTTGAGATGGCTTTACTGGTACTGTACACTCCATCTTCACTGCCTTTCTGCCTTGGAACCATACCCCTGCAGCCTCACTGCATGCCAGACCCATGCAAGGGTAAGAGGTTCTGAGGCACAGTCAAGGACACTCAGATTGCCTTAGACTTTTGGGAGAGGTTTGCTGAGCTGGCTGTGATCCCTTATTGCAAAAGGATTATTGCTGTACATCCTTGGTCCAGCTCTTCAATAATATTTTCTTACAGAATGTCCATCTCATTTCTTTTCTATGAAAGAACAATTTCCCATGTGTTACTTTCTCATCTGTCTGCCACATCCTCCCTACAGAAAGTGGAATTCACTGATTAATTAAGCTGCCACATTCTGGTCTGTCCTTTCTCCTTGGTAGTATGTTCAGTTTGTAGCTTTGATGAGCTAACTATGAACCAACACTGATACAAGATGTATCAGTATAAGCAGCATCAAGGGTTTTGCCCTTTTTTGCTTTTGTCTCTTATTTCATTGTGGTCTTCTGGGATAATTCTGTGACTGTAATTTACTGGGGTAGAGAAATTTAAATCCTGCTTTCTACTGGTTTTCTTCTGCCACGCAATGTGTGCTAAAATAAGAATCTGTCCATCTGTCTTCCTTGGGTACACAGGTACTTTTTGCATGATTAAAATTGGATCTTCTATCCCGCAAGACATTTATATGGGTTAGCTTGTCTTAATATGCTTTAAAGACAAGTAAATGGAAGAAAGACAGTAACTAGAATATTTAGGTCAAAGATTTCTTCATCCTTCAGATAATCCAATTATTTTAAAAAGAAGCAGAAAGTAATCCTAAAAGCTGAGCTTATCCAAATCAATTATAAACATTGCTTCAAAATCCCTTACAGATTTTATTTTATATTGCAAAATATTTTTGAAAATATTAAGTATCTGAGTAAAAAAACCTCAAAAAACAAAAGAACAAAAATCCTTAGGTTGTTTGTTGGCTACTGGAAATGAATGTTTTCAAATGGTGATTTGAAAATGTTCTGATTCCAAGTATTTGAAATGACTGTGCCAAGCCTGCATTGAAGTTTTGCAGCATTTGTCAAAACATGCAAAACAGCCAGGAGCTAGTTTATATCTTGGCATTGAGTATATCACAACCATTTCTACAGGCGAATCTATGCAGAGCTCTCTTTAAGACCAAGGCTTCAAGATAACTCGCACTGCAGACCTAATCATAGGTACCTAGAGAGATGTCTGCCCACATTAGTTCAAAGCTAGAAGGAACAGTGGGTTCCATTCTCAGATGAGGCTAATTAGGAAAAGCATGGGTTTTTTTGTTTAGATTTTTTTTTAATTACAGAGCAAATAAAACAGTATTCCAGCAATGTACCATGCCACACCAGTAATCTCATGTGTCAAGGGTTTGCTAAGCATGACTCAATACTATTTGTTGCATATTTTACAGCATTCACCCGTTGACAGGATTTCCAAAGACAGCACTGCTAGTGAGCTCACCTTCCTCCAGCATCTGCTTGTCCAGTAGTGCTGTCTGCCTGTGGCCTCTCTGAATCAACTCCTTTCTTATCTCTGCACCACTGTGAAGCTTAAGCATGTCAGAGAACCATTATGCTGCTCTTTGTTTATCTCCAAAGACTAGGATAATCTATCTGCCTCTTGCTGAAGACTTTTCCTGGGACAGAGGAACATGTGGCTGCTGTGGTTTGCATGTTTCTGTAGAAAAAGAGCTACAGAAATTTTGTAGCTGTGCTAAGCATTCAAAACCAAGATGCTGTTACAGTTGGCTAAGTGTCATTAAAAGCTTCTGGGTTTAACAATGTGTCTTTGTGAGGGATAAAGGTAAGAAATTATTATGCTTCTGTAGGTAATCAGAGAGCTGAAGTGGAAACACCTTCCATTTAATATAAAGACATAGCACGAATGGGTTTTGATGTATGATGTTTTTCAGATCTGTGGGATGCAGAATGACTGAAATAGCTGAGAGAAAACTCTACAAAAAGCAATTAGAAACAGGCATATGTGAAAACAGAGAAATTTTGGTCTAAGTGTTGTTCAGAAAGGAGTGTTGATCTATGTGCTGAGAAACCTGCCTTTGCTGTTTAATTTCTGTCGAGTTCAGAGAAGGTGACTTTGAACACTTTTTCTAATAATTTGTATCTAAGATATGCTGGACTCTGTCAGTTTCTCCTCCATTTGAAATAACTCACAAGACCCCAGACTCTTGGATACCTGCTCAGGCCAGAAGAAGGTAACATCATCTTTTCTTTAAAAGAGAGAGATTGATTATAATGCTGCATTTATCATGAAATATTATGAATTGCATTGTATTAAAATGATCCTTACTGAGCTGGAGTGAGTTTCTGTTCTGCATTCTAAGTGGGTGGCAAGCAGCAAACCAGTTCATTGCCTGTGTCTCACTAGAGACTCAGCACACAGAAATCAGAATCACTGTTGTCCTTTCTGATTCCAGATGAAAATGGGAAAGATTAACCTAAATCTCCCAGCAGATGTATAGACTACAATGTATTCTAAAGCAGTGTAGAAAATACTGTTATATTTCTAAGTATACAAATACCTTGATGTTATGATTTATAAATTAGGTTCCTGAGTTCTGCTGGGAGCAGGCATATTTCCAACAGTAGGGTTCTTAGGTTATCTCACTTCTACAATCTCTTTGAATTCTCAAACAGGGACAAATTTTTCAAATCATAGTTGATTTATATTAGCAAAATACAGTTTTACTTTTTTTTTTTTTTTTGCAAGAACTGCTTTTGACTTGTTGGGCTGTAGCCTGAAGCTAGGAAATTTCACACAGGCACTTAAACAAATCTAATGTAATGATGTTCCAGCAGTGGTTGTGAAAGGGTGAGACTCTATCAGTTGCTAAATTTCTCTGCTTTGCTCAGATTCTTGCTTTTCTAAAAAAGAGACATTATTTTTGAACCAAGTGCTTGGGAAAACCCACTGTTGGTTTCAGAAGCAGAAGCCCCCAAAGATCTCTGTTGCCATTCAGATAAAGGTTTGCCCTCAAATTTGGTCTATTTCCCATTCAACACTTCTTGTGTCGTAGACATCAGCTGAAACTGCCAACTGCTTGGGATGCTCAGCTGCGCTTCATCACAGAGATGAAGAGGTGTCACTAATTTTGTTTCAGCCTTCCTTTTCTAGGAAAGTTGTTTATTTTTTCAGATGCCGTTGCTGCTTGTTGTAGGTTATTGACTCATGGTATATTAAACCTCATAAATAGAGATATAAAATAGAATTCAAGCAAATAGGTATACGTTGGAGACTTTGAAATGGAGTGTGTTATACTCAATGCACAGAATGGAATGCATAGAAGTCCACCTCTCTAAAGTATTTATTCTTAATTATTTAAAATTCCATACCACAGGATTGCTTTTTTTCTCAAAAACTAAAAGCTGGTTTTATACCTAGCATTCTCTTAATGATACAGTAATTAAACTTCTCAAAATGAAAATCAAACATACTGCAAAACATAATTTACTGGCACTCAGTGTAAATCGTACAATAAGAAAATACCTTTGCAATAGGTCATCTAATTCACTGACCCAGCAGTTTATAAAAAGGAGTTTCACTTCAAATTGCTTATTAGTTAGCTATATGTTAGATTAAATATAATTGAGTTTTTGTTTTAGAACCATTAATTCTAGTTTGAGAAATAACCTGAGCATATTTCTGCATTATATGTTGCATTACTAAGCCAAAAACCATGTCCATGGCAATACAGGCAATTCGTATTTCTTAGAGCTGGAAAAGTTAATGAAGGCTAAGAATTTCTTTTGAGGAGATATCTGTTTATTATATATGTAAACCAGGTTATCTAGTACAATTTCTCTAAGTATATTTGAAATTTATGTTAATTATGTTTGCTTATAAATTATTTACACATTAAATTATATTTGATGGGAATGGCATACAAAACACACCCTGTCTGAAAAGGATATATTAGCAGCGTATCAAGGGGTTTGAACTGCTTTGAAATCAGGCAGTACAGAAGCACATTTCCTCCTGGCATCATGATTGCCTGTGCTGCTCTGGATGTAGAGGGTGGGAGACCTCTACACACCACACTATGTGGAGTAAGTGGGTAGTGCTGATTATGCAACAGGCTCAAAGGGGAGCCCCAGCTACCCATGAGTCCTGGAAGAGTCCATGGACTGTCAAGAAAGCAGAGACTTTGGAGCGCTGCCTAAGGAGGTAACTTGTGCCAAAGGCCCTATGACATGAGAAGCCATGTACTGCATTTACCAATGGATCCTGTCTGGTGGGAAACCATCAGAAGTGGAAAGAAGCTGCTGTGTGGAGTTTCACATATATCAGGACACGGAAGCCACTGAAGGGAAAGATGAATCAAGTCAGCCTGTTGAAGTGAAAGCCATCTGTCCCTAGGGACTGCTGAATGAGGAAAGTGGCCAGTACTCTGTCTCTGTACTGACTCGCGGATGGTGGCAAATGCTCTGTGGATGTGGCTACAGCAGTGGAAATAGACCAACTGGCCGTGCAGAAATAACTCACATGTGCTGCTGCATTGTGGCAAGACATTGCTGCCTGAGCAGAGAGCATTGCTGTAAAGGCATGCCGTATAGACGCTCACCCACAATATTGTTGTGCCACTGAGGAATGTCAGAATAACAAACAGGTGGGTCAGGCTGTCAGAACTGAAGGTGATTGGCGTATTCATTGGATGTGGCAAGGTTGAAATGAAACCTCTTCAGTGAGGTAAAACCCAGAGCTATAAAATAAAAATAATAAATTGCAAGCTATCTTCTGGGCACAAAAATATGTAATCTTTCTTTATATGTTAAGAATATCTGCACTCTAACAGACATCTGAAGCCATCTAGTAATTTGCTTAGCTATTCATCAGTTCTCTTTTTGTCTCAGGCCATAAGATGTTCTGGATATATTTTCTAGTTTTTTCTCCAACAGATTTCTTATCTCTTAACACTAAATTGCTTCTTTTCTCTATTCTTATGACTCCTTATATGTCACATTTTTTTTCACAGTCTTAATATGTCACATTTCTTTTTGCGATACCAGCTGAGGTGAGGTTTGTCTTACAGCAAACACCTGAAGGAGTCCATCCACACTGTTACATGAGAATCTCCTGTAGGCGTTTGTGAGCTTGGACCTAGTGTTAGCTGCAGATGTGAATGCTGGTGGTGCTTAAGTCCAATGACTTAAAGACCTAAAGAGGAATTGCCAATCTTAAATCGCTTTGGGAAGGTAGTTTCTAATTTTGCCAATGAAATGAACAACTCTTCCAACAAGGAGCTCTTGGTCCATGTACTGATAAATGTACCATGTACTGAGAGCTCAACCCTGTGCCCAGAAAGGCAGTTGGCTTTTTTGTTCCCTTTGGAGTTGTGCTATGGAGCAGAGCACTAGGGGGTCATGTTCTTGGGTGCTAGTACCAGTAAAAGAGATTGCTGGGGTTTACATCATTTGAAGCTCTTTTTAATCTCATCATGTGCATTAGGTAGTACAATGAGGAATATTAATCCATCTTTGATGCTATGAAGATGTAGGTGGTAGTGACTATGTCTTTGATAAAAAATCGAGAGGCATAGCCTTCTCATAGACAGTTTTCTCTTAACCACGTAGTGAGAGAAGCTGTGGTTTTGCCAGTTCCATACATGACTTTTAACTGATTTAGCAATAGGAAATGCTTTATTTTCAATATTGTTATTATATAGGGGTCTTTTTAGTCAGTTTTTTGTCCCCTGATATTCAATGTATTGTATGAATTTAATTTATTAGCTTTATTTCCTTGATTTTTAAGCATAAGTTCTGTTTGATGGCTGAAAAGTCTCCATTGGGACATTTTCTTAAACCTGTGTTCAATGTCAAATAAATATTGCGTGCTGTCTTTGAAGCTTTGTTTTGTGTTTTGTTAGGTAATACTCCATTCTTTAAAATTTGACTCAGAAATCTCAATTATTTCAGTGCTCTGATACAGTTACTTTGCACATGCTGTTTCTTTAAATGTGAAAATAACTCCCTAAAACTTTGACTGAACATTAATGCAATCCATCTCCCCATCTTGTGTATATCTGCAACTCTCCTGTATTGCAAAAAATAATGTTTCATAAAAAAAAAGAGAGCTCTTATCCTCATTTGAAGTAACAGATTATTCAGCCTTGGGATCAGAATTTAAGCAGCAACTAAACAAACCTCACAGCAGAGAGCACGTGGAGAATTATGTAAATGAAAGCAGGTGGCCTTCTCAAACTATTTGTCTCTGAATTAATAAGATTATTTATGGAAATGCAATGTATGGAGAAGAATTACAGAGGCACCAGTTGCATCTTATGTAAAAAGCATGCTGATAGTAATGAAAGCAAGAAAATACAATCCTACTAATCAAAATACTGTCAGCACATTGAAAATCGGAGCATCTTTATGCTGAAACAACAGTATTTCTTGTGGAAAAATTATTTCAATTACCCCCCCAATCAATCTATCAAAGGTATTTATACCAATACTATTAATGTTGTTTTTAAGGACCTCACAGATCTCTGCAATGTGTAAAAAAATAAAATCATCCCAGTTTTAGAGATGAGGAGCTGAAGGGGACAAATGGGAACACGGCAAATCTCTTTGAGCAAACAACTGAACCTGTCTTTTCTGACAGGTTACCACCAGTCTGCTCTTCCTCTCTGCTATGCTATCTACACATGCATATATTTCTAGCATGATTTTGACATGTGTTGACATAGCTGCACTTCGAGTTACTTACCGTGCAAATAGATTACATTATCAGTGATGGCACTTACCCAAAATTGTATTGTACTTAGCCTTCATTTCTTCATGTTGTGACAGGTGGTGGGGAAATTGGGCTTCAGAATGACTAAAACTGTACACAGTTTCTTTGCACAGTACTTTTATCTGAAATATTGAAAGACTGACATTTTACTGAAAAACTACCTTTAAAAAAAGGGGTGAACATCAGCTTCTTGGCCTCATGTAATTTAGAGGAGACAGCTTTGGAGAAGATGCTAGACTGACACACAGTGAGCTTTGGCCATTTGTGAGTGCACAAACGCTCCTCTGCATCACTTTCTTTAGCCATGATGTATGTTCCACTGATGTTGCCAGACATTTGGGCCAGAGTGTGTGCAGTGTATCCTTTCAGTAAACTTGCAATCCTACATAAAATAGGCAAGAACATGTCATTTGAAGGTGTTATGATTATTAGGAATAATATATTTTACGTTATAGTAGCATTCATTAAGGTATGTGAAAGTGTTACTAGTGTTGCCTATTTAGTCTCTTAGACTATAAAAGGGAAATGATCTTATACTAATGAACAAAATGCAGTCTTAAAGATCATAAAATTGCTGTCTTTGTAGTCTTCTTTTTTGTGGGCATGGTGCCAGATTTTTGAGATGTAGAGTAATTGGTGTAGCCAGCCATGCAGTCAGTCTGTTGGTCTTTGAATAGCAAAATAACTGAATGAATAAAGTAGCAGTATAAGTAAGAGCCAAAGCCAAATATGTCATGGTATTTTATTCCTTGTGCCCAGGACAGCTAGGACTAGGTGAGATCTAGCTTTCCTCTCAACCTGCCCATGAATTGCAGCCGTTCAAAGAAATTTATCACTAAGCAGCATTAGTAATATATGCCCATGAGAGCTAAAAGTTAAGTGGCTTATTGTTTCCCACTGTCATTGTTTCTTACTCCTGCAGTTTAGCTATACCCTTTGGCTTATGATGTTGTGAGTTTGTTCTACCAGATCTGAAATAGACATGTGGGGTTCATACTCTCAGTGAAATTCAACTGGCCGTAAGTCTTCATTACAAAACCAGGCCACAGTTAGAATATGTCTTTCACAATGCATTCACATATGGACAGCGTATATAAGGAGATAAGTGAATTAAAGACACTGAAGTACTTTTTTTTTTTTTTTTTTAGGAAATAAGTATATGAAACAATGACTACCTGTTACGAGAAATGTTGCAGGTGAAAGGCTTTCAGTGTTTTGACCACGTCAGAAATTCAAGGGTGGATTGCTTGTGTCACATGTAGTAAACAGCAGGTAACTGCAAACATAATTGAAGCAAACGTGTATCTGACAATCTTACATTAGAACTAAATAGACCAGCTCTTCAGGTAGTATAGAAATGTGTCTCTCTATTGATTCTGATACAGATTTACTGGTTTACACGTGGTTTGTTTCTTTGATTATCACTGGGTGATGGGAGATTTTACACACAGAGATCGAGCTGATCAATAGAATAAATATTTAACATTCTTCAGAATATTTTGAGTCTACATGCCAGAGGTTCACCTTATGCCAGAGAAGAAGCTAGCTTTAACATTCAGATTGTGGTGTGTGAGAGGTTTGAGTCTGCTACTGTAATGGCAGACACTTGAGAGCTGTCCTATGTTAGACTGTCTGCTGAAAGACAAGCTGTTTAACAGAGCAAAATGAAATTTTGCCCCTTGGTGGTAAACAGGTATGAACTGTGATAACGTGTTGACTGCTGATGCTTACGTTTGTTTCGATTAACTCAAGGTGCCAGAAAGGGCCAGAATGTTGTAAGAAAAGGTTGAAGAGTTTATGAAACAGGAATTCCTGTTTTCTAGCCTGAGCAGCCCAGCCCATGCGCACTTAGACACTATATCCACCTTTTTTCCATTAAAGCTGCTCCATGGAAGCAGGAGGCATTCTTTAGCGTGTCCAGTAGGGTGCACTAAGAGGCTATTAGAGATGCAGCTGCTGGTAAATTGCACTGAGATCAAACGGCTTGAGGATTAATTTGTGTCTGCTGTATTTTCTTTTAAAGGTGACTATATTAATTTGGAAAACAACAGTACCTTTCATGAATGATCAAAGCTGTCATGTAAGAAATTACAGGGAACTTCACATATTCAAGCTATCACTGTGCTGGATTGGACCGCTTTGCTAAGAGAGGTGCTTCAAATACAATTTCATTTTGAGGACACCCTAAAATTGCAGCAGAATCATTCATAATGTGATTGAGGTCACTGATTTTATCTCAGAGTAGCTCCTGATAATGACTGGGTTTCATGTGTTATGGGTTGTGAGGAAGACTCTAATTACGTTTCCACCCTGTGAAGGGACTGGTTAACACAAAGAAATCTCATCTCCTTTTGTGATGTGCTCAGCCCAGCAGTTACTTTTGTTCTAAATTGGGCCTGGCAGTCTCTAGGGTGAATGATTGACATGTCAATGTGCTAACAGAAGCCAGAACCAATTCTCTTGTCTGACACCTCCTTCCCTCCTCTGAATATTAATGATGAGTGACCCAGCTGAATGAATGGAAAGTGCACACTTCCCTCATGGCTCTGTGCAGATGCTCAGAGATGACAGCAGGACTTGCCCAAGAGAGGACACAAAACCATAAAGCCATCTGGTATTACCCAGTGAGCTTAATCTGTTTATTGACTTTGCCAAATGTTTGGTAAATCAAAAGTTGACAGGAAAGGGTTCATAATATTTATGCTTAAAATACAGTCAAAACATCACAGAAAAATAGAGATCCTAGATGAATTCCTAGAGAAACAGAAGTAGAACAGCTCAGATTTTAAGCTGGGAGGATGGGCAAGAAAAAAAAAAATAGTTAAACAAGAATCTCAAACTGGTAATTTGCTTCAATTACCCTGTGATTGGTTTCAAATAACACAGGGTATTGATGATCACCACAGGCTTTTATAGTACTTCAGCACAATTTCCCAAAACATCCAAACGAGCCAGCCTAGGAAGCCATTACAGTCACTTGATATTTATCAGTTCATAATTAAGATATGATTGAATAAAATCTGCTCTTTCTTAGTCTGGGTTATGTAATATTTATTGTTATATTACAGATTGATAGTATTAAATGTGCACTGAGACTGTGAAGACTGGGTGGTATAATGCATAAGGGACCAGATTCCTTTATTTCACCACGTAAATTTTATTCATTCTTTGAATAAAATAGTTTCCCTTTGATAGTCTATGATTAAAGATTTCCTGCTTAAATGCTTCCAGTGTCTCAGTCAGCAATTCTGCCACAACAGACCTCCAGAAAAAATCCATACTAACATGAAATAGATTATTTCTCATTGTGAGGTCTAGAGCCAGTTCAAAGAGAAAACAAATAGTTTTTTTCACTACATTTTGCGTATTGTGTCTTTTATCTCCACTACAGTAAAAATACAACCTATTTTCATCTTCAGTGCCTTTCTCATCTTCGGAAGACGCTGTGGTTGAATGTCCTCTATTTTTGCAATATCCTAAAGACTGGCAATTCTTTTCCTTCACAGGAGACTTGTATTCATGCACTGAGCAACTTTTTTATTGATTATCACCAACATTTCCCCTAGCCACCTTTTTTATTTTCTTCTCTACCATATGACAGTACAGTCTGATTTACCTGGTTGCTGCAAAATCATTTTGTCCTGCTTTTCAAATCCTTTTGTATGACCCCACTTGATTACCTAATTACGTTATTTCCCATCTTCCATGTTCTTCCATCTTAACCCAAGGCCCTTTGCAGTTCACTTCCCCTTTATGTCTCAGCTGTTGATGTTGCTCCTGTTTTTACTTTGCATGCTATACATCTCACCTAACTGCTGCCTAAAAGCTAAATGTCTAGTCTAACCAGGTGTTTAACTTCCCCTATAGTTAGTGGAGAGAAAGGATACTTTCAGAGCACATTTATTTCATCTCAATTAAGATAAGCATCTAAGTTAATTGAGATGAATTGCCCTCTGGGTATTCTTTCGGTACACAGGGTGTCTAGACAACCAGTTTGGCTAATGCCTTACAAAGCAGGTAAAATGAGTCCCAGTTTTAATCAGCTTCCCCATAGTTTTCCCAAGTACCGTATTCCCTTCTGCTTCAGCGACTTCTTTCTCCGTACCTTATCCTCCTCCCTAGAATCTATTTGATACTATTTTCTCTACTTAAGTGTGCTATTAAAAATCAGGTTTTCAAGAAAATATGTCAACTGTTATTGTAAACACCAACTTAAAAAGAGATTTTTTTCAACATATTTTTTTGTTGAATTCTCAGTGCTTCACACAGAGTTTTTGTTTCTAGAGTATCAGGGTATTGCCATGTCTCTCTGAGAGTGCATTTCTGGTCTTTCTATACATAGGGATTATTAAGGAAAGGGTGTTCAAGCTTACAAATTAAACCAGCAATTTACAACAGAAACCTGTGTAACACCTGTTACATCAGCCCCTGAGAGACAGGGTACACCCGATGGCCAGCACTGTTGTATGCAGAATGATGATTCAGGCCTGAGGTTATGTAGATGCAGCATGGGAAATGTTTTCTTTAGAAGTTACCTGTTTGAACAGAATCCTTTCACTACATTACAGTAGTGAAATCGATAATAAACCCCCTGCCTTTAATATTTGGTTTTCTACTGTTTCAGAATAAAACATCTGACAAAATAGTTTAAGTAAAAAAAAAATAAGTAGCTGATTCATTCTTTATTCTTGCATCTTAAAAACCATTAAATAGTTAATTTCTAAATAGTTACAAAAAGAATCACTCTGGGTTCAGACCTTTGAAGGACAAAATTCAGCTGCAAGCATTTTTTTAATTTTACTTCTTTAATTTTACTTTTCTTACATGCAAATAAAAACCTAAATAATAATTGTGCAGTAAGAACAATAGGTTCAAGGTCCATAAAGAAAATAGAGCTGCGTTTCACAGATTTATGACAACTCTATGATTGGTCTCACTCAAAAGCAAAGAAGGACTTTTCAGCTGTGGTTTGCTGTCTAATGGGTTGTGCCCTTCCAGCTTAATCGAGACAAGATAATGAAAACTTTAACTGATAAAAGAATACATAAATTCTTTTGCTAATATAAACTCTTTTCCTGGAATTAAGAATATATCAACCTTAATTATTCTCTGATTATTCCAATGGACAAAGGCATTAATTCACTTTAGTAAAAACATTTGCTTTCTCATCTGCATGCCAAATTACGCTTTGTAACTCAAAGAAAGGGCTTAAATTCTTCATAAAGTCTTTGCAGGTTCCCTATGTCAACTTACTATTTACCCTTCCATCACAGTGTCCCAAATAAATCTCTACAAGCAATAACAGAAAGGTCTCCAGGGACCTGATCTAGGAAGGCAGTTACTTACATTTTGCATTTGGAGGGTTATGTCTCTGCAAAACTATTTTACTAGACCGTGCTGTGAAAAGGAAGCCTTTGTTTAATTTCTTAAGTGCTTTATTTTGTCTGTTTTTAAACTGATGACAGTGATCAGGTTCTCTGGTAGGCTGTGTTTCCACAGCGTTCAGCCAAGGTAGTTATGGTGCTGGAAACTGAACAGAGATCACTGAATTTTCTCACACCTGTGTGGGCAAGTTCTGCCTGCGAAAGAGCAGAGTAGGTGTCTGTACATATCGATTCTTCTGGTTAAGCCACTCTCAAAAAGGAAAACGAAACAAAAAAACTGGCAGGAGAACAAAGTTAAATCTGGAAAAGCTTTTAAAGCAACAAAAATTCCAGGCGCCTCCAACAAAGACAGTTGACATTAAGTTAGTGCCAAATTTTTGAAGGCTCAGCTGCATTGTTCCATTATTGAATGCTAAAACAGTTTGTCCTATTAGGATTAGATTTAGGGAGGTGGGAGTGGGGACAGGACAAGTTTCCAGTTGCCAGGGCCCAAGTAGAGAAACAGTTTGGATGGGAGAGTTCTCAGTTAAAGGGTAGAGGACATACTGATCTGTGATGGATGCATTTACAACATGGGATGCAGTCCTCTTAACCTGTGTCTCTGCTACATTTAGGATAGGATGTTACAGGGTGTTTACTGTCCACTGCCAGAGGGAAAAAAAAAGATCTGTTGCACTGAGTTAGAGGGGTGCCCCCACCAAATCCATTCAAATACGGATACAGGGCAGAGAAAAAAGAAAGAAGGAATGGACAAGCATACATTATACATGCTAGAGAGAAATGTGTTTTTACATGCAATTTTCTGCTGCTTAGTAAATATTCATTAAGTTTTGCAGTCTGGGACCCTCTTGGGATTCAAACAAATACATTAGATATTGACAGCTATGAACATACTATTTGGAGTTATAAATGAAATGAACTTATTACTGGCATGGCGAAGTCTGGAAACTGTTGATGGAAGACAGCAATTAAGGCACAGAGTACTAAAACTGAAGAGGAGGAGAAGAAAGAAGAAACATTAATGGAAAAAAGCTTTTTATTCTACTTTTTAAACAGAGTGAACATGAGTGATAAAAAAATCCAGCATAGATTTAAGGTTAGCAATTGAAAGGGAGATAAGAAGCTTAAGCCTGTTGCATTAGCACCAACTGGTGCTGCGCATGTGTTCCTGTGACAGCTGATGTAGCTGAGCTTGTGTAACTGCAGAGTAGACTCAGGCACCAGACAGAGAAAGGAAAACAACCAATTTATCAGCTGGGCACACCATAAACTCTGGCTTTCCAGTTTGTCCTACAGGTTAAGTAAAACTAATGAGTGCTTACCAGTGCCTTGGTTGGATATAAGGCCAAGCATCAAACTAATGAGCACTTACCAGTGCCTTGATTGGATATAAGGCCAAGCATCATCCTTTTCCTGGCAGAATTAGCCTTTCTACTGAAGAGGTGGTCCTACCTTACCTTAGCTTACCTAAGTGGGTTGCTTTTATTTACAACTGAATTAAAACCAGTACAAGAACCACAGTGAATATTGTTACTCAGATGGAAAGCAGATTTTCTTCAGATATTTAATTTCTGTTTATTTCTAAGTAAAAGAAGTCATACTTCAACCAAAAAAAACACCCCAACTCTTACATATGCACTGAAAAAAAAATGTTTAAGAAGCACTGTTCTGCTTAAACCGGTGCAATTTTGGCAACAGATAGGGTCTCATTCAAGGGAGGGATGTCTCAATTTGTAATGTCCACATGCTAGCAAAATTCTTAGCAATATATTCCTCAGAATAGGTGTTTTGCTTGAGTAATGTTTATGGAAGCAGGGTCTGGGTTCTCTGCTGACTGTGCTAAGAAAGTGTCAGCTGTGATTTTGCTTCTTGTGATATGGATTAGATCCAAGCTGAGTCTGATTTTTTTCCAAGTCAATTATGAATTATCTGAGAACCAAAGCAGCCAAATGAAATTGCTCTGAGCTTGAGAAAGAAATTAAATTTCTTGTTTACTTAAGAAAAAAGAGAACCTGCTATTTTTGAGGTAGGAAACAAATTTATTTTGTGGCTTTGGTTCATCAGAAGATGCTCAGATATTTTGTTGAAGAAGAGTCAGATAAAGAGAAATGGAAGCAGAGAGGAAGAAAATAGGCCAATGAAACTTTTCATAGGCCAATTGTTGTGTAGCATTTCAAGACATGTACTACAAGCATATTTCCTTATGCAATTCCCCACCAGCAAAGCAGCACCACTATGAAAATGGTATCCTCAAGTCTTGAGGTATGAAAAAGATGAGTACGGGTTTACCATAGTGTCGTGGTTTAAACCCAGTCAGGTAATTCGTTCGCTCACTTCCCCCCCTTTCTTGCCCTCCCCCAGCTCTCGGAGGGACGGAGAGGAGAAGCGAAAAGAATGCAACTCCCACAGGTTGAGATAAGAACAGTTTAGTAACTAAGGTATAACACAAATCACTACTGCTACCACCAATGATAATAATGATAAAGGAAATAACAAGGGAAGAGAATACAACACCTCAGCACCAGCTGACCGATAACTCGCCCCCAAGCCCGACCAAGCTCCGACCGATACCTCCTCCAACCCTGCAGTCTCCCAGCCCTTCCGGCTCACTCCCAGTTACATCCTGGGCATGACGTGCTGTGGTATGGAATACCTCTTTGGTCAGTTTGGGTCAGGTGTCCTGTCTCTGCTTCCTCCCAGCTTCCCCTCCTCCCTGGCAGAGCATGAGGCTCACAAAGTCCTTGGCCAAACCAAAACATCTCTATCAGCTCTGTTCCCGAGCCGAAAGTCAAAACACTGCACTGCACCAGCTACCAAGGAGGAGAAACATGACTGCTACTGCTGAACCCAGGACACATAGAAGCAACTTCTGAGTCTTTCCCAGCTCTAATTTGCTCTGTGGCACTCTGTTTTCCTACCTCAGGTTTTATTGTCAGTACACCTGGAATAAATAATGTGTAAGGCTTAATGTTAACAGATCTGAAGCATATGCATCTCTGACTAAAATAATTTTCATCTCACCTAGCTATATCAGTAGAATAAGATGAAACAACAACAGATATGTCTTCATCCTACCATAGCACAACTTTCAGTGTCTGCAGCTACCACTGCAAAACAGGTGAAATATGCTATAGTACTTCCTACTCTGAACATGGGCTAAGTGGTAGAAAACTGTGTTGTGAGATCTGTAGATGAATTATATCATGTCAGCATTCTTTTTACATCCACAAAGACCCAGTTATAGCAAAATCTAAGCATAAATGATGATCCATCCCAGATGTAAGTAGTGATAAAATCCTTAGAATTTACCTTAGAATTACCTTAGAATGTTTATAATGATTTTGGCCTGGTTTTGTTCTTTCAATGGAACAAAAACGTGAGGGAATCAAATTATATTCCATCTGCACTTTCATTTATGAATCCATTGCATCTTCTGTATCTTCATTTTATTTCCTTCATATGGTACATGTAAGAGCAATTTTATTGATTTTTTATCATTCTCTCTGTAGTTTTGTGGGAATAGATCTGCTTCTAAATCAGGCAGATACTGAAACTGTCATCAAATATTTAATGATTTTTCTAATCCTTGTGTCTTGAAATACTTCTGAAGAAGGATTTAAGTGTCCATTAGTACAGCATTGTTTCCTCAGTGGCAAAAGTAAAGTTTAAATAATGCAAGTGTGGCAGAATACTAAGAGATTTTTAAAGCTGTAATTTGTCACAAATTGGATGACTATAATGTTATTTTATAAAGCAAAATTTATTAGAATTCCCCCCACCCCCTTGCATTCTGGGCTGTGATACATACACATTTCCCCCTTCCTTTGTTATGCATGAAATGTCATCAAAGGTTATTACTATTTAAATTTTGGTTTTATTATAAAGAAAATTTTACACTATTTCACTTCTGGTATTCATATAATCACGCTTTCTTTCTATCAGACTACTCTTTATTAATGAAAAGAATTCTAAATGTTAAAATAAAGGGATTTTCAGCTATTGAGCAATTTATGTTACATGAAATGGATAGAAGATACAGTTCAGGAAAGCTGCATTAAACTAAATGTCTCCTCTCCACAGTATGCTTCCTACTAATAGCTACCCATTTACAAACTCATTCTTTGCATTAAAGAAGAATTAATTATGGCGATAATATCCAGGTAAAGTTGCCAAGTATGGCAGTGGTCATGCTATTAGAAGAGAGGGAGGCAGTTCAGACCAGCAGCAGCAGCTGTGCAGATACCAGCTCTCTCTTCAGCATAGCATGTTGTGAAGAAGAAACAGTGTTCGCAGCCCAAACCCCAGCTAATCATTGAAAGAAATTTTATTTCTTGGTCATTCAAGACACTCCTTTAATCTCTCTGAAGAATAAAAGGTTGAAGAATAAAAGATTCTTTCAGTTCAGAATGCCACAGTTTTTGCCAGTTCCAAAGGATGCAAAATCTATATAAGGTGGGATCAAATCCTTAAAATTTGTGGTTTATTTCTATTCTGAGGGAGGTGAGGGAGGTAAGCAAGGATGGATTTCTGTTGGGCTAAACTTTTTATTTTGTCTTTAATGTGATCAGTTCAGAGACTCTAAGCAAATACTTCTGCAAGACAGTAAAACAAGGCATGAACTCTCTTACATCGGAGAACAGAGAAGTCTCTGTTCTCTTTGGAGGTAATGGACATTGCAGCATACCTTATAAGTTCCTTCTAGAGTTCTTCAGTCCTAGTAACATGATGATCAATTTATAGAAGCTGAGAAGACTCCACACATGGGCTTGTGCTGTTTAGTCCTCATTTTGCTGAGTTTTTCAGATGAACTTGTTCAGTGAACAAGTTTTACACGCAGGCTATAGGTTACATTGTACATTGCTCTTCTCTTCTAGACCAAAAGGTTGATAGTAGCCACAAAGATACCCAGAAGAAGCAACCAAAGGCAGTGTCTGGCAACCTTGCCTAAGGTATACCGAGGATGAATTAATCAATGCTATGAACTGAAAAATCCCACTCTAATAATTGTTTGACTCCTAAAGAGAGCCTTGAAAACCCACACAAACATGAATCTGTCATGGCCAAGCAAAAGCAACCCAGAAGTCATAGTGAGGACTCAGTAGATGTCCTTTGCCCTCTGGGCTGCACAAAAGGAATTCTGGACAGCTTGGTCACATGCATCTTGCTGATTGCGACTGTCGGTTTGAGGAGATGATCAAGTGCAACCTATGAGAAACTGTCACTTCTCCTTCCATAAAGAACTCACAAGACCCACTGTGAGTCTTGTTACATTAATAGTTGAGATGAACATAAGCATAACCAAGGCAAACAGTACATGGAAAGGCAACCTTGAGGAGGTCTTGCTGTAAACCCAAGGAATTGCTTCAGAGAAGTTTGTATCTTCCTTAACTGTTTTTGGAACTCAATAAGGTGAGTTTTTTACTTACATTTTATAAAAGCAACCCTCATGCAGAGAAGTAGTAATGACATGAATGTGGAGGGTTGGCAAAGCCAGAAGCAACTGTAACAGCTATGGAGCTTCATTAATACTTCATTAATGACTACTCACACAACTGGGCAATGACTGATATGTCTTAGTTTGTTTGCAGGAGAAGTCTGTGGCTATAAACTTCCTTCCAAAGTTTTCTTGAAAGCTGTCATTCATAATTTTAGGCAGCACAGTGCTAAACAAAAGCCTGTACAGCATAAGCTTTATAACTGACTAGACTGTACACATTCACTGTGTGAACATCCCAAGTACACTTTTGTCTAGATCAAAGTAAAAATCAAAATTAGTAACAGCATGTTATTCCTAATTAAAAAGCTTTTGTTTTGGTTTAGCCTCCTAAAAAAAATAATATGGGAAATAGGTTCATATTAGGATTTGTGGTGTTATGCAACTGAAAGCTTCCTTAGATAATGTAAGTCATATTTAATTGATGAATTAAAAAGATAAAATTAACCAGCAAAATATAATATGAGGTATATAATACGCATACTTTTCTAAAAAAGTATATAGCATAAGCCTCATCACCTCCATACTGATAGTTTCTAATTCAATATCATTAAACAGTCAGTAATATACAGAGCATGAAAATAAATGCTATCAAAGATGTCAGTAAATTCATTTTGAATGCTGATATTGCAGTGTGTAGAGGTTCTTGTTCATCACAATGCAGTTTATGTGGGCTGTGCTCCATAGAAATTCTCTATCTCAGCAGCTCTGAAAGTCTAGCTTGAGTCAGCAACAAAAAAGTCCATTTCACTTACCAAAAAGAAGAAAATTTTCAAAGATGGGGCATAGGCTGATTTACATTCCTCCCAGTTACATACATGTATTTTTTTAAACTGATTTCTTTTAGAAATCATTAATAAAATACAACTTTAAGGGAACAGTCAAATAAGCTGTAAAAGACTGTCTTGAAATCAACATTCTGGATTATAGGTAGTTTCATTTGAATAGCCAAAGATTTATGCTGCCTCTGCTTCAACACATTTGCCTATTAGGACATGAATCTCCAGAGGTTTGCAGTGCCCCTGAAACGTCTCAAAGCCATGGACCAGTTTCAGCACAAGCAAAGAGGGATGAGGGAGGGACAGAAGGAAGCCATAAAGGAAGGAGGAACAGGAGGACAGATGGATGGATGGATGGATAGATGGATGGATGGATGGATGCTTTTTCATAATCCACTAGGAAAGAACAAAACACATCTTAATCCTGCCTTTTGCTCTTAGAATTTTCAATGGTCTTTCCTATCCAATACCCACGTTTTTTCCAAACATGATCATTCCTTTTTGCTTCTTGTTTCCCCTATAAGTATACACATTTATCCAAATAAAAAAAAAAAAAAAGGTAGTACAAGGGACCTAGAGAATTTCTACATCTCTTTTTGCAGGAGTTGCTGTCTGAAGCCCAATTTCTGAATCGAGGATTTACTTTCTCTCCCTGTCAGACAATCTTGATTACTGAGTTAGAGAAATTGATTAATGAGGAAAGGTTAAGAAGCTAAATACAAATAGCTTGGCTGCATGATGACTAAGACAGATGGGAACATCATAATAGGCTGCAGAGTACTATTGCACTGAGAAGGAAGGGCCTCTTGGGAAAGGCATAAAACATAATCTGGCTCATTTTGAGTCTTCCAATTGTCACCAGAACCATTATGGTGAAAAGGGAAGCAGGTGGCTGCTTTACATGCTATTTTGAATTTAAACAAGTCTCAGCAGAAGCACTTTGTCAGTTATGGGTTATCATAAGAGTGCAATATTTGCCCTGCTCCTTTAGATCAAAGCTTTATTCAGCTGTGAATCTTGCCTCCTGCAACACTGTGAAGCAGATGCTGTGGAGCTGAGCAAATGTGCAGTGTTCCTTCACTTGGTCTTCTCCCAGTTCCCAGCAGTTTGTGGCATAGGGTTTTCTTGAGGTTTTATTTAAGACCATTATGTTTAACTGCAAATTAAATTAGCTCTCCGTTATTCATCTACTTTTAATGCCATTAATAGTTTTGACATTGGGATAGATTTTCCTAGTTTAGTTATGAGTGGAACGCAGCTGTTGTCTAGTCAGTGGGTTGTTCTTGGCTGCTGTGTTGAAAGATACAGTAGTTGTCTTTCTAGTTGTACAGACCTTGAGTTCAGGCTTTATTTCATTTGTCTTGTTTTCCAGGCTGAATAGTCATGGTGTATGTGGTCTCTTCTCTTAAACATTCCCCTTAAACAGCCGTTCCACACTTCCCATTATCTTTGTTGCTTTTCTTTGTCCCCCATTTCAAGTCAACTACACACTTTAAGGTGGGGCACACCCAGTACTCAAGATGTGAGGCTGTCATGAACAGTGATCCTTTTGTTTGCGGACTTTTTGACTTAACTGCTGAGCAGGGATGACATATTAATTGTGCTATACTGTGACCCAGCATTTCTTTCCTACATAGTGGTAGTAAATCATATTGTGTTTGTATCAGTGTTGTTGTTTTATCCCAGCTGTCTAAAGCACTGTATGTTGAAAATGGGAACAGACTTCTGTCCCAGTCTAATATCTGTAGATGTGCAGCAGATAAAGCTAACTCTTTTACTTCTCTCCCACCAAGTACAAAGAAGAAGTTTTTTTTTCTTTTCTTCTCCTAAGTTAAGGTTACATGCAGATGATGGGTTTCAAAAAGCTAGGTCTTGCTTTGGTCCTAAGAGCCAAAGCCATGGGATTACTAGACAGGCAAAAATTCTTATTTTCTATATTCCTTCTCCATGTGTAACAGCTTGCTGCATCCAGGAGCAGCTGTAACGTGTGAAAGATGAAGAGAAAGTCTAGGATTTATATCAGTGGAAGAGAGGGAGACAAGTAGTAGATTTACACAGAAAAAGATGACAACAGGGGGAACACAAGGCAGTTCAACGCAGCAATGCTTTTGGCAAAATACCCAAAGGTTAGTTCAAATTGTGTAGAATACACGGAGCATTGATAAGACTGGAAGCTCTTCATCACTGATTCTTCATCACTGATACAAAAACAAAGCAGCAAAATAAAATTAAACCCATGTACAAGTTGCCCCAGTTTGCTAAGATTTTTTTTTTTTTTCAGTATGGACATTGACCTTTCTTTTGTAATAAATACATCTTTAACCTATGGAGTAGAATATATGATTTAAAATCTCTCTAATGAAGCATCTTTGAAACCTAAAGGAGTCCAAGTTTCCTTTACATCAACACCTTCCTAAGAAGCAGAACCTCTAGAAGAACACTTTCTCTCTAAAAATAAACCCTTTTCTGTTCAAAGAAATTGATAATATTAGAATAATACAGGGATCTGAGAAAAAGTGCATTAGTATACATATGTAGTTTGTGCTATTCAGTAGCTGTCATAGTATATTTAAAAAGTGATGTTCAAGCAATTAACATATTAATGCTAACATCTGAAACTATAACTGAAGCCTTAGGGCTGAGACACAATAAAGATAAAATGTCAAGCACTCGCTGTTCTTTAGGAAATGCAAAAGGCGGATGCAACTTGAACATGTTACAGTGCTTGTTTAACTTTATAATCTTCCAGAGGCTTTCCAGAAAAAAAAAAGTTCAAATACCTTTATCTTGATCTTTATATATGCAAAAGAACATCTGCTGTTGTTATCTGTGATGGCTCTGTGAGAAGGTTTTCCTGAGTACAAACAAAACACTGCCTAGTGCATAATATGTAAAATTTTTCAGGAAAAGCACATTTCAAATGAAATCCTAAATATAAATCATGATTTTGAACAAAATCATGACATGTATATAAGCACTCACAGACAAAATAATGCACTTATATTAATAGTATTATAGTGGATATTATGTATAACATTTTCAGAATTACTGACAAAGAGACCCTGGATAATTTTGTAAGAACTACTTTTCCCAGTAGAAATGCACCTTAACATTCATGAAATACATAATAAATATGGATTTTGCCTAAATATTTTGTCTCCCATTTTTAAATGAAAAATACCCAGTGTAGTAAAAGAAACATTTGTCACTTAAAAAAATATCAATCTACCAGGTGTTTAGTATCAGCTACCACTTCTAACAAACTGCTTTCTTTGAGTCTCTGTTTTGCTGTAATCAAATTCCAAGTGGAGGCCATGTTTTTTTCATAATATGTAATTGGATGGAGACAAAGTAATCCACTGTAATTTCATATGCTCTTAAATCCTGTGCCTTCTTCCACTATCTGCCCTAGTGGGGAAAATGATAAGTGTAGCATCAATTCCATAATTTCCAGAGTTATTCTTTGCTTTAGAAAGAAATTTATCTCTACAGACCTGGATGTCTTTAGTATTATGATTTTTATTTGGAACGCTGAATTAAGACACTGACGAACATAAGACATTCTTTCTAGATTGAAGAAATTATTTATGAGCTATTTTTCTGTTTTGCACTATGGGAGAAATTCCAAGCTGTCCTGGTTCACATACAGCACTCTGAAAACAGTTCAAGCACTGCATGCAAATGTTTTCCCTTTGTAGTATATTATTTCAGGCATTCCTCCTTTTCAGTATTTGTGGACTTGTTGATGAAAAAGCTAAACATTAATTTGTAACTTCCATTCTAAAATCACTCGTATTTTTATACAATGCCTGAGAAGGAACAGTGAAGCAGCCTTCTAATTAGTCTTTCATGTTACTGAAACTACAAGAAATCGTAGAATAGTTAGGGTTGGAAAGGACCTTAAGATCATCAAGTTCTAACCCCCCTGCCATGGTCAGGGACACACTAAACCATGTCTTCCAAGGCTCTGTCCAACCTGGCCTTGAACACTGCCAGGGATGGAGCATTCACAACTTCCCTGGGCAACCCATTCCAGTGCCTCACCACCCTTACAGCAAAGAACTTCCTCCTTATATCCAATCTAAACTCCCCTTATTTAAGTTTTAACCTGTTAGGCCTTGTCCTATCACTACAGTCCCTAATGAAGGCTCCCTCCCCAGCATCCTTATAGGCCCCCTTCAGATACTGGAAGGCTGCTATGAGGTCTCCACGCAGCCTTCTCTTCTCCAGGCTGAACAGCCCCAGCTTTCTCAGCCTATCTTCATACATATTTCTTCATCCATATTTCTTCATTAATGATGAAATACAAATGGTGGTAGAATACATTTGTGTATGCCATATCCATGAGTGGCTTACCTTTTTACATTTTCTGTTTTTTTTTTTAAGTTCTTGCTAATTCTTTTCTGTTTGATAGAGTATCAGCCAATAAACAAGGTAGAAGGAATTGATTCTCCACCATATCACCACAATATTTTGTGTCTTTAATTTTTGCTCTAGACAAAATCATGTGCTGTACTACTTCTTTCTTTTTTCTTGCATCAGGTTTACATTACTCATCTTTACAGCCAATCCTTTAAAAGTGTAACCTATTTGTTATCTCTCATTAGTGCCTCACACCCTCACAGGGAAGAGATACACAAGAGCAGTTTTTCTCAAGTAAAGGGAACTTACTTCTCTGTATTTAAGTGAACTGTGTTTTCTTCTGAAGTGATCAAAGAAGCACTTGCTACAAGCAAAAGTCATTACTGTTCACAATACCTAAAAGGATCAATAAGGGTGTGGATTTTAGAATATTTTTATTTTGCCTCTATTGAGGCAATGTGCAATGTTCAGAACCTGGAGTTAAACATCCTGACAGCTATTTTGCTAGCTGTGGAAGACAAAGGATGTGAACTGGGATGGATGTATAGTGGTAAGGTTCAGAGCCTGAGGCTGTTGCTCCTGGGGGAGCAGAGCAACGAATAGAACTACAGTCAGTATGATTTCAGAATCCATGTTCTCTTTCCACTGACTCTGATGGAAATCCAAGTCAATCTCTGGGAGGAATAGCACATAAAAAGATGTTTCTGTTTGGCCCTCATATTGTACTTACAAGCACAATGACAATCAATCACATGGAACGACGTGAAAACCCTGGGAAAGCGAAGACCTTGTAGAGGGGGATTAATTTTACCTAGTGGTAGCTAATCTAAAAGGTCAGTATCTGACTTAAGCTTGTTGCATGGTCTCCTTCTTAACAGCAGGAAAGGCACTGAGAGAAAGAACATTCTCCAAAAGGTGATCTATCCTACATACCTCAAGACATCTGCCTCATGACAGAGTGGGTGAATTGCCCAGGAGGTGCCCCTCTTTTTATTTATTATTCCCAGTGATTTGACTACTATTCTAGAAAAGACAGCTGATTTCTGATTGGCTAAAGTTAAGTCAATTGAACCTCATACTATCTGACTAAACAGCAGAATGTATTTTGTTGTGTTTCCTAGTTATGCATGGATAATAACTTCTTGTACCATGTGTTTTGGTTATATTAATGCTCATACAATATTTAAAAACTGTTCTTCTATTTTGTCAATCCTTCGAGTTTAAATAATAGAAAATAATATAATAATATTGATTTTTAACTGTATTTATTTTCTTAGCCTGCTTATGTAGTGTTTTCATGCAGATCAAAGCTTAATAAGAAGCATGAAATATTGCAGTGTGTGGAACCAAGCAAATTATGATTTCAGGTGTCAAAAGATACAGAAGGTTCATTTATAAAGGTAAAGAAAACATTGCTCTTTCTAAGCAACTCATTTTTATTTCTTATTGTCTTCTCCAATAATTGCAAAGATTCTGGAAGTCTTCAGGCATTTTACAACCATTATACAGAATACAAAGCATTACAGTAATACTATTCCCATGTTTGGTTTTGTGTTTTGTGTTTTGTTTGTTTTTTTTTGTCTTTTCTCAACAAAGCTCACCTGTTCTTTTTTAAAACAGATGCAAGCCTCCCTTAGGCTGGCTGTGTTGTCCTTGAGTGAGTTTTGCCATTAACGACAATAGGACACAATTCTAGATAATCAGTGGAGGCAGTCAGTATGTAGAAAGGTGTTTTTTTGCTGGCAGCCCAATGTGGGGTGCAACCTTCTGAAATCAAGGTTGGCAGAGAGATAATCAGGTAAGTGGCAAATGATGCATACGTGGTAGCAAGAGAGAAGAAAGTGTACTACAAAGCTGGTTGAGGGATGGGCTCATGATTGAGAATCATCAATAGCCACTGGTAAGGAAAATTAATGAAAAAACAATAAAAACCAAAGGCCAGTAGAGTCTCTGCAAGACCTGATTAAATTTTGTAGGTTTATGCCTTCTAAAGAGTCAAGCTGCAAGCAGGCAGTCTCCCATGAAGTTAGTATTCTGGAAGCTATGGTTGGAGTCCAGCAAGTTAGCACTCGTAGCTTGGCTGGGGTTTCTAGCTCTCAGAGGCCAAGGGCAAGTGTCTATCTTGTCTGTCCTGAGAGCTCACAGGCAGGAGCAATGGTTGGTCTGTACCGAGGTGTGGAAGACTGGGACACCTGCATACCTAGATGTCCTCACATCAGTGTGGTAAATGGCCTAGAATTGGTGCTTAACCATATCATCATATCATATCATATCAATCATATCATATATCATCATATCATACAATTTATTAAGTATTTTATAGCTCAAGAGCTTAGTCCAGTGGTTGATACTTCATAGGACATCTCTGAAGACTCCAGTTGTGCCATAGGCATGTTAGAGATTCAGAGAGGGAAGTGGTGAGGTAGAAGCTTCATCTTAACGAAGAGCATCCATGCTCCATAGAAAACTATGGAGTCCTGGACTTTTAAACTTCCAGGCTGAGGGCCATGACCATTGACACTGTTGTCTCCAGTCTTGTAAGCTATCCCAGATGTGACTTTTTGTAAGCATACAACTGATCCAGGAATCCAAGTTCCATTGACTTTGAACTGCCTGGAGTACCTGCCTGTGTCTTCTCCTTGATAGCAGGAAGACTGGGGAGAGAGAAGGGGTAGCACTGGTGTCTGCAAATATTTGATTTTCTCTTCAAAACAGTACCTACGACTCTCAGAGGCAGATAGTGATTACATTCTTGGAATGTGTAAGTAATAAAACAACCCTTGTGATCAGTTTAAAAATGTATAAAAAAGCACTTGCCTTCAGGAAAGTTAATGTTCAAGTTTCATTTCCTCTAGAGACAAATATCAGTTCAGAGGAGGAGGAGAAGATAGAAAAGAATGAACCAGGTTACTGTAAGAGCGTGGGGTCATCGTCATGTAATTCTAGACATTGTTGCAAAAGCTGGAATATTAAATCTCATGGAGTGGAGAGAAGGATGCAGACTGAGGGCAACCCAGAGGGAAATAAGACTGAACTAATGAAAGTTTGCTCTCTCAGTAGTATGTAAAGAATGTCTCCAATATTGTGCTCACTAAAATTGTGTCTCTGGGAAATGTGAGAATAATCATAGGTAGAAATGACACTTCCCTTCTAGAATCACATGAACAAGAATAAAAACCATGTCTGAGAGAACATGATCTGTAGAATCCAGCAAGCCTTCTCACTCTTAATGACATCTGAGTGTCTTCTGAGATTTCCTGACATGATGTGATTTTGGACTGGGTTAGGGGATGTCTTTATTTTCTTGAATCATAGAATCGTAGAATAGTTAGAGTTCGAAAGGACCTTAAGATCATCTAGTTCCAACCCCCCTGCCATGGGCAGGGATGCTCCACAGCAGACCATGTCACCCAAGGCTCTGTCCAGCCTGGCCTTGAACCCTGCCAGAAATGGAGCATTCACCACGTCTTTGGGCAACCTGTTCTAGTGCCTCACCATCCTCACAATAAGGTACTTCTTCCTTATATCCAATCTGAATTTCCCCTGTTTAGGTTTTAACCTGTTACCCCTTGTCCTACCACTACAGTCCCTAATGAAGAGTCCCTCCCCAGCATCCTTATAGGCCCCCTTCAGATACTGGAAGGCTGCTGTGAGGTCTCCATGAAGCCTTCTCTTCTCCAGGCTGAACAGCCCCAACTTTCTCAGCCTGTCTTCATATGGGAGGTGCTCCAGTCCCCTGATCATCCTCGTGGCCCTCCTCTGGACTTGTTCCAACAGTTCCATGTCCTTTTGATATTGAGGACACCAGAACTGCACACAATACTCCAAGTAGGGTCTCGTGAGAGCAGAGTAGAGGGACAGGATCACCTCCTTTGATCTGATGGTCATGGTCCTTTTGATGCAACCCAGGATATGGTTGGCTTTCTGGGCTGTGAGAGCACACTTGCCAGCTCATGTTAAGTTTCTACCAACACCCCCAAGTCCTTCTCTGCAGGGCTACTCTGAATCTCTTCTCTGCCCAACCTGTAGCTGTGCCTGGGATTGCTCCGACCCAGGTGTAGGACCTTGCACTTGGCTTGATTGAACTTCATGAGGCTGGCATTGGCCTACCTCTTTGGATGGCATCCCTTCCCTCCAGCGTATCAACTGAACCACACCGGTTTACTGTTACTGGCAAACTTGCCAGGGTGCACGCAATCCCACTGTCCATGTTGCCGACAAAGATGTTGAACAGGATCAGTCCAACACCAACCCCTGAGGGACACCACTCATTACTGTCCTTCCTAAAGAGTCAGTATCCATCCTCGGCAGTGTTTCAGTCATTTGAGCTATCACACCTTGTTGCTGTGGTACTGATAAGACTATATGCAACAGGCTTCTAGTTCCTCCTGTTCCCCATGCTGTGCATGTTAGTGTACAAGCATTATAGAGAGGCACCAGGTATGCTGAATTCCTAAAGAAGGTATGACAGATTCTCTCATAATCTCCCCCATAATCCTTGGGGTATTTCTACATGGCTAGCCACAGACAGACCTGAGTGCTTTTGCTCACCCTTTAACCTGAGAAACAGGACAGCTTTGATACTAGCACTGTTAAGCTATATTAGACATGCGCTTTTCTCGCACATTAGTAGCTCTTACAGCAATAGCGTGCATATTAGCCTATCCTAACCCAGCTCTTCAGCCTGTAGGCTGTCATGGGTTACAGGTTACACCCATCTCTGTATTCATCTTGTGTAGACTAGACTGTTGGAAAAAATGAAAAAAACCTGAAATTACAGTTTGGCCACTTGCAAACAAGAAAAGAGAAACAACTTTAGCATCTTCCCCACAAAATTTAGAAGTGGGTTAATAAGATATATTACTAGCTAGGTCCATGTCTATAATTTTGATAAAGGAAATGGATTAAAAAGCTGTATCAAATGAGTTTTTCTTAGTTTTTTCTCATTAGTTTGAGAAAAAATTCAAGGTCATAGTCCCAGCTAGATGCAGCTACTTAAATGACAGAATAACAAGGCATCTAGCTTCTTAGACACCTGAGCAGAATGAATAAACTTGAACTAAACCACTTGATGCCGGTTTTCCTTATTGGACCATGATATAAAAACTTCAGGATTAGTTGCCACTAGTCATATAAGTGTGTTTATTAATGTTAATGAAGAGACTGTTGAATTATGTTTTGTCTCATCAAGTACTGCTGTTGGCTACACCACTGTACTATTGACTATAAAAAGAGAAACCCTCAACCCCTCTTGAAAAGCTCTGTTTTATACACTTGCCCATTCTACTTTATCCTTCCTGACTATATTAACATTTATTTCCGTACTGCATAGATGAAATGAACTGCCCTATTCCTTTTTGCATATTATAAGGCATCTTGGTAGCAGCCCTCTGGTATCTGCGAGACCTCTGTTCTGGCAGATACAGTAAAACTCACCCAAACAGAAATTCTTCTTCCCTAGAAATGACAAATGTTTTAATGTAAAGTTACTTACAGTGTAATATATTGTATCATTTCCTGCCCTTTCTGGAAGAAAAGACAGCCTGTGCATACCTCCCTTCCTAACCCGTCACAGGCACTTGAAATGGGAATACACACAGAGACATTGTTTATTGTTTCCTTTCTAGTAACTAGAAGTTCAGTAACACAACTTCTTCCTGCCCTACAGTGGTATTTCAGAGATGTCCATACCCCAATGTTGGCAAACCAACCAATACTGACAAGATGTGAAAATGGACCTTGAGCCTCTACCAGCAGGAGGATTTGATTCCAGATGAAATGCTAATGTGCCCTGACAAAATAAACCTCTGTCTCCTTGCATACAGTTTATGTTCTGTGTTCTTCCACTGCAGTGCAGTCTAGTATGGTATCCTTGAGTCACTTTGGGCATATAAAATGTTATATATTATGGTACATATCCTCAAGTGTTGCAACCACAAATGGATAAATATGTCCTAGATTGATCAAAATTATGGGATGTGTGTTCCCAATACTGCCTGCAAAAGATTGAAGTAAACCCAGTTTAAAGCTCTGTTGACTAGTCTGACACAAAGGTTTTGGAAAAACATGGGGCAGCATTGCTACAATCACATTAATACTGTGCATTCATCCTCATCTGGTTGCATTAGAGTTTATTTTCTCCCATTTACCTTGAGTACAGAGTTAGGAATCTTGTTTACATGCTGCCTTTGCAATGTGTACTTCCTTTAAAATAGTACATGCTCAGAAAATCCCAAAGATCCCATACAAATGGAGGATGTTACAGTTGCTCCCTGCCAAATAATCTGGAGTTTGGGATAACCTACACAGTTTGCCTACTGGGACTTCTAAAGCAGTTACCTCCACTAATATGAAGACAGAGAGGAAGATTTCACGCATCTTCTAAGACAGCATGAACCAAAATATAATCTAAAAGTCCAATTTATAAACATTTTCTTTTCTACTTGAAGAAGTGGAAACTTGAACAAAATTTTCTTCTTCATATAATTTTAACTTTCTTCTTCCTACTTAACAGACAAGGTGAAATCTCAGTTCGATATGGTTAATATCAATTAATGTTTATAAGACTTGCAAAAGTGACTGAAGCTTAAGTTTGCTGTAAAAGGAATATCAATAGATATGGAAACATTCAAATCACGATTTGTGAGGGTCAATTGCTCATGTTGGTGATCTTTCTACTCATATTAATGCCAAGAGAGAAGTAGGTACTTTTTACTCCAGAAATACAGAAAAAAAGGCAAATGAAGAATAGGCCTTGGCAATATTCAAAAGATAATTCGAGGACTATTGATGATTAATGGAATAGTTGCTGTGAGTCTGCAGAGAGCTATCTGGTTATCAAATCTCCCATTTTCTAAGTGATCTGCTTCATGAAAAGATAACTAAAACCTATAAGTATGAATTCCATAGTATTATTTTTCAATACAGCCTATTGTTTTAATTAGTATGTGGATGCTATGTAAGTCCAGAGAGGCGAGGAGAATAATGTTTTCACATGTGAGAGTCTGGGAATTGACTGATTAAAACTTACAGATAAGCATCGTAAAAAAAATAAAAGCAAGGCAAGCTCACCTTTAAAACCCATCCTCAAAACTGATATTTGCTGTTTTTTTTTTCATCCCATCCAAATGATTTTCAGGGAACTACAGATTTTCAGGGAATTTGTCATTTTATTGTGTGTCAGGAAGCATTTCTTGGGCTCTCAGCCTACATGTTCTTTCCTGTTCTAAAAATCACTCCAGCTTGTTTTTTTTAGGGCCCTTTCTTGCCTTCCTCCTTGTGTGTACTTACACTTTTCAGGTTCTTTCAGATGATTACCTCCTCTGATCAACATATACCTGTAATTTCTCATTTCAAACATATAAACAAAACCACATTCTTGGTAGTGGGAGAAGGATCTCTCCCAAACTTAGACAACTGGAAAGAAAATAAAAGTCCTAGCTAGCCTGTATTCTGCTGGGGAAGACTTTTTCAATGAAAGGCAATTTCTCTGCACAGAGGAAGAGCCTAATTCCTCCTTGTGCCTTTGAAATTCTCCTCTCAGTTTTCCATCCACTTATGTAATCTAGCTGTGCTAAAGGACACCTACAAGATACAAGTGTCAGCTTGAGACCAGCTAGCAGAAAAAACATCCAAATGGAAAAGCTCACTTTCATAATTAAACTCAATTCTCTCTCTTTGCATTGTCTCCTTCATTTCTATTTCTATAATTCTGCTTGTATTATTCTGACAAGGACTTCTGTAAACTCCCAAGATGCCAACCTGAAACTGACAAGAATGGTGGCAAAAATACATAAAGCACAAATTCTTTTGACAGCCTAACGGGATCCTGTTGTCTGCTGGAATCACCTTTCATTTTTCCCTTGTGCATTTCTTCTGCTCTGCCCTCTGCACATACCTCAGCAACAGCCTGAGGGTGTCAGGCATAATTCTGCAAAGACACAGAGAAGGAAAAGAAAATGCCAAGTGTCAAGTCTACCCCATGATCTCCCACTCTTATTACAGAAACTGTGGGAAAGTGGCCTGTTAACTTCTGAAGTCTTGATAGATTTAATTGGTTTCCAAGTGTCTTCACAGCTACACTGGAGAGATATCTGTGTTTAGGATATGATGCAGTGTCCACTGAAATCAATTAGACTCTTTATACCAACTTCAGTGGGCTGAAGGTTGCCCTTGGCTTCTACTGTGACAGTTTCTGTATAAAACCAACCTACTGATGTGCATTTGTAAAGGATAAATATAAAAAAACTCATTCTGCTGGCATGTAAAAATGAGGCAACGAGGAACATTCTGAAGTTTTGTATTAGAGACACAAGTTCAGTGCAGCTGGTTGGAAGCTTAAGAGCTCATATATATGCTGTTAAATAACAATAAAAGAAGCTTTTTGCAGTTACTGCTGATGTCATTTCTACTGTTACTGGCCCAATATTGCTTTATGTGGCTCTTCTGAAGGAAATGTTTGCTGGCATCACTAGCCCCGGTCATTCAATTATATTGCCAATTAAGTCCAAGAAGTAATGTTCAAAGGAAATACTGATAAACACACTGTGAAAAAAGGGTAACTATGCAAAGATAAACCACTGACTCTGATAAAAACTATATCAAACTGCAGCATTTAGTTAACACTTCCCTTTGAATTTTTGCCATTCTGAGTGGCTCTTGTTTTAAAACAGAGACTTTCCACTACAGGAATGAAAAGCTGATAGTCTGCATCTGTATGCACTCAGTTCGATGTTTCTATCATGGTTACTTGCCTTCACTTGCCACAAATGCTGATGGGGATATGTCAGCTGTCTATGCGGATATGTCATAGAGACAAAACAAGTGAAATAATAGTAGATACTAACAAGCAAGCTGATGATATTTGATTTATATAATTATAATATTTTAATGTGAGCATTGTGTTAATAATGTTATTTCTGCTTACACATTGTCAGTAGCTACAGCTTGCATAGGAAGGAGCTGTAGTATGATGTATGATGTTCAATGAGTGTGAAAGGTCAAGTTTAATTTTCCAAACATCTATAAGTTTCTTTTCAACATTTCAACAGCAAATAGAATTCACTTGAACAAACTTGTTGTATAAATAACTTGCAGTACTGAAGATATGAATTCAGAGTAAAACTGGGGAAAACACAGTCCCTGCTGGGTGAAAAGAGCTAACATACCCTGGAAGTCAGAAGCAGCTGGCTGGAGTAGCCACAGCATCCTTTAATGGGAGGTTTTCTAAGCAACCAATAGCAGGCACAGATTTTCAGTGGGAATAATGTGATGTGCCTACTGTTATTCAATAGTTTAATATTTAATATTATAGAATAGTTAATAGTTAATGCCTTTGCAGGGCATTGCAGAGATGAGGAAAGCGTGCAGTAAGTCAGATTCCCTGCAAAAGTCTTGGCAGTGACTCTCACAAAGTAACTGGTCAAGGAAAGGAGAGGTTTGGAGTACATGGCTTTTGTTCAGCCTGAATGCAGATAGCACAGCCCACTCAGGCTGATGCCTAGGGACTCGGGGAGACAGGAGACTTCCTTGTGCTTGCTGACTTTGGTATAGTTATCACAGTCATGACAGTTGTCATAATCTGGCAGTTCTCTTGCTTAGGGTAGTGGTCTTAGTTGCGGAATATGCTGCCAGGAAGTGAAGAGTCCATAGCCTTGCCAGGTATCAGCAAACACCAGATCTTCGCTGTTTTCCTAACCCACAACTTACTGCCCTTTGCTGTAAGTTGGTATAATACTTATTATAGTGTCTTATGGAGCAAAGAAACTAGAGTTAAATGACCTCAGAAAATACAGCTAACTGATCTTTTCAGAAGAACAGGCATCTCATTTTAAAATACCATCTTTTTTCCCCCTAACTTGCATTAGCTTTTCCTTTCTTTTCCATTTTTCTTTTCTCTTTCTTTTTAATTTTTCTCCATCCTCATTCCTACTTTTCCTGTGTCAGCTGCCAGTCTAAAGAGCAGAAGGGGCCAAGGGAAGGCATGAATGGAGTGAGAGATAGTGTGGCAGATACAAATATGGGAAAGAATAAGAGGAATATGGAACAAGAAAGCAGCACATTTCAAAATCAACCCTCTTTGATAAAAAAGCACAAAAGAAATTGTTACAAAGAAATAAAAAAAAAATTGCCTATTTTAAATCATCAGAATGCAAATAATAGAAAAATAATTATTTCTTTTTCCTCCTCTCTATCCTTAGTATAATTTTATTGGAGAATGGACACTGCTTTTTGACAAGGAAATTTGTTTAGATATCCAAAATTTAACAAAAGGATCTGTTCCTTTAGAACAAGAATGCTGGTGGATAGAACAAGATTTCTTGTGCTTTGTCTGGCTAATCGTAGAATCATAGAATAGCTTGGATTGGAAGGGACCTTAAAGATCATCTAGTTCCAATGACCCTGCCATGGGTAGGGAATGAAAGAATAATTTTCAGCACTGTCCATCATTTATTATCTTAGACATTCAGCTAATGCAGTTCAGTTTATCATGTGTCAGTTTTCAACAAACACATGCTGGATTGTCTTTAGTCTGTATTTTTTCCCAAACAGAACATACTGGGTTTTCTTACATTCAGTTTGAAATAGCTGTGTTAAATAGATGGGGCAAATATCTAATATAAAGAAGAAATCTTTGGCTTGATTCTTATCTGTTATTACTGTAAATCATAGATAATTCTTCTAAGATTAGTGGAGTTACATGACTGTAAATCCAGATAACAGAAGGAGATGCTTGCTTCTCTTAAGCATTGTGACTTTTACTAAGCAAGGCTTTGGTAATATAATCAGGAGCAGTGATAAACCCTTACTAGGTACCTATTGTTCACAGTCAAATCATCTTTTAGGTCAGCTGTTGAATAACTGTGACTTACTGAGCAGTGGTATCTCTTCCATTCAGTGCCTGGTATTGAGTAGTATGCTCCTGACAAGCAGAAGAAAATCCAATTATCTACTTTTTTTTTCTTAATTATTCAGGAAATGCTTCAATGTTTAATAAAGCATCTGGCCATATAATACAGATGTTGGTAGGGTGTCTTTAAGAGAATTATATTTTTGTAACTCTTTTTCATAACAGTTTTGACAGACAGAACCAATTTGATGCACAGCTATCGGAAGAAAACAGCATTGAGTCTGTGTCTGGACAGACTCGGTAGGATAATGTAGTCAAAAACTCATGGAAAATATGCTATTGTATTTTTCGTTCCAATCCTTTTGGACCAGCCAGCTTATTTTAGGAAGGTTGCTGTGAATTGTACAACACCAAATGGGAGCTACCTGTCATACAATAATTGTTTTTCTGAAGAGTACCCTATTACTTGCCTTTCACAACTCTGCTGAAGTCCTTCAAAACCATATATATGGCCATAGAGTTTTGAGTTATAGGAGACATTCAGCTCCCAAGAATATGGAGACTTGTGCTTCGGCCTTTTCTCCACAATGGTGTTATCTCAGACAGTTTTGGAGGGTTTCTTAGCTTTTTTTTGTGTTTGTGCCATCATGGTAGAAACAAACTTGGCAGTCAGAAACTTGTTCAAAACCATACTTGTATCTCACCCAAACTTGGAAGCTTAGCAATTCCTCTGAATCATTCATATTTGATACAGGCTTAGTTTGTTTTTCTGATTATTTCCAGGGTAAAGTGCAGGAGAATCTGGCTGGATTCTTGCTATTTTTACAGAAAGGGTACAGGGTAGTTTTCTGTTCTTTATAAATCATAATAAACCTAACTGGGAGGACTTTTGAGTCTTAACAACTGGATTTTCTGTGGAGAATAAATAGTGCCTTGAGAATATATTTCATTGTCTTCAAATGCCACGCGAACCCTCTGACCTTTAAATGCAAACTTTCAAATTTGTGGGAAAAGGTTTAGCCAAAAAATTCTCATTAACATTTGTGGCCATTAATAAGCTGAATCCTTTTCTGCTGAAATAGTTTACCTCTATGCCACAGACTACAAAGCTGTGTGATGAAAGTAAGAGGAACCGCTAATGCCAAACGTGTTTTCAGAACTCATTTTGCAAAGTTCTCGTACTACGGGTACGGGCATATCCTGGACTCATTTCATGTGGGCCTGATGGTTAAAACCTGACGGTATTCTGACCTGAGATGTTCAAAGATTTACTTAACGCTTCTGTGGTGCTGGAACATCAAATGGCTTTTCTCCGATAAGCAGAATGCCTTTTTACAGGATACATTCTTGTGTATTCTGCTTATTCTCTTGAAAGGCAGAGGACCTGAGAACCTAAGTACACTGGCTGTTTCATCACTAGCATTTTCTACACATTCAGGTGCATTTTCTATGAACTTCTGACAAAATTTTCAGAGTTTGGGGACACACTTATTTCATCTGATGAGGCAGGTTCTGCCATTCTCTGAATTTTACCAATTCCTTGGCAGTAGGATTTTTAGTCAGTGTTGTGGTATATCATTAATTCTTTTTATTTCACCATTAGGCAGTTAACCTTTGCATGAACATTATACTTTATAGATGCATATATTTTTAAGGCCAAATGGACTGTTGTGTTAGTGTAAGCTGATGTCCTGTGTTGCAAGAAGTATTCTTACTTAGAAAGTTTGAGAACTGAATGAATTTGAATTCCCTTACTTCTCAAGGGCAGTATGAAAACTCCCCCTGACTTTGTGGATCAAGACTTCATGTCTGCATGACATTTTCCTTGAACTGACGTGTAAAAACAAGTAAATTCCTTCCAGGTTTGGTGCTGTCACCTCAGTAAGACAATTCACTGAAGCAAGCTGAAAGCTAAAGGTTAGAAGATTCTGCTACGGCTGGAACAGTCTCTTGTATAGCCAAAAAGTGCCCCAAAAACCTTTTCCACCTCTGTAAGTTCTTTCTCTGAGGACATTCAGAATTCTGACTCTGAATGCCTGTGCTTGGGCAGCTGAATTGAATCCTAAGTGACTGAGTGAAGTTTAAACTTAGCATTTTTAAAGCGCTAAAATCAAATCACCTGCAGCAGTAGCAGAATTAACTTTGTTTCCAAAATCAAATATGTCTATATTTGTTAGTTTTGAGCTGTCTCCATCACTACTTTCAAAGAAAACTGTATTTCTGTTTTCTGCTACCATTACTGGCTGTAAAACGCCCTGACAACAAGCCCTCCATGTATGTAAGTTTAGAAAATAAGGCCACCTTTCTGCCCATTGCGGTTTAATGGCTTTCCATGGCTCAATTTATTTTGAAACGAGTTACAGCATAAGGCAGTTTTATTATTCAACAGCTTTTGGGTGCAATCTGTTTTTGACTTAGTAAATAGATGAAGCGCTCAGCCTGAATTCTTTAACTGAAAAAAAGAGGCGGGATATAAACTTAGGAGGCAGCAAGCCTCTCCATGTTTCACTATTCTCTCCAAAAAGAAAATCACAAAATACATGGATGATATGCCAAGTTTTCAAAGAGAGGAGAAGACTAGAAATTCTGAATGAAATTATATCACCAAACACTGCCTGTGTTAGTTACATTATCTTGCCACATAAGTATGTGAGCTGGGATGGAGTACATTTTGCTGAATAAGCTGAAAATGCTGCCTCAAGAGAAGAGGCTGATTTCAGCTTTATTCAATTGCTCTGCTTTCAGGCGATTTCCTGATATTTCAGTGACTGACAGAATCAAGCCAAATTCACAAACCCAGTCATTCAAAGTGATATAAATTATGACCTTTAAGATCAGAATGGATATTTTTGAGAAAGTTTGAGGAAAGTACTGTATAGTTATGATAGAGCAGGTGGGCTTATGGTTGCTGTGTGTGGAAGGTGACATGAATGTTCATGAGGAGTTCACCTCATGAGGTTGCACCAAGTAATCTGATAAGTTGCTGTAACCAAGTCAGCGAAGAAAGATTTATTATTGTGTCAAGATGTGAGGATCAAATACTGCCAGAAATGGTGTGGTGGTATTGTAGGATTAATATCATATATTCATTCAGGTTCAAACTGGCAGAGTCACAAGTATCATTATTGCAGTGGGCATGATTTGCCCAGAGAACACTGAGAATAATACGGTACTAAAGAAACTGCTTATAAAACCGCATATCGTGGGAAAAGTATCCTAAAGGAGTTGCTATGTTAAAGGGAAAAAATTCCTGTGTGTCTTATCAAGAAATATGATGTGGTACAAAATGCTACATCTAGAGATAATTCGCAGGAATGCTGTGTGTACCAGCAGGCATCCTAACTGCACAATGAGTAAAACAGACTTCCAATGACATATAGAGCTACCTGACCATGATGACAAAGTAAGAATTAAAAATATAAAGAAATATAAGGAAATGAGAGCTTGAAGACAGGATATAATAGTTCAAATAGGAAATGTTTACTTGCTTGATACAAAATGAGCTTTTACTATGATAAATAGTTAGCAAGACAGACAGACATAAAGATATCTGAGGGAGAGTAAAAAGCCACAGAAAACTTTGAAAAAGCTGAATTTTCAGCATCAAGAGGTCATTCTTTATGAAACGAAGCACTGCAGTCTTTCCAGTCAGATGAAAGCTGCAACTTACTCTAAAAGCAAATCCACTAAGAGATTTTAAAGCTGGAAATACTGATACTCCCAAAAATCACTTTTAAAAAGAAAACATGTCCCCTGATTTGGCAAAGGAGTTTCAGAAATACCTTCACAGCAGTGAACCCATTCTATAGCATCTCCCATCAGGATTTGAAGAAAATAGCTGATATTATCGTGGATGGTGCTCAGCTTCCTGAGGTGTAAGCTAAATGATGCTTACGGAAGTCACAAGAATCTTTGCTTTATGCAGCCAAAATACACAATATACCTGTTTTCCAATCCTCTGAAGTTAACAGTTATTCTGGCATAGGAAATGCCAGTACCATAAACCAATTGAGTTTTGTCACCCTACATTGCATCCAAATGTGGTTTTCACCCATCTGCTGTACGTACTGCTACATGTTCAAGGACAAAACTGACCACCTTCTAGATATGCATGTCTGGATATGGAGTTCAAGAAAGTCAAGGCAGAGATCATCACTGTGAGTTTTTTAGACTTACATGTCTTTCTCATAGTTGCATTAAAATGATTTTATGATAGTTTTGTTCCATGACTGCATTAATCAATTTTTAATAAAAGGAGCATTTATTCCAAACTTAGGATTCTTCAACATTCTGGTTAATTCTGTACTGGAATTTTAGAAAGTTTAATGTCCTAAGTCATCATTTGACTAAGCTTACTGAAACTATTGGCTCAGTTATGAATTCATTATCTTTTATTTCCTACATATCTCTGATATGCAAATTGTTATAGCAGTGAAATATGTCTGAATGCTTTGCTCCCAGTTAATGCAGTATTAATATAAAAATGAACTTCATTACGTTTTGAGATATCATTTTAGTTACATTAAATTAATGTCTGAAACTGCTTGATAGAGTCCTGCAGCTGCCTAAGTTTGGGGTGTTATTTTGTTGTGGGGTTTGTTTTTTTTTTTTTAATTGTTAATTTTTACTTAGTAATACAGCAGTTATTTTGCGTTGGCACTAATGCTGTGCAGAACTTTTACCTCTGTATATCGTCTTTTTGTGAGATGCTGACTTTTCTAAATCACAGGTTAATTATTTCAACCTGGAATTTCACCTCTGGAGGACTGTCTGTTCTAACAGTAAAAATGACATGTAAAGACCTTATGTAGATAGAAGAGGAAAGCCCATCAGAGTACTGTCCTCATGACACTAATGTCCTGTTCACACCCATCCTTTCATACTGTACATCCGAAGTGTTTTAAATGCCAGAGATTGAAAGAGGTTGTGCAGCCAAAAAAAAGAAGAGAGATTTCAAATGAAGAAATAAATTATTCTGTCAGTCTACAGTAGATAAGATAAAAAGCAATGGGCTAAATTGCAGCAAGTGATAGATGGGGCAGACATTGGGAATAACATACTGTGTGGACACTGAAGCCCTGGGACAGACTGTCTAGAGAAGCTGTGGAGTGCCTGCTGCTGGAGGTTTTTAACCACCACTCAGACAAGCATCCATCAGGATGGGGGATAGATAAACTAGGCAATCTCTTAAAATCCCTTCCAGTTTTATTTTTTATGATTCTGTGAGTAGGCTTGTCATACTGAAATATTTCTCTGATTAGGGTCTGGTGCTATCCCTTGCCTACTGTAAGGCCATTTTTCCTTATGTCGTTATAGAACTTTGATGATGAATAGAACACAGATGTCTAGTTTGCTCTCAGAAGCTGATTTTTCAGCTGGTCAAAATATGAAGTTGCTGACAGATTTCCAACAGAGCTCAGTTCTAGAAGCACCCTTGTTTCAGATATAATGGGACTTTCTAGGTCAAGCATCCTGACATTTTCTACAAATATGCTTAAGTAAAGATCACTATCATGCTCAGACACTTAACTGCATTTGCATAACTCACCTAGTTACAGAATTCTGTTGGAGGAGAATCCTCAACCTCATGTGGTCCCACTGAGGTTTAAACTGAGAAGTTCTATCAGCCACCTGCACTGAGACAACATCAAGCCTGAGATCAGTTGCTAAGTCTCAACTGTCATACGGGAACTTGTTAAGTCACAGCACTGTGGTTAATGACTGACTTCAAAGATTAACTCACATTGAAGAAAATATTTCAGGAGTCCAGGAGCCAAACACTAACTGGTACTGTTCCTTAGGCATCCACTTTAAGCCAACCTAGAGGCACACTATGAACATTTAAAGATGCTTGTTCTGACCACCTACAGTTGTTATGCTGTTAAAATGTTTGAATGAAATTTCTAAATTGATTCTGAAAATGGCACTGTCCTGAGTTCTTTGGACTTTGAATTTAGCTCCTTTTGGTTTAAGTGATATTCAGGTGCTTTTGAAAAAGTCATAGCCCTTTTCAAAATCTTCAAGGACACGCTTAACTACATGCACCTCCAACAAACACTGCTGAAGAGGAATGCATGAGAGCATATACTCCTGGACATATGTACTTTCAAACATGTTTCTCATCTCTTTAACTATATCACACCTAAATAAGACAAAGTCTTTTAGAATTTCGATTCTACATGCACAGCTGTCCTGAAGGAATACCCAGAGCAGGATGCTGAGGCCAGTGTAATTGTAAGTCAAAGTCAACAGCAAGAGCTGTCTAGAGTCTTAAACTACTTCAGAGAAAGTGCAGTACCAATATTAGTCTTAATACAGTTATTTCCTTATCCACCATCTTATAATTATTTTGTTTGGTTTAATTCCAGTATTCCATTTTTGTTCCTGATGTCCTGATTTTAAACAATTTAATTCTGAATGTGAATTAGCATCTTTGATATCACACACCTACACACACATTTTTGTCTTATTTGTGTTTTATTTTTATTTCAGATCAGGTGCCTAATTGTAGCTTATGGGACCGCAGGGTGCTTGGATTTTAATTGTATGAAGTTCAGGCAGAAGTGACTATAAAAGCATCAAAGAAAAATAATAGTTTGTAAGTGCAAGCAAAGAGAAGCTGAGATTTACATAATAGATTTAGTCAGACACCCCTACTGTTTTATAGAAGGAAAAGGGCACATACACAATAAATAAATTACACTGTGCCATCAATATGCTGCATCTAACTGCATTAGTGGTTCTAGTTTCCCCTTCATGACTTAGGTAGGATAACATATCGGAAAACACATATTTATTAATTATAGTATTGAAATGGTTTGATAAATCTGCTTACAGACATCAGAAACATCTTTTTATTGCTCCTATGAAGTTATTTATATTTAAAATAAATCCTTCAAGATCTCAAAGTATTGAAAAAATGTTACTGTCATAGTAGGACCCATCATGGCTTGGACCAAAATCTTGTTCTTTGACTACTCCATCTTCAGGCTGCCTTGCTGCATATGCTTTTCATAGTGCCCACCTTCTAAATCTACTCTGTTCAGGAAAGAGCTGTGTAAACCATCTCCTTCATGATGAGGGCATTTTGATCTATTTTCAACAAGACATTGCAAAATGATCTTCTTAAAATGCTGTTCAGATTCGATGAATTTCATTTTAATGTGGCAATGTATTGGTTAGAAATTGTTAAATTATTAAATACATTTTTTGTGGAGACTGAACCTTGTTTGAAAAGGAAGCATATAGAAATTGGATTGGTTTTGATGAAATTAATATATATGGCTTCCAGATTTCTTTTTATCCTCTTCCTCCGCATTTTTTTCCCTGTGTTTTTCTGTGACTTTTTTATTTTAAAAAGGGTAAGAAGAGGAAGGACTGAAGTATGGAAAAAAATAGGGAAAACAAAAAATACTGGAGGTTTTCTGTGAAATTCTATGCATTTTTTCTTTTTTTTTTTTTAAGTAAGAAACTTTAGAATTAACTTTTTCTGTAGTTTCAAAATTGTTAATATTTTAATTCTGGCCAGTTCACTTCTTTTCTCTGTTCAGTGCATTTATGCACTGGAATACATGAGAAAATCTAATATATGTCTATGCTTCCACTTGCAGTAGAAAAATAAAACAAATTAAGGAATGTGTTACTGGAGGTCATAGACAGGATATATTATGGACTTGATTTTGCAAGACACTGAACGCCTGCAGCTTGCCTTGCACTGACTTGTCACATGACCTGCTCTTCTATTAGCTTAATTGCAATGGAAAAGGCACAGCAGTGACAATAGAAATGGAAGACGACGGCAGGAAAAGTCTGGTTGTTAGTTCCATAGGGGTGATGGAAACAGCTCTTCCCAAAGGGTCTTTGCTGAGGAATATAAAAGTAACACAGATGAAAATATCAAGAGAAACGAAAATGAAGATTTAAGAATAATAGAGAATATTTTAAAACAAGCACAAACTATTTCTGGAGCAATAACTGCTCTAAGAAAAAGTTACAAACCTAGATGAATCACATCTACATAAAGGGGCTAATCTAAAATTTAAAAGCATTTTATCAAACAAAATAAGCTTTTCTAGTGTGTGATTCAGTCCTTAGTTAGACTGCTTATCTTTTTCTCTTGTGAGGCATCTCAAAGCATGTGGTGATATTCAGATGAAAAGAAGCTGGGCAGCAAAGACTGGGGACTATCAGATAGGTCCTTCCACCAGTCTCTGCCTTCAGCTAGGTCACTGGAAGACTGGTACCCAGCTTAGAAGGGACTGGTGATTCTCTCTGCCCTTCCAGCAATCCACTGTACATATATTTTGAGGTCAGGCACCTGTGAAGAAATAGTTAAAACTTGACCCTTGGCACAAAGAAAGGATCTGGTGAAGAACTCAAAACCCCTATAAAACCCTGTGAAAAGCAAATCCTCCCTCAGGAGGAGCCATCAGAAGAATGACTATTTTGCCAGCTAACTACTGCTCACTGCCTAGACTCACTCTCAGAACATGCTCGTTGCTGACGGCTCCCTCCTGCTGCTGAGGTCATTTGTTTCACCTGACGATGGCCTGCAGAAAATGCAGGGTATCGTTTAAGTGCTTTTATGAGTATCTTTATTTGCCTGAGAACACATACTGTACTTCCCGCTGGTGTATTCCCCATATATACTCTCTACACGGTTCAGTGATCTCAGGGCCTTTTCAATAATTCAGGCTGTGTGCTCTGGCTATGTTGTCTTGGGAAAGGAGCCCAGCGCAGTATCGGAGCACTGTGCTTTCTATAGGAAGGAGAAGGACGTACATGTTGTAGGCTTCTCTGTGTTCACTGTATCTTTGCTGTAAGCTTCATTTTCAGTCTTGCAGCATGGAGGTCCAGTCCCTCAGATAAAGGTCAAATGTTCTTCAGTGGTAATTTCTCCTGAAAGGTGACAGCAGCATCAAACTTTTCTGCACAAAAAAAAAGTATTTTCCTCACTGAAAAGTCAATATGCAGAAGAAAAATACTTTTGTCCTTTGTAATATAATGCATTTGGAAACATGCTGCCTCCGATGGGAGGCCAAAACAGAGCGTTGCTTTGTTTTATTCCCAGGTTTTCAAGCTCACAATGTTTTCTGTTAATAAATTCAGCCAAAAGAGAGGATTGCAAGGAAAGCCATCACTCCATGAACAACATCTCACCACTGGCACGACCCCGAGATTTACGTGGACCCTCGGCCTGACTCCCGCGGGAGGCTCCGCAGGCGCTTACGCGCTGCCCCACAAATCGAGGGGCCCCTCCGCTACCCACCCCCCTCTCCAGGCAACCACCATTTTGCTCCTCGCACCCCCGGCGGAAGCAGCCGCGGCGCGTCTCTGCGCAAAGCTCCCCACCATTCTCCGCGGAGATCCGCGCTGCGGGCGCCGGCCCCCCACCCACCCTCCGCCCCACGGCGGCTCGGAGCTGCATTGCGCGGGGGAGAGCGGAGCTGCCTCCACTCCCGCCTCTCTCCGCTCCCCTCCGCGCGGCTCCAGCGGGGCGTTTTCGGCCTCCGAGGGCAGGTGTCGTTGCGCTTCTGTGTGTTGAGCGTGTGAGAGTGTGTGTGCAAGGCGGGGCCGGGCAGTAGGCAGCCCCGCGCCAGCTGGTACCATCTGGGAGTCGGGGCGTGGAACGGAGGACAGCGCAGGAGGCGGATGAGCATCCTCAAGGCCGAGGCTCTGTGTGCCTTTCCGGGCTCCGCGCCGGCGAGCGAGAGCCTCTTCGCTACCAGTACCGGCGAAGCACCTGCGGATCGGCTTCCCTTCTCTTCCCCCCCTGCTGTTTATTTTATTTATTTATTTATTTTAGTTTGGTGCTGTTGAGTTGTTTTTTTTTTTGTTGTTGTTTTTTTTTTTTGTTGTTTTTTTTTTTTTAGCTCTCCGTCAAACACAGGGAGACGCTTCCGAAGCGGGGCGAGCGCTGATCTTACGTAAATGGTGCTGCTCCGGGGAGAGCAGCCCCCCTGCCAGCCCCGGGCCAGGGGAGCGTCCGCCGGTGCCGCTCGCCCTGCCTAGCGGCCGGGCACCTCGCTGCCGCTGCAGCCCGGCCTGAGATCCGCTCTAGCACCGGCAGCGGCACCGGCGGGGACAAGCGGCGAGTACAGCCGGTAGTCCGCAGCCCCATCCCCGGCGGCTTTCGGCTCCTCCGCGGACCGGCTGCGGGGATGCTGCGGAGCGTCGGATCTCGCGGCGTGGAGGGCGCTATGTCAGAGAGATAACGCAGCTCTGCCAGCAGCCCGGGGCCAGTCTCGGTGCCAGCCTTCCCCCGGGACCTGGCTGCCTGGGAGCCACTCGCTTCTCGGCGGCCGGACTGGCAGTGGCGGCGAGGCCGGGGAGCCGCGGGGCGAGGCCCGGCGGGGCGGGGGAGCGTCTGCCGGCCGAGTCGGGGCACCCCGCCTGCGGGGGCCAAGCGGCCGGGAGGCTGAGGAGCGCCGGCAGCAGAGGCGGGGAGGAGGAGGGCAGCGCCATGACTCATTTGCAGGCAGGTCTCTCCCCGGAGACCCTAGAGAAAGCCCGGCTGGAGCTGAATGAGAACCCTGACACCTTGCACCAGGACATCCAGGAGGTGCGGGACATGGTGATCACCCGGCCGGACATCGGCTTCCTTCGCACCGACGATGCGTTCATCCTGCGGTTCCTGCGGGCCAGGAAGTTTCAGCACTTCGAGGCGTTTCGCCTCCTGGCCCAGTACTTTGAATATCGCCAGCAGAACCTGGACATGTTCAAGAGCTTCAAGGCCACAGACCCGGGCATCAAGCAGGCACTGAAGGATGGTTTCCCCGGTGGGCTGGCTAACCTGGACCACTACGGCAGGAAGATCCTCGTTCTTTTTGCTGCCAACTGGGACCAGAGCAGGTAAATGCAGAGCCACCCACCCACCCTAACCCCTTCTTCACCCGAGGCAACGCACAGGAAAAGCTGTGCCAGAGCAGAGAGAGGCAGTGGGGACACACTGGCTGGGCAGCAGTGTGGAAGGTAGGGGGGGAAGAGAATGAGGAAATTAAATTAAATTTCATGGCTTAGGGCCTTTTCAACCTGCTCATCCTTCAGGGACCGAATTTTGGGAGGGAAGTAGGAACTGTGCCAGTGCTCTTCTCAACTGGCTGATAGGAGCTTTACACCCTTCTGCCCACCTTTAGCTGAGGTGAGCTGTCATGGTAGATGATGAGCGTATCCTCCTGACAAAGGCTGGTTGTGCTCTCCATGCTGGTCTTTCTGCATTGACACACACAGAGCAGCTCAGGTGCCATAGGAGAAAGTGGGTGATGCTGCGTGTAAAACAGGAGTATCCATGATGGCGTTTGAGCTGAAAAGTTCTGTGCAAGAAGCTGAGTCTCCCAAATCCTTTCCCTCAGCTAAAGAAAGCATTTCCTGAGCCACCTGGAAGAGCCGGGATGGAAGTTGCAGTAACCACTTCTTTTGCCTACTCATGCTGCTCCAAGTGGGAATTCTCCAATCCAAGCTGGCTTTGGTAGCAAATTGAAGGAGGCAAGTGCAGTCCCTAGAACGATTTCAGATCCTTTTTGGGACTGCCTTAGTCTGAAGATGACTTAGCAGGCTGACCCAAGTGCTGTTTCTGACCAAGGCCCATTCTTTTAAGAGTCAGCTTGATACTATGTGACACTATTTGTTTATTCTAAATACCTAATTGTCATGCTCAGTTTCTTCCAGTCTAAAATTCTATCTGCAAAATTTGCTTGATTTTCAGATGTAAATGAAGGAATCCATTAAGAGTGTACTCTCTTAAACCTGCTGTAAGCACTGCATAATTTCCCTAGGCTCCCAACCTGCAAGCACGTTTAGCATCTGAAGCACTTCTCAGTGAGAAAACTTGAAATCTTGCTAGTTGCCTGACATGAACCCAGACCATCTTTTGTGCAGTCAACATAAGTTGGGCATAGGCAGTGCTGAGTGTTCCATGCAGATATCCCAAGCTCAGCTATTTTGAAACATTGGGGGGACATAAATAGCCAGCAGCGTGGATAGAAAGGACTGAATCTGGGGGACAGGCATGCTTAAGCTTGCCCTTTAATTGTTTGTGTAGCTGTTCTTTTGGAGGCTGTGTGGATAGCAACTGCAGGGAGTGATTCCACAGCTCCCTGCACCAGTGTTGACAGCTAGGGATGGCTGCAGGCCCACCATGGATTTCCTCATTTCCAGACACAGTGGCCATATCCACACTGCCTACAGGGAGAGTTTCTTGGCCCTTGCTAACCCGTGAATCATGCCCAGGCACTGGGAGAAAGCAGTCTGGCGCAAATCAAAACTGCCCACAACCAGGCAAACAAAAAGAAAGTGTGGATGAACATATGCACAGCTGGTGCCAGTGTCTTTTTCCTGCTTTGGTTTTCTAGCAGATAGAGCAAAGCAGCTGAGTGAGGAAGCAGCGGTGATGAGTCTAAGGACTCTCTGAATGGGCTTCATTTTCCATATGAGGACCTTCCTTATTTCCCCCTTGAGGATCAGGTCAACTTTTTATTTTAAAAACAACTTCACAAAGTCTTAGAAACCCCTGAAGGAAGAATTAGCAAATAAATAGATACTCTATACTGGATTGTCATTTCTCATTAATGAAAAAAGAAACAAAGCTTTATGTGATGTTTTTCAGGTCATTAGTTCCTAGTCAAAAGAACACCAAGAATTCAAGTTCACAAATAAAGTAGCATTTAAAAAAATAATTGCAATGTGAAAAGAATAGCTGTATTTTCTTAATTTTGGGTGTGCTAATATTTGAATTGATCAGCTGGCACAATAGAAATGTATTTTTTTCATGAAGTCCTATTGGTACAATTATTATTATCTATTTTATAGTAGCAAAGTGACTGGATTTCACCAGAGTCCCTAATGCTTGCAGTTGTATGCTTACTGCTTTTCAGCACTGCACGCCCACAGTACGCCTCTCCTCCAGAGCAAGGGATTTATTTTCAGATAGACCACTCAGACAAAGGGGAGAGAGCTGAAGCCCAGCTGCAGGGAGTGGTTTGCTCCAAGGCACATGACAACTCAGTGACAGATCTGGGAATGGAGATAGGTCACTTTCTTTTCTAATTAATTTAGTGTCTTCCATTATCTGATGTTCAGCAACTGAACCTTGGGAGCACTGTGTATGGAACTTATACTAGAACTGCTGTGCAATATGTCTCAAGCTTATTCCTCAACTGACCTGAGAGCTTATGCATAAAGCACTGCTCCTTTTGCAGTAACAATGGGAGTATTACTCCTTGAAGTCTGTCTTGTTAGGACCTCTTTGTATGCTTCATAAACTGAGTTAATAGAGCACAGCATGCCTCCACATTTATTATGTGTGTACAACTTACTATGGCCAGCATGTAACAATTAGAAATAAAAAGTTCCAATTTGTTATTTAAATGAAGAGCAGACATACTATAGATGATTTATATAGCACCAGCAGCCTATGATGTGCATAGTTCCAATTAGAAAGAAAAGTGTGGGAGGCAGAACATTCCTATGGTAAAACAAGCCTGTATACTAGATGTTAAATCACTAAATTGAAGCAGGGCTTGAAAACTGTACCATCTGAACAACTAGATCAGACATGTATTTGAAAAGAACAAGCAAAAAAATGAATGGTGAAGGATAATGGACAGAGTAGCCCAGCAGGTTTCAGTGGGACCCTGCCTAACTCACCACCCTGTCTCTGCTATGGGGAAAGTGAAGACGGGTGGCACTTCTGCCAAGGGCTGGGTAGCACTCAGGGAGGAATCAACCTTCCTTATTAGCTTGCAGATTGTTGATTCATAGCTACATTTGCCTTGTAGGGACATACGTGCATTTGAAGACTCCCATATGCTTCATGTGTCTAGCTGATGGAGTTCTTTTCTTCAGTTAATGGTACAATTAACTTCAACTGTCAGTGGCAAGGGACCTGTTGTCATGCATCTTCTTCTGTATGCTTTATGGCACCTGTACACAAATTCCCCAGGAAAATCAGTCCATTTTGATGCTATTTATTTGAAATCTTTCTTGGCATTATCTCAGAGTTTTTCCTAGAAAGTGCAATAGAAAAGTGCAGGAGAAGAGTGATGCAGTGATACCTAGTTCATCTCTGCGTCACAGTGACCTAGTCAGCTCACACTGTCCTCAGTGAATATGGAAATCCCCTGCACTCATTACCATTAGCTCTGCTCTTGCATCAGATGATTTATAGCAGGGCAAGGACGAACTCCACTGGTTTTTTTTCAGACCTATTCTTTCATGTGCAGAAGGGTTAGAAACTTATCTTCTCCCATTAAATAAAAAAATTAAATAATGTAGCTATTAGGAGTCTGATCTGTTCCTTGGCTCACCATTAACCACATGCTCACTATTAACACACACTTTCTCTTACTGACCGATGCTATCTTACTGTTTCCTAGCTTTCTCCCAGGTATCTGTATCTGCCTATTACTCGCATTTAGACTGAGTGTTTTGGCTAGGGATCTTTTTGATCAACGATAATGTAAAATTGAGATCAGCTTATTCTGCATCTGTGTCTGTGACTTAGACACTGGGCTAACGTAAAGAGCAATGAATGGTATTAAATCTGAATCTAAAAGCTAATCTGGTAAAATATTTGAATCAGTTTCTGTTTTCCTGTGCATTTTTGTAACACTGATGGTGCTTTTTGGTTTTAGAGTAAGGGCTCCCAGGGCATGCTGCCACTATTTAAGCAGAATAGTTGTAAGGGAAGTTTTAATGTTCAATCTTTCCAACATACAAATCTGTACCCAGACTGACAAATCAAGGAGATATGAGGCATCATTTCTGCATACTGCTTTGTGTATCCTGAGAACTCTTATTTCACCAAAATTCTAAAAATATGAAGAGCAGTAGGTTAGAAATAGAATGATGGCTCAGAGACTTGACCAGCATTCCATTTTAAACCACAGTGGCATAAGACTTCATTTGACAGAAATCTTTACTTTTCCAAATGGCGATGAGCTTAAAATACAGACTGTGTGTTCCTTACATGTTTGAGACCTTCAGGAGACATGCGCCTTAAATTCCGGGGAAGAAGACTTACCATTTATCTGTTCTAGTTAACTCATGAGAGGCAAACTCATGCCACTCAGTTTTAATTCTCAAAATAACTTGAAATTTCTTTATATCGGGGAGGGATGACAAACAGCAATAGAGATAGTAGGGCAACCCTGCCAAATCAGATTATCTGTTATTCAGAGGAAAAGTGAATTGACAGGAACCAGAATCTGGTTAAACAGATGATACAGTGGATGCCACTCATCATCAAGAACATAAAATATTGAAAACAGCTGACACAGCTCAATTTGACATGAGACATCTGTACCCTGCATTCTTCCTGTCTCTTCTCTTTCTGTTGGCCTGATAGAGATCACAGTGGCCTCTGGGAGTGAAGAGGATGCATAGACCATATAACCAAGAGCTAAAGGTGAAAGATCATAATGAAACACTACCAAGAGCTGATAGCAGTGTCTGCCAGACTGTTTTTCCCAGAAAACCTGGGAAATACTTTGAATCTGTTCATGTCACATAAAAAAATTCTCAAAGAACTTTTCTATAAAGGGGAAATTGCTGCCACTGTTAAATTGCAAGAAAGAGGGATGCTTAGTTAATTGTTTGAGCTGTTCTGGTCTTGACAAATTAAGACTTCAGTGAGGCATTACCCTTGTAGCCATCCCAAAGCATTTGAAAGAATCGCTGTCAGTGTGGCTATTATCCCGTGCTCATTGTTTTAAAGTCAACCCGAATGAAAAATTGCAAGAGGTAGCGGAGTGTGTCTGCATACCAGTCCCCACCTTATTTGAACTCAGGCTGGGACTCACATAGAAAAGGAACATTAAGAGTGCATTATATATGTGATAACATATTTCCAGAATTTGTTAATTCACGTTAACAACTGGGCTAAAAAGTTGCCTAAGCTTTCCATCAGGTTAAGCACGGTTCTATAAATAGGGGGCACTAAATGCATTAAAATTAACCACGAGTTCTTGTTTATCATAGTAATTAGTAATACCTTGCTAGCTACAATGCATCCCATGAGAGTCTGTTTAAACAAGTGAATTTAGTCACAAATAAATAGGATTTATTTCTGCACAGCCTATCTCCAAGCTCCTACAGAATACTCACTGCAGCAAGTGAGGCCCAGCACCCTGTATGTACCTGATAGCACTGGAAGGGTCATTGTAAAACTGGGGCCAGGGTAAAATGAGTGGTTAGCTGTCTCCTAAGTACATACTATTACTTAAATAGATTAATAAGAATAAAAGAATACCATCTTGGCCTGAGACTGAGCACCATGTTGTCTTAAAATTAAAGGCTAATATGTTGACACTTTGTTTTCTTTAAAGTAGAATGGCAATCAAAGCCATCATGGACCAAATTTATTTTACACTCACTAACATCCCATTTTTCTCACTCTTCATTAGTTGTATTTCTGAACCTATATAGAAAGGTAATTTCAATGACACAGTCCAGAGTAATTTTCCCACCTTCTCTTTACATAGGATTTTAATTTCCCTAAAGTCCAGCCAAGGATGGAGTGTATTTTATGGCAGAGTCTGTGCATCCTGGTGCTGACATGAACAGAAGTAGCAATGAGGTGAAATGCTGGACAATGTGAGGCTGCAGTGGATTAAAGATGAGTCTTTATGCAAATAACTCTGCTGTGTGAAAGCTTTAGTTTAGTTTCTTTAATCTTGTTGCATTTGCTTGGGCTGTTCAGCTGATACTTTCAGCTGCCATTTGCACTGTCTCAGATTTCATCTATCACACCAGGTTTACATTTCTGGCTCTCCTCAGCACATGTCCAGAGTAAAAGCTGCTTTAAATATCCACTAATGGATTTGTCTTTCTTGTCTGGTTTCCTGTGCTATACTAAAGTAAGGTATTAAAACAAAGAGATGAAGTCCATTACAGGGTGAAGGATAGCTCCTATCTTCAGCTAATTGCTGTGAAGGGCATTTGAGGTAGGAAACTTGGTTGTTAGTGACATGTCCCTGTATACTGATGTGACTTTTTAGACTTGAAAAGTACTTCATATACCTTCCTCTAGCTGAAAATTGGTTTTGCTTCACTATAGCTAGACCTGTGTTCTTCAGGACTTGTTTTCACAGAGTGTCCTGGGTTCAGCAGTAGCAGTCATTTTTCCCCTTCTTGGTAGCTGGTGCAGTGCAGTGTTTTGACTTTCAGCCTGGGAACAGAGCTGATAGCGATGTTTTGGTTTGGCCAAGGACTTTGGGAGCCTCAGGCTCTGCCAGGGAGGAGGGGAAGCCAGGAGGAAGCAGAGACAGGACACCTGACCCAAACTGACCAAAGAGGTATTCCATACCACAGCACGTCATGCCCAGGATGTAGCTGGGAGTTGGCCGGGGGGGCTGGGAGACTGCAGGGTTGGAGGAGGTCTCGGTCGGAGCTTGGTCGGGCTTGGGGGGCGAGTTATTGGTCAGCGGGTGGTGAGGTGTTGTATTCTCTTCCCTTGTTATTTCCTTTATCATTGTTATCATTGGTGGTAGCAGTAGTGATTTGTGTTATACCTTAGTTACTAAACTGTTCTTATCTCAACCCGTGGGAGTTGCATTCTTTTGATTCTCCTCTCCGTCCCTCCGAGAGCAGGGGGAGGGCAAGAAAGGGGGGGGGAAGTGAGCGAACGAATTACCTGACTGGGTTTAAACCACGACACAGAGAGGACCACCTTTTGTCTTTTTCAGTGACTAAACATACATTATTATCATTGTTGTTGTGAACTGGCTTTCTTCTCCAAATCCTGCAACAGGAAATAAGGTTTTGTGAATGTGCCACAGATTTGTGGAGGCCTAGCTCTGCAAACATTGTTTACTCCGTGGTGGTTTTATTCCTGGTCTCATTGGTGCCTGACAATTTTCCTGTTGTCTTGAATGAATTCAGGACATAATTAGGTGTGTTTGTGTTTACGTGTATATGTCTATATATTTATCACTTAGGTATATATAAAAGTATTTCATGGGCAGTCTCGAGAGACCTGATTGGCCTTGTAAGCAAAGAATCTTTATGTTTAATGCACCAGATTTCTAGCAGCCTTGTGCCACTAGGGAGTTGTTAATCCAAGGTATGCAGTGTTGTCTTGAGCTTCCCGGGGAAGGCATTAGAGATCTGCATCAGGAACTTGGGACCCATCTTCTTGGAATGGATGGAGTGTGCTTGCAGCAGCCTTCTGGTTTGTGGAGCTCTTCTGCAGAAGGAGATCCTTTAATGGGGCAGCATAAATCTCAAATGGGGTTGAGGCTAATTTTAGAATTTGAGTATTTGTAATGTCTGTTTTTTGTATGAGCTGTGGTAGATGATCTTCCTTAGACTGAGGATTAGCTGCTCTCCCAGTGTCTCGCCTGATGCAATTTCCTTCCCAGTACAACGTTTTCCCCGGGAGGGCCTCTTACAGGGTGTATCTCCATCTAAGTTGATGAACTGATAAAAAAAGTAGTATTTCTGAGACCTCCATCACCTTGTGGAGGTAACCATAGGTTTGAAGGCAGCTGGCTGTGCTCTAAGCCCAGCTCCAATCCTGAACACTGTAAGCCTCCTTCCGTGAGGCTAAGCGCATGTTTTCATCTCAATGCTGGCAGTTTTACAAAACGTGTCATACAGGGAATTCTTAGTTGGTGCTCTCCCGTGTCTGTGCGCCAGTGTTGTATTGGGTAGGTAGACTTGTCTGGAGATATGCTAGGCAAACTAAGACCTTTTTAGTAGCAGCCAAACCATCTATAGCCTTCATGCTGCCAAACACTCCCTACGCATTCCGTTTTACATGAACAGACTCATTTTGGAAAGAGACAATGAATGATTCTATCTTACCTAAGGTTGCTCTTCGCACTGCAGTGCTGGGGGTGTTTGGTTATATAGAGACCTCACCAATGGTGATGGCATTTTCCTCATGCATCAGTTGGGCTTGGGGGATCTGCTCTGCTTGGGAGGAGGGGGAGCATCAGCCACACCACCATGCCCAAGGTGCTGGCTTTGCCATGCAGATCCTGTGCCCCCAGCTGGGTTTGCTTAGGGCAGACAGGGTGCTCCTGTGTGCCTACTGAAAAAAATAGGGTGCTGGCCTAACATATCTTTGATTATCAAATTGCACTAACAATTTTAAGGATTCAGGTTTTGACCATTGTCTTTCAAAATAGGTCTCAAGGCATGTCCTTTTTTCCCCATTGACAAAATTCCATTTACAAAAGAGTTGGGTTTTTTCCTTTGGGATTTTTTGTTTGTTTATTTGCTTTTATTTTGTTTTTTTTTTGTTTGTTTGTTTGTTTGTTTGTTTGTTTTGGGTTTTTTTCTTTTTTGTTTTTTTTTGGCATATAAGAATTTCCATTGGGAAATGACAGATAAAAAATTTTCTTGTGCTGTTTCCTCCCAGCTGAAAAAAAAAAAGAATAAAAAAGAAGGAGCATACCAAACTTCCTGTAAACCTTAGATCTCAGAAAAGTAAAGCCTCAGAAACAAGATAACTCTCAGAAAAGTGAAAAGTAGAGGAGTGATTACGAAAACTTTTATCCCAGTTGAACAAACCAAATTAAAAACAAAATAAGGTGAGAAGTATCATGTAAAAAAAAATATAATGTTCTCAGGGGAAGACATACTTGTGCACTTGTGTTAGGCTGATATTAAGAGAGTAATTTTATAGTCCCTCTGCTAGGAATGCATAGTTGGGAAGTTCACTGAGTTTTAGTTCACTTAAAAAAAAACAAGATGGAAAGATGTGAGGAGTCAGCCAGAGCTGATTAATTTAATTTGTGTCATTTCGTTTTGCCAATATTTTTAAAAAATAGTTGCATACACAAAAGAACAGTGTACTCATTGTGTTAAAGCAATCAGAATTTATTATAATTTAATAGAATTTCTAAACAGGCAAACATGCTGTTTGCTACATATATAGTATGGTGCAGATTTCCTTGAGGACTCATAATTTTGAGAACTTCTATGTTTGATGCCATCATAGAAGGCTTTTAAAGGGCCTTATTTAAAATATCTGCATAAATACTGAAGAATTAACTCTTTATTTTGTTCCTGGTATACCTACCTGGTATGTTTCTGGTTTAGCTTTCTAATGCCGCATCTGTTACTGTGGTGTAGACTGACAATTTACATCTGTTTCAATAACTACTTATCTTACTTTTAAAGAAGTTTTTTAGACCTAAAATATAGTTAGCCTGGAAAAATCAAAATTTAAACAACTATTTTGATAGCTCTTAAAAAAGCCCAGATAATGTTTTAAAGAAGCCAATAAGCTAAAGTGCAAGTTGATTAATAACTATTGAATGGCAGTCTAAAGATGACATTGCTGTATATATTTAAGCTATTTAGCTGCTGTAGTAGGTGCTTTAGCTTCAGAAAAGAAAGATTATACTCAAGAGAGCCTTGGCAATCTGGAATTATGTCTTCTTTCATAAGATCATCAATCTAAGAAAAAATTATGTGCATAGATGTAAGACACATAATTACATGTGGTACATCTTTGTAAATCCAAATTTAATATAGAAAATCCTAGGACCAATGGATAACACATTCCAGACTTACTCCTGAAACCACATAATTTGGGCATGCAAAGTACTCAGTACTCGGAACGTAGTTAAGTAATTCTTATAAGGTTGCTCTTGCCCTTAACCAGGAGCACCTCAAAGTCCTAGTGTGTGTTACTTTCTGCTTTAAAGATCCTTGAGTAATCAGCCTTCTGTAATACCTTTTGTAGATTTAAAACATTACCCAAAGAGAGGGACAAGAAGAGCATGTAGGAATCCTTTTTTTAGCTGATAATTTTGTGGAAGCTGTTATTTCAGTCCCTGGGAAAAATATAGGAGGAAACTTTGGGTCTAGGCTTCTAGTGTTAGGTTCAGGTTTTGGTATCATGATATTAGAAAAATACAATTTGCACAGATATGTTTGTATAGACATTTAATAAAATGCATAGATACTAAAGCAGCATAGGAGACTGAAGAAAACTTCAAATCTGTTTCTGGTGTGTTCTGTTCCTGTAGTTTGTTCTGTCTGGCTGATGGTCTACATGAACATAATCCTGCTCCAGAGGGTGAGTTCAACTAATTGAGCTTTTGAGAGTTTCCCAGCTTTACATACCCATGACTTCTGAGGACATGTTTGCACTCTTTGATTTAAACTTTTGCCAAGCAGTACAAAGGAAGAGCGCTCAGAATTTGTCCATGTCCATGTCCTGTCCTAACCACATCTCCCCTTAACATTCACAGGTACACACTGGTGGATATTTTGCGCGCCATACTTCTTTCTTTAGAAGCCATGATAGAAGACCCCGAGCTTCAAGTGAATGGATTTGTTTTGATTATAGACTGGAGCAACTTCACCTTCAAGCAGGCCTCCAAGCTCACACCAAGCATGCTTAGATTAGCCATAGAGGGCCTTCAGGTAATATTCTTTCTTTTTCTCATTCTCCTTTGTTTTGTAGTTCATTACAAATCTAAGGGGCTAAAAAACACCCTAACCAAAACAAAAATCTAAGAATTTTTGAATAGCAAGGCTATTAAGACCTAAAGGTATGGGTAAACACCCAAACTACAGCGGCATAAGCTAATGTGTGAGCTCAGTCAGCTAACTGTAGTACTTCTGGTGTGTAGGCTTCTTCTTTGCCATAAATAAGAGGTAACTTTTCTGTCTTTATAGCCAAGTGGCTGGCTTCCTGTAAATTTAGACTCTAATTTCTGCAGCAGCAAGTTAGAAGCAATCACTTTATCTTGTAATTTTGCACAGGCCTAATGAAATATGGGTTGCTGCTGCCACACCAGGTTGGTTTTTTCCATTGATTCCATCGGAGACCTGCTCTACATCATTTATCCTGAAAAATACGGGGCACTGTGATTAGACAGTTAGCTGGGATTGTTTACTTATTCAACCTTCAGCCTGTGCTTGGCTCTTTTGCTAAGTCAGGATTAATTTGAGCAGCAGCTTCTGGGACTGAGTATACAGTGCTCGTTGTAAATGCACTTTACATGGCACAGGCACATTGGTGGGAAGGATGCTACATAACTCTTGGCTTTCTCCTATGATCTCTAATGCTTATTAAAATGAAAAACTAGAATCTGTAAAATAGTTGTTTCCTGTGCAAGCTTGAGTCACTGTGTTAAAATACTGTTAATTCACTCCTGTGGCAGCATGCCTTGGTTTTACAAGGACATACTTTCCCTCTCTGTGATGTTTTTATCATTTTTACATTTTTATTACTCATAAAACAAAACAGCAGCCTTATCTTTGAACTTTCTTCACTTTGATATTGCTATTTTTGAGGAAACTTGTATAGCAGTACTATGGAGTTTTGATCTAAATCTTGAAATTGCTTAACCAGTATTCAGCCTGCTGTCACACACAGAAGGGTAGTGACAGTTATGAGACAAAGATCTTGATTTTCATTTTGTGCTGTTTCCATATGCAGTGATGTGATTCTATGGTCTTGAGAATTACATTAGAAGGTAGCAGTGAGATATGTGCTGAAATAGTGCTGCATTTCCTTTTATTGCTTTCAAAGTTATTTTCTTTTTTGTGCTGTTTTTCAAAGTTAGATATTGCTTTCTTGTTTAGAACATGAAAAAATACTTTAGTAGTCTTTGTTTTTAAATGGAGGTGTTTCTTCTTGAGCATTAATCAGAGATGCTTATTTTGAGGAGAGGTGCAGTGGGTAATTGCATCTGAAAATATGCAGAGTCCTGCCAATCTTCAGGTGAGCTCTGAGATTCTGTGTTCTCCTGTCATTGACTGGTTCATTAGTGAGATAAGGTGAAGTCCTTTGGCTTAATTAGCCTATGTTCCCAGCTTTGTTTGTTCAAATATTCCAAGTCTAATGGTGGCCAGCACCCAGGGCATCATTTTGTGGCCTCTGTCTTCATTCCTGTTGACTTCAGAGATGTAAAACTGGTCATGAAATGCTCTAGAGGAGGGACTGAGAAGGCATGGAAATGGCAATGTAAGATAAGACTCTCCCAACACTAGAGAAATCTGTCCTAATCTGTGACAGGTATTGCTACTTGTAAACAGCAACTTTTACAAGGCCTTTTACCACAAGCCTTTTGAAGAAATTAATTAGTTGGGCTCTCATAATACAGTGTTTAATTTTCTATGGAGAACCACTGAGGCAATGAGGGCTAACATACTAGCAAAATTGTCTCTTTAGTGATATTCCCCCAGTAGTTATACTACTTGGGGGTCTATTAATTTAATTTAACTTAATTTTATTTTATTTAATTTTATTTTATTTTTTGAATATTTTTCCATATAAAGATATATTAGAATCAATGGAAAGGACTAAAGACAACTGCACTGAGCATCTTAGAGGGAAAAACTCACTTCAAAAGCAATTGCTATCAGTAGGCAAATAAGAGGAAAGCATGGTGGAAAGGTGGTACAGAGAGGCCCTTGGCAAGGCACAGGTTTATTTGAACCTTCTTGCAAGATTTCATGACTGAAATGTTACATTTCCTTACTGTCAATGGGACACCTTTTATTTTGGGACAAAAAAATGCATAGCAGAAACATAGAATTATAGAGTCATTTAGGTTGGAAAAGACCCTTAACATCATCGAGTCCAACCGTAAACTTAGCACTGACAAGTCCAACACTAAACTATGTCACTGAGTGCCGTATCTGCACATCTTTTAATTACCTTCATGGATGGTATCTCAATCACTTCCCTGGGCAGCTTGTTCCAGTGTGTGATAACCTTTTCAGTGAAGAAATTTTTTCCTAATAGCCAATCTAAACATCCCCAGTACAATTTGAGGCTGTTTCCTCTCTTTCCTATAATTTGTTGGGAAAAGAGACTGACATCTACCTCACTGCAACCTCCTTTTGGGTAGTCATAGACAGCAACAGGGTCTCCCCTCAGTCTCCTTTTTTTCCAGGCTAAACAACCCCAGTTCCCTCAGTTGCTCCTTGTAAAACTTGTGCTCTAGACCCTTCGCATCATTCTGAATGATGTCAAAGTAAAAAGTTCTTAATCAGGTGGCATGAAAAAGAACAACTTGCTGTTTATTTATGATCTTTGTAAATACTCTCTGTTTAATCAGAGAAATTGAATTTACTTTGGCTTATAAGATTTAACAGGGCTCAAGATTCTGAACTTTACCGTTTGGAGAATTTAAATATTTGTGTTACTTATGTGGAAAGGGACAGGAAAAGTGGGATTAGTGACCACTGAATTTGATGTTAAGCAAATCCCTTTGCCTCCTGAATGAAATCTACTAAATTTGCATTATATTTACTTAGCTTCCATGGTGAACAGAATATTCAATATTGTACATACCAAAGAGAGTTGATTACAAGTCATTTCTGGGATCTTCACAAGTGCTTATTTTTTAGGAAATTGCTTTGGAAAGTAAGATAAGTAAATGCATGAAGTTTTCCACTGAAGACAAGTTCCGCTGTGTGCTTTGCCTGCATATATATGTTAAATGGGAGTATGAAGAGAATCATACCCCTAACTGACTTGTATACATTAGAAAACCCTCCTAGGCAATGTTTTCAGGAAAAAAGCCTTTTCACCATGGAATTTTTAAGTTAAAGCACAGTAATTGTCTGTAAACTAGTGTGAATTTGCAGCGTATCCATCCCAGCAGTGCTGTACCAACCAACTGGTGCAGTGTAGGTCAGTGCTGATTTTTAGATCAAATTTTTTTACTAGCCAAGAGACTAAAAACTCCTGTGGAGACTGGGGCACTTGGCTCGGACTCTTGATGCTCCAGCCCTAGCTCATACACTGGCTTTGTCCTTTTGGAAAAATGGAGTGATACTTTTCCCTGAAGATGCTGGTGGCTACAGTATTTTTGTTGCTTCTCATCAGTGAGACGGAGGATTTGCACTTAGAGCCGCTGCACCTTCCATAGTAAAGAATCAAAACATAAGCTAATACAACACATAATACCCTTTGTTTTCTGACAAGGGTATGTCTGATGCCTGGGTGCCTAGAGTTGCCTAAGGGCTCAGAGGTGTGAAACCCGAGCAGAAGGAAAATGTTCCTGGAAGGGTGAGACCAAAACCCATGCCCTGACTTTAGCACCTTGAGTTTGGCTCTCCTGAGCATATTCAAGGTACAGGTGTTTGTGAATACATGTTTAGGTGTCTGGTTCTCCCCATTCTTCGATTTCTGTAGCCAAACACTAATTTTAGGCTTGTGAAGGAGCTCATGTTATTCAACAGCTGAGCTCCCAAAAGCAGGGTAGTGTTATAGCATTGTGTGCTCACCACCTGAGTGCTTTGAATAAATCCCTTTCAAAAACTTTGAAAAACTTGACAAAATTTTGCCTCTTTCACCAGCAAGGGATTACGAGACATGATTTCTATTCAGCTCGTAATAGTAGTTGCATACATGACAGATTTGCTTTGTATGTTGTCACTCAGGCAGGCTGTACATCTAAATGCTCTGCAAAACTGCATAGCTATTTGTGGCTAAATATTACTGCTTTTCCTCTAGGTAAAACACTGGGGAAAAAGAGATGATACACATTTAAACTGAGAGCTGAACATATGTGGACAGTCAGTATTGTTGCAGAGGACAGAAGACTTGCTTTTGGGTTGAGGATGTTTACAGGACAAGAGAGTGATAGTGTTGTGGGGGACAAGGCAGGTCTTTCAACTGATTGTGTCTTTTTTGTAACAAAGGGGGGATTTATAAGCTAAAACAAACTCGTTACTGTGAACATGAAAGCAAACCAGAAAGATCACAAAGACAGCATGCTTACAGCTGCTATTGCTACCCAAAGCATCTTTCAAGCAGCTGTACTTGTGAGTTGTAAGGACAATATCCCAAATCCTATTTGCTGCAGCAGCATTAAGGTGGAAGTGGTAGAGACCAGAGTACAGGGAATCTTATCTAGACATCATGGTTAGTTCACCAAACACAGGCAGTGCTTGAATATCCCCACCTGATTCTGGACTGCGTCTGTACAACCAGCAGGTTGCAGTGTCAAGAATCTGTTAAGTCAGAAACTTCCAGAACTACGGATACCTCTGTAAACAGTATTTTGACTTCATAAAAATACATGGTCACATGCTCTGTGCAGTGCATAAGATTGTTAATAATGAGCTGAAGGAACAGTTGCTCAGTCCTAGCAATGAGTATCACTGAGCGGCAAACTACAATAAAGAGCATTAAATGCCTTTGCATCCAAACTTAAAACCATAAAAACCGCTCATTCAGCGCTTGAATTTTCTGCTCCTTTTTGAGAATAGGATCCTGACATTTCCCATAGTGCTTGGGAGGATATTAAACAGTAGCAGGCTTAATAATCTTCATTTGATACTCTTTGAATGCATGTAACGCCACGTGAGCTGACGCCTCTTTGAAGCAAATGGTAAGAAGCAGTAAGCTGAACTCACCTTTCACTCCCAGAAATTCTGTTGTGTGGCATCTTGCTGAAACCTGCAAAGATGCTTAATGGAGTTAAATACCCATCATCCAAACACTGCCACTAGAGCTAGCAGAGTAACTGCTGGCAACAGGTTATCATCCTCCATGTGAACCTGCATGAGAAAGAGAGTGGGCACGTTGCCAGTGATTTGCAGATATTTACTGTGTGCAAGGCGTGACAACTTGGATCTGGGGATATGGGCTTTAGTTCAGGCACTTTGATCTAACTAGCACAGATGCTTTTGTTTGTTCCTCCTGTCCTTTTCCCTGTGAACAGCCATTCTTACTCTGTCCTCAGTTCTTCATCCCACTCCTGTTGACATTGCCTTACTTTGTATTGCTCTTCACTGATGTGCCTTTTTGTCTCAGTGGTCTGATGTCATGCTCCAAAACACTGAGGGTAATTGCACGGCATGTTAAGTTCACCTTAGACTCCTTTGGAGAACTCAGCCTCTTGTGGTCTCACTGGCCAAATAGTCTCCACATCTGGCATTTAATCAGCTTCAAATCTCCCAACTTCAAATCTCTTAACCACTCTTCATACCACCCTGGAAAGTAGCACTAGAGAGTGAGTCCTGATCTGTTCATGTATCAAGTGAGTCCTCTAGCCACTAAGCTGTTAAAGAAACAGTCCTTGTAGTTCCTCAGATTGGAGCTGGTCTGCTTGGTATATATAACAGTATTGGTAGGGTTGGGCAGGAGATGTTGGAAGCTTCTGATGATGTAGTGGAATGACTTTGCATGACATGGGAAAAGAAGATTTTTTTGTATCTCAAGTTGTCTTTGACAAAGTAGCCATGGTTAATGTAGAAGCCAACGAAAATGCTCGTAGTTGATTTTTTTTTCCATCAGTTCTATCAAGAGAGAAAAACATTCAATTAAAATTACTGCTGCTTGAGAGAAAGAAAATGAAAGAGATTTTTCTTGTATGTGCAGACTGTCTTTCATGAGATTTTGCTAAATGCTAACCACTTTTCTATCTTCTTTTTGATGGGAAACTGGATCTATCTGTATTAAATGAAGATAGTGATTAACCTGAAAAACTAATACTATGCTAAGGTGAGTGGCACCAGCATGAGAAAAGAAGGGAGGGTACAAACTTGGTGTAGGGAACTCTTGGAATTGCGATTGGTTTCATGTTGTCTCTGGTAGGCCACAGTTTAAAAACTATATGGTTATAACCATTTAACAGCTTCAAAATATATAAAATTATTTTTGGAAGGATTTTTTCTTGGTTAATGTCTTAATATTTCTTTTTGCTTCAGTATCTTAAGACCATGAAGGGAATAAATAGTATTCTTTCTCATAAGGTCACTTAGAAATAAAAGTAATTTCTTCTAAATTGCAATGTCAGAGACAGAAGACATGTTTTAAGATCATAGTTCACCTTCCTGCTAAGGCAAGATTTTCTCATGCATTATATTTTCTAGTACATCACACAGTTTAATTTAAAGTCTCAAAGGCAAGTCTGGCATATTCTTTGGGGCCCTTTCTTTGACTTCTTGCTCTTCAGATTTTCTCTCGGCATTAATCTTCATTTTTCTGTCAAAATGCCACCTCCTATAAAACCCTTTGCTATTTCACCATGTGCTGTTGGGCCCAAAGCAGGACTTGGTGTCTGATTTTCAGTAGCCGCAAAGAAAGGGATTGTTTGATGGAGTATCTATTGGTAACAGCAGTGATGTGGAATAAGGACATGGAGATGTTCTGTCTTGTTTGCCACTGGAGATGGTGAAATGTGAAAATCAGTGGGATCCTTTTTATTTGGGAAGCTTAAGTTACATTTTTTGATACTGTCCAAGTTGACTGTGTTATCAGTCCATTTTGTATACACATCTCTCAGGATATGCTGGATCAGTTTTTGGAATTATTTTCAGTCTAACCTTTGTGTTCTGTGATGCTCATAAATCCTCTGTGATCTTATTAGGCTGCTGACCATTGTCTTTATTTTACTGTCTTCAGTACATACTGCATTTGCACATAGTACCTGTGATATCAGCTAAGCCTTCAGTGCCCAGTCCCCAAAACAGTACAGTGCAATCTTTTTGGTGATTTTTGTTTATATTCCTTATCAAATGTTCAGCTGCTATGGCAATTATTTTTATGAATCTAATTTGACTTTGGTTATAAGCAAAATGTTGACTTTTAAATAAGTGATTGCCATGCAGGAAAAACACTGCTGTGATAGTTCTCTACTGTTGAAAAAACAAATGTAGGAAACTTCTCTAGGGGGAAGCTCCATAAAAATGTGAAATTATATGTCTGGTGATGGTTTTTCTCATCTCATGTTTCATAATCATAAAAAATTCAACAAAATTCAATTCTCATATGTTTTAATAGGCATAACTATGTTTAAATAAGTGCTACTCTGGTGATTTAAGCACACAGAGAAAATAATATTTCTGAAGAAAGAATTAAATATACACTCATCATGTTCCAACTTGGATAATATATTTTTTCAAAAACCCTACCCCAAAACCCCCGGCAAAATGCATTTTTCTCCAGTAATTTCCTGCATATTTTGCAAAGATCAGAATAAGTTCTGAAAAAACATGTCTAACTCCTTATTATGTGCCATGAGAAAATAGTGCTTGTAATCTTTCCCAGTGTCTTCTGTAATGAGATATTTTGTCTAAGTGTAATGAATATCCAAACATGGATATGGGCTGAAATCTGAGGTGGCTGAGCATACCACCCTGCTGATGGAAATTCGGGTGTGCGTTCAATCAAAAAAACTAACTATAACTCCAGTACCTGACACTGAGAATGTCTTATGTCAGCGTCTCACCCAGAACAGTTCTAGCTATGTCAAGGTGCTTGCTGGTTCTCATGGGTTACATTTTTTTGTTCCTCCCAGTATAGGTTTGAGTCCTTACTATAAAATATATATCCAGCCCCCTTTTTTTAGGACACTGAATCCAATATTACACGGTGGCACTGGAAAATTCTAGCTTTAAACAGTGATTAAAGATTGTATTTTCAAATGTATTTATTAATTTCTTAATTCTTTTAAGTTGGTTCTTAAGACTCCTTTAAACCTGTTAGAATCATTTTGGGAAGGGCTTTCTGTCTGAGAAGAACTGGGTTTCAACCCTTTGCACTTCCCCATTGAAAACACTTTCTTGAAGGAGAAAATAATTCTGCTGTGGTCCAGGAAAGGGCCTACCTAAAGGAATGCTTAAACTGCAGTTGTCAGTTCTTACCTGATATTTCACCAAATGTGCCTTAATACCCACAAAATCCCCTGAGTTTGTAGGGAGGTGTCTCCATCCTGCACTAAGCTATTTGAAAGTATCATTTAGAGCATTGGATCTTCTGGCTGAATGCCACCATGCTAAGTAGGAAGGATCAAGGATAAATCATCAAGTACTGGTAGTCCTCCAGCTTTCTTCTCATAAAGTGTTTGCAAGGTACAGCCAGTCCTGAGGTCTGTGATGGATCCTTCAAACCCTCATACAAAACCCCCATAGAGTACACTCCAGAAACAGAAGATACGTTCAGTAAATTCTAGTGTAGTAGTTAAAACCCCAGCCTTTGCAGTAGGGATTTTTAACCTGCGGGAGAGTCTATGGTAAAACATAACTTCATTTTATGAGGAAGACAGAAAAGGTTCTGAAGGGTAGTGCTTAACAGAGGAGAAAAGAGGACAGAAAGGATGTTAAGAGAAGAGAGGACAGTTATGAAAGGACAGGGCAGAGGGGCAGAGTGGAGACCTCAAAGCTGCTCTTAAGGTTAGGTTTTGATGTGTTTGAAAGTAGACAATTCCATTTCCTATTTTATGGCTGTTTCCAATATCATTGATTAAAATGACATATCTAAGCCAAATATTTAAAAGCTATACTGTCATACTGTTACAAAATAAAGATTAACATTTTTAAAGTCATAGCTGACATACACGTGCAGTAATCAGCCTATATTATAATGCCAGATATTATCAGACCCCTCTAATTTTATTTGGGAAGCACACCACCATTACATGGTGGCTTTCAGAGGCACCATATATGCCTTGGCACTGCGTTCCTCCTCAAATCTTTGCTCCACTTTCCAAAGGAAATATGGGTTAGCTACATAACTCTAGCAACATATTTTCATTGTGAGGGGATCCAGTTAAATAGTTATGATTGATGAGGGATTATGTGTCAGTAAGGAACTGGCTGAACCCCTTAACTACTTATTTTCCTGTTCTTTATCTTTCAGGGTTTTAGAGATGAAGAATTGCAGGGCAAGGTTTGACGTATGTTTTGGGCATTAGCTGAGCTCCATAGAGTCATGCTTTTCAAGGCTTTTTGTTAGGAATATTGAGCAATTGATTTTCTCTGGAAAACCTGAGGGCATCTTCATACTATTGCTAGCAGTATGATCCAATTCTGTTCTCCAAGGAAATTCAGCAGGAGTGCAACTTAATGAGACCAGTGAAAGGAATCTGACCACTCTATTTATAGCACACTAATTGATCAGGGTAGCCACAATAGGAGGAAACTTCAGAGAAAATCAATGCAGTATCAAATGAAAATAGCACTCAAGCTTTTAAAGAGAGCTGCATGAAAAGCCAATTAAGAATGAATCTGTTTGACAATCCATGGGAACAGCTTGGACCATACGTGTTCTTGTTTTAAGTTGTAGGAATGAAATCAAACTATGCAGCATCTCACTTGCAAGGTGAGATGCTTTCTTCCTCACCTTGTTGATATTCTGTCCCATTGAATCTTCTTGATGAATTGTTTTACTTTCATGTGGTGGCTGTAAATGTCTTCTTCTAAGAGCTCCCCTTTGACAACCATATGCTTTTTTTGTAACAAGCTCTGATGTCCCTCCCTGAGGATAGCAGCCACACTTCATAGCTGTGTGTCCAGGACACAGACAGAATCCCAGGTCTCAGGGCTTTCATTTAAATGCAGGGAGAAGGTGGTCTGTTTACCTCCTTTCTCATTTCTGTCATCCAAATACTTGTAATCATAATAGATACACAAACTATAACTGTTTGTACTCATTGCTAGTGTTTCTTAAAGCTGTGTAATGGATCTTTGCTTCCTCCTAATTTCATTTTTTCCTCATGGTATCTAATAAAGTCCTGAAGAGCCCCTCCATGCTCCATCCCCAAGAATTTTGGTTTTCTAGCAGATATTCTTCTTTACTGGGTGTATCTCCATGCCATGGGGCTGGATGCCTTTTGGGTTGCTGTATTAAGATTGAGCAAGCAATAAATTGCCATAAGGGCATTTTAGCAATACCTTGCCTCAGAAAGAGCCGAAAGGGGAGCACATGTACACTTTGGTCACTTTAAATGTGCTTTTTGTTCTTGTGTGTTTACATACACAAAATGTTTGCCTCTTCTAAAAAAGATGGCAAACTCAGTGAGGGGGAGAATCGCTACTTGTGCCTTTTATACAAAGCTGTCCAAGCTAATAACGTGTGCCTCCTTTCAGTGCTTGAATATGCTTGCAGATAAATGGATAAAACATTTTATGGCATGTGGGATACAGTGCTTAGGTTGATTTTCTGTGGAAGGATGTGTATTTTTTTCTTTTTCAGTAGGATAATCAAAGGACTGGCATCATGAAGTCACTGCATGAATAATCCTGTTTTTCTGCAGCTGAATGGGAAAGGAGTAAATAATTTGTACCTTCCCTGAACAGTTATTTTCTGTGGGCTAAATTTATATAACACCAATAGCTAAGCATATTCATGGTGCTACCTTTTATTTCATTAAGTCTTAAGCTTATGTAGTGATGTGGAGTTGTGGCTTAATTAGCTAGATGAATAATATCAGAAATATTGTCAATTATCAATATGATCTTCATTTTTCTTTAAACCCCAACTGGGAATCCAGTTCCCAATGACATCAGCAGTTGCCGTGGTGAACTTTCATAAGCTAGTCTTCAATGTTTCATTAAATCACAGGCTAGGAAAGCAGACATGAGGACCGAGATAAAAAAAAAAAAACAACCCAAACATTGCATTTGCAGCACTGATGTCTTCTCTGGAAAAAAAAAAAAAAGCAGGCATGCCTCTGTTTTTGGAAAAAAGGTATTTTGCTGCACTAGTGAGCACACTCTTTCAGCCATGTATATTGTTTAAGCTTCACCATGAAAGAAGAATCTGCAGGATGTAAACAGAGGTGAGATTTGTGGGACTTGAGAGAGGCCAAAATCAAATATGATGCTAGGGCCTGAATATGATGAATGGCTTAGCTCTGCTATGTTGCAGTGTTTGAGAATGGAAGGAGGGGTGGCAAGTTTAGTAAATAATTTTCTAGCTACATTGGGCTTTAGCTGGATATTTTTCAGAGCAAAGGCTGAGATTTTAAAAATTTGGAAAAGTCTCCATGTGAACTATCAGCACAATGTTTGAACTCCCACTGGGGATGACACATGGGGAGAAGGGCAAGGGACCAATGGCAGAATACTTTGGGGATCATGTGAAGCAGGGTGGAATAGGAGGAACACCACTGAGTTGGGAGGGCAAATGGAAACCTGGTTGTGACTGCCAAGCTCCCTGGCATTTGCTGCACTGAGCTGAGAGTGCTGTCACTATTAAGGGACATACAGGTGCCATTTAAAGCTTTCTTTGTGGAACGATGCCCCTGAATAGTAGTTTGGTTCCATATGTAACTCTTATTCGGTGCTATTTTATCTAATAAGAGAGAGTTCTTCCCTACAAAACTTAACATACTTATGTCATTACAGCACTGTGGGGCTAAGAATACTGTCACTGTAGCTTGTTACTGGCACGGGTCTCCTCAGCAGTTCACTTCTGCTCAGGTCCACCAGTGCAAAAGCTCTGTCTCCTGTTTTTGTCCTAAATTAGTCCTGGCCCCAGCTGGGACCAGATGTTGAGCCAGTGCTTCCCTGTGTTTGTTCCCTCTGTGGTGTGGATACTTTCTGGGAAAAGGAGTACAACTGTAATTTCATATTTGCTTTCCTAGACTAGAAATGGGAGAGCCATAATTTTACACTTTGGAAATGGAAAAGCTATTAAAGAGGCAATAGGGAACAGAGCTACAGCTGCTTTGTTTTATTTTGCAAATATATTAATTGAAAAAATGAAAAAACAGAAAAGCATAATTTGGACAATCTAGGTTCTTTTTTACAGATTTTAAAGTTCGGATTGATTTCCTTTAAAGTTATGAAATCTTGCTCACAAAGCTTTTATGCTTTCCCTGAGGCTTCTCCTTTGTGGAAAGATTTTTGACAATTTTAACTTAGTCAAAAGTAGTGCACTAAGCTGTAATTTATGTTGCCAAGCTTTATTTCCCGAGGCTCTGCCTTCTCACATGTAGAAGCTGGTGAAACTGCAGAATAGAATTATCTTTGCCAAGTTTGCAAGACAAGAAGCTGTCCCTTAGAGCACTCTGTCCTGTTTTCCTCCCAGCACTGAATTTGCACTTATGTCCTAGAAAAATGCCATTTGCACGGATGACAGACTGTCACAGGGCTGCGACATAGGTTACTGCTGTGAGATGGGAGCCTTTTGGCATTCTTCTGAGTCACTGGCACCATCTGTCCCTCTTCCTGAGGTAAGGCCGGATGGACTGAGTGGAGCCCAGGCATGCCATTTGGCTTTTTATTTGGCATTCCTGAGCTTGCATCAGTCACAGGCTGATGGGGAGATTGGTTTAGGATAACTTGTTTTGTTCCATGTTCTGCAGTGAACCCCAGGCATAATCTGCTTTGATTCACATATTGTATTGCAGGAGACATGTTTTGCTGCGAAGCAGACAGTTTCAAAGTTACTGGTTTTGCTCTTAGTGCATCACATTGTGCTAGGTGGTGCTTGTTTTGCACACCTTGTTCAGAAGCTTGAATTTCTTTTGAACATATGCTAAAAACTAAAAAGGGGATTTACTCAGGATTCACATAGATCACAGTTCTGGTCACCCAAATAGTGTCAGCCTGGTTTCCTTCTCTGCTTTTACTGAGAAGGCAGAAGATGTGTTCCTGTCCTTTCTCTCGGGTTTGATCCTGTCAACATAGAGTGAAATTCACAGAGCTCTGGATTCATTAAGCCCAAACTGATCAAAAAAGCCCAGCCCTTAAATGGAATAATTTTTAGGCAACTAAAAGCATGGCAGTAGACTAGTAAAGAGAAAGGGATTAGATTCCTCACAGCACTGTGTGGGATGACATGGTGAGTGTTGGTCTTGCAGTGGAGCCATAGTGTTAGAGAACAGGACTCTCCCAAGGATGAAAGTTTACTGGATCTGCGAGGATCGCTGCAACAGCATATAAAATAAAACCTGTGAGAATTTGAAGTTATTGCTGTTGGTGAGCTTTCAGCCAAGTATTGTAAGTGAAGCATGGCTGAGGAAGACAGAACAAATGAAGAGACATGCATTTCGGCATAGGCATAGCAGTGAAATGCAGATAGGGAAAGGGAGTTCTCCAGGGATGATGTTCAGTGAAAAGAGAGCAGGGAATAATGGCTGAAGGCTTTGGGATGGTCAGAGGTGACCTACAGCATTGAAACCTGGGGGGGACAGTTTGTACAGAACAGGAAGAGTGTGGAGGAGACAGAGGAAATGTGTAATGCAGCAACTGAGGGCATCCTGTTTCTTAAGCATTAACACTAAAATAAGAGGTGAGATGAACAGCTAGTTATATTACAGTGAAAGGTACTGTAATGTGCTTGTATACTGAAGGAGAAGGAGGTTTGAAAATAGGAGCTGTCATAAAATGTCTTTGGGAGTACAATTAGGGAAGTTGGTGCTGAAAAGTCAGAATTCTGGGTTGTTTCCCAGGTAACAGGTGAATATGTTGGGGGCAGGTGAGATCCAGGCTGTGGAGTAGGACTCGGGGAAGAGGTTCATGTTTGTGTGCCATTTGTTTTGCCCTTGTTTTCAGAGTCCTGAAATAGGTCTCTTTTACCTTAGAATTACATAACAGTGAGTCAAAACACAGCTTTTCAACATCTTTAATTAGTACTAATAGTCACATTTCTAGTTAACACATTTGAAGTAATGGAAAAGGCATTGCAGAAAAAGCTCAAAGATTACTGGCAGCGAGCATGCAGGTGCCTTTCACCAAAACTGTTCCAAATCTCTTTTCCATCCTTATGAGCTAGACAAGATGCTCCAGTGCAGGAGGTCTGAACTTTCCCGTCTGAAGTGCTGGTGTCTTCCTATGTCTTTATGGTTTCACAGGCTTCTTTGAGCTCTGGCGCAGCCTGCTGCACTCCTGAAACCCTGCAGCTTTGGAGGGCTGGTGGGGGTTGCCTGTCCGAAGACATCCGCAGAACTGGTGTCAATTTGATGCAGATTTAAAGAAAGCTAGGCCTGCCAAGTTGGACAGAGAGTTACTTGCTTGAATTTCAGAATCTGGCTTCTGGTTTGATTCTTGCTTCAGGCATTATTTCATATCCCACATCTGAAGAACAAAATATCTTCTCTGCCTGGCTGGGAGCCATGTCCAGGGCAATGCAGTATGATCTTTGCTGGGAGTACATTTCATCTGCAGCAGTGGTAGATGATGTACTCACTTGTGCACATGCTTTGATAGTAAATAGCATTTGTAATTTTTACTGCTTTGTGTAGCAGTGTAAAACACACTTCAGTATCATTGACATGGATCAGGGAAGAATAATATTTATGTGGACTATATAGAACTATACATCCTGCTGATCATGCCACAATGTTTTTATTTTATAAACTTTGTGCTCTAGTGGAATTCTCATTGCAAGCTTTTTGCATTAATGCTGGGTTATATTAATCTGTCATCACTTGTTTAACAATAGCACTTCAGAAAAGATAATGCGGTTATTTGTGAGCACGTGTACATCTCTATTAAGAAAAAACGCAATGAAGGAGACACCTTTATTCCAAAAAATAAAATCCTTGTAAACTGATTTTTTATTTTTCTGTGAACTGTAAAACCATGAGGAGGTCTTGATCATATTATTTATTTACTATGAATTCAGCTTCTCTGTTAGCCCAGCTCCTATTCCCATCAGGGCCGTGCTTTTCACCTACTGATGATAGGGGATAAACAGTTTTATATTATTATGCTTATGAAGCCTCTTATATAGAAAAAGCATTCAGTACATACTCAGTAGTGGAGGACTGTTTCCAGACAGGTAAATTGTTTTGGAAAAGGAGAATCTCACAGCCCAGATAAGTTATTCTATAAGACTTATCACAAATAGCTGTTGGCGACAATATTTACAATGCTACATGGGGATTTATTAACTGTGTAATCAGACTGGACCTGATTCTTATCTGATGCAGAGTCCAGCTCCTCAGAAGCAGTTAGTTATTTTGCTGTGGCTGAGGTTTTCCAAAACCCCTGAATGGTCTCACCAGATCTGCTGGTCAGTAAGCAAGTGTCCCTCACTTGCATCTGATGTTCAAAGCTGGGCTCTTTCTGCTCTCTCACTTTCCCCAAGTACCAGTTTTGTTATTGATCCTAGTCTTTTAAGGTTGAAATCCTGGAGTTACCTGCTGAGTTAATGGGAATAGAGACAGAACTGACTTACTTAACACTTATGTTAAATATAAATTGCTCAATCCTGTAGGAAAGGAACTGGAATGCTGAATGGGTAAGAATGGAACTGGAATGTTGGATAAGAAAGTATTTTTATTTTAGAGTTGTTTTTATCTTGCAGCCATTTCTAGTATCCATTTCAGACTATACAGAATGTGAACAAGAAGTTTCAACAACAGACAATATGAACAGAAGCATTTGTGTGATACTAATTTCCATAAAAAAGTGCTGTTCAGTAGAGGTCACTACAGTGGATGGAAACAGCTCCCAGGACTCCTTAATATGTATTTGCACAATAGACCTCATAATGCTTGAGTAGCCAGTCTGTTTAATTAGTGGTATTTGAAAGGTTTAATCTGCGTAATCAATATAATTTAAAAGGTCTGTAGCTTATATTTTGAAAGTGAATATGTTTGCTTTGTATGACGCATAGTAATTTAAAATTATTTCTTTTTTTTTTTTTTCTGTGGGTTTCTTGCTGTTTCATAATGGGCAGCTGCCAATGGAGAATGTCTCTAAGAGTGTGACTATGTCTGTACTTACAAACTGACCATGACCAGGGCTGATCCCTGCTGCTGGAGTGGCTATATCCTGGCTGTTAATGTTTTTGTTAACCTAAAAATATAGCTACATCCAAAGAGCTTTCTGGGAATGGTGCCTTTTTTTCTGCTTACTTTGCAAATTGGTTGGGACAGCACTAGGTGGCTCTGACTTTAACAGTTTCACAGTGCAGATAAATCAGGTTCTCCGCCATGAGTGCTTCTGTGTGCTATTAAATGCAGAGTATAGGTGCTGCTTGGGTTTTGTAAAATGTTGTTTTGTGTTTCTTGGTATTTCCTATGGTACATTTTAGTAGAACAAGGACTATCTCTGTTGTCTGAGATTGTGGAGTAAATCTGATGCAGTCAAACTAGTTCAAGTCCACAGCGAGTTCAGGTGAGTGAGCTGTATGTGAAAACATTGCTTTGGAGATCGTTGCACTCACCCTTGCAGGCTGGTGGTGCAGGACTGGAATGTCACAGAGTTGAGTTCCGCAGGCCTACTCACTATTAACTTTTATGGATCTTCTCAGTGTTAAATGTTTGTAGTGATGGCATGATCACATCTCGCATTGAATAAATTGTCATGTCTGGTTTTTTCAATGCTTGGTGGCACTTTGAGGCAGCTGAATGCTGCAGTAAAAATGCTGGAGTCAGCTGAAAGTATAGAGGGAATTTAGATAGGCAAAATGAGATCACTCGAGTTGTTATTTGACCAAGATATTAGAGTTAATGATTCTACTTCTTCAGGGGCACCATGGGACTTTATACAACCCAAAGTGGTCGAGACCTCAGTTGTTTCTTTTTGTGCTGAAAGCTGGCAGCTACAGCGAGCACACTGGTCCTATTAGATTGTGCTAGAGCTTTGGGGCAGAGTGGAGGCCAAAGTAGAGGAACCACTTACTGAGATGTCAACAATGGTTGTGCAGCACTGTGGCTTCCACCTGGAGATTAACCTGCATGGCCTCACTTCACATCTGAGGTCTGTTGCAGTCACAGAACTGGGAAAAGTTTCCAGCAGTGTAACAGCTCAAAATAACAAAGCAATCTGTTTGAATACTGAGGGTGACTTGGGACACACTGGTAGTGCTTGTCTGTGATTCATTTTATCACATAATTCTCCACATCAGATCTGCATGAAATTCAGTTTCTGATCCTGGCATAAACTTGCATTTTGTATGATCACAGCCAATAACTGTGGAATCTGTTAGTATAGCTCCAAGGTGCTGCATTCATATGCACAAAACCAAGGGCACTGTAGTTGTTTTAAAAACGTAAGAAGAAAAATTATAACCTTTTACAGCATAGCCTGTCTAAGAAGAGTTGCAAATTTTCCATCAAAACTAAATGAAAATGTTTATGTAAAGAGTCTCCCTTCAAGAGGTTTTTTCTTTCTGTGTATAAGCATCAACTGGGTCAAAACTGAAATGTTTCAGTTTGGGAAAGCTGCCAGTATTGAGTGGAGCACTCAGACAGCTCACGTCCCCATTTACCTCTAGGCAGTATCTGTTCCTGTCTCCAGGAGAGACAGGAGAGACTACTGTGCACTGCAGGAAAAATATTTCGACCAAATAACGTTGTCTTTGTAAGGAAATGAAAGCTTAGAGCACTCAAACTGCAGCTCCCAGGGCAGTAGTAATAGCTAGCAAGCATTTTGAGATAACTTCCCCCCTTCTTTTATGCATCTACCTTCTTCGCTTCCATCCTGTATTTCAGTGAATTCAAATTCTAAGGTTCCTTTGCCTTTTGTATACTAGCAGATTTAGCTGCCGCATTCTTATCACAAAACACTTAAATATTCATGCTGCTTTTAATTTTAGTGCTGAGAAGCTCTAGTGGATATAGCGATGCAGGAATTTGGGTTCAGAAAATGGAAGACTTCCTAATGCTTCAGCTACGTGTGAAGATTTATCAGACAGGCTCCAAAAGAAGCAAAGCTGACTGGAGTACTACTTTAAATGATCTATTTCAGTAAATACGCAGTCAGGATCTTTAAAGGGCTAAGCATACATCTTATGTGTCTGATGTCTAGAATAGGGCTTGAAATACTGTTCATTGAGGATGAGAACAGGTATTAACAGATCTGTAGTACTACAATGTACTCATATATACACATCAGCAGAGTTCTTTGCTTGAATTGCCAAAAAGAAGTATAACAATGCAACATATTAAAAATGGTCTTGAGGTTATTCCAAGTGGGATTTATTGCATTTAAAGGAATTTAAGTGAATTATCTGTGAATTTCTTATTTCCCTGTGTGCTGGCAGTAGGCAGCCTGTCTTTCCATTGCAAGCATTTGGTTGATTAATTGGCCCCTTGCTTGATCTTTTTTTTTTTCTGTATTGCTTATTCTAGTACTTTCCCTTTTTAATATTGTAACATCAAATTTGCTCAAGGTCTATGAACTAATGTGCATTAAAACTCAAGCAGCAGCAGCCCTTAATGCATAATTGATCTGCCAGTAGGACACAAAGAACTGATTCTGGTTCTTAGATAGGCAATGCCTTCATTTTTTTTGTTCTGCACTGGTAGTCTGAGCTCTTAAATCTATTTTAAATTAAAGTGAATAGGCTACTGGAAACTAACAAATTATCCATGGTAATAAATTATTTAAGAGATTAATTTGATGTCTGAGGCATAATGATTTTTATACACAAACACACACACTATTCGATGCATTATTTTTAGATTTTGATGCAGTTCTGTTCATTGGCATGTGAAAATACATTATATCGAGCAAATGTTGCACACTTCAGGTTTGCATTTGTCTCTTGCTGTGACCCCCACACCTGTTAGTACCAACAGAAGACTTTGCTTACTTAATCTATTTTTTGTAAAAGTGTGAGAGCTTCGTCACATGCTGCCCAGATACCCTGAACACCTGCATCCCTTTGCGAATGGACAGGTTGGGAAAGGCCATGTCTACTTACATTAACATTGCCACTGATTTTGCTTCAGTTTGTCAACATCACTTTTCTTGGTTGTTGAGGAATGACTCTTCACTGTTCAGTTAAGGAGGGGTAGAAGCTTGTTTAAGGTTTAATGTTTAATGAAATTCTTACTGAAGCGGGGAGTTCTGTATTTTCAGGCTCCTTTTGAGGTACACATGGCAGTCACAGCAGGGGCATTTGCAGCAGTAGCATGAATGATAAGTGGATGGTGGTTGCAGGGTTGTGTGACTAATAGCATGTATGTGCCGAATGGCATGGCATGATGCAGCAAAGGCTGCTGATGAATGGGGAGCAAGTGGAAGCCAACAGGGTGTCTCTCCCTTCCATTAAGTCCACTCAGGCATACCATATGTCATCGTCCCAGTATTGTGGTTTTAAATCTCCTGTTAATATCAACCACTAACAGTGGAGTGACAGTAATATAACAAAGCAGAAAATTTAAGCCATGCTGTAGATGAGAGCTGCAGATCAGAAGGTGGCCAAATAAGAAAAGTAGTAAGGAAGAAAGAGGAAGTAGGATCTTTATGTTCCCCTTCTAAAACTGTCTGTGAAAATATGCTACACTCTTTTAGTATACTGTATTGGACTTAAAAAGCTACAATTTGAATAATGTTTTAACAGTAGAGCAATAACCAAACTACAGTTAGAAACATTTGAAGATGTTATATAAGCAACAGCAATATCTTTCGTTAAACAATGCTATATTTGGAAAAAGATATACTTTAAGATGCAACTGCCTACTATTAGGTTGGTAGAGCTAAGAGAATAGCAGTAAATGGTCAGTCTTAAAATGAAAATTGAACTTCTGTCCTAGAGGTTTTGCTAATAAATGGAGTTTATCTGAGTGTTGCAGGCCTGCACCAGTCTGTGAGCTGCCTGTGTTGCCCTCTGACATTTCTGAAAAGCCGGGCTTACAGGTGGGTGTTTGAGCCAGAACAGGGGAGTGTCTCATTCCCAGCTTTTGGAAACTGAGCCTGGTCACTGTAGTGCAGACAGCTTGGCAATTACTACATTTTGTAAATCCTGGTTCAGAGAGTACGGTGCATGAAGTTTCAGGGTTTTCAAGTAAAGTAAGTCTTTGTCTAGGTGGAGTAAGCCATGAATGTTTCCAGCAGTCACTTGTGTTGGGAAGATGAGTGATCTCAAGCAAGCAAAGCACTTTGAGTATATTACACAGGGTAAATATTAACATCTACCTGAAAATCAGTTTTTTTTTAATTTAGTTTGAGAAGTCTGTCATCACATTGGTTGCTTTGGCTGATGACGACCTTCAAAAATAGCACAGCTTTGGGAAGTGAAGTGTTTTTGGAAAGTACCAGCTAAAAAGATCATACGTAACCTCAGTGATTTTGTATCTTTCATCAGTGCCTGACTGATTTGGAACTGTGCATTCTTACGTGGTTTTCTTATATTCAGAAGGACCCTCCTGTGTTTTGGTTTGCCCCCTTGTCCCTGGTGTAGTCACTGGGCACCACCAAAAAGTGCTTGGCCCTGGCTTCTGTCCTCCCTTCAGGTATTTATATGTATATTGGTACGATCCCCCTGAGTTTTCTCTCCTCCATGCTGGACATTCCCAGCTCTCTCAGCCTCTGTTCATATGAAGGATGCTCCAATCCTTTCGTCATCTTCATGGCCCTTTGCTGGACTCGCTCCAGTATGTCCCTGCCTGGTTTATACTGGGGAGCCCAGCACTGTACCCAGAGTTCTGGATGGTTTCAGAACTCAGTTCTTTTCTGTGTGGGCATCTATGCAACCTGGACTGAAGCTACTGTTATTTTCTTTTGCTAAGAAGGGATTTACATGGATTCCACTTTTATCTTAGCAAGAAGAGATTTGCATTTCTGTTTTTGATCTTCCAACTCCTTGGATATGATTTTTCAAGAGTTCCAGAAGTGTGATTTTAGGATAGACTATAGCATCACACTTCTTCATTACTGACATATCCTGTTAGCACAATAAACAAATTAGCTTTGTCCTAGATATGTATGATAAAGCAAATAATGATTTATTTGCCCAGTCACTGTGAATCTTTGTTTTTTATTGGCAGGGTTTCCTCAGTAGCAGCTAACACAGAGACAGCCATGCTTATACGGCTTTAAAAAGACAGGGGATTGGTATCTGAAGTTAGAATTCAACAACAGTGATTGATGATCCTCTAGAGTAATAATCAGAATGACAATTCTTCCTTAAACAATATTGAAATTCCCTGGGCTCCCAGGACCATTTTATGTGTGTGTACCACCAGCAGGCATTCAGGAGTGCAGAAGAAGGGGAAAGCTGAACTTCAGTTACCTCATAAGAAACCGTATCTTTTCAAGACACCAAGGGCTGTCTCAGATAAAGCGCAGCTGAGCAGTTCATACTAAGACTTTCTTGAAGCTGAAAGGCTGAAATAAATCTCCATTCTGTACTATGACAAAGACATTTGAACACTTTTTGGAACTGGAAATAGTTCTGTACTTTTGGGAACTGACCTCTTGAAAATTTGTATGCTGCATAGTTCACGATACCTCTACTTTTAATAAAACATAATACTTATTACTGGATCTCAGGGCAGTTATTCAATTTCCCCAGTAATTTAAAGCTTAATTATTCTACACTCTAGATCTCAGTGGCTGTCCTCAGCTGATTTTTCTTAAATCAGTATCCCTCCAATTTTACAGTTCAGTTAAATTCTCAGGACTCTCATTTGCATGGAGTGACAGATTAAAATTGGATGGCTAAAATGATTACTGATCTTAGTGTCTACTGTAGCGATGAAGATTGATTCTTCATACTATAAGGAAACATATGGCTCGTGAAATAACTCTTGAATCACTACAGTTTTCAGTCTATTGTATTATTGTAAATTGAAACTGATAAAGTGGTAATCCAATTTTAAGGCATTCTGTCTGAAACGGAGAGCTGTATTTTTGGAGGAGCTTTGGATAATAAATTGTAGGAAATGGCTTACAAGTTCTCAATATACAGGAAAAAAAAAGTGAATGTTCTGGCTGGAGAATTGGTATCTTTTAACTCATTAATCTGTGGGCATTGCAAAGCTGTGCAGCGTTGTTTGAAAGCTGCCACAACAAGGAAACTTGCATTTTTGCCTCTGTGCAGAATCTCTGTTCACCCTATCCAGACCTGCACCCCATTGCCAGGAGCGGTATACTGATATACCACTAAAGATAGTGAGTTCAAATGTAGCTTCTTGCAAATTTTGGCTGAAGCCAACCCAGAACTAAAAATCCGTAGGCTGGCTCTGGTTCTTCAGGGAAATTGTTAGTTGCTGTGATAGGCAAAAATTATATGGAAGGCATAAAATATGGTATTTAGTTATCCTGTTTGAGTTTAGGTCTGCAAAATCAGTCATGACATATGACTATAAAACATGGGTCCTCCATGTAGGAATATTTTACGTTTCTCTTTCTCTGCCTTTCTGTGCAAGTTTTGAAGAGGAGAGAGAAAAGGAACATGATTAATATGTTTTTCTCTTGTGCACCATAGTAATATCTTGATATCCCTCACTGAATTACTTTCAATTTAATCTCTCCTCTTTTCTTCTGCTCGTCACTTTTGCCTTATATTCTATGGTTTCTGCCTTGTCATTGTTTCTCTAAGTCATTGTCTTAACATTATCCCCAGGTTTCCATTCCTTCCTTCTGCTTGAAGGAAATGTGAGACAGCACAAGAAATCATATTTTGGTTGAATAAAATAGAACAAATAAGTGTATCTCACTTAAGGCAATTCTAGATATGGTGCTATATAGTCTCCTTACATCATGGCAGTAATCCTGTGGTCAGGGGTCTTGGCAGACACCAAGGGCTGTTTGGGCATCAGAGTAGCCTCACTGATTTCAGGATGCGGGTGGTACAAGCTGAGATAGTGGTGTGGCATTTCATCTCCTTCTATACAGTCCCTGGCCAAACACCTCTGCCTTTAGGAATTTGAATATGGAGGTTTTATGAACAGTGATTTTCTACATTATTTTTATTCCACCAGTATTGTGAAGGTATTGTTAATATACTTACGTACAGGAGTTTGCACTACAGTGTTATTTCCATTAGTCTATAATCTTAATCTAATAAGACATTCACAAGCTGTCTGGAAATGGATATTTTTTTCCCCCAGTGAGAATTTCTGTAGAAGAAATTACCGTCTGATAATTGCATATTGCAAAGAATGATTTCATCAATGGAAAATAAAACAGGATAGAAGAACCTGCTTCTGCCATCTTTCTTACTGTTGTTCTGGGTTTGCTAATCTGGAAAATAGCCTCACACTTTGAAAAAGTTTTGGTATTTTTCACCCTTTTTAATATCTCACATTCCAAATGAAGTGTTACTTAGAATTAAAAAAGAGACAGTGTTGGTAATTGAAAAAAGAATTGTCCTTGGAAATCAGCATTTTTCATTTCCTTTTTAAAATTAAAGCCTTTATTTTTCCAGGTTGAAACTAAACAAGTGAGCCAAAGGAAAAAAAAAAAAGTACCCAAAAGCCCAAGCCCCTGTCAAAACAAGCAAAAATTGCTAAATGAATTTCACACAATTTCTAATTAAAATACTAAAAAATATAAAGCCAAGACTTCTTGAGGTTAATTTGCAAAAATAAAGTAATTTCTAATGAAAATGAGAGGGTTTGTACAAAATATTTCCTTTATGAAGCCAATCTAATAAAAAAAAAAAGAAAAAAGAAAAAAGAGCATGATCTGAGCCTTTTATCCAAATAATGGAAGTACAAAATCTATGTAGATTTTTTATTATATTTATATATAAACATGCAGACATATGTGGTCAGACAGCTTTTATAGCCCTATCCACCTAATTAATTTAACCAATATATTTTTTTAAATGAGTATCATATTGAAATGAAAGATGGAAGATTATTTGAAATTAAAACAGATACTTCAATAAAAAGAGCAATATTCTCACTGGATGGATACCATCTCCTCATCTCATTCAATTTAGCGTGTTTCTGTATGAGTTGTAAGATAAAATGACTAATAGAAATGAAAAGGAAGATTGCCAAAAGTCAAATTGCTTCACTGGAAGCTTCTTAGCAAAATGACAACTTCCAGTTCTAGATAATTAAATCTTATTTTGTAGGAATGTCATTGAATGATATTAATTTGCCTTTAGGTAGTGCTCTTTTGGTTGAACACAGTAACAGATTTATTTGGGCACACTTTGTCTTAGAAATGGTTCAGCATTGTTTAATAAAAATGAAAAGCTCAAGCTAGGAGAGAACAACGTCATAGTCTTGCCAAGGGAAATCATTAACACAGCTATTCCAGGGATCACACAAAATTTCAGCAACATTGAAATCTGAAATTTTTCTTGGATCTGAACCTTAAAGAGCTTTGACACAGAGGGAGAAAGGTGAAGTCTCCTGTTGTTACAGACAATATGGTGCTTAACTTCCTCATGATTTAGTAATCTTTGTCTCAAAATGAGTTTAGGCTGTTTATTCCCACCACTAGAATTACTGGATGTTTGATGATTCAAAGCTGTCTACCACTTTCCAGTCTAGCTGTGTTCATGGTGACCTTTTTCTCATTTGTTTAGATGTCAGTGTTTTTGTTTGTTTTGAAAGGGTCTTTCCTTACCTGCTGTTTATTCTCCATAGTGTGTTTGTAGGTAGCATCTGCCTTCCAGTATTTGTTTCCATAAATAAACCAATCCAAAGTTTTTAGACTCCACAGATTCACTTTCCAGTTTATCATCTTAACATACGACTGGATAGTATCTCAGTCTAAAGTCATGCCTTGAGCATAGGTGATCAGTCTTGCCATGCAAGTTGTTTTATTTTGAGACATTGCAATTAGCCTTGTCAAGGATGGATGCTTGCAGGAAGTCTGGTATTAGGAATGTCTTGTTATTTCATACCTGTAGTGAAAGTTATAGTTTGGGAGCAGGACTTGGGTTTCCTTTCCTGATGTGGATGGCAGTGGCTCTTGGTTCCTCTGGTAATTCAACTCCTGGAGTACTAAGGAAGTGGAATATTCCTTCTAATCAGAGCCTTTTCTTTCTGTGATTTTCCACAGTTTCCTGCTTAACATGCTAAAAATTAAGTTTAGTCATGCTGCATCTTGCATCAGATAGAATGTTTCAGTATCCTTCTAGTGGAACTTTCCATTATGAAGATACTATTTTGGTTCATCATAAATGATTTTTTTTCTTTCTTTTCTTCCTGAAGTACTTGACTTTTTGGAATAGCTGGAGGAGACCTGAATTTATTATCTTCAGGAATAACTGTTAAGTGACATTTAAGATATTAATAGTTTAGTACGCTATCTTTGAACTTGTAATTTTTGTTACAAAGATACAGTTTGCACAGTTTTGACTCTGTAGCCTCTTGCTGCCTGCAGATGCTATGGCCTGAATTCATCACAGCACTCAAGCACAGTCTTAAGTAAAGCGTATGAGTGTGTCCATTTTATTTGCCTAGACACTTTTTTGAAGGATGCCTCTAGACTGTCTGCAAAACCAGTTAACTGCATAAGGACAGCAAACCCTCAAACATGACCCCAGAGCATATGTGCCCAAGCACTCTTGCATTGTTAGTATGCAGCAAGATGTTTATAGATGGGCTGTCTGCGAGTGATGCGCATGCTTGTGAGGACCTGATGTGGCTTAGGCTGCCAGTGCACTCTGGGCACACAGCCATCCCAGAAGCTTCTAGGACTTCACTTCTAAGAGCTGCGCAAACAAATTTGACTCTGCTGTTGACTTCAGCTGGCAGGGCTAATTCTTTAAAAACAAAATTCAGAGCTTAAAATATAGACATGATACCGAAGGATTGGAGAATGCTGTGGCCTTTAAGAAGTTATTTTTTTTACATTTGGTAATGATAAAAAAGGTGGATCATTTTTATTTTCTCTGTGGTAACAGTTCTGACACCACTAAGAAGACTCACACTGATTTCAGTACGAATTTGACACTTTCCTCTCTTAGGTACTGTTGACAATGTCGTATACTGATTTTGCTGTCATTACATGTACCTTAAGAGTTTCTGCTGGCCACAGCAGAGAGTGGGACTCTCTGTGAAACCCTGAGAACTGGGTCAAGTGACAGCTAAGCCCAGCACAAGGTGGTTCTGTGGTTCCCAGAAAGTGGAAACCTGGCTTCTTAGCAGGGGTGGTAGCAGACAACAGCAGCTGGGTCCTTGGAGAGGAATCTTGTAGAGACAGATTGTATAAAATATGTCATGCTGCACAAATTATGTCATGTGGCAGGGACGTAAAACTGCTGTGCTGTGAGTGAGCAGAGCCATGTTATCAGAGATGGAAAGTTAGTGAGGCAGTTTGCTTGGGATCATTCTCCAACACTGGCTTATAGATGTTTGAGGAGAGGTCAGTTACTGCCGTGTACTGGTAGTCACCCAGTCCTGCAAACAGCAGTGTAGGGGTCTGCCTGTTCTTTGGCAGCCCACTATTAATTGTCACTTGTAAGCCTTGTATCACAAAGGCTGTGATCCCTATAGTAACTACCTGCTTCCGTGTCCATGCCATGGCAATGGCCTAAACTGTGTTCATTGAGTCAGGTTGTGCTCTGCTGCATAAACAGATTATTGCGAACACTAAAAAACTCCACACAGTGTATATATAATTTGTTCTTTATAGTGGTTTAGTAATACCCCATCAGATTTATTACTTTTCCAGTCAAGCCCATAGCTCACTTCATGGCTGATCTCCATTTCTTATTTTTTTTTGGCATGGGATTCCTTTTACTTAGAATACATGTGATTCATGGGTTACAGGCTTTTGTGTTGAAGTGCAATGTATCTACAGTGGCAGTTGTGACTGCCACCACACTTGTGACTTAATCTACATAAAAAATTAACAAGGATCAGTGATATACAAGAAATTCCTACCTGCTGTTTGTGTAGGATGGCCATCTGTCTGGCAAGTCCCCATGTGGTAGTCAGATACGACTGAGAAGACCCAAGCAACCTTCTGACGCGTTTCCCCAGCCACTGTAGTTGCTTATTCTACTTTTTCATTTTCTCACCAGGTGCTGTTGAGATTGGGTTTAGGGATCTGCATTCAGCAGCTTTTGAGTTCTAGTCCCAACACTGTATTCAATGCAGAATCACGAAGTCACCCTTTTTCTTTCCAGGCCCAAATTTTGGGGGTTCCTAATTACACCTTAGGAAGTGATCCTGAATTTGGGCATGTCAGTTCAGTCACAGAAATTGATAAGTACCTGATTAGTCAGTTCTGGAAAATGCCTTTAGTATTGCTGAAAAACACTGAGACAAATTGGCTTTTAATGTCAAGCGGCATCTTCTATTTGAGGATCATTCTACATATGTTCATGATCCTCCACCTAAGCGGTTTCCAAGATTCAGGAAAAGATCGTGAAAGTGTCAAAGTGGTGCTTTCTAAAGATACTCCCTATTATCTGCTAGAAGTTCAATATCTTTTAAAGATACTGAGTACTGACGAGTCATCCATTCTGAGCCCATGGTAGAATACAAATACCTTTGGCTCTCTGCTCTGAGTCTTTGTGTGTGCATGGTTTTTGAGATCTTGCATTCACAGGTTGTCCTCAGTTTCTGTGTGAGACATTTTTTGAGCAATAAAGAACAAACATTTCATAACTTGGTATGTGTAACTTTTTGGGCACTTGTATTAATTTAAAAGGTTACAAAATCATGCAAGAAGGCATGCAGCCAGGAATTGCTGGTTTGCTTTGCTGTCTTCCCTAATATCTACATTATAAAAGTGATCCCCATAAACCTTAACACAGTTACCATTCCAGAGTTAACTCCAAAGATACAGAATCATAGAATAGTTTGAGTTGGAAGGGGCTTTTAAATGTCACCTAGCCCAACCCCCCTGCAATGAGCAGGGACATCTCCCACTAGAAAAGGTTGCTCAGAGCTCTGTCCAACCTGACCTTGAGAATTATCTTTATAGACATCTAGATGAAGCTAGCACAAGATGTCTTCTGCAGCTCTAGTGTATGGTACGAATGCTTTCCTGCATGGTACACAACATGCTGCACCAGACTTCTTTTCTGGAGCAGCAGCCACAATAAACGAAATAAACGCAGCCTTCTGTAGATGAATGGTGTCTCCTGCAACTAAAGGTTAAGGTGTCAGCCAGTGATTTATCCTTCCTAATGGATTTGCTGGATTGCTGTGAGAGGGACATAAGTTACTACCTTTTGTACATTAGAAGTTGTGTTCTCAAAATGGTGTTTGGAGATTTCCGATATTGAACGAGGGTGAATTACATGTCAAATTATCAACCATCCTGCTTGACGTTTACTCAGCTCTGACAGGAATGTCGGTGAAGATGACATTTCAAAGCTCTTGTTAATAACCTGTTTCTGGAGAAAACCTGTAACATAGGCTGTTAATGGCATTGACTGTTGTGCTGTGGCCAGCCAGATGTTAGTGATGCGTGTTGTAGCTTTCAGCCTCCCTGTAGATTATTGTTAAGGTGCTGCCTCCTTGACTGCATCTGATAATCCACCAAGTAGTTGCAATTTGGAGACAGGTGTTGCCCTCCTGTAGAGACCTCTGGGTTAGGAATGCCTGCTGGCATTTGTGTGGTATTTTTGAGAGGAGAGAGTGATGTCTTCAGGCTTCATTATTCCCACAGGCTACGCATCCCCAGAACTAAGGAGCTTTCTTGGAACATGCACTTTTTCAAAGTATATTTCTATCTGGAAACATTTCATGAAAGATTTTCTTCCTACAGTTCTTGGTTTCCTTATCTGACAGTTCTTGATTGGTTGATACAGCTTATGCTTTTTTCTGGTCATTTTTTTGCTATGTGCTGTATGACCTTAAATCAGTATGCTTCGAATTACATAACCTGAAAACAAATGGGGACATGTGTCAATTTACAGGGCTGTTTACACCTCTTGCTTCCTTGTTCAGTGCTGTAACTCTAGGCAAGAAAGGAGGTGGCAGCAGCTTATTGCATTGTTTGTGCGTGTGATAAACGTCGCAAAGACAAAATGAGGACATGCAATGAATTTGGCAGAAGTATCCAGGACAGAGTGGTTGCCTTCTTCATGCTACCAAACTCAAAGTATCACAGTATCACAGTATGCTAGAGATTGGAAGGGACCTCGAAAGATCATCTAGTCCAATCCCCCTGCCGGAGCAGGAACACCTAGATAATGTTACACAGGAATGTGTCCAGACAGGTTTTGAATGTCTCCAGGGAAGGAGACTCCACAACCTCCCTGGGCAGCCTGTTCCAGTGTTCCGTCACCCTCACTGAGAAGAAGTTTCTTCTCAAGTTTAAGTGGAACCTCTTGTGTTCCAGTTTGTACCCATTACCCCTTGTCCTACCATTGTTTGCCACTGAGTAGAGCCTGGCTCCATCTTCGTGACACTCCCCCTTTATATATTTATAGACACTTATAAGGTCACCCCTCAGTCTCCTCTTCTCCAAACTATAGAGACCCAGCTCCCTCAGTCTTTCCTCATAAGGGAGATGCTCCACTCCCTTAATCATCTTAGTTGCCCTGCGCTGGACTCTCTCCAGCAGCTCCCTGTCCTTCTTGAACTGAGGGGCCCAGAACTGGACACAATATTCCAGATGCGGTCTCACCAGGGCAGAGTAGAGGGGAAGGAGGACCTCTCTCGACCTACTAACAACCCCCTTTCTAATACACCCCAGGATGCTATTGGCCTTCTTAGCCACAAGGGCACAGTGTTGGCTCATGGTCATCCTGTCGTCCACTAGGACCCCCAGGTCCCTCTCCCCTACACTGCTCTCTAACAGGTTGTTTCCCAACCTATACTGGAACCTGGGGTTGTTCCTGCCCAGAAGCAGGACTCTACACTTTCCCTTGTTATATTTCATCAAGTTATTCCCTGCCCAACTCTCCAGCCTGTCCAGGTCTCGCTGGATGGCAGCACAGCCTTCTGGCGTGTCAGCCACTCCTCCCAGCTTAGTGTCATCAGCAAACTTGCTGATAGTACACTCAATTCCCTCATCTAAATCGTTGATGAATATATTAAATAATACCGGTCCCAGTACTGACCCTTGAGGCACTCCACTAGTTACAGGCCTCCAACTAGACTCAGCCCCATAGACTACAACTCTCTGGCTTCTCTCCTTCAGCCAGTTCACAGTCCACCTCACTACCTGATCATCCAGTCCACACTTCCTCAATTTAGCTGTGAGGATGCTGTGGGAGACTGTGTCAAATGCTTTGCTGAAGTCAAGGTAGACCACATCCACCGCTCTGCCATCATCCATCCACCGTGTTATTTCCTCATAAAAGGCTAAGAGATTGGTCAAGCATGACTTCCCCTTGGTGAAGCCATGTTGACTGCCCCTCATAACCCTCTTATCCTTGATATGCCTTAAGATGGCACCAAGGATAAGGTGTTCCATCACTTTCCCAGGGATGGAGGTGAGGCTGACCGGTCTATAGTTACCCGGGTCCTCTTTCTTGCCCTTTTTGAAGGCTGGAGTGACATTTGCTTTCCTCCAGTCCTCAGGCACCTCTCCCGTTTCCCAAGACTTGGTAAAGATGATGGAGAGTGGTCTAGCAATGACTTCCGCCAGTTCCCTCAGCACCCGCGGGTGCATCCCATCTGGACCCATGGATTTATGGATGTCCAGATTGCTCAACTGATCTCTAACCCATTCCTCATCGACTAAGGCAAACCGCTCCGTCGACCTGACTTCATCTAAGGTCTCAGGGGTACAGGGCTCTTCAGGACTGCCTGCAGCAGAGTAGACAGAGACAAAGAAGGCATTCAGTAACTCTGCCATCTCTGTATCTTCTGTCACCAGGGCACCCATCCCATTCATCAGTGGGCCTACATTGCCTCTGGTGTTAGTTTTGTCTACCATGTATTTGAAAAAGCTCTTTTTGCTGTCCTTGACCCTTCTCGCCAGGTTTAATTCGAAGGATGCCTTAGTCCTCCTAGCTGCCTTCCTACATCCTCTAGCAGCACCCTTATATTCCTCCCAAGTGGCCAGCCCCTCCTTCCATGACCTGTAAACTCTCCTCTTCCACTTGAGCATACCCAGCAATTCCCTATTTAGCCACGCAGGTCTCTTGGCCCTCTTCCTTGACTTCCTATGTGTCGGGATGCTCCGATCTTGAGCACGGAAAAAGCAATCCTTGAATGCCAACCAACTATCTTGGGCCCCTTTACCTTCAAGCAGCCTTGCCCATGGGATTTCCCCCAGCAATTGCTTGAAAAGGCCAAAGTTTGCCCTGCTAAAGTCCAGGGTTGCAATTCTACTTGGTATTCTACTAGTCCTACCACACAAGATCCTGAACTCCACCATCTTGTGGTCGCTGCAACCAAGGTAGCCCTCAACCCTTACTGCTTCAACCAGATCTTCCTTGTTAGTGAGGATGAGATCCAGCAGCGCTCCTCTCCTGGTGGGCTCATCCACCATTTGCAGGAGGAAGTTATCATCCATACACTGGAGGAACCTCCTGGACTGCGGCTGGGTTGCCGAGTGGTCCTTCCAGCAAACATCAGGGAAGTTAAAATCCCCCACGACGACCATGGCCTGTGACTGTGAGGCCGCTCTCAGCTGCCTGTAGAAGGCCTTGTTAGTTTCCTCACCCTGATCTGGTGGTCTGTAACAGACACCCACAACAGGATCCCCCCTGCCAGCCTGCCCCTTAATTCTCACCCACAGACTCTCAACTCGCTCGTCATCTGTCCCTGGACAGAACTCGGTGCATTGTAGTTGCTCCCACACATAAAGAGCAACCCCACCACCCCGCCTGGCTGGCCTGTCTTTTCTGAAAAGGACATAGCCCTCCATGACTACGTTCCAGTCATGTGAGCTGTCCCACCACGTCTCTGTAATTGCCACCAGATCATAGTCTCCTGACTTAACACAGGTTTCCAACTCCTCCTGCTTATTTCCCATGCTGCGCGCATTGGTGTACAGGCATTTCAGGGAGCGAGCTGAGCACACCGATTTCACCCTAGGATTATAGGAGGCCTCCCAGTCTTCATCAATTCTGGAGTGCTGCCCCACTGGGGCAAGCCCAGCTACAACCCCATCCCCCTTCGAATCTAGTTTAAAGCTCTCCAAATGAGCCCTGCTAATTCGTGCCCCAGCATCCTTTTCCCTCTGTGAGACAAACCTTCCTCACTTGTCATTGTCCAGACTGGTGCCCTATAAAGCCAGCTGTTATCAAAGAATCCAAAGCCCTGCCTGTAGCACCAGTCTCGAAGCCAATTGTTCATGAACTGAATCTTCCCATTCCTTCCCACATCAGTGGAAGATGGAAGGAGTGAGGAGAAGATCACTTGAGCCCCAGACTCTTTCACCATCCACCCCAAGGCCCTGTAGTCTTTCTTCATCCCCCTCAGACTGCGGGAAGCAGCTTCCCCCTCACCTGTCTGGAAGACCAGCAGCGGGTAGTAGTCTGTCGGGTGCACCAGGTTGGGGAGCGCCCTGGTGATATCCCTGATCTGGGCTCCAGGCAGACTACACACTTCCCTATGATGAGGGTCAACTCTGCATATCGGGCCCTCTGTTCCTCTCAGAAGGGAATCCCCTACTACAATGACCCTTCTTTCTTTCTTATCAGAGGCAGTCTTAAGGTGCAAAGTCGACCCCCTTTTCCTATGTGGCCTTGTAGGCTGGCCTTGCCCCACATTCTCACCTACCTAACTCTCTGGTGTATTCTCTTGAGTTAGAAACTGAAAATGCAGATCATAATCTTCTGTAGTGAGTTGTATGCCCTTGTATTTTTCAGCACGGAGAGACGTTCTTGTTTCAATACAGATTCCTACATTATCAGATTCCTACATTATCATGCAATACAGATTCCCTACATTTAAGCTACCAGAAAGCCTCTGACTATGTGACAAGAATTACTGTCATGGATATTGCATAACAGTTTATGCATGATGTGTAATGCATTCTCGGTTGTATGAAATATGGAGGATATTAGAGACATTTTGAGTAGTAGTTTAGATTTACACTTTTTTTTTTTTTTTTGAGGTGGAAACGAGAGGGACATTTCTAGTGCCCTTCAATGGCAGTGGAAGATCTGAGATGGTTGCAGTTAAAAATTAATGTAGTCCATAGAAGGGGAAGAGAGAAAATTATATTTCATAGATGGATTATGGCCAAATCATGAATATTTAAATCATTTCTGGAAGTTAGAAATGCCATGCTGTTATTTGAATACCATAGCTGCCTTAGCACGCTTCCTCACTGCTCTGTCCAGGGTGTGTTGCTGCTTGGTATGGAAGGTTGGAACTCAACAATTCTGAAGAACATTTCTTCTTTTTTTAAGGTTTATTATTAAAACTAAAGCATTCAGGAAAAAAATAATTATTTGATGTGTGGGTAACTTCTCTTGAAAGCCAACTCTCATTTTATGTATTTGTTTTTTGACATACAGGACAGCTTTCCAGCTCGGTTTGGAGGAATACATTTTGTCAATCAGCCGTGGTATATCCATGCCCTCTACACAGTTATACGTCCCTTTCTAAAGGAGAAGACACGAAAAAGGGTATTCTGTTTAATTGTCTATTACCTGGCAGTTGTTCAAGCAGGTGTATCATACCCTATTAGAGTAGATATACACAATATACCAGCTTGCTATTGGTGGGAAGCATTTAAATACATTGGCGCTGTAAAGGGTAACTGTTTTGGAAACTTACAGAGCACATTCCTTTAAGGACACAGTCAAGCATTTAAATGTATTTTAATGTAAGCATGTGCTTTCTCCTGGGGGTTATATAAAAAATATTGCCAACATTACCATTACTATTAAGATTATATTCAATTTCCATTACAATTATTTGTGTCTTTCTTTTTAAGAAAAGACGTAGTGAGTACAAAGTCATTTCCTCATGTGATTTCCTTGACATTAGCATGAACTAAAATACACAGCTGGTATATAGTAGTTTGCAGATACTGATTTGAATAAAGCCAATGAAAAGGAATTTGGGTAGATGCATCTGTACATCAGCAGTCTCTGAGATGTTGCTGAATTTGCAGCATTTGCATCAATGCAATTAAGTTAGAGCTTGGTGGTGATAGCACAGAGGATGATATTATTTCTGTAACAGGAAATTTGTCACCCAGGAAAACACAATCAGCATCATGTGCAAAGCCACTACAAAGAATGTGATGATCCTTTTTTTTTTTTTTCAATGGGATCAGCTCTCTAAGCGACTCTGCATTTTTACTCCTCAAACAGTCTACAAGGGCCACAATGGTCCTTGGCAAGTAACTGAATTTTACTGACAGATTCTGCTTGAGAGGCCTCTGTTATTCACAGGTTTTGAACTATAGATCACAAAGCCTTTTATGTAATATCTGTTATAAATATGCAAATGGAAACCCATTTTGCAGGGTTCAGTTGCACTCAGTTGACTACAGCTTCAACAAAGAATATTATAGTGCCAGATATGTTTGAGCCCTTTTTAAGTCAAGTGCTGTATATGCATAACCAGGGAGTAAAGTACAGCTCACAGGCACATTATAACATTAAAAATAAGTGACAAGGCAGTTGAACATGGGTGCTTATCAGTTAACATCTAAATTTTTATTTAGACGTCTGAATCAGTGGCATGTGTTTTCAGAAACACTGACTATTTACAACTGTTTTTGTCTATAGTGAATACCTATAAGAAGTATTCTGGTGGTTAAATATTGATTTAGAGTCCAAAACTTAATGTCAAAATGTGAAAGTTATGCCTGGCACATAAGATTTAAAATCAGCTTTAAAACTACCATAAGAAGTAGAACAAATCATTGTTGAAAAAAGCCCCCAAACCAAACCAAGCAGAATTTTCCTCAGAATTTCATCAGGATCATTATTTATCTGTTTTGCTTATCCTGAATTATTTTGTATTTTTTAATATGTCTGGTGGATTTGCAACTGATGGCTATATTCTAATAAATGTCAGTACTAGGCATGTATAAAAACAATTGCTAAAAACTGAAACACTCTGTTGGAAAGGCACCATAAAACAAATTACTTTCACCATTAATATTTGTTCTTTCACACAAGGATATATTTCTTTCTGTCACGGAAGAACATTATTGGGCTTGCATGGTCATATTAAGCTTCCTGTCTTCCCAGCTGACTGGAAGATGGGCTGAAATAGTGCAAGACAAGCATGTATTTGGTCTTTTTGTCTTTCATCCTTTTGAATTTGACTTTTGATAAATAGGGGTTATACCCCTGTCAAGGGGTCCCTCCAAGGTGAAGCGGAATGTGAACTGATAGTGCTCAACTGTCTGTGCTCACACCTCTGCTGACCTGTGAGGAACAAGAGGCAGTGTACAGCTCCTAAGAGGCAACATCCTACCTTGGCTGCTTCTGTGCTAGTCATTTAAAAAGGGTTGGGCACTGCCATTCCTACTGTTTAATTCTATGGACATTTTTTGTCAGGGCACTGGCCAGTGCCAGATGGTACTTTCTTAGACATTGCCCAGGAACAAATTGGGGATGGCATGGACCAGTGAGAAGTATGGATGAGGTGAACTTGTTCTCAAGATGAAAGGAGTTTAACCATATGGATGTGAACTCCTAATCCCAAAGGGTGAATCCTGGCCCATTTTACTTGCATTTCTAAAAACAGCTGCTGTGAGCATTCTGTGCATCCATACCCAAGAGTAGACATTTTCTCCCAGTGGAAAGCTTGCAGGTCCCTAGTACCTGTCAGAGAAGGCTGTCTAAATCCAGAGGTGCTCTCTTTCTAGTGCTCATTGATCACACATTCCAGATATCTGAGGAGAAACAATAAACATAAATACAAGTATTTATATACGTACATGTCATAATCACAGAATCATAGTATCATAGAATAGTTAGGGTTGGAAAGGACCTTAAGATCATCTATTTCCAAGCCCCATGCCATGTACAGGGACACCTCACACTAGACCAGGTCACTCAAGGCCCTGTCGAATCTGGCCTTGAACACTACCAGGTATGTGTAAAGCATATGTGAAAATCATTCTATGAGAACATTGATGGAAAATATCAAATAGTCCATTAACTATTCCCTCATTGTTGTCACAGGGATTATTTTACTGTTATTACTTATTTCATATATTGTCAAGTATGGATAGTAGTTCCTCATACCACTATATTAAGGAAGAAAATCTTTAAATCTTTCCAGTGGAGTTTTCATTACCCTGTACTATTTATCTTACTTATAGAACTTACGGCTGAATGCTGAAAATGAATATATATTCCTTAATATATATAGTGAATATTAATTTTATTTATTATGTTCTTAATTTATTAATTTAATTCACAGAATTAGAGCAAATAACAGACAGGCAGTCTGTCTATCTAATCTTCCATCCATCTAGTTCTTAGACATCAGTTCTTACTCTCCTTAAGCCCCTTGCACTGCAAACATTTTAAGTCATTTATGCTTTAATCACTTTGTAGGTTTATGAACATAGTATAACCATGCTTATGACAGGGGTGATATGTGCCTTGGTGGCCATATCTGTTAGCCCAACACAGCAAGAATATTGTAACTGTACAATATCCTCTAATAATGATGATGTAATTTGGGCTTTGACTATTTTTATGAGACTGCTTTGTTTTTACCTGCATGTGTACATACAGATATTCCTGCATGGTAATAACCTCAACAGCCTGCATCAGCTAATACACCCCGAGATCCTGCCTTCAGAGTTTGGAGGAATGTTACCCCCCTATGACATGGGGACATGGGCAAGAACACTGCTTGACCATGAATACGATGATGACAGTGAATGCAATGCGGACTCCTACAATACTCCAGCAAAAGATGTAGAAAAGGACCTCTCTCCCAAATCGATGAAAAGGTGAGTTAAAGGTACTGTGGTCTTCTAGGATTGCCATAAAGTTAACATTTGCCTTTCTTTTCTTTTATGAAGCTGCAGATAGTTCCCTCAGTTTACTGTTACACGAGGACTGCTTTTTTCCTTTTTAAAGAAAATCACTGTTGATTATGAGCCATAGAATTGATTATTATACATGTGAGCTCAGTGCAACTAATTATTTCTGCAGTGCCATATAAGTAGTGTATGAAGTAGTGTGTTTGGAATAAGCTGATATCCCACCCCAGCGTGCAGTACATGTAAGAGAGGCAGTGCTAGCTGGAGTGAGCCTTGGCTCGGAGGGCCAATTATCCAGCTGGGTGGTGATGATAACTCTTACTTTCATCATAGCCCAGTGCCTGGTATCCACCAACTTTTAGGTGCCAGGGCATTTACAGCATGTGAACATGCTGTAAACATGTTAGTCACAGTGACTGCACACAACTTGAGAAAATGTAATAAGGAGAACCAGGACAAAAATCAGTACCTTTGTTATACTCAAGTCTGGTAAACATCCTGGCATTATTATATTCTATTTGAGAAGGTACAGTGTAATTGCTGCTGTATTTTACCATTCAAAATAAAGGAAAGTATAGGTAGAGATTAGTTACCTCTCCAGTAACTATGGAAGCAGTGAGGTGATTCACTTGGGAGGGGTAAACCTGGTCCAACCTTGCCAGGTCAGTAGAAGAGAAAGGGGAAAAATTACAGCAATGTGATAAAAAAGGTTGAGCAGAGCAGCAAAAGTCAGAGTGCAGCTCGCAGAGGGTAGGCCTAACAATGAGTCAGAAGAGAACAAACAGGGCACAAACTGATATATAAGCTCATTAAAATAAGATATGAATACGATATCCTGAGAATTCAGTTTCAGGAGATGGCATTTGATGTAAAAGCGAGAGAGTCTCTGGAAGCAGATAAAACAAGACAAAATATTTTCAGACTCCTCAGACAGGAAGATGATTTTGGCTGGAAAATGTTGCACAGATTGGGGAGGACAGTGCAATTTTAAAGGGAGGTATTTTTGGGGAAATAGGGAAGAGACAACAGGAGATTGCCATAGGAATAAAAAAGGAAAGAAACAGTGAAGTTTAAGGATTTTGTGTTGCAAAAACCCCTGCTGTGCATCGAAAGTGGGAAATAGCAAGACACTGGGTGGGTATGAAGTAGGTAGCTGTCTCAGCAGTCATGTTTAGCCTGTGGCTGTGTCCACCAGTGGCTCATGGCTGAAGAAACCAACTGGAGACCTGCCATCCTTTTCTCATCTAACCCTGTAGGGCAGATATCTGTGTTGATCAACTTTGCAGAGTATCTGTGTGTGACTTTGGTCCCTCACCTCTGCTATGGGACTGTAGTACAATCCTGTCCTACTGTGTTTTGGGAGAATTTATTCAGTAATGTCTGTGAAATTATTTGGGAGATGCAGACAAAAGGTGCTGTAGACTTACACAAATGTTTTTCCTTTTACATACCTTCATTCATAAATTGCTGCTGAATGGAATGAAGCAGAGCAGTAAATGCTGATTGAAAACAGAATCAAAATTATTTCTCCTTCTTCTTCAAGGCACTAGGGCTCCTGAGCTTGCAAGTCATAGATGAGGATTTGTTCAGTTCCATTTTCACATTCGCCTTGCCATCGGGGAGTTTGGAGGCCCTGGGAATTTATGGACAGATCTGCCTCACTGAGAATTTGAGGCCAGTTTTCCAGCCTTTCTGGCTCCCCTTCAGTTCCCCGGATGAGAACTGGAAACCTTTGCTGCTCAGACATTGGCAGCTGAGGAAGAGACTCAGCCGCCTATTAGTACTTACAGTCAGTTCAGAATTCTTGAAATTAGTATGCTTCCATAGCATTTTTGACCTTAATGAACTGGATTTTCCAGGAGTACAGCTTCCCACCAGCAAATTTTCAATCAGCTTTGCATTGTCATGGTACCATGTGAAGATTTTTAAAAAAAGAAATTTTAAATTCAGTGATCTGAAGAGTGTTCTAGATAAGGGTTGTGGTACAACTTCAATTAAAAAATAAATTTTAACTATGTTTATCACAAGACAGACCATCAGATTTTAAAAGCTAATTTTCTTCATTTAGTATTAGTAAGAGAATGTAGTATTATCAGAAAAAGTTTTCACCTAGGCTGTAATTCAAATAGGTTTTTGTGATTTTGAAGTTGTGTTCAGATTTTTTTGTGGAAGACCAAATTGTCTCTTGCTGTCAGCATCATTCATTGGTTTTTCGTAGATGATATTAGTTTAGAAGAGTGAGCAACTGACTCTGTATGCATATCTCAGGAGACGTCAGTTTTCTCAGTGCTGGAGCCTTCCAAATGGACAAGTCTGTAGCAATAGTGCAGTCACAGTGTGCTTCCACGGGTCAAAAATAGATGCCTATGTTGTAGAGACATACATGTGCTCTAGCCATCCCAATCTTCTTTATAGACGAGAAATAGGCATGAGATTCTAGCATGAGATTCATCTCACTGAAGGAAATGTCTAAAAGGTGTTGTTTTTACTGTACCCAAGAAGTGTGCTTTTTACAAGCTGAGACACGGGTGATGTAAGACCTCATATTAACACTACAGACTTTGTTTTTACTGAAGTATTTTAATTTTTGCTGGAGGCTGGGGTTTCCTCTTTTTCCATCACACATTGTGCTGAATCAGAGAACCTGGGAAATTTTTACAATCATCATTGAATTTGCCCTTACCAGCCTTTCTTGTTCTATTTAGTTGAGGTGGTAAGTGAGTTTGACAGATAGGTCCACTGCTCCATAAATTCTACTGGCCATGGCAGAATTCCCTAGGGCTGGCTCAGGATGTCTCACTGTTGCATTGAAGTTCTATTCAGAAAAGAAGCAACTTGTGCTTCCAGCTAACACGTGCCACTAATTGCAGTGTGCCATTAGCCAGCTGGGTGGCTGAATTGTATCTTCTTTACCAGCCTGGTTCCATGTAACCTTCTGTTAGAGGGTCAGTGCCTAAGTCAGTAAAAAAGACAGCTTACTTTGTCCTCTGTCGTGTGCTGAAGAAAACAGGATCCATTTTATTCTACCATTTGCTCCTATATCCACAAACCAAGCTTTTGAAGCCATGTAATCACTCCATGAGGGTATTTTCTAACCATCTGCAATGATCAGATGATTGGGTAATGCTGTACCATTATTTTTAAGCCCTGGCAGAAATTAAAATAGACAAAACAAAGCTTGAATTTTACCCTCATTTGTCTTGATCTAGAAATGTCAAATAAACTTGTTATCCCTCTGCAGATCTCAGTCAGTTGTGGATCCTGGAGTGCTGAAACGCATGGATAAGAATGAGGAAGAAAACATGCAGCCTTTACTTTCACTTGACTAACGGTTTCTGAGCATTGGACATGAACTGAGGTGGAAGGCACTGCCTCTCAGCAACAAGCAAACCATTGGGAAAGAGTACCAGCTGGAATCCTATTTACTTATGTTAATGTAGCATGATGGCAGTGGGCAGCAGGTTTTACTATTCTGCCTGAATTCTGGATGCTCTTGGGTGAAAAAGAAGAGGAGAAAAGAAGAAAAATAAAATGACAAAAAAAAAAAGAGGAATCAATAATTTATTCTGTAAGTGCCAACTTGTTTGTAAATACGATATAATCCTCCAATTTGACTTTGTAAGTTATGGTAAACAAATGCTATGGAAATGAATGACTATTAAATATGTCAGTGAAGTGCACCATAAAAAAGAGAAGAAAATGTGTGTGTGCTCACACATGCACACACATACATGCAGAGAAACACATACCGGACAAAGAAAAATATCAAAGCCAATTAAGTATCCTTCTTATAGGAAGCCATATTGCAGCTACTGTATTGACTGCTGTTTTGTTTTCTCTTGCAATGCTCATATAGCATACAAGGATAAAGAGGGACTATAAGAACTTAGAGATGCTGTAATCAGTTGAATATGTCCTAACTGTAGGAATTTATTTCCCAAATAACGTTATGTTTTAGGATTGTGATTTAGCATCAACCATGTAGCATTGTGAAAAGGTAACAGATGAGCTGGAAGCAACTCTTTGACAGCTTTGGTTTTGGCTCTGTGGATCTGTGAGGTTTCTTCCTTAACTTTTCATTTACAGTTTGCAAATAACCTGTCTTGTTACCCTAATCTGGGTGTTGTCGTGTGAGACACATTGGAGTTACTTCTCTTGCATTTTGGGTGCACGTCAAGAATTTTTCCAGAACTCTGTTCTCCGTTGGAATGAGAAAGTAGTCTTCTAAATACAGTGTAATAACTGGTATTTGAAGTAAAGCGTGACAGCAGAGGTTAAAAGTTAATAACTGAATCCTGTGCACTGGGAGACTGGATATATATATATATTTTTCCCAATCTCTGACAAGCATACAAGGTGACATTGTTAGACAAGAATATTTAATTGAAGGTTTATACAAGAAATCATACCTATTCAGTGTACTTAGATATATTATAGATTGTATATTGAGACAATGTCATTATTAATAGAGTATGACTTTCCATAGAACAACAGCATCCCACTCCAAGCAAGGATTAATATGAATAAGTTGTAGTTAAACATCTCAGCCTATGTGTTTAGGACACTTTTGTTTTGGTTGTATTGTAACTGTATATATTGAACATGTGCCATACTAGAGAAATACATTTTACCTCAGAAGGGCAGCAGCTTTTGCTAATGATTGGATAAATCACCTGAACCACAGGGACTATGTCATCTTTGTGTGCTGGTACGTGTGCAGCCTGTTGTATGCTGAGTCAAGGATGCCATTTTGTATTAGGACTTAATTCTGCAATCAGAATGAGAAGACACAGGGTGTCCACCAAGACATCTGAATAGTCAGGTATTGTAAGAGCATGTCTTACAATAATGCAGGGATTAGTTAGAACACACTAACCACAGTGGAGGAGACAACTCAAAGCAACCCTGCCTCCCAAGCACCAGAGTTTAAAGAATTTCTTGTATCACATCAGTGATCGCTGAAGTTTCAGTCACTGATTGTAAGTCACCTCTCCTCACCCAGGATGATTGCAGCTGTAATATTTAGTAGGTTGGGATGAATTAAGAGAGAGAGGAGAGTGAAATCTTGGAAGTGTGTTATCTCTAAGGTTTAAGCTGTAACTTCTGTGATGGCAGTTTGGTATTTCTCAGAGCTAAGAGAACCCTGTCTCTTACAGCATCACCCTAGATTAGCCCAGGCAGCACACTGATAAAGCTTTCCTACTTTGCAGTTCATTAGCAACACTGATAAATAGTGTATGCCCCAACACACCACTGCATTAAAGGAACTTTGATTAAGGAACTGAACAAGTCATCGCCTTTCTGCTCTTCTAATTTCATGATACATGTTATGAAATGCAAAGAGAAAAGTTAGGGAGCCTGAACATCTTTTCAGTCTGTCCTACAAGTTTTCAGTAGTAGAAATGGTTTTAATACAACTTCTACGGTTTGAGAGACTTGAAAGATTGATGAATTATTATATACTATTTTATTCAGTCCTATTTTACACATACCTTGTAACATCGTGCTGGATATGTGCGATTTGTCTCTAAGATTTGCATAAGTGCTGTATTTGAATGTATGTTATATATGCCCACACTTATGGTTAGTAGAATAGTATATTGTCATCAATCTGATTTTTAAATCCTTATCACATAAAACTCTAACATTGGTAGAAATTTTCTCCTTGTAAGGGCTTCAGGATTTAGTCAGTATCCCATGCGTATGCAAACTGTGACACAGTGGTGATCAAAATCTTCATGGATGATTTTAGATACATGGGCCAAATCTTGGTGCAAACCAGCACAATGCTGACTTCAGAGTACATGAGCTGTCTGGTCAGAAAATACAAATGCCTCTTATGTCCCCACAGAGCATCTTTGTAGGAAAGTGTATATCTATCTGCTCAACTGTATGAAGCTTAAAATTTGTTTTGAAGCTTATAGATTTGTTTTGTTTGAAAATCCTTTATTTATGCACTTAGATGTAATTTATGTAATGTTTTCTGATGCCTGATTTCAACTTCAAGTTAATGAGTATTAATATATTCTTTCCAGAAAGTGAAAGTAGGATATATTGTAATTTTGTGTAACTGGGACCTCATCTTTCACCAAGAACAAAACCTATTCTTTCCACAAGATCCTCACTGTTAAAGAGTTGGGCTATAGATTTTCTTGGCTGCAGCTTTTATTTCAATGAAGCAAATTCTGTCAGTGGTAACTGAAATAGTGACTTTGGATAAGAATATGAAAATTGATAAGAAAAATAATTATCCGTTATATGCTTTCAGTGTTCTTTGAAGGCATTTCTCTTTTACTCATCAGGGTACAAAAAGGATTTTCTTCACCTTCCCCTTGCTTGTAGAAAATCTTTATAGATAGGTCAATTTTTAACAGATTAAATTTGGACTGATTTTTTTCCAGTCTTTATTGTCATAGGAATCAATGTCTAGTTTTTATAGCAGAATTGAAATGCTAAAAATAGAATTCAAATGCTTGAGAAGGATTCTTCTTAATTTCTTACCTTTGTTGTGTAGTGGATAAATAAACCTTGTTGTAATTATGCATGCCAGTATGCACAGAAAAAAAAAAATCCTGCAATGTGAGTAACTTAGTGGAAAAAACAGATAGACCTCTCCAAGTAACTAAGTGAAAAAAAAAAGGAGGGGGGATGGGAGAGGAAGAGGAAAAAGAAAGTGTAAAATCAATAGTTTCAGGCCTTTGGCAAGATGTAAAAATAACCCCTTACATGGTGTCTCTTCCGTGAAGCAAATGTTTAAAAATACGTAGAAGAATTATGGAAACTTCCATGTCCAAAGCCTTCCTCCTGTAATCAAAGACGTCAATAGTCTCTTGGCTCTATAAAGCCAGGTAATCAGTCCCACTATGCTCCAATATATACATAGGGTCCCAATAGTTATTAGTTGTAAAATAGTTTAAGATGTCTTTACAGAAATGTAAATTTACTGTATAGCATATTTAAAAAGATGCTTTGCACTCTATAAACATGCTATGCCTAAACACAAAAAATATTTGTAAAGACATACATAAACTAAATATGAAATTAAAAAAAATAGAAGGGACCTCAAGAGGTCATTCATATGTGGAGGAGCAGGTTTGCTTCAATGTCTCTCTTAAAGAATTGTTTTAGCTCAGTACCTTGCATGGAATGTTCTTTGTATTATTTAATTAGAAAAGCCTAAGCACATCTGACAAAATTGTAACCTGACAGTATTTTGTTCACGCCTTTTATTTACCTGTTTCGTTTGGGAAATTCAGAAGTTTGCCAAGTGTCACAAGAACTACCATTTAGAACTACCTGGGAAAATCTTTGCAATAAGCTTTGGTCATGTCCTTGTTATTATATTGTTCCTGTTATTATCAGCCTATGTATTCATCAAAATTTTTGAAAAACTCATGTTTGAAAGAGCACGGAAGAGAGAAAAGTTCAAAATCAGGCTTCAGGATTTTCTGAAGAATATTAAAATAGTTTGGGGAGGATGTGCTGAATTTGGTTTTAGTAATCTTTGCTTGCCTATGGGGAATGTCCTGCTGAGCTATCAACAGCATTGGGTGCCAGGACAAATTTGGAAGACAAATGTCAATGTGAAAGGCAAGAGCAGATGTCTCAAAAGATTGTATTGAAAAATCAATCATGTGGCTAGTTGTATCATGTCCTTCTGAAGAAAGGAATTTTACAAGTAGCTTATGAACCTGTATTTGTGGTGCTGAGAATAGTACTTTTGTGTCCTATTTCTCAGGTAGCAAACCACAAACAGCCAGTTAAAGACATTAATATCTCAATGGAAGATATTCACATTGTGTTTATATATGCCAAAAAAAAAAGAAGACAGACATCTTGATCCCTCAGTCTGGTTTGAACTGCAGGACAAAATAATGTGTCCCTATATTGTGTAAGAAGAATGTCTGGTTCTTCAGTGATGCCTAGTTTCTTTAGAAACCTAGCTAAACATTTTACTATGAGAATTTTACAAACCAGGGGTGATCTGCTTTCCTGTGTAGTTAAATCTGAATGTATATTTTACCACTTCTGCTAAGGAATTAGTAAACACTGAGTTTTTCCTTTAAATTAAATGCTTTTCTTCCTATATAATTGAAGAAAAAAAGGTAGTTTACTCTGAAGACCCCTGAAATGAAATCTTGGATGCATTGTGAACTTGGTCAGGAAGGATCTCTTTTTGAGGGCCTTGAAAGATGCTTCTTGTGTATTAACTATGCAAGGAACACTGGCATTTTACTTAGAGGCAGGCTTAAGTGACCACAAATGAAAGTGCAAGCCAGGTAGATAGAAACCCACATCCTGTATAGACTTGTAATCTTAAATGATCATGTCTCACAGGTCTGTATTTAGCACATGGACTTGGACCTACCTCTCAGTCTGCATTTCAGCTTTCAGTTGTGTGGGAATTTTTGTCCTATCAGCTTTTGAGATCTTAAGTTTTCCCCTTCATGTGGGTCTGTTGTCACAAAATGGCATTGCCCCCTGTTAGATTGCACAATTTCCAGTGATTTTGTTGTTTGAAAATAACAACCTGTGATATGCTGGGCAGTACTGAAGTTCAAAGGTAAGTCACAAACTCCCTATACTTTGTCATACATTCCCCAGTGTTTTTTGTGTGTAAACTGCTTTGATTTATAACAGATGTCAGACTTACATGATAGGAGCTTAAAAAGAGAAAAAAGAGAAGTTTCTGCAGTGAGTTCAAAATATGAGTTGATGGTGTCACTGTGGAATCCAAATGGATTTGTTAAAAGATGGCCAAAGTATTTTATCTATGAGGGCTATGATCACCCAGCTCTGTTGTTTCTGAATCAGTCACTTACAACATGTCCTCTCTAATAGAGGTGTGACAAGGCTTCCTTTTGCTGTTAGCAGAGAATTCACTTCCAGAGAACTGGCATATCTGTCAGTTTGCAGCAGTCAAATGGGGGGGGGTTAATTAGGATTTGTATTTGATACGGAGATGCTGCTGTGATCCCTTAAAGAGGCTGTTGCATCATCAGCAACACACAGCAGTGCCTAAAGGCAAGCATCTCAGATCAGGTCCCTTGGTTAATAAAAATTTAAGGGGAGAAAAAAGCAATGGAAAAGATAATAGAAGATGACAAAACACAATAATTAAAAAACAGAAGCAAGCCTGCAGTGGAAAGCCTTATGAATGGCAAAAAATATATGCGTGAACTCGTATGAACACTTCCAAGAAGTGAATCAGTAGCCAGTACTGTGTTCCCCATCCACATTATGAGCAGAGTTTCCATTTTTCACATGGTCTACCTTGTGTGGCCATGGTGGAATTTCCTAAATCTTTTGAAAAAGCTTGAGTTATCATGTGAAATTGTAGGTGCAGTAGCTGAGCTTGTGGACGTGGTTTAATGGATCAGTTCATGCCACCAGAGCCTCACCCCCAGCCTGACTCAGTCCTCGTACCTGAAGGAACATGTGAAATGCCATGTGTTCCCTGACTGAAGAAGTCATGCAGGGAGAGAAGGAAAGGAGTCATACACTCATAAGGTGGGAGTTCGGCAGAAAAAACAACAGGGAGTTGGAGTGAATTGATCAATCATTTTAATGTAATGGTGGGGAGGCTTTCACTTGCTCTGTGATACGAGAGAGGACTTGCAAACCCCACCATACATCTGTCATCAGAAAGGAGAGACACCATCTTTCTCTCTTTCCAACACAGACTTGGTTTCAACATATTTAAATCTGTTGTACATGCCAAGCCTGAACTGCCTCTGATGCTGCTGTTTCTGTGTGGGTCTTGGGATGTGCGTATCATGTAGCATGCAGGAGCTGGAAGCTAACGTTCACCAGCCTGTCCATAGGAAGAGAAAGGAGGGGTGTATTCTGCAACTCCCTGCTGTAGAAATAATTTTGGGGCAGAATTTAGTGCTTGCCTGGAATAAAGCCTGTCTTGCCCTGCCATCAGTGTCCCTGCCCACTCTGTGTAGGAGGCAGTGAGTGTAAGCAGTGTGAGAATTTCCCCTGCACACCTCAGTATCTTTTGCTAATTATGCCGCCTTCAGGCTTTAACTGGTGATCTGTGTCCTGTGTCTTTAAACAGTTCTGCTGGTGATGTTAATTGTAGCCATTAGTCACTCAGAGTGGAGATGATTTATAGGAAACTGACAACTTTAAGCATTACACTTAATTCTAAAAATATTAAATTGATGATTGCTACAAGTAATGCCTCAGATTATGCTAACAAAGTTTCAGGGTTTGGTTGCATTGCACACTTGATGGGACTTAGTGTACAATTGCTTTCCCTTAAATATGGTTTTCTCTGAGGTCCATGTGCATTTTTCACACAGTGGCAAAAGGAATTAATAGAAAATGTAATTCTTAAACTATGAATATATTCAGAAGGGCGCAAACAGAATACCTGACGCTACTAAAAAAAATAAATAAATGTTTTGCAGTTAATTAGCGTTCAACTTGAAAGAATGTCACTTTAAAATCATTTGGTTCTCTAGCTCTTTTACTTAATGGAGTGCTGTGTGGACAGTATCCTACAAATCTTTCTCAGCTCTGCATCCTTTCTTCTTCCCCTTTGCATTTAACAACATCCTGTCTTCTGTATATACTTCGTACTTTATTCTATGAATAACTTGAGAAAACTGTAAAAAAACGCCAACATCCTGAAAATCTGCGGACTAGAGCTTGACAGCCACTATTTTAAATATTTCCTTATCCAAATTTCTGGTAATAAATGGTGAAATGGAAAATAAGAGCAACAGCCAACATCATCATAGAGAAATACAAGACAGACTCTGGCTAGGAGTCCACGCGGGTGTAGATAAGGGATCATCTGAGACAGCTCTTGTGATTTAAGATATTGCCTTCCCCTGACTATTAATTATCACTCTTCAGGTAGGGACTGCTGTCCCAGCAATTGAGCAACTGCTCTCCCAGTATTTGAGCAACAGCTGATTATGGAAGTACTTCTGTCCCAGTGTAGATTGTGCACAACTCATGCTAACTCTGTTGATTCTGCAGTCATGCTAATGTACAAGCACTCACATAATCTATTAAAACAACTTTGTTATGAGAATAATGATAAACAGATAGTTGTGGTGGCATTTAAAATTGCTATATTGGCTACCTGTGCCTTAAGGCTCATGTGATCTGTAGTACTTGCACAGCAGTAACCACTGAATACAGGTCATTTTGCATACAGTAATCTACTTTGGAGCCTTATGGAAAAAAAAATAGCACCATATAAAAAAATAAAAAATTAAATTACAGGAGTAATTTGAAAACAGTGCTTGTATCCTCAGGATAAAATTTGTTTGTTTGTTTTTTTCTCAATTTAGTATTGTTAGGACTCAGGGGGTCTGCGATTTGTAAAGCCTGGACAAGCCTATCAATGATGTTCTCTCTCTGTATAGTTTCAATGACAATTTGATTTTCACAACTTGTTGTCAGTTTGAATTTTATTCTTGGACCTAATCAGATGCTTACTTTTGGTCTGTTGTGTTGCAACCTGCAATCTGAAGATTAAGCGACTTTGTGAAATATGTCACTATTTATATTGTATATTGAAATATCACCATTTCTCTGTGATCAATGGGCTGCTTTGGAGAGTACTACTTCTATAAATCATTGCTGGTAACTGAGGAAGAATGACATTCTGTTAAATAAAATATGACCAAATGAAAATTAAAATACATATATATTTTTTGTGTTTGTACATGGAAGTGTTTGTCTGGCTTGCTTGTGCTAAAATATATATGGAGGACATTTTAACTGGATTAACTGTACTTGATTTTTATCAAGGTTTTGAAAGAAACATGAGAAATATCAGAATGTAAGTTATTTTCTGGTCATGCTGAATGTCTCTTTCTGCACAACAGGAAGTTTTAGAAAGCCAACATATTCCACATTTACAATACTGGGCCGAGTTGTCACTTCTTGGAAGTCTGCAGGTCTTGAATGTCCTCACAGATTAAGATAATGCAGAGATGTAGCACAAGAAAAGCTCATTTTCCCCTCAAAGATATTTCCTACTCTTCTGCCACTTAACTTCTTCTGCACAGTGTTCCCTAGGACCATCTCAAGTTCATTGACTCTTCTAATGCCACATCAGGGGGAAGGGATATTAACCCCCCCCAGAGATGTCACTGTCTTCAGGGAAAAAAGCAAGAGCTTTCTATTTAACACATAATCTCAGTGGTATATTCAGATGCATTCTTTGTGCCAATTCTGCAGAGTATAACTTCCCAAGAACTACAGATTTCTCCATTACCATGTTGAAAAAATATCCATGTTTTCTCATCTACATGGGAATGTAGGCCTTCAGCTCCCAGGCACTGCATTCTGTTATACATTATATAAACCACTGATGCACAAGGCTGCATCTCATCATTACAACTGTAACAAGATAGATGTCAGTACAGCTTTCTGCTCCCTTTGAAATCCTTCACTCACGTCCCTCTTACTGAGCAGACCTGAAGCTCCTGTGAGCCATTGTGGTTTGCTACGACACTTCACCATGGCGCTTTGAGTTACAGCTATGATCCATTTGTATGCTGCTGAGCTGCTTTCACCTGAAAACAGAGTGACCCCAGTATGTAAGTATGCGTGTGGGGGGGATGTGTGTGTGAGTACATGTCTGCTTGTCTTACCCCACCTCCCATTTTGGAGCCCTTCTACGACTGTCACTTATCTTTGGGAAAAAGACGCCTCAAAGCTCACATCTGTGCTGGCATGGGATGGTATGGTGTGACGTGCCCGGGTTGACTTTGGCCTTCTAGACACGTACAGATAGTTCGCTGGTCAAAAGCCCTTCCAGTACTGGAACACTTGACTGACAGTGTCCCTTCCCCTCTGGATATATTACCAGGCAGTCGAGCAATCTTCTCTTCATCCATCAACTTTTCAAGCAGTTGAAAACTCTGGACTTTAGCAGCTGAGAAAGTGCAGATGAAGAAAAAATATGTCACACTGGTCAAAATGGAGATTTTGGATTTTTTTAATGCTATAATTCTTTTCAGAGCAACAACTTTTTAAGGTTTGTCCATTGTGAAAAGTTTAACAATTTGCCTCTTCTCAAAGCTAAAGAAAAAAATTCTTAAAAGAAAATATTAATGGAATATCATTGTTTCAATTTTATTCCAGCAGTGGTAATGCTGGGGGAAATGGTTAACTGTATTATTTGATAGCAATATTTTTCATTTCAATCTCTGGAAAGAAATAATTTTTTTTTTTTTTTTTTATTAACAGACCTGTAAATTCTTCCTTATGAAGCAACAAACTGAGAATGAGATCGATCTTACCATACCCAGTTCCTAGAATTCCTGCATAAAGGATAACTCCAATAGAGAAGTTGTCAAAATGCTGACCTTAATGAGAAAAACCCCAGTTATTTTACCTCAATGTATAAACTGGAAGTTTATAGAATTTAAATATAAAATATTAAAATTTTAATTAGTTTCTAAATTAACACAGTGCTGGAAAATAGAATTATTTTAATATTTATAATTCTTTATCTTTTTTTTTAATGCGTATAAACTTTTACAGTTCAGATCAAGCTACAAAAAATCAACAAGAAAATACCCTGAAATCTTAAAGAGCTCAGAATAAAATACAGGGTACAACTGTGCATCATTCTACCAACTGGAGTTTGTTTTGTTGTCAAAAAAATACATTATTATTAGTAGATGCTTTTAATGCTCATATAGTGAAAACCTCAAGGAGAAATAAATAATCTTGTTTGCAGAAAAAAAAATCAAACCAGAAAAGAAACATGGAACTGGCATATGGCAGCTTATGCTGATCTTTCTTGATTGAATTCCTTATACAATGACTTTCTTTTCTTCTTAAAAAAAACCTGCAGCCATGCATTTCAGCCCATGTGTTTGGAAAAACCCTTGCAAAGATACCTGTCAGGTATATAGTTTCTTCAAGTTATGGTTTGCAGTTTGGGTATGATGGTCTTCAAGCTCCAGAACTAAGGAAAGGGGAAAAGGAATATATTGACTAGTAATTCATGTAAATCAGCTGATTTAATGAGAGAGAATGCTTTGGAAAAGTGGATTTAGCTTAGTGTTAATGTCTCACTATGGGAAAACTGCCTCATTATGAGGTTTAGTAAAAGTCAGAGGCAACTGCAGTGCAGTGTGGATTAATTATAATTCAGGTATTAACTAAGATTGACCTCAAGTCATAGTTCGTGTGAGTAACATCCTCTTCCACTTGCTGTTTTTGTTGAGGATCTGACAGAGGGTTTCAGAGAAAGTGGGAAAGTGACCTAACTACCATTTCTTCTTAAATTCTCTCGAGATCATTGCCTTGAAGTTTCTCTGCTAACTAATGTCCCTGCATTGTGAAGGGAAGCAGATGGATCTACTATATAAGAATTTCTTTAGTTTTCATTTATTGGTGGTTACTGTCTTCTAATTTTTTTGATGCTGAGGTGTTTTCTGTGTTAGAGCTTTTTTGTGGGTGGGAAAGAGGGTAGATGATTCCTTTTTTCCATTTCAAGGCAATTCATCAAATTATGTTTCCATAACCTTGCAGCTGCAGACATTTAGTTTTGACTGTTTAACACTCCCTCTCCCAGTTTATTATTCAAAGTTACACTGTTTGTAATGATTAAATATAAGCACCTCAGAAATGCGTAATGATGCCAATTTTCTGCCTAGTTTCCCTTTCCTAGAAGCACCTTATCAGTGCAATATAAAGCCCACACTGACAGCAATTTACACCTCTGCAGAGACAATAAAACGCAAATAGCTTGGTTTATGTGGAGTATTTTTGCCAGGAAATAATTAGTTTTACCTTCTCATTATTTTCCCTCGTGAAAACAAAAACAAAAACAAAAAAACCCACCACAAACCACTAATGACTGCTGTTTTGTTTTGTTTATATTTATTTATTTATAAAGCTTAGATAAGAATTTATCTATTACAAATGCCTATCAAGAAAAGTTGTGTATTTGTTGGATGCTACTGACGAGGTGCCTGCCTGCTGCTTTTTATCACTGCTTGTTTGCGGAGTGACATTTGTGGGTTTGAGATTGCAGAAGTGACTTTGTGTTATGGGCTGGACTCACAAAACAATGCGGGGCCTTAGATACAGCCCAGCCCCTTCATCTGGATTTGAGATACACAGACCTCTACTTTATAAATTGTATTTTATATGGGTTCTAGTTTCTGTGGGATTTTTGTAACATAGCCACACTGAACAAAACCACTGCACCATAGGGAAAAAAGTATTGGTGCTGTCAGAGAAGTAATATTCGGAAGGCAGAGAATAAAACTGTCAGCTTTTCCAAGCTGAGAGTTTCCCAAAGGGGCTTTTTATTTTGTTAGGAAAACAAATGCTTGTAGCATTACTGGTATTGATATTAATGTTCCAGTTTGCAGTGTTTTATTTGCCAGAGCATTTTGATTAAAATGATTTGTCTTTGATCTTCCTTCTCAAAACGGCTTTGATTTAAAATTCATTTTATGACAGTTTATAACATACAACTAAAATGGTTAAAGTATTTTTTAATCAAACCCACTATGCTGATTATTAATAGGAAAGTGATATTATGAATCTGAATTATTAACAATATTTTTTTAAGGAAGTCTCAGGTCATGTTTTGTTCTCAGGTCATGCTCGGCTCTATAAACTCAAATGGCAAACTATCACAGTTTCTCATGGAGGAGAAACTTAGATTGAAGCTGCTTTGTCTGAATAAGTTTTCTGTCAGAGTGAGTCATAGATAGCAAATATATTGGTTCCTTTCACTGATTCATTCAAATAAGATTAAAGAGAAGAGGATGCTGTAAATCACTTACTTGTTGATCTACTGAACTAGAAAAATAACCACATCATTAACTTCCATCTTAAAAGGTAGGACTAATCTTCTTTAAAGTTTAGTTTGTGCTTGCACCTGCTCTATAAATTTAAGCAACTCATCCCTCAGCTTTATTACCTCCATGACATCCATGGAGGTCCATAATTCCAGAGCACAGATGATTGATGTCCCCCTATTTGGATTCCTTACTATTGCCCAGCATTAGAGATCATCAGAAACTGCCTACACCTGCCTGAAGAGGCAGGCAGGATGGGAGGGGACTGTTTTAAGCCTTTGATTTTTTTTCCATCATGAAGCTTTTCTTTCCCTGTTCTCAGTGAGAACGTTCAGAATTTGTCAAAGCAGCTCTTTCCTACTTATGCTTTTGGGATTGTGTTTGCTGTTTACTGTAATTTGGTTGGCTAGTTTCAATAACATATGCCTCTGCTCTGAGCAATGACTTTGGGAGCTTGAGCACTGGCTGAACATTGGCACACATGTGGACAGGGAATGGAGATGCAGCTCTGATTCTTGGCCCACCAGACTGCACAGGAGGAGTTACTATTTGCTGCTTGCACTGGTCAGCAGACAATTATTTTGGTACTCACTAGTCCTGTGACATCTACCCTTGTACACACAGGCTTTAAAGGAGGCAAAAGAGCAAAAGGAAAAAAAGACGGTAGAAAAGCATTTAAAGAATTAGGATACCAAATTCGGTGTGTGAGTTGGAGCTTTACTCTAATGCTACGATTCTATGACGGCTAGCTGTGCAGTCAGTCACAGAAGTCTGGAGATAGACAAAGATGTGTATGGCTGTCCTTCAGAACGGACAGGGTACATATCTAGAGCCAAAGTCTGCATATTGTTGCTGTATCTGAATTTGCACTTTTTCAGAATGACGAACAGTATTGTCAGAAGATTTGGGAGCCTGAAAACCAAGCGTGGCCAGACAGTATCTATTTCAACAGGAATCAGGACTTAAAGGCCCGAGTTTATTTCAGAATGAGAGTTTGCTTCTCTTACCAGTTTTAAAAGCTCTCCTTTCTGTCTTTTTATAGCTGCCTGAGCTTGTAACACATCAAGTAGATCTTACCCTTCTGCACATTGGTATACTGCCTTCCTCTGGCTCCAGCCATACAATTGGCTATATTTCCAAGTACACGTTGTACCATCATCCTGTCACATTTCCATGGAGGGGTGGATGGTAACAATAATTAGTCTGCAGATTTGACCAATATTTTCTTGGTTTGTTAGGAGGATTCTGTGGTAGGGCCACCTAAGGCCAATGAACAAAAAATAAATGGTGTCAGTAGTGGTTAAAAGATAATTTAAACAATTAACACGAGGAAAAAAAAATGCTGTACACAAACTAGTTTGTAAATTTCAAACCTTCTTAAACAGAAGCAGCTGGTAGCATCCCCATTGTGAATACCAGGCTTTTTTATTGAAAATCAATCATTCGTCCTATGGGAATCCATTAGGAAGTGTTAATCGTAGCAATCTATTGCACCTCACTGATAATTTTTTGCAGCAGTATGATCTCCTGGACTTGTATTTATCAATGATTTAGGATGGCTGGCATCTTTAAAAGACATTAATTATCCGTACTCCTACTGTGTTTAAATTCTTGCATAAAGACATTGTATATTAATCATAATTTTCCTCTGGGATTGCAGGAAACGAACTTGGTATGTTTAGGAGCTGGCTTCGTTTAATGCTAGATGACTGAGCATATTAGCCATAAATAAAAATGCAATGGTAAATACAAGGGGAGGAAGAATTTACAATAACAGTGCAGCCCCAGATGATTTTGTGGCTCCTTTGACAGGGTCTGCATTATGTTCCCCATCCCCATGACATCAGCCCATGGCCTCTCATTTTGTCTCTCCAAAAAAGATTCAGCAGAAGAGCAGGCTATAGCTTGAGTTTTGAGCTTGGATTGGCTCAAAGGAGCTCCTTGAAGAACTGGAAGGCTATAGAGGAGAACTCAAAACATTTGTTTTGAAGAACAATAGGCATTTTATGTCCTGACATATCTTTAGCTTTTACTGTGATCGTAACCTCCATGTGCTTCTCTCTGTCCTTGAATGTGAAGGCAGGGCACCCTTCCAGCTGGGTGGAGAAGGTCATTCTCATCTCCTGCCTGCTCTAGGAGAACAAGAGTGTGTGCTTAGCAAAAAGGCATGTCTGCCTGCTCTCACATATGGGCTGCTTAGGGTTAGGGTTTTAGGTCAGATATTTTTCTGATATGGGGACAACCTGTAGTAGCCTTCCTCTCAGATCCAAGCATGTAACGGAGGATATTAGTACTGACCATTTTATTATATTGGTCCAAATTTGATATTTTAGTATTTGTGCAGATATTTAATATGACTCTTCTAAATACCATATATGCAATCAGAAAGCAGGTGTACTTTTGGGTGAGTACCTAAAAGTTTTCAGGACAGTATTTGGACCTTGGGCATTAGTATGCATTTTAATTTAGTGGGAGAAAGAGTTCCTGTTAGTAAAGTAACACGATTAATTTATCTTGTGGTGTATTTATGCATGAGTCAGAAATGTTTGTCTGAGCAGTCTAAACTAGTTAACTGGGAAGTTTTAACGTTAAAAAACCGTATTACAGATCTCTGTGTTTTCTAAGAAGCTCAAAAGTTTAATGTTCAGCAGTGCTGTGGCTCCAAGGACATTAAACAGTAGATGTATATTTAATAACTTGTTACAGTCTTAATAATAGCTTATGTATGCTATTTCAGCTATGTAATCTGAAGAAAATAGCTTGTTGAGGAAGGGAAACTCTTCACAGCACAAATCTGTAATGTGTCATTTATCTTGTTTTATCTTGATAAATGTGACATTTATCTTTGTTATCTTGCTCGTTATCTTGTTTGTAGTAAGCAAAGAGATACCTTGTGGGTCTTTCTCACTGTTAGAAAGCTTATTTGAAGATTTATAATGAACCTTTAACTTACTACTTTACTATGCAGACATAAATATTTCTTTAAGAATGTCAGTAGTCAGGTGTGTTTGGAAAGATTTCTCTTCCTGAAAAACTGTGTATTTAACTGATTTGTGTCTGTTCAAAAGTCCAGAAACACACAGCTGTACATCAGGCCCTGTTGGTGAGGTAAGTGCTTGCACATATTTTAATTAGAATAAAGAATGCTTTTCCAGTTGTCATGTAATAGGCAAGTCAAGTTCTGTTGAATAAATGCAGTGTATTTTTGGCTTCACTGTACAGTTGTGAAAGGGTTAGGAGACTAAGCACGTCCTCTAGGGAGGGCTATTAAATCATGTTTTTCACTCAGGATCCACAGCCTATCTGCTGATGGAAATGAATTTATTAATGCTCCCTTTCTTTCAAAAAACAATAAGTCTTAGACCTTAAACCCACAGCTGATTTCCCTGCCCACTCTTTATGCAACAGGGTATTTGCAACAAATGCTCCTAACAATGAGAAGACTAAGGTTTGCCCTGAAGAGGTAACACATTTCCCATCTCTTTTGTATGCTACATCAGGCTGTGGAGTAGCTAAAACTGCTAATGCTGTGCTGTCCGGTGGTTATGGCACACTCCTGCTCCTGAAACACCTCATATACTTTATGCAATGGATGTTGCACAAAGGAACAATACAATATTATGTTAAACAGGCAGTGAGCAAGATTGGTGCTTGTGTATGAAGATAGTGAAAATTCTTGGAGATTTCTTCACTAGTATTCAGGTGCTGGCCTCACCAGCATCACATCCAGAAGTACACCCTCATCCCCAACCTCTGCTACAATATTTACACCCTTACAGTGAACTCATTAGCCTCCCCTTTCACCTCATCCTGTATGGTTCTCACTGAATCCCCATGCATATTCCATATGCAGTATTTAATTTCATAGGCATGGTCCAGATGCTTTGGTCAAGAGAATCTTGGTATCTATAAAGATCATTTGTTTGAGTGGGTCTAGACTTACAAGTTGGACATCTTCATCATCATTATCTTCTATTCTGGCAATCTATGTGTCATCCACACATTTTACCAGCAATAATATTGTGTATTATTTGAGCACATTAATAAAACATTATTAAATTAATCCCTGCAAAAGGATCATCCTGTTAGAATATTCCTCACTTCAATATGACTTTCCATTGACAGCTGTATTTGGGCATCTGCCAATTAGTGAGCTCTTAATCCACTTATTGTGTTCTCTATTGGTTTATAAGACACTAATTTTGTAATAAGACTCAGACGTGGTACTAAATCAAACACCTTAGGAAATGCAAAATTTACTGATTACTTTTGTCAAATAAGTTAGAAATCTCATCAAAGAAAACCATAGATACAGTCATCCTTTGGGCTGAGCTACAGAACCTGAATCAAAACATTTGAACAAAAAAGTACTCATATATTTCTTTAGGGCTAATTTCATTGAGGGAATTTAAAACTGGAAGCCAGAACTGCAACCCATTTGCAGCCTACTTTCAGGTAAATTTATGAAAAGTGAATTAGTATCAGGTGTAGCATCTTCAGTGGAAGGGAATGAAGGTACCTCTTCTTGCTCCTTTCTTGCTGGCAGTTTCTTCCTTGAATACCTTACTCAAATTGTTTATAATAGGTTGTGAGAGAGGTCTTAGTGCACTGCTATTGGCCAGAAGGAATGGTGAAGCTTGGGTGCCAGTTCAAGCCTGCTGCTCCAGACATAGATTTTTTTAAAAAGCGCTGGTTCTTCCTTATCCTCTGAAAGCTTCAGGAGAAGACAAATGAATTTCCTAAAGGAAATAGGTGTAATAAAGTGCCTAAGTTCTTCTCTCCTCTCCTTCCATCTCTGTTTTTGAATGGTTGGTTTAGATTTCTCCCATTCTGACCTTTATGCAAAACCATTTTTTGGTACCTGAAAGGGTATCTGCACAGACTGTTGCCTCCTGATACGCACACGCTCTGCCTCAGTCTAAGCCTTGTAAATGTTGATCTTCATAGGTTAAGCTACCATTTTAGCATGGCACTCTGCTAGAGTCAATACAGTTTTCCTCTTCAGAGGAAGCAACATTATACTGTACTTAGCAGCCATTTCTATTCCCAGCTCCACGGCCAGAAGTGAAAATAATAAACTCTGAGGTCTTCAGCTGAAGCCATGCTTTCAGGACTGCAGTGCTTTTGTGGCTTTAAGTACCAGTATTTGGGAAGGAAATATCCACCTTGAAATAGAAGGAAACAGAAGGAAAATCCACCTTGAAAGTTGTCGTGGTTTCAGCTGGGACAGAGTTAATTTTCTCCCTCGTAGCTGGTGCAGTGCTGTGTTTTGGCTTTAGTCTGAGAATAGTGATAACACAGCGATGTTTTAGTTGTTGCTCAGTTGCGCTTACCCTGATCAGGGAGTTTTCAGTCTCTCATGCTCTACCAGCGAGGAGAGGCACAAGAAGCCGGGAAGGAGCAGAGACAGGACACCTGACCCAAAGTAGCCAAATGGGCATTCCATACCACAGCATGTCATGCCCAGTATATAAACTGGAGGGTTTCACCCAGGAGGAACAGATCACTGCTCAACGATGGGCTGGGTATTGGTTAGTGGGTAGTGAGCAATTGCATTGTGCATCACTGGGTTTATTGGTTTTTATATTTTTCCTTTCCCCTTTTAGTTTTATGTTCTCTCCCCTTGTTATTTCCCTTAACATTATTATTGTTATTATTATGAGTAGTATGATATTATACTTCAGTTATTAAACTGTTCTTCTCTCAACCCATGGGGTTTACATTCTTTCAGTTCTCCTCCCCATTCCACTGGGGAGGGAAAACGTGGCGGGGGGGGGGGTGAGCAAGCGGCTGCATGGTATTGAGTTACCGGCTGGGTTTAAACCAGGACAAAAAGTGTAATATGAGATCACTTAAACTAATATCACATTAAACTTTTTTTTTTTCTTTTCTAATCTGTCTTACTTCAACAGGTGCCTACAAACTGAGAACAGTAGCGGCACCAATCTTATAAATATTAATAGGCCAAAAAAAAATTTAAGGATGTTCTTTACTAATACTGATATTACACAAAATAACAGCATGCAAGGAAAATAATGTAAACTTTTGGGAATGATAACATTCTGTCATCGCAGATCTATCCAGACATCTATATCACAATTTTAAAATACCATAATTCTCTTATATCTGCATCAGGCAGTTTTATGAGCTTTAGGGTAATTTAACTGTGCAGGTGTTGAAAGATTTAGAGTTACTGTCATCAGCCATTCCTTCAAGTAATCATTGCTACTAGAGGAAATGGGAGAAAATGGATTTAAAAATCATGATCTTGACAAATCGGAGTAATGGTCTGAAAAGCCTATGTTGTAGTTCAGTAAAAATAAGAACAAAAACTATACTTAGATGAACGTAAGAGCAGCACACAAGACAGGAAAATGTAACTAGGTAGAAGTTCCAAAGGAAAGGATCAAGAGTTTTATTATAAATATATATATATAAATAAATATAAATATACCTATAAATATAAATATATGTTTGTGTAAATATATCTGTGCAAAGCATTCAACACTGTCCTGCATGACATCCTTGTTTCTAAACTGGAGAGACATCAATTTGACAGGTGGACCACTCAGTGGATAAAGAACTGGCTGGATGGCTGCAAGCAAACAGTTGTGGTCAATGTCTCAATGTCCAGCTGGAGACCAGTAACGAGTGGTGTCCCTCAGGGGTCTGTGTTGGGACCAAGCTTGTTCAACGTCTTTGTCGCTGACATGGACAGTGGGATTGAGTCCGCCCTCAGCAAGTTTGCCGATGACACCAAGCTGTGTGGTTCAGTTGATACGCTGGAGGGAAGGAATGCCATCCAGAGGGACCTTGACACGCTTGTGAGGTGGGCTGATGCCAACCTCATGAAGTTTAACCATGCCAAGTGCAAGGTCCTACACCTGGGTCGGAGCAATCCCAGGCACAGCTACAGGTTGGGCAGAGAAGAGATTCAGAGCAGCCCTGCAGAGAAGGACTTGGGGGTGTTGGTCGATGAGAAACTTAATATGAGCCAGCAGTGTGTGCTCGCAGGCCAGAAAGCCAACCATATCCAGGGCTGCATCAAAAGGAGCGTGACCAGCAGGTCGAAGGAGGTGATCCAGCCCCTCTACTCTGCTCTTGTGAGACCTTACCTGGAGTATTGTGTGCAGTTCTGGTGTGCTCAACATAAAAAGGACATGGAACTGTTGGAACAAGTCCAGAGAAGGGCCACGAGGATGATCAGGGGACTGGAGCACCTCCCATATGAGGACAGACTGAGAAAGTTGGGGCTGTTCAGCCTGGAGAAGAGAAGGCTGCGTGGAGACCTCATAGCAGCCTTCCAGTATCTGAAGGGGCCCTACAATGATGTTGAAGAAGGACTCTTCATTAGGGATTGTAGTGATAGAACAAGGGGTAATCGGTTTAAACTTAAACAGGGGAAATTTAGGTTAGATATAAGGAGGAAGTTCTTTACTGTTAAGGTGGTGAGGCACTGGAATGGGTTTCCCAGGGAAGTGGTGAATGCTTCATCCCTGACAGTGTTCAAGGCCAGGTTGGACAGAGCCTTGGGGGACATGGTTTAGTGTGAGGTGTCCCTGCCCATGGCAGGGGGGTTGGAACTAGATGATCTTAAGGTCCTTTCCAACCCAAACTATTCTACAATTCTATGATTCTATAATTCTATAAATATGAATATAAATACAAACATTGCCATATGGGGTAAGGTCAGAGGTCCACCTAGACCGGTATCTTATTTCTGACAGTGAAAAACATTTCATGCTTAGGTAAAGACTACAAGCAACAGGAAGGGCAGAGTGCCACCTCTCCTGATGAACTCTTTGCCCTTATGGCAACTCTGATTAAGAGCTTACTGAAGCAGAGTCACAGTTCCATATATTATTTTAGAATACCTTAGTCGATCTTCCATGATTAATTAAAAAAATTTCTGGACCTACTCATATTTGTACAATCCAAATTATCCTGTGGCAAAAAGTTTCACAATTTAATTGTGTATGGCACAAACTTTGTTTCCTTTTGCTTGTGTTAAATCTGCTGCCTACAATTTCAATATATACTCCTTATATATTATGCAAAATAATACATGTTTCTTATTTATGTTTTCCATAACATTTTTTTTAATTTAAAAATAATTTTATAAACGTTGATTATGTTTTTCTAAATCGTAAGAAGGCCTCTACTCTAGGAAATCTGTCCTCAGAGGCCATCACATGCTTTTAATAATCTTTGATAATTCTTGCCAAATTTTTCAGTGCCTCTTCTGATTCTACTTTACCAGTTTCTGATATCTGTAATTTCTGATATCTGCTGTATAATTTCTGATGTGTGGTGACCAGAATTACACATAGCATTTGAGACCTAAATGCCCAAGGATTTTATTCAGTGATCTTTCCCTTTTGAGACAAAGAGGCACAAAATGAAATACAAACCTTTGAAAATAAGTAGAATCAGTTTTAAGTAATGTTAAGTTTGATGGCTTTGTAACAGTAGCAATGGAAAATTACTGAGGTGCATGATTCACACAGAAAAAAAAAATAGGGTGTGACTAAAGAACATACTGAGTATTCTTGTATAAGATAAACCATTGTAGCTGACATAGTTTTAGGTCCTTATGACCTTAGTACAAAACAAGTGTAAGAAAAACAGGATAGAAAACAGGATGTAATAATAAGGTGTATCTAAACAGGATGTTCTAATAAGGTATATCTGGGAATAGCAGGTGTCCGGGATGGGCTGCAGTTAAACTAACTGATAAGCAGAAGGACAGGATGATTGCTATGTCTGTACTGTTAACGAACCAATTAAGCTCGTATAAACATCTACTGTATCTGCTTTAAAGGCTGCCAGAAGTGGTGAAGGGTTAGGGTTAGGAAGAAGTAGTAAACAATCCCCAAAGACCCCCACCACAATTTTGTACGCATGTGGGGAAACTTTCTGTAAGAATGACGTAATACATAAGTAGCCTCATGAATATGCATGTATGTACATAATGAATATACTTAGTGACTACATAAGGATGGCTTGTTTAGCAGTTCGGAGCTACACATTAGGAGGAGCTATCCCCTGTGTCTCCTGGTGCCGCAATAAAAAATACCTGCTTGTCAACTTGAAAACTTTGTTGTCAAGTCTGTTCCTGGAGTTTTCTCCGAATCACTTTCTTAAAAAGTTTCATATATTCTAATTGGTTTTGTGTCTTCTGTTGAGTATTGGGCTAACAGTTTCACAGAATTGTTTGCAGTAGCTCTGAAGTCCCATTTCTGAGTAATAAAATCTTACTGAAATCCTGTTATTGTACATATAGAATTAAAATTACATATTAAAATTAATGTTCCCTTCATGGGATTTATTTTGCATTTATTGATTCAGAATTTCTCCTGAAATCTTTTCTTGTTTTACCATTAGATCCTTCTTCAGCTATTTTCAGCCACTTTAGCTGTGACTAACCTGAATATGGCAGCTAATATTGCACCCCAAGTGTTAGCTCATCTCTGACTTAGAAGTAGAACTGTATATTTACATCAGGCTGTCTATGTGCACAGCCACTCAGAATATAAGTATCTATGTGTAAGGATACCTGATTTGTGATTACCCAGCTGACATGTATGCACATAAATCAGGTAGTCACAAAGATCTGTGTTTGCCCATTGCTGAAAATCTGGTCATCAGTGAATTAAATGCCATTCTAGTTAAAAAACATAGCTTCATGCTGCACAACCACTGTGTGTATATAATGCAATCTATTAGTCCCAGGGCTGAAAAAAAGTCAGTCCTAATGTCTGCATTGGTGCTACTGGTGTAAAATTCTTCTCAAAAGCTTAATAGATTGCTGTGGAACAGAGTTTATAAACTGATGAATGGCCACAACAGTATTTTGGACTTTGTAAAGTTTTCATACAAGGCTGAACTGATTAAAAAACCCAAACCAAACCAAAATCTTACAGGCAGTGTTGCTGGGCACATTCTTTGTGAACAACTGTGATTTTCCTTTTTGCGATTTTGTAACTATGAAAAATTTACTCTAAAGTGTATTTTTTATTACCCCAAATGTTAAACTTCAGCAGAAAACTAGGAAAATAATTTTCAAAATTAGGTGTGCCCAATTAGGTGTGAATTAGCTGAATGCCTGTTTGCACACCCAATTGGCACATTAAATTTGTAATGGTTTCTTATTCATTTTGGGTAATTGTGCATGCAAATGAACAGGTAGTCATGTAACCTATAATTTCCAAAAGTAATTGGCATATTTCCATTTGTAATTACTTTCTTTGTAAATGAAACTCAAATTTTGACTACCTTAAGGTTCATCAAGCACATGAACTTTGGTCCTTCCAACAGGAAATGGAGTTAGGTGGTCCACTGACAAAATGGAGTTCACCTCAAAAATAGGGAATTATCTGTCCAACCTAGATTATCCTAAAATGTTCTCTTGCTGACTGTCCTGGGTTCAGCAGTAGCAGTCATTTTTTCTCCTTCTTAGTAGCTGGTGCAGCGCTGTGGTTTTGACTTTCGGCCTGGGAACAGCGCTGATAACACTGATGTTTTTAGTTACTGCTCACATGTTTAGTCTGAACAAGGACTTTCTGAGTCTCATGCTCTGCCAGGGAGGAGGGGAAGCCGGGAGGAAGCAGAGACAGGACACCTGACCCAAACTGACCAAAGAGGTATTCCATGCCACAGCACGTCATGCCCAGGATGTAAACTGAGAGTTACTGGGAAGGGCTGGTTCACTGCTAGGTTGGGCTAGGTATCAATATCAGTCGGGGGGTGGTATTGGATTCTCTTCCCTTGTTATTTTCCTTATCATTATTATTATTGGTGGTAGCAGCAGTGATTTGTGTTCTACCTTAGTTACTGGACTGTTCTTATCTCAATCCATGGGAGCTGCATTCTTTTCAATTCTCCTCCCCATCACCCCGGGAGCTGGGGAAGGGAAAGAAGGTGGGGAAGTGCGAAAGAGACTGCGTGGCTGATTTATGGCTGGCTGGGTTTAAACCACAATGCTGACCTAGGAAGGGGGGTTCCAGCCTGGATCAGTACTGATAGGTAACAAGATCCCAGCTAAATGTAAGCCACAAGGATCTAGATATAAAATGATCATTCTTAGTAGCCACTAAGTTACTAGGATTTTTTTTTAGAAATGGGAATAGCTGGCCAGCCCGTCAAAGGTTTCTATACTACATACCATAAACACTTATATAGTCATCTATATATTAACATAAGAAACTTAATCTCATCACTGTCATGAAGTAACTGGCATAACAGAGATGGGATAACTCATATGACTGGAAAATGAATAGAGTATGCTCAAGAAAGACAAAGAAGACAGGAAAAAGTATTATATTGTATATGCAAAATAACACGCTTAGTGGTTGGAATCATTGTGTATGCCACAAGGGTAACAGTTAAAGAGATGATGGAATAAAGTGCGCAGGTGTGTTGACAGAGCTTGGTAATTTGGTCTGAAAAACAAATCTTAATGGCAACACGGATAGGAGTAATTGGCAAAACAGAAATAGGATGAAATACCAGATCTTTGAGACAGAATGTGGGATTTATGGTGGACCACAAGCTGAACATAAGTTAGCAAGGTTGTATAGCTGTGAACATCATGTCTGGGATGTATACTCAGAAGCACAGCCCACGGGATTTCTATTCCTCTCAGACCAGTATTGCTAAGCTGGGTTGCTTTGGTCATTACATTTTGAAAAAGATATGAAGTGACCAGAGAGAGTCCAGGAGAATCTCTACAAAAGCTGACCTTTGGGGAAATACTAAAAAAACTAGACCTGGGTAAGGTACAGAATAGGAAATGGTTGGAACACTTAAGTCTGTTACAAAGAATAAGCAGATAAACTATTTTCCAAATCTTTGGTAGATAAAGAAACAGCAATAGGCTTTGTTTTCAGCAAGAAAAGGTCAAGTTAGATATTAGGAAACACATTCTACTTGTAAGGTAATGTGACAATGCCAGTCAAAAATATAGCTTTGTGCTGTATGAGAAGACATCTGCAGAGATTGTAAAATCTTAATTGCTGGAGATATTAAAAACAGTTTAGCCATATGTGTTTCATGAACAACACAGCAATAATTGATCCTGCCAGAGTTGAGCTAACTGATATTTTCAGGGTTGCTCCCAGCTGTTCTTTATATAATCCTACTATTTTATGGTTGTATTTAAAATTATGTATTTTTAGTAATTGTTTAGGCTTTTACAAAAACAGAATTGAAAAACATAGGATTGCTATATCAGATCAAACCACTGGCTCATCATATCTTACCATCTGTGTCTTGCCCTAATTAATATCTCAGGTTTTAAAAAACAAGTTAAAAATCCTGCCATGCACCTGGACTATTCAGCATGATGCTGTATCCTTTTTGGGTATCAACAGGATTTCTCTCCGACCTCTTTTAATGGATATGTTTCTATATCTAATAGTTTATTATCTGTACTTCAGATACATCATTGTTCTAATAATATAATTCACTCTTTTCATAAAATAAGTCCATAATATTTCATTTAAGGGGCTTAAAAAAAAAAAACAGTCCACAAATCAATGTGAATCTGCAAGAGATTTAATTAGGTACTAATGGGGCAGACCAGGAGTCATGATGGTTTTGCATGCAAAGACAGAAATAGAAAATACTTTGATTGTTATATTGCTCCTTTCTTTCAAGAACAGCCCACCATTTTAATCTTTGGCTCTTTGTTACTTGGTGATGGTCCTTTGTCTACAGCTAAGATCATAGCAGTTTGCGGAATCAAATCCATCTGCTGAATGGGATATGAATGCATCGTAGTTATGCTGCCGACCTTTTTGTCAAGAACATAAATACATGCTCTAAGACACAGAAGAACTGGTTGTAATATCAGGATTTCTTTTGTAAATTTTTCAATTTACTGAAGAGCTACGTTTTAAAATAACTATTGGTCCATGTAAAAAAAATGATGCACAGATGGAAGGAATCACTTCAACAGGCCTGTTTCTGGAGAAGCTGCATCTACCATACTGTTAATGGATAGCTGATTAATCAGTGAGCTGGCTGGAAACCTGTGTTTAGTTCAGTTTCCAGATCTCTCATAGACTTAGAATCATAGAATCATAGAAAAGTTAGGGTTGGAAAGGACCTTAAGATCATCAAGTTCCAACCCCCCTGCCACGGGCAGGGACACCTTACGCTAAATCGTATCACCCAAGGCCTCGTCCAACCTGGTCTTGAACGCTGCCAGGGATGGAGCATTCACAACCTCCCTGGGCAACCTATTCCAGTGACTCACCACACTAACAGGAAAGAATTTCCTTCTTATATCCAATCTAAACTTCCCCTGTTTAAGTTTTAACCCGTTACCCCTTGTCCTATCACTACAGTCTCTAATGAAGAGTCCCTCTCCAGCATCCCTATGGGCCCCCTTCAGATACTGGAAGGCTGCTATGAGGTGTCCACACAGCCTTCTCTTCTCCAGGCTGAAGAGCCCCAACTTCCTCAGCCTGTCCTCATACGGGAGGTGCTCCAGTCTCCTGATCATCCTCATGGCCCTTCTCTGGACTTGTTCCAACAGTTCCATGTCCTTTTTATGTTGAGGACACCAGAACTGCACACAATACTCCAGGTGAGGTCTCACAAGAGCAGAGTAGAGGGGCAGGATCACCTCCTTCGACCTGCTGGTCACACTCCTTTTGATGCAGCCCAGGATACGGTTGGCTTTCTGGCCTGCGAGCACACACTGCTGGCTCATATTAAGTTTCTCATCGACCAACACCCCCAAGTCCTTCTCCGCAGGGCTGCTCTGAATCTCTTCTCTGCCCAACCTGTAGCTGTGCCTGGGATTGCTCCGACCCAGGTGTAGGACCTTGCACTTGGCATGGTTAAACTTCATGAGGTTGGCATCAGCCCACCTCACAAGCGTGTCAAGGTCCCTCTGGATGGCATTCCTTCCCTCCAGCCTATCAACTGAACCACACAGCTTGGTGTCATCGGCAAACTTGCTGAGGGTGGACTCAATCCCACTGTCCATGTCAGCGACAAAGATGTTAAACAAGACCGGTCCCAACACCGATCCCTGAGGGACGCCACTCGGTACTGGTCTCCAGCTGGACATTGAGCCATTGACGACAACTCTTTGTGCATGGCCATCCAGCCAGTTCTTTATCCACCGAACTTGCATGACCTTGGGTAAATTACTCTTGCTAGATCCTTGAAGGAACAACCATTGTGCCATTTTATGCACTCACAACCCCTGTGCAAGGAGTAGAAAGCCATTTAGCCCAGCTTTGTATGACCTTGCTGATTTACTATGGTCTGAACTGACCCTGCATTACTTAGCTACCCAAAGCAGGACCAGAGCTTGCATTTAAGTTAGGGGAATCACAGGGCAGTTCTGGTTAGAAGGAAGCTCTGCAGGTGATCTGGTCTTACTTCCCGCACAGAACTGAACTGCTGTTACAGTGTTTGGTTAGGAAGTGACTGGGCAAGTGAAATTTTGAAAATCTCTGAGGATGGAGCTTCCACAGCCTCTATGGGCACCTCTTCAGATGCTTGCCGCTCTGATGGTGAATTTTTTTTCTCTTGCTGGAACTTGTGACCATTGCACCCCCAGAAGAACCTGGTTTGTCCTTTTCTGTAACCACACTTTAGGTTGTTGAAAATTGCAGCTAGTCTTCAACCTTAACCTTCTCTTCTACAGGCTCAAGCCCACCTGTTCCCTCAGCCTTTCTGCATGTACTGTAAACCACTAATCATGCTACTGGCCCTCATCTGGCCTGTCTGCAGGTCACATCACTTGTACTGGAGTGGCAAAACTGGAGGCAGGGCACCACATAATTCTCACAAGTGCCAAGTAGAGGGGAATAATAATTTTCCCAACCTGCTTACTTTACTTCTGTTAATGCAGCACAACATGCTGTCAGCCTTCATTGCTGGAAGGATGCACTGCTGCCTCAAGTTTCATAGAATCCCAGAATGCTTTGGGTTGGAAGGGCTTCAATCTCCCTGCCAGGGACAGAGGAAACCTTCACTACACCAGGTTGCTCAAAGCCCCATCCAACCCAGTTTTGAACACTTGCAGGGATGGAGCAAGGTTAACTGGTTTCCTACCATAACCACCATGGTTTTTCTGCAGAAGCATTACACAGCCAATCACTAGCCTGTAGTGTTGTATGTTATTTTTTCTACCCAGAGGCACTAAAACCACTATTTGTTGAAGTCTGAATCATTGAACACAACTTTGAGCTATTTTCTCATCCAGAAAGTGATTCACCTACCTCATAGTCATACAATCCATCTCCCCATATCTTACAGAGATTTGTTTTAATTTGTTTTCTGTATTCCTAGTCCCATTGTTAAAATTTTTCTCACTGACTGAATGATAATAAAAATACACAGGGGAAACAAGCTTTCTCTTTTCATTCAGTAATAAAGAGGATTTATTTTAGTGTTTGAATATGCTATCAAGCAGAAGATGTTCTGGAAAATGTCAATAGCACAAATACTGCAATTTTATTGCAGTGAGAGAGGAATACTGGGACAGGCTGACTGTGGAGTAGATAGTGTCTACCTTAGCTAGTGCCAGGAGGCACTACCAGGGATGGACTATGGCGTCAGTGGCTGAAAGGATGACAGAGCAGTGCTTAGCATCTGCACAGGAAGTCTAATTCTGGGGACTATGAACATCCTGCCGTGTACTAAATGCAGCAGAATAATTATTCCACAAACTGCAAGTGGATGCCAAAGATTAACTGTCCCAGCCATCTCATCTATTTCTTGCTTGCTGCCCTCCCTTCTTGTAGGTCAGTTATCATTTTGTGCAGTTTACTGGCTCTGCATTAAACTCCCATTGACATGATTCTAGCAGGAGTTAGCACATTCAATTTCTTTGAAGAAGAAATGCTGAAAACATATACATGCAGTTCATTAAATTTTGTTCTTCTCATTAGAGTTTTATTAAGCATATTTATTTGACTCCTACTGCTATTTATCCTGCTTCCTCTGGATCATGCATTTACTGGAGTCAAGCATTAACATTATCGATCAAATCAATTAATGCCATTGATCAAATTTTCAGTGCTATTCCTACTGTATCTTTAATTCAGTAAGAGTTCTGACCTCAAGAATAAATCAGATTTAAGAGCAATGGCCCATTCACTCTAAATAAAAATTAAATATTTGCTATAAATGAGTAATTTCAACACAGCTTGTACAATTTTTTGAGCATATTTCTATCCCTCTATAATGAAGAAAGCTTTTATTTAGAGAGCGCAATGAAGTAGTTTTCCTGTATGAAGGACAGAACTCTAAAGAATCATGTTAGGAGAGAGAACATGTAAAAGCACAGCTGCCTGAAGCAAAAGGCAAAAGGAGACAACCATTAAGTAATTGGACTAACCTCTATTTGGCCTTTTTCAGCTGAAAGAGATTTATTTTGATAACATGCTGTTTGTTTTCTTCTAGGTTTGCACACAATGTAGAAGCTTTTCTCAAAGACTGAAAAAGAAACTGAAGCCTGCATCTCAGCAGAAGTCCCTGACTGGGTGATACAATAATACATCTTTCAGTAACATGGAATCTGGAACAAGGTTGTCCCAGAAGCCATAACCTGAATAATAGACAAATGGAGATATTGTCTTATACACAACTTTTTTCTGAATTGCAGCTGCAAGGGCAACCTGGGGAGGAAATAAGGAAGAAAGCTTCTCTCACTTTACTTGAAAATGGATTTACTGAAGAAAAAATATGTCTTTTAAAGTAGAATGAAACATCAGAATCAATGGCTTTGCAAAATAGAAAAAGTAAAAAAAAACTTTAATTAAAATAAAATATATATTCCATTTAAATTTTCACTGAGATCTAAAAAATGTGATTGTGCTTAAATTGACTATATTTAGCCTAATTAAAAAAAAGCCCCAAAGTTATTTTAAAGCAGATTTTTTTGTTTGTTTTGTTTTGTTAGAAAAGATCAAAACTGTTAGGTTTGGCAATTTTGAAAGTTAAAACCCCTGATATTTTCTTCTGTTAGCTTATTGTACAAATATGTAATTGAAAAATTCTGTAACAAACATACATTTGCTAGCAGTTGTATGAAGCTCTTTTTTTTTTTTTTTAAGAGTCTCTATCTTAATTTATCTAGACTCTGCATTTTTTGCTTGAGGAGAACTTCAGCAAGGACACAGAGCATTTTCCATTTCTGTGGACAAGGTGTATCAGGGTTTCCTTAGTCTGCTCTGAACATGGGTCTAATGGGAGAATGGTACAGCCTTCATGTGTATGCACGCAAAACACCCAACCCAGCCATAGCAACTGCATATATTGTTGAGATGAGGAGGAGGTTGGGGGCCAAGGGCTGGCTACCTGACGTTTGATTTGAAAGGGACCAAAGCACTGGCTATGTGAAACAGCAGGAACAGATGGCAAAGATAATATTGTTATTTTGACTCAGAAGAAGCAAGTAGGAATTAAGCTGGTTCACTGCTAATATTAAAAAATGTTTGTCTTTCATTCATTTACTTATGTAGTTGGGCTCATTTCTTTAAGTCATGCATTTAGCAGCTATTACTTTCAGCTCAGACTTTGCAATGAATTTTACTAAGGGCTATATTTTACAACCATCTGGAGCTTGAAAGTATAACAGAATGTGAGCCTCTGCTCATTTAGAGCATCTTTCTGGAGCGCACAACCTAATGTTTCCGTATCTGTACTATCTACACAGTAGGAACAAAATAGAATTTTATTTAATTTGTTGGCCTGGGACCAGCTTTGCTAAAGCATCTTCTCTCTCAGGTCAATCTGTTACTGCTGTGATCGGAAAGAGACATTTTCCACCCTTTGCCTCTGAACAGCCCAACTGCTCACAGAGGACTGCAGTCAGCAGCCTGCCTGGCAGGATCCTACCTTCCAGAGATGAGTGGGGTGATGGACATGGTAAATGAAGCACAACCTTTCTTCCATGCTGAACCACTACCCAGTGCACTTTCACATATATCTCCAAACTCCTGGTGGCTAGTTACAGACTCAGCAGCTTTGAAACAGTGTCAGGACAAAGAGCTTGCCCAAATACCCGTCAAAGCATTGAGGGAGTCAGAATTTAATACGAAACTAGGACAGAAAGTGTAATTACTGTCCCAATATCATGAGAATAACTGCAGAATAAAACCCTTTTCATAAACATATGAAATTCTATCTTAAAACTAGCTAGGAATTTTTTCCCCCTTTCATGGCATGACCCCTGGAAAGGATGTTTCAGATCCTTATTCTAATGCTGTTTAAGGTTGCTAATTTCAGTTACCTATGGACAGTTGCTAAGCAGATGTCCTCAAGATTTCAGTGCTGTCAGAAGTTTAAGTGTTTAACAGTGAAAAAAGTTTTGTATGTCTGCTTCATCTCTTTCACAGTCCCATCCTCTTCATTGAGAAAATGATCATTTCACCACATAAAATAGTTTCATCAAACTAGTGTATTTTGCTTAGCTAAAGTTCCTGCTCGATTTGGCTAGGATGGGATTTCTATGAGAAGTTATGGTTTTGGATCCAAAAGATTATAAAAGATCTAGATTGATAGAAAATATCAGAGATTTAGGTATAACACTGAGAAATTTAATTAAATCTGCTAGTATTTTTTCCACTCTGCATCATTTCTGATGACACTTGATCACCAGAAAATGTCCCACTCTGGTTTTACACTGAAGATCCAGTGCTGGACTAACTGCAAAGAACACAGAATGTAAGCAGCTCCTAGAATAAAATCACTGTTAGAAGCTAAGTTTAAGATTTACAGTTCCTTTCCCTCAAATTTTGCGTGGAACTTCAGATCAGAAAAAACAATAGCGGAACAATGTAATTAAAATATCAGAAATGTTACAAATAGCACAGTTTCAGACAATACAGTGTCCTATTGCCAAATCACAGATAAGCCTGAAGGAAATCATATAGACTCTTTTGGTAGAACATGAGGCAACATTTGAGCTTAAATTATAAAAAATATTTCTTTAGCCCTGAGGTTAGTTATGAAACAAAATCAAATGTAACCACCAATGAATATAGACACACTAAACAAGTGTCCTTATGCCCTGCATGGAAGTGCTTTGATGTAGGTACAACAGAGAGATCTCTGTCTCTCTGGTGGTTTCTTACCTGATGTATTAGGGAGTGAAAATGTGGAGTTTTAGATAAATGAGGGCAAGCAGGATTTTCCGTAGTTTTGGGATTTTGTTAGTCTCTTTGCCCAAAAGTACCTTAGTAATACCATCTCCATACAATTTTCAACCAGGAGAACCAAGAATAGCAGGTTCTCACTTAGAGCTTTGTACCACATATAATCCAGATGGCAGTGATAACATTTCACTCTCCATCCTCTTTCATGTTTTGGGCTGCAGAAGGAATCACTGAGGCATGAAGAGAGTGAATTGGTCACTTGGCAGGAATCAAACATAGTTCTTTTTTGCCTACCGTGTGCCTTCACTTTTCTCCCAGAATACCACTACTGACATAATTTTTGCTTCTCTAGAGCTAAAGATATCTCATTCCCCACCTAAATGCTAAGCAACTAGAAGTTACAGAATAATCTGCTATCCTGAGCCTTGACACTAGAGGCAATAGGCCATTTCAACTTTTTTTGCTGTTGCTGTGAGTAAGGTTGCAAAAAAAAAGGCTCCACAAGAAGTTAAGGAGCTGGAGGTTAACAGCTGATGCCAGGAAGCAGCACTGAATTGCTTGACTGTTCAATGATTTATAGAGTTGCAAGCCTAAAGAGTTTTTTTTTCAGGTAATGTCACATGCATAACATTTTGGGAGAGAATAAACCAGAGGAAGATCCTTACTAAAATTCTGAGAGGGTCTCATTGGATTAAATTTGCCTTGTTTTTATTTTCTTTTTTCTTCTCTCATCAGAAAAGAAAAAAGACTGTTCACAGCTGGTGACTCCCTATTTTTACACTGTTTGAATGGATATTTTTTACAATGTACCTAGGACATTACTTGTTGAATTATTTATTTTTCAACAGAGGACATGAAGACACAGTGACCCCAGTTTTCACTTGTGAAAGGCTCTTCACAAATAGCTACTTTGAAAGCCAGTGCAGCACATAGGTGAGATTCCCCAGGTATGTTTAATTACTTAAGTTGACTTTCATCCTATTTTCCCAACAGGCTTAGCAATTTTAATGGAGAATTCTTATGGGACACTGTGGCAAACATAGTGTCTCTTTTTTTCTCTGAATAACGTGCTGTTTTCTCTCATTTTGAAAATATTTTATCTAGTTTCATGAAGTGGAAAAGGATAGGTTCATATTTTGAGAACTCATATTGGATTTGAATTTCATCATAGCGAATAACTGAATATTATATGTTAGGAAGGATGTACTGAAAATCCACTAAGGGGAAATTGATCTGAATGATGTGACAAGGATGAAAGAAATGCTTTTCCAGCAAATTATTTCAATGTTCAAATTGCCCTGTCCCCAGGAGTTGAAATCTTAAGTGCACAAACAAATTTGGGAGACTTTCCAGCAAACAGTAGCTAGGTTTTAATACAGTAGGTCATGTATTCTGGGACAAGTGATATTTACTGTCATAATGTTAAATCTGAAGCAAAGATGTTGATATTAGGAGAAAGAACGGTGTCACAGAAACATAGAATAGTTAGGGTTGGGAAGGACCTTAAGATCATCTAGTTCCAACCCGCCTTGCCATGTGCAGGGACACAACACACTAAACCATGTCACCCAAGACACTGTCCAACCCAGCCAGAAGTTGAATGTTTTATATTTTTTTTCTACAAGGAGCAGAAAGTCACCAGGAAATAAAAAAAAAAAGGCATATTTGCTTATATTTGTGTTATAACTTGCTCTTTCATCTATAGGAAGCTGCATCAGTACTTTTGCCTAGATGCATTTTTTTTATGTATGTCCTCATAGCTGAATCATACAGATCATCAGTCCCTCAAACATTAATCTTCATTCTCATGCTTTTTCATTTCCAAATTATTAACTATCAGGTCGAAGTGCCTCTATGAACAACTTTCTACTCTTTAGTCCTCAGTTTCATCCCTCCCTGTTATTCCAGTCTTGAAGATCATCTAGTTCTTTCCTATCCTCCCTGAATCAATAATATTATTCTTTATTAGGTCTTACAAAAGTTTCATTATTACAGTCCTAGTTATCTTGTCCTTGATGATGTTCTTTGGCAAGTAAATTTATGTTACTGAAGAACTTTCTCCTGAACCATCATTTCTCTAAATGTACTCCCCAACCTGGCACACTGATTTTTGTTGGGTTACAAAGGAATCTTTTTCCTTCACAAAAGGCAACTACAATTTTTTTCTAGGTTCCATCAAAGTTCTTTCTACTAGTGCAGGAAAATTTGTAAGAAAAAGATTCAAGTCTCCTTAACACTGAAGAGATCAGCCATAAAATCAAATTGGTGTCTTTTCCATTTAGATAAACTGACTACTGATTTAAATAGAAGGTGTGTTGAAACAATTGCATGATCCTAGGAAAAGGTTAGCAGTTACTCATATCTAGAACTTGAAATTGAAATTCACAGTGTGATTAACATTTCATAAGCAGAGATATCAGTAAAGAAGTCAATCTGATACAGTTACAGGCAGCACAGTATTTGAGAAAACTTAGATGGTAGCATGCTGCATAAACATTTCTCTATTACATATGAAATACTGTATAAAATATAGGACCTTTCTAAAAAGTAGCAATGATATGGTACAGCTGGGAGTCATTTCACTGCATAAACATGTAACAAAAGTAACCTTCTGAGTGCTCAGCTTTTGTGCTTTAGCCCTGCTTTTTGAGATTTATCCTGGGGACAGATACACAATGTTACTGGATCCCTTTAAGACTGCAAAAAAAGTTTGTTTGGGTCCAGGAATTATAGATAGTGGGGATTTACTTCCATTCCAAATAAAATAGCTGGAAAATTAATTAAACAAGAAGTTGTGAATATTTGACTGGTAGGGACAAAACAACCAAGATACAAAAATGGAGAATTGTAGTTTTCTAATATGTTAGAAGCACCTACCTATAGCAATTATCTATTATTTTAATGTTAGTTACAATAGTTGTCTTTTAAGTAAATAATTTGTTTTCCTATATTTTATGAGGATTATTGAATTTGACAAAGGTCTTGATGAGAAAAGTTTTTTTTAAATCCAAATCTTGTTATTTCCAGAGGGTGCAGAAAAAAGGAAGGCAGAAAGAGGCAGAGGAAGAAGCTGGAAACAAGAGCAAGCAAAGAGAACTATTACCCTCACAAATGTTGACATTTTCGACTGGAGAAAAATCATTGTGGGATAAATCTATTTTGTGAACATGTTCAAATGTTTTCATTCTAAATGGAATTAAAATTATCTTTTAAACATGAGATGATGGCTGATAAGCCAGCTTTGCTGCTTTTCACCAGTTATCTACCACAAAGCTCTTTATTAAAACACATACAAGGAAAAGAAACAAGACAAAGAAATATTTTAGAGACAGGATGATAAATTTAAGCCCTGAACTTCACAAAGTGATAGAAGAACTTGTGTGTGAAGTCAGCCCTTTCAGAGATGCTATAACTGAGTGAACTGAAACACCAACAACCTTTCACATACATGCTCCTCTGAATATACTTCGTAAGTGAAGCATGTATGGAGAGCCTTATCATGACTATATGTTATAAAAAAAAAATACTAAGCATTATTCATATCTACACATTAAAAATTTATATAATTAAAATATTTATCATATGCTAAATGAAGCACACAGGATTCAGAAATTATGTGTCACTTGCCTCCTTTTTACTAATCAATTGGTGCTTCTTTGGCACTGTTCCTTATCTTCAGCACAAAAATGCCAAATAAGAATATTTTTGGATATATTAAAGAAGTCTTAGTAATTGATTTCAATTATAATATCGCACTTAAGTGAACATTTCATTAATTTAATCAACAAGTTTGAGCACAAAAATAATTAGTGATAGATATCTTTTAACAGTATTACACTATCTTTATTATACCTTAATCACTTGGAAAGGGTACCTGCAAGGCAAACTTTCAAACTACAAATGCATTTATCATGAATAACTGAAATTACATTATTTTTACTCTTCATGACTTTTTTTCTATGACAGAAATTGCCAACACATGGGATCTTAGTAAAAATTCAAGTTTATCTACAAAGTGTGAAGGAAAAAACTATTGAAAAGAGGAAAAAGCTGCGAATGAAGAGAAATAAAATTTTTCAATGTTTTGAAAATTAAGCAAAATAAAATTTTTCAATTTTAGTTTCCTATTTTCTCTTTATCAACTGGCTTTCAATCTTTACAGCTTTATCTTCTGAAAGGCTGTAATTCATATTAAAAATAATATTTTAAATATCAAAATCTTTTAGAATGGAAAGATGATTTAATCTGATAAAGTAACAGACTTTTAAATATAGGATTCCGTAACATATACAGTATCGGTGACATATTTTGTATTCTACAGGCAAACTGTTTAGATAATGTCTCTATGAATTCACGCTAGCATGGTGCAATATTTAGGGGTGTGATGATTAGTAGATCCATTTAGAGTACACATACTATGTGACCTCACATTTAAACTGGTTTCTTTGAGGAAGCCAGTTCCTTCAGACCTCCTTCAAACATGCTTAGGAAACATTGACAATAATGTCAATGATAGACAGCACTGAGAGTTGCAATAGCTTATTCAGTACAATAAAATTCAGGAGGGTCTTTTTTCTTTGTTTATTAAATGTTAACCATGTTCTGAGTATTTATGCTAGTTTAGGTCCTGTGAGGATGTCGTGCTTTAAACCTAGTCAGGTAACTCGTTCACTCACTCCCCCCCTTCTTTCCCTCCCCCTACTCCCAGAGGGACGGAGAGGAGAATCGAAAAGAATGCAACTCCCACGGGTTGAGATAAGAACAGTTTAGTAACTAAGGTATAACACAAATCACTACTGCTACTACCAATAATAATGATAAAGGAAATAACAAGGGAAGAGAATATATCACCTCACAACCAGCCGACCGTAACTCGCCCCCCCCAGCCCGACCAAGCACCGACCCATACCTCCTCCAACCCTGCAGTCCCCCAGCCCTTCCGGCTAACTCCCAGTTACATCCTGGGCATGGCGTGCTGTGGTATGGAATACCTCTTTGGCTAGCTTGGGTCAGGTGTCCTGTCTCTGCTTCCTCCCGGCTTCCCCTCCTCCCTGGCAGAGCATGAGGCTCACAAAGTCCTTGGCCAAACCAAAACATCATTGTTATCAGCTCTGTTCCCGAGCTGAAAGTCAAAACACTGCACTGCACCAGCTACTAAGGAGGAGAAAAATGACTGCTACTGCTGAACCCAGGACAGAAGACCATCAGTATTACTCTGTCTTTTGGAGCTTGATTTGGCTGCAGTGGCTATGAGATACCTCACACAGGTTTAGACAGTCTTACGCTTGTCAGAAATGGATTTGTAGGTATGTGAAGATAACAGATCAGAGAAGAAGGTATCTATCTAATGAGTTTTTCATTTATGGACCTATATTTTTCTTAAACCCTTTTCCATGTATCTAGGTCCTTCTTTCACGTTCAACAGCTGGAATAATCATCTTTACCGCATGTTGTATAGAGAATTATATTATTTCTCCGTTCTGTACACATTCAGTATCAACTGGTTATTGTTGCATCAGGATATTGAAAGACAGTCAAACAGCTGTCTCATAACAAAAAAAGGATGTGCAATACTGGGGTCCAGGCTTCCCTTTGTCTTACAACTTTCCATGCTCTTGATCCCTCTTTGCCTATCTCAGACTGACATAGCTACGAAAGCAGGTATATATATATTTTTTTTTTTTCCAAAGTTAAAGAGAAGAATTGGGGCTTACTTCTCCAGTGGGCATGGTGCAGGTGAAACAAGAAATTAAGCAAAATATACTTAAAAATATAGTGTTGGCACTGATACCAATAAAGACCAGAGAAGATGATATTTTTAAATCACTCTAGATGTTACAATGTGCTAAGGTAGGAGTAAAATATGTTCACTGTCATTAAAGATGTAGGAAGCATGACAGAATCATGCAATCAGAGCTCTAAATTTATCATGTTTGGTACATAGTTGAAACAGCAGAAACATCTTGCACTATGAACAACTGAGCTAAGTATAGCTCAGCATAGGCTTCTTCTCCCCAGCACTGTCATTGAGGAGCTCACCATTGAGGGAGAAAAGATTCAGGGACAAAAGCTCTGTTTCCACATGGTGGGAGGCACATTGCCTTTCATATTGCACCTGACTGACAGCTGGATGTCGTGGTTTAAACCCTAGCCAGACAGCTTGTTCACACACTCCCAGTGAGTGGTGCTGGGCTGAGAGCAATTGAGCCCCCCGCCACCCCCCTCCCCCCTGGGGCTCTCCCCTTCCCCGCTCCCTGAGGAACAGGGAGGAGGATTGAAAGAGTGCAACTCCTACAGGTTGAGACAAGAACAGTCCAGCAACCAATGTACAACACAAATCACCACCGCTACCACCAACGACAACAATGATAAGAGAAAATAACAAGGGAAGAGAATACGATACCACCAGTCGAGAAACATGTCCCAGCTGGAAGCCCGGGTCCTTCTGGGTAACTCCCAGTTACCCCCCACCCCGGGCATGACGTGCTGTGGTATGGAATACCTCCCTGGCTAGCCTGGGTCAGGCGCCCCGTCTGCTTCCTCACGGCTTCCCGTCTCCCTGCAGAGCATGAGCCTCACAAAGTCCTTGGTCAGGGTAAACATCACTTAACAACAACCGAAAACATTGGTATCACCAGCATTGTTCCCAGGCTGGAAGTCAAAACACAGCACTGCACCAGCTAACACAAAGGAGAAACATGACTGCTACTGCTGAACCCAGGACACTGGACTTTAAGGACTTGACCTTCCAGTTGTTTGAAGAATGGAAATGTTCCACTTGACTTTAGTAGTGTAAATTCAAGCTTTCAAGCTGAGAGGAAAGCCTTTGCCAAAGTTTTAATCTTGAACAGGAATATTATTCACTGCCATAGTTTCATCAATGTCTCTTCAGAGAAATGAATCACTGATTAGGAAATGGGTGTTTTACACTTCTGTAAATTTGAAGCAATTGTAGTAAGTCTTGGAAGAAAAGCCCCTGGACAAGCAGTATCAATAGAAATTTCTTTTTAGGTTTTTATGATGTCCTGAAAAATTCAAATAATCCTTATATTCCACATAGTTTTGCAGGGGTGGGGACAGTCAAGGGATACTGTAAAAATATTGCTCAGGGATTGAGCTGATTTATGCTCATGTTTGAATCCCACCTGGCTGCTGGATATGGTTTTTCTTCTAGACTGTTTCATATGTCAGTTTCAGTCTGGAAGAGAAAAAGAGGATGGAAATAGAAGGCAGCCTATTGCTTATAAGATTAGGGACTTAGCAGCCAGTGTTGGTACTCAGGGATGGCTTTTCCTTGTTTGGGTCTGCAGTAACTGTGTTACGAAAGTACGTGTGTTCAACACCAGTAAGCCCTTGTATTGTAATTCTCCCACCTCATATACCACAAAAAGACAAATTCCACAAATCCAAGTTATGCTTGTTCCATTTTCATTCACTAAATACAGTTATGTAGGTAGTGGTAGTCTCTGCGAAATGTCACCTATTGGTAAGCAAAAAAAAAATCCAATTAGATAGTCTAGTGGAAACTTCTGTGACATGTAGGTGACACAAAATTAAAAGAGGAGAGGGAGTGAGAAGAGAGAAATGACACTCATGCATCAAATCTAATACGAATGTGTTTACTTTTGGCAACTAGAACCTACCATAAGTTCTGCATTGCACTTTTTCCATACATCAGAATTATGCTAGTATACTGAAAACATTTCCATTTCTAGCTTTGATATTAGGCACATAGTGTAATAGTGTCATAGATGAACTTCATACAGCTTTGGCCTTATCCTTATCAAAGCTATAGAGGTGTTCTCTTAGATAGTTAAGAATATAGCAAATGAAGAAAGATGTGCTCCTCTCATGGCTAATTCATCCTACCTCTTGAATACTTATTGCAGAATCAGTGAACTGTCATAAGGAGTTACCAGTCCCTCTTCATTAACTACAGACTTAACATTGACTTAGCAACTACATTACATTGACACCTGGCAAACAAGATAAAGTGAGACAAATCACATCAAAGTCTCCTTTGAGTGATACAGTTCTGTATTCACTCTGAGCTTTAGCTGTTATCCTTTTGTATAGCAGCTCATCTTTACTGTGACCTACTGGGAAATCAGAAATACAGCCTCAGAGTTTGTTCACAGTTCATTTTATAGGTTTATACTCATAAAGTCTAAAGCAATAGAAATATATAATACAGATGGGATTTTTTTTCCTCATTCCTCTATGGCTCTACAAATTAGGGCAACTGCAGATGCAGAACTTAGTCCAGATGTAGGAATCTTAAATAACAGGATTTAATTTCTAGATATTGGTGCTAGTCAATGTTCCTGAAAGTTATGTCACTGGGATTCACAGAGGTTTTACTACTGAAGTGACATCTGGATTACCAGAAATAAGTTTAATGTAGCCCACTATTTTCAAATATATTTGAAAATATGCCATAGTATTGAATTTCAGAATGCAACTGTTTTGACAAAAGAACCTGGATGCTGTTTTAGAAATTCTGGAGGAGCATATACTTTCTTGGCATTTCAGAATTCATTGCTACATCAAGAAAAATGTTAAGAATATACACCAACTCAACCATAGCACAGACAGCTAGAATGGACATTGTGAGGCGATCATTCTTGCCTCTAGGCAGAATCAGCCATAATGGTGTGAGTCCTGATACGTGTTTATCTAGTCTTTCTTTTAAAAGTTCTGAAAATTCTGTGGAGTCTGCCAATTTTACACTAACTATCTTTACAACCAGATTTCTAATGTTTTAGTATTTAACCAAAATGTTTAATTATTTATATTTTTTTTCTGATATTTGGAGTGTGTGAGAGTAGTATGCACACTTTCTCCTTTTTATCCTCGCACACTGGATTTTTAGTCAGCAACCAGAATCACATTTGTTGAAGTACTACACCATATAGATTAGGAGAGATGGTGTCTACTCTGCAGGAAAAAAATTATTATATATGAATATTTGTTTCACATAGAGAATTCTTAGTATTGTTATATGGGGCTATAATTTGTACAGCACAAAGGCAGAAATACTAAGCCCAGGGCTGTGGTTTGCAAGAACATGTAATGGTTATAAAGGCTGTTTTCTGTTCCGTCATGAGTGACTGGTAGAAGCAGGCAGTGGAACAAATGTTTTGTAGAATGTTGTGGAAGGCTGAGGCAGGAGCTGTGGGAAAAGAAATGGTTTTACTGATGTGATATCAGGTTTGGTATGTCTCTTCCTAAAGCTTAGATTTAAGCTACTTCATTGTCTCATGGGATATTAGTGATTATTTTTTTTAACAAAAAAGAACAGAAGCATATCTTACACTTCCAATTGAAAAAAATTAAACATCTGAAGATGCCTTTGGATATATTAAAGAAAAGCACAAAATTAATTAATTCTGGTATGAGCAATTGGTCTTCTGTCAGGCACAGTGATGAGATCTGGGGACTTCCGTTTTCCTTTCTTGTATCTGTGAGGGTATAATAGAAATTACTGCCCACTGAAATTGAACAAGGGGGCAGAACTCATTACATTTTTATGGGTGATCCCAAATACTTTTCCATTTTTAAATTAGATGAGCTTAACAGTGACTGTTGCTTTTGTCAATTTTCAGGTTAAGGCCAAATATTAATATGCATCGGAGTTATGATGGTTAAAGACAAAGTGACTTTTTAGCTGAATTGTCATTATCTAATCATTTATATATATTATTATGATGCTAGTGTTCATGTTGTATGCCAAGCCCTGTGCAAATATACAGGAAATCATGGTTACTAATAACGACAATAAACAGCGCATCCAGCCTAGAGGAGTTCAGGAGCACTATGCCTGGATGGCTGGTTTGGTACCAGCTGGGGGTAGCTACCCTGGCTCTGACAAACTCATGAAGCAAATAACTCTGTTCACACGCTGATAAGCCCCATCTCCATAAATGCTTTTAAGACCATATCTGGTGGGTGAATTAATTCGTTGCCTGTGAGGTGACAGTGGTTCAGTCCCCAGGAAGACTCTAGGTTACCAACACATCACAGAAGCAAGTCTTTGTTGTCTAGTAATTATCCAGCATGTGATCATCAGTTTTGCAAACAGCGCTGGGATCATGCTGTAAAGAGGCAATTCTCATCTCCTCAGAGGAACTAACAGTCAAAGTGGTTTGGGGTGATATTAGTCCATCAGTAGAAGATGGTAGAGACAGCTTGTTATATTTGGGTGCTTGCCAAACAAAGAAAGGAAAAGAGAATACTAATTTTTTAGAGGGCAAGCAGCTTCAGCTGCAAAGCTGCAGATTTATGCTGGCTACACCAACTGATTTGATCAGGGACTGAGATCCATCAAAGCTATTATAAAAAAAAAATGATTAAACAAAAGCAGACACAGCCTGTCTGTGGTTTGCAAGGGAAATGGATGAATTCTCTGTTCATAAAACTGAACATGAACATTGTACAGCCAAAGATAGCTTCTCAGAAATACTTGAAAAATTGAATGCTACCGTCTGAGGGAAGAATGAAAATGCACCAGGACAACAAGATTTAACTTTGTAGCAGTGAGCTTATGGTTTCTTAAGTTCCATATCCACCAAATAGCACATTGCCTCATGTCTCTTGAGCCTTCATTTTGCTTTCATCTGCTTTCACTGTCCTCTTGTTTCTCATGTCTTCCTGGGGTAACTAACTCCTTGCATATCTGGTATATCCTCTCAGCTGGAGAGAGAAAGAATGGAAGAAAGTCTTCCTCAGTAAGGAAAGATCTCATTAGCTCATTTGCACTCATGTTTGTGCCCTCAGTTTTTCACTCATCTCAAACGCAATTTTTCACTAATTAGTTTGCTCCCAGGCCTCTTTCTCACAAGTCTAAAATTAATTTCATAAAAAAGTCACTAGTTTGGATACTTTGGAAGGTTGCCATTAAAAGAAAGCATGTTTTTAAATGGTAAAACAATTTAATTCAGTTAATTATAATATACAAACATTAAATGTTAACGTTCAGATGTGTGCACATTTCGTACAATCTAAGATGTTGTCCTAGGTAAATATGTCAGTGCTCCAAAATGAAAAGCTTTACAGCTTTTCCACTTTTTCCTCTGGTGGAGAATACCAGTGATGGGGTTTGCTCAAATCTGTGCCTCCTACAGGTCTTCGCAGTAGGAAAAATCTGATTTCCAAGGTAAAACACAGTAATTGGAATAGCTTCATCAATGAACCACAGTGATTTGTTCAGATCTCTGCGTCCTGTGGGTCTTCACAGTAGGCAAAATCCAATTTTGAGAGTCACATATAACAATAAATTGACATAGCTTCATCAATGTCAGCAGCAGAACACTAACATAAACCATTACTAAAATGACAATAGTTGTTTGTGAAAAGATGAGACAGAACAGCATTGGAGACTAAGACCTCTTATAAATGCAGACATCATGGGGAAAGAGAGTGCTTAATATACAAACCTTTTGTTAGCTTATCCAAAATAGACTTCAGACATTTGTGCTTTAGTCTAGCTTGAGTTATTGGACTTTATATAAAAGGCCACAGGATGAAATATAAGGGCTTATTTCAGGTTTAAATCCTGGGAATTTACAAACGTGTGCGCATGGAGAGTGCTCTCGGCATGCATATGTCCTTAAAAGTAAAGGTGCATTGCTGCATCCACACACAGACACTCTCATCCATCTTTGCATATTACTTTTGCAGTAATGAGAAAGCTATGTCCTCAAATTGCTGATAGTGTTGGCATAGCTCCACTAAATGTACTTTTCAAGGGGTTGGTATCTGAGCTATCAAATGGTAGTAAGTCATCCACAGTGTGAAAAGCATTTCTTGCTGATGTCTCAGAAGACAACATCTATGTCATGTGATTCTGGATTTAATTATCATTTTGTTATTTATTTTTTTTAACAATCTTTAAAGGGTATGAAAATACTGAAAATACTGGAGAAGGTCTTCCATACTATTACTCAGTGATCTTAATAAGTATCAGCCTCTCAATTTAATTTCACAGGATCATAGAAAACTTAGGCTTGGTAAGAACCTTTAAGATCATCTAGTTTCAACCCCCTGCCATGGGGCAGGGACACCACACACTAACCATGTTACCCAAGACTCTGTCCAACCTGGCCTCGATCACTGCCAGGGATGGAGCATTCATAACTTCCCTGGGCAACCCATTCCAGTGCCTCACCACACTAACAGTAAAGAACTTCTTCCTTATATCCAATCTAAACTTCCCCTGTTTAAGTTTTAACCTGTTACCCCTTGTCCTGTCACTACAGTCTCTAATGAAGAGAGAGTCCATCCACAGCATCCTTATAGGCCCCTTTCAGATACTGGAAGGCTGCTATGAGGTGTCCACGCAGCCTTCTCTTCTCCAGGCTGAACAGCCCCAACTTCCTCAGCCTGTCGTCATATGGGAGGTGCTCCAGTCTCCTGAGCATCCTCATGGCCCTCCTCTGGACTTGTTCCAACAGTTCCATGTCCTTTTTATGTTGAGGACACCAGAACTGTACACAGTACTCCAGGTTGGGTCTCATAAGAGCAGAGTAGAGGGGAAGGATCACCTCCTTCGACCTGCTGGTCACGCTCCTTTTGATGCAGCCCAGGATATGGTTGGCTTTCTGGCCTGCAAGCACACACTAAAACCGGCTCATGTTCAGTTTCTCATTGACCAACACCCCCAAGTCCTTCTCTACCGGGCTATTCTGAATCTCTTCTCTGCCCAACCTGTAGCTGTGGCTGGGATTGCCCCTACCCAGGTGCAGGATCTTGCACTTGGCTTGGTTGAACTTCATAAAGTTGGCACTGGCCCACGTTACAAGCATGTCAAGGTCCCTCTGGATGGCATCCCTTCCTTTCATCATATCAACCGAACCACGTAACTTAATGTTGTCTGCAAACTTGCTGAGGGTGCACGCAATCTCACTGTCTATGCCACCGACAAAGATGTTGAAAAAGCTTGGTCCCAACACAGACCCCTGAGGGACATCACCCATTACTGGTCTCCAACTGGACAATGAGCCTGTGACCGCAATTCTTTTCGTGTGTGAATTTTTTATTCACCAAGTAGTCCATCCATCAAGTTGATGTCTCTCCAGTTTAGAGACAAGGACGTTGTGCGGGACAGTGTCCAATGCTTTGCGCAAGTCCAGGCAATTGAAATCAGCTGCTTTGCCCCTATCCATCAGTTGTGTAGCCCCATCAGAGAAGGCCACCAAATTGGTTCAGGCAGGATTTCCCCTTAGTGAAGCCATGTTGACTGTCATGAACCACCTCATTGTTTTTCATGTGCTTTACCATGCTTTCCAGGAGTACCTGCTCCAAGATTTTGCCAGGTACAGAGGTGAGACTGACTGCTCTGTAGTTCCCTGGGTCTTCCATTTTCCCTTCTTGAAAATGAGGGTTGTATTTCCCTTTTTCCAGTCGTCAGGAACTTCACCTGACTGCCATGATTTCCCAAATATGATGGACAGTGGCTTAGTACCTTTGTTCGCCAGCTCCTTCAGGACCCACGGAGGGATTTCATCAGGTCCCATGGACCTGTGCACATTCAGGTCCTTAAGATTGTCTCAAACCTACAGTGGGCCCAAGATCTTCATTCTCACAGTCCCTGCATCTGCCTTCCAAGACTTGAGTGGTGTGGTAAGAGCACTTGCCAGTGAAGACCGAGGCAATGAAGTCATTCAGAACCTCAGCCTTCTCCAAATCATGTGTAGCCAGTTCTCCTGATCGCTTCTGGAGAGGGCGAAGCCTTTCCTGTTACCTTTCATATCCCTTGTCAGATTTAATTCTAACTGGGTCTTAGCTTTCCTGACCTGGGCCCCAGTTTCCCAGACAACATCCCTGCATTCTTCCCAGGCTTCCTGTCCTTGCTTCCACCTTTCAGAAGCTTCTTTTTTAACCCTCTTAAGTTTCCTCAGCAGCTCCTTATCCATCCAAGGAGGTCTCCTGGCCTTCCTGCTGCACTCCCTTCTAGTCGGGATGCAACACTCCTGAGCTTACAGCAGGTGATCCTTGAAAATCAACCAACAGTCTTGGCCCCCTCTGCCCTCTAGGGCTTTATCCCATGGAACCTTCCTAAGCAGGTTCCTGAAGAGGCCAAAGTCTGCTCTCTTGAAGCCCAGGGCAGTGAGCTTGGTGCACGCTCTTCTCACTGTCCTGAGGATCTCAAATTCGACCATCTCATGATCACTCTAACCAAGGCTGCCCTGAAGAATCACATTCCCAACCAGCCCCTCCCTGCTGGTGAGCAGGAGGTCAAGCATGGCATCCCCCCCCGTTGGCTCCTCTATTACTTGCAAAAGGAAGTTGTCTTCCACACGATTGAGGAACCTCCTGGATTGCTTGTGCTGGGCTATACCGTCCCTTCAACAGGTATCAGGGTGGTTGAATTCCCCCATGAGGACAAGGACCTGTGAGCATGAGGCTGTTCCTATCTGTCTATAGAGCACTTCATCCAGAGAGTCCTCTTGATTGGGTGGCCTGTAACAGATCCCCACAATAATGTCCCCCATAGCTGTTCTCCCTTTGACGCTCACCCACAAGCTCTCTGTTGACTCATCACGTGTCCCCAGACAGAGTTCCATACTCTCCTGCTAGTGCAGGGCTGGGAAGAAATGTCATTCAGTATTCCTCAGCATGTACTGTTATGGAAAGAAGGAAGCAGGGAGATAAAAAAATGGAAGTTGGAAGAGACCTACAATGATCAAGTCCAACTGCTCGACCACTTTAGGGATGTACAAAAGTTAAACCATGTTATTAAGGGTGTTGTCCAAATAACTTTGAAACACTGATGGGCATAGGGCATTGGTCACCTCTCTAAGAAGCCTGTTCCAGATTTTGGCTCCTCACTACGTAAAGCAATGCTTCTTCATGTCTACCCCAAACCGCCCCTGGCGGGGGTCTGAACCATTCCCACATGTCCTATCAATGGATCCCAATGAGAAGAGATCAGCACCTCCCTCTCCATTTCGCCTCCTTGGGAAGAGCTGCAGAGAGCAATGAGGTTACCCCTCAGCCTCCTTTTCTCCAAACTAGACAAACCCAGCCTCCTCAGCCGCTCCTCACAGGACATGCCTTCCAGCCCTGTCACCAGCTTTGTTGTTGTCCTCTGGATGCATTCAAGGACCTTCATGTTCTTCTTAACAGTGGGGCCTAGAACTGCACCCAGTACCCGAGGTGTGGCTGCATCAGCGCTGATTACCGCAGGACAATCACTTCTTCCTGATTTTTCTGTTGTTTTGGTCTCTGTGGGTTTGGGGTTTTTTTTTGTTACTAGCTCCCAGCTTCCCGCATTGATGCCCTCCTCCGTATCTGTATGCGCTGTGGTGGGCACCTTTGGCCCCTGCACGGTTTGGGCCCGGCGCAAGGAGCCCAGCTCCCTCTCAGCTCCCCTGACACGTTTCAGCTACTGACAGCGTCCCGCAGCTCAGCCCCTGCTGCAGGAGCACCTCCACCAGGGCGCACCGAGTGCAGCCCTGCCCGTTGTGCCCCCGCGCCTCACGGGACCAGTGCAGGCACCTTCTGCACCCCGATCTCTGCGCTGCAGCCTCCCCTCTCACCGGCTCTGTCTGGTGCCGACGCTGCCACCGCCGGGGCAGCCAGAGCAGAGCTCCCGGACCGGGTCCCGGCCCTGAGACGAGCGCTCCCCGTCCCGCTGGCGGTTGGCTTCCGCAGCGCGAGCTGGGCTCCCGCGCTCCCTGGGGCGGGCTTTCCCCGCTCAGGCCGGGCCCGTCCCTCCTGGCACCGACCCACCGACCCCTGTGGGTCCCCGCTCGCCTCGGCGGAGCTGCCGGCTCCTGGGCGAGGCCCGCGAGGGCTCGAGGCTCCCTCGGTGGCTCTCGCCGCTCAGAACTGAGGCTCCTGGACGCGGCGTTTCCCCTCGCGCCGGGCTTGGAGCCTCCTCTCTGGAGCTGCTCACCTCGGGAAATATGACTTCAGAAACTTTAACTGAAAATTTTTGGTAAAGACGTTTATATGAGGAAAAGAAGCGGCTGAAACATTAAGAACAGAACTGATCGTTCCATCACAAGCGTAAAATACTCAGCTCCATCTAGAACTAAGTCTTTGTGTATTAACCAGTGATTTTATTTTTAAAGGGTATTAATATTAGAGAACAAATGTTAGAGTATGATTTAAACAGTAAAATACACATATATCTAAATGAAAGTGGTACATTCTTGGAAGCAGAAAGCTGACAATGGTTGCATGTGATAGAAGCTCCTCATAGTAGGGGTCTCAACAAGGATGAAAGCTGTCAAATGGGGTCATACTTAAATCTTGTTAATTGCTCTATTGCGTATTTTTTTAGAGCGTTTATGATATTAACTAAATTGCAGAAACCCTTTTTATTACAGTGTGCCAGTCATTACTATCCATGATACAGCTGCCCAGAAACAGATAGATTTGTAATATATCCCTTTAAAAAATGTGAACTGCACTCCCATGCCTGGATTACTTTTACAATACTTCTGCCTTTGGTTACATGGATTTGTTATTCTCACTAATTATAACCCACTGAAGCTATTGGCCACCAACAACACTGCTATAAACTGAAAATGTTAGACTATTTTTAAGTTTTAAGTTTCAGGCAAATTAGAGGCACACTGTTGGTTTTATTTCCTGGAAATCAGAGCACCCAGAAGTTTAATTTTCATGACATTTAGCATTTAATAATGTCACTGTCATCAGTACAAATTTTCCAAGTGCCTTTTCTGCTTTTGTTTTGAAAACAAATATGTGAAAAAAATTCTTTAGTACTTCAGTTTTCTCTTCTGCTTTTTGGGGAAGCATCCAAATGATTAGCTAAACTATCAATCAGTTAAAAAAGTAGATTCAGGGTTGGATCCAAATGTCTTTAAAGTCTATAGAATTCTATTAACTTCTGTTGCTTGTCCCCAGGGATGATAAATGAGTTGGCAAGGCATTCCTGGGAAAAGCTCTCTTGACAATTAACTAAAAAGGAGGAAGATTTGCCTTATTTAAACATTTAAGGTCTTAAAATCTTCTTAGAAAAGCAGATAATTTAATTAGTTTTTATCTTCTATATCTGTAATTATTTTTTTTTTTTTTTACTTTTTTTCTGAATTTGAAAATAACAGTTAATTTGACTCCTCATTCCGGCTTTCTTGTTCTGGTTTATTAATTTGATCTATGAGAAAACATATAATTCAATTGAAATGTAAGTGGTAGGTATGCAACTATAGTGTACCCATGTATACACTCACATATAGATAGATACATAGCAGAACACTATATCGACTTCCATACTCTATAAAATCACCAAGCAGTAGTGATATATGCAAATTTTCACATGCTAGATTTATACCCACTCACATCAAGGTCAAGGAGAGAACAAAGAGTTTCAGTTGTTTTGAAAAAGGGTGACCATATCACTTTGACAAGAAAATAAGGTATTTAGAGAGATGTATGGAAGGTTCTTATCAAGTTGCCTTCATGTTGCCTTTTCTTCATTGAAATGCTACAACTAATCTAAGATCTAATTTAACAGCGTGGTACTCAAGACGACTCCTTTAGATCGTTTATCTTCTGAAAGAAAAAAGATCACAGAAGGTGAACTGCACAACAAATGTGCATTTATATCTTTGCAATTCAGCTTGAAAGTGTGTAGGGGAAATTCAGCTGGAAAGCTTTATTTTCCTATTTCTTTGTCAGGTCCAAAACTGATCAGACCTTCATATTGTAATAGACCTCTACAGAATAAAAAAGCAGCTGATTAAAGTGTTCCTGTCTACCCTTTAACATAACCAAAATTTTTCAGTTCAATGATTTGGTTTCAAAGAATGTTTGTTTTTTTTCTGCTATCTGGAGCTTATAATGGAGTAGATGGGAGAATAAATGTATTCCTGAGCAAAATTTATCCAAGAAATAGAGAAAACTTTAGAATTATAAAAGCAAATATCAAACTTATCAGGAAGAAGCTGCTTATTAGCTCTGCTCCTAACAACATTCGGTGATTTGCTGGTTCAGACACCAGACAATATTACCTCATATTATTTCGTGTTGGTGACTAAGGCAAAACCCAAGAGTCTGGGATATGGGCATGCTTATTACCATTAGATATTCTGCTGGAAAACAAAGAGGAGGTTTCAGTTTAAAAAATCTAGAGAGGAGTTTGTCTGTGGGCAGAGCATCCTTTCATCTGTAGAAAATGAGACCATTTAGATTTTTTCTTAACAACAGAGAACAAGAACCAAAACAAAGGTAAAACGGGTCACACTGGTCATGTGAGCAAGGACATATTTTTTGCTTTGAAAATAAGCAACCCATGCTAAAAAACATTCTCTAGTTTGTAACAAAGTTTACTAGTTAGTATTAGTAAAACAGAACATCCACTTACATAATAAGTAACATCTGGAAAGAGAATATTTTGCAATAGCTTTCCAAAAAGAAGAATTGAGTAAATTAAGTTGCTGGGCTTTTGGACCAGGCAAAATAAAATTATGCTCTATTTTTTTTTTTTCTCATTTCTATCACAATAAAGGATATGACTGGAAATTGAAGAAAACTCCTGAGAAGTATTTATAGCAATAACTAACACAGTTCTTGAGATATAAGTGTCGTAGAACAGATTTTTGTGTGGAGGATGTATCACAAGAAGTGAGCATATACAGAAATCTATAAACCAAGAGAAAAAAAACACAAAATGCCATATTACATTGTTTAATTGAAAGGCTAAGATTTCTGCATTGAGATGTACACTGTGTATAAGGAGGCTTTGCCCACAGATGAGTGATATGACTCCTTGACTGTTTGGCTAATTATGAATTTTTGGAGAATTTAGGATAAATGGAAGGTATGAAAGCTAGGTATCTGGTGACCTTTTCAGGTGTATAAATAATACATGCTTCATATTTTTATTTGTCTTTGAGCTTCTTCCATCTGGAGAACAAAAGGTGGCAGAAATACCACATTCTCAAAGCTGAATCTTTAACAAATTCTTCTTCTTTTATGCATAGTTCCTGCCCAGGAACTCTCATAAGGCATTTTATATTTCCTCTTATTTTGTCAGTTACCAGCCCCTCGTTCTTTCAGTTTCTTGTTGGTAATTTTCCTGACTGTGTGGACTACAGGCTGGTCATTGGAGACTGTGGGTTTGTCTGTGTTGGTTGTGCTTGCAGCTGTATTTTAAATAGCCGTTTTGATGAACATATGTGATTTTGGTACAGATTAAGTTCTATTCTGAACGACTGCAGCAACCATTTAGCTTTTCATATGTCAGAGTGTAATCCACAAAGTATGTACAAAGACTAGCTAAGATCAGTATTGCAAAAAGCTCATTAGGAATAAATACAATGCCAAAGGACTTTTTTTTTTTTTTTTTCAGGCTGATTATGAGAAATGTCATGTATTTGTATTCAGATTTGTATATACTTAATACTGATAGGAAATGTACATATGTAAATGGTTGTCCTTCAGTTTTGGATCCTCAGGAAAACATACCACAGCCACTAGAACAAGATTTATATTTTTTATTTTCCTAAATGGATATCAATCAGCATATTTTTGCACTATTTCAGGGTAATTTGAGTAAAACCATGCAATTCAAGTAATTTTTGTAAAGTCTTCAGGTGAATTTAATGAGGAAAATGCTTGCCACTTTGAGTGGACCTACTTCTGTTCTTCAAAGCAGGTACTGAGATTAGGAAACAATAAATGACTAATTTTATGTCACTTATCCAATTATATTAATTGTTTATATTACCAATGCTTTCAGATATCTAATTGAAACATTGTGGAAATGAGATCTGGAACATATTCTTGCTATTACCCAACTCAAATGGGAAGACAGGATTAAGGATTAATAAAAAAAAAATTTACCAAAAGAAGCTGAATAAAAGTAACAGCTTATAGTATATTATAGTATATTTGTTCTGGTTATTGGAATTAGATAAAGTCTTGATTTAAATTAACTGATTTTAAGAGTGCTATAATCTCATTTTAAGATAGCTTTCAGAGTAAAAACCTATGGCAATAACATCCACAATAACCTATTCAAAATCACAAATTGGGAAGGAAAAAATGTCACTAGAAATATAAAAAGGCCCACTGAAAGAAAATTAAAGATTGACATTTTAATCATTGCTGTCAGCTCCATCTCCAGAGCAGAGTTCACAGGTGACTATGGAGGCCTTCACAATGAAGTTATCAGCAGTACTGTGCTGTGAGAAAGCCCTTTCCATCAACTACCTGGATATTTCATACACTTCTGGGGTCCCCTCCACTGATCTCAGATATATCAAATTGGCATGTTTACCTGTTGGAAACCTGGATTACTTTAGTTTTAGGAGTGGCATCTCACATCATAGCTTTCATCTGACATATGCTAATAGCAGATGGTTGGCTAGTATTTTGTCCATTTACATGGTCTTCGCTGCAAGTCAATCTGATTTATCCACAGAAGAAAAGTAGAAGCATTAAAATGATTTGTTTCTTGGAATCTTCATGTTGGTAAAACACTGTTTTTCCTCACTTTTGCCATGCTGTTTCACTTTCTGTGTTCACTTTAGTTTTTAGAAAGTGAATAATTTGTATTTCACAAACAGACCATTCTTTTGCTGCTTCAGGTTCTATAAAAATATTTGTCATTAGTATGACTTGTGGAGTCAACTTACTGATAGTACATTAAGCTGCTCCAAGTAAGTGAGAGCTTCAGGCTACACTGGTCAATGAGACATAAAAATAGCACCAGTCACAAAGCAAATTTTCGTGATTTAGTGAGGCTTTTTCCTGTCAGCAATTTGATTGAACGTTAAGAAGAAATGATTTAGGATTGTAGGTAGTCTTGCAGTCTTGCTGATATAAGAGCTACATTCAACCTTTCACTCCCTAGATAAGATTAAATGGAAAACAGACTTCAATGCTGAGCAGGTAGATAAAGAAAAACAAGAAGAGCAAAAGAGGCAAGAAAACACACACACATGATCATACACACAATCAGGTCAACACTTCGTTAACATTGCAGCTTTTCCACAAGAAACAGGGCAGGTTTACATTTCTTTGTCAAACACAGTTCATTACTGCTTCTTTTGCTTCTGCCCCATGGAAACCTTACCAGGTAATGTGTCCAAGTGTATCACATTCCTGCAATGACAAATAACCACTGTAACTACTGTGGACCTCAGCAGAAAATATAAAGTGCAAAATGTGAGCAATCACAGAACTCAGACTCTCTACTGCCCTGGTTTCCTTGTCTTCCTCTTGGAAGTCTTTGAGCGAGTTGTTTCTTCCTTGCTTGGAGAGAGATTGGTGGGAAATTGCAGTCCAAATCCATTAGGTCCATTTAGGAAGACACATTGAAAGTAGCGGACAGGAGCTAGGAAAACAAAGAAGAGGTGGTTTGTGTTTATGGCTTCCAAACTGGGGCTCTGAGTCTATTCCATGTTCTTTCAGAAAACATCTGTATAATTTCATTCTCATTAAGTGAGTTACAACATCACAAATCTCTAGTGTGATGACAAGCCATGTTCCACATAAAGATTTTAGCTAAAAGGCTCAACGGAATATCTTTGTAGCACAAGGTGAGAAATTATTGACAATTTCACATTTAACTCTATTATTTCTGTCAGTGTTATAGTCCTACCTCGCTAAGAATATTTGCATTTTGGGATAGCTGAACCAGTCCCCCAGATTCTTACATATATTTTCTGATTTTATATTTCACAGGCACTTTCAGATACATTGGGAGTTTCAGAAGGTCTCATGTCTAATAGTGTTAATGACATTATTTTATTAGGCGTCACATGGATTATCTTTTATTATGAATAAGGGATTATAAATGACAGTACTTCTTTCCTAGACTTTCACATTCAGGTAGGTTTTATCCCTTTTGATTTTTGAGCATTAGCCTGTGTAGTTACACTTCTTTCCATTATATTTTAAAAGCTTTCAAGAGCACATACTTTAGCACAGGTGGAATTGACCTAATTTGTTTCAAAAGCTGAGTTTTGCACTCTGAGATTAACATTGACAAGATTTTAAAAGATAACTATTAGTCAGTTGTGTGTTTGGAAAAATGATTATAGGAATGTTGGCATCTCAAGCAAATTGCTTTTCATCCAGTTGATTTTCTGATGACTTTTTCTTTCCTCTGCTGTTCACTCCATATTAAATAATAATAATAATAATAATAATAATAATAATAATAATAATAAATCAGCTGTTCCCCATGACAGTTCTAAACCAAGATGGACTCCAGGGCTCCCTGTGCTATAAACTGAGGTTCAGGGTGTATTTATTGACTACCAGGTCATAGTAAACAGTGGAGCACAGAGCAATGTGTCAGAAATGCTGGTATATTCAATCCGATTCTATTATCCTCTGTGGTATTCTTGCCTGACTCACTCAAAGGTTAAGTCTTTGTTATCTAAAAGCACACTTGAAAATTGAGATGGAAATCAGATCCTTTTGCAAAAGAATTACTGTTTTTCCACTAAATCTAAGAATAGAAACAATTCTTTTCCCCAAAATTTTCAGTATTTCTGTTGTTCTTCTGTGAGATGGATCTGAGATTTCTTCTGAAAACAGAATCAAAACAACTCCCTTGACTAGAACTCACAGGCCAAATCATAGAATCAGTTAGGTTGGAAAAGACCTTTAATATCAAGTCCAACCATTACACTGCCTGCCAAGGGCTACCAAGGCCACCACTAAACCATATCACTGAGGGACTCATCTACACGGTTTTTGAATGCTTCCAGGGACAGTGATTCTACCACTTTCCTGGAATGTGACAGACCAAGTTTTCCCTGTGAGGCCTGACAAGCCATGGAGTAGGTGCATGGAGTGGATGTGCTATGTCCTCTACCACTGGCCATTTTATAGAGGTACTTGGGCAAGATATGTTATAGTTTCAACAAATAGACTTACTCCAGCTTTGAACTAAGGTAACTTTTGTGAGTAAACCTAACTAAAAGCAGTGTATTGCCTCTAAACCTTCTATAATTAAAATCAGTTTCTGTCAGAGATTTCTCTATCAGATCTTCTTAAAAAAAAACAGACAAAAAAAAACCCAAAACAACAAAACAAACAAAAAAAAATAAAACAGAAAGCAAACAAACAAAAAAAACCCCAGCAAACACGCATACCCCTAAAATTTAATCACAGTGGTTGCCAGTTTGATAACGAGAAATATCTTACGGGAAGAAAGCTGCCAATTAAAAACTCATCTTTCACTGTTTAATTGGAATTATTTCTACATATTCTTCTTATGGATATAAAAAAGAAAATAAAAAGTAAATAAATCTTTCTACTTTCTGAAGAGGGCAAATAGGGCATCATGCACTTTCTAGCCCAAATTAATACCAATAAATAGTTTACTTCAATGTAAAAATATACTTACCTGTATTTTACATGCAAGAAGAATGCAAAAATTTAGCTCTTTTTCACAAATTCCTGATACGTACTAGCTTACATACATAAAAGCACTTTTAAGGTGGTTATATATAGCATACCTGACTCCATTGTGTTTTCCAGAGGTGTTATCAGATCATCATCATTCTAAAATCACTTATTAGTACTAGCTACTGCAACTGTTTCATGTGAAAACCTGAATCACAGTCTATTGTTAAAAGCCCCTATATTCGTGGAGGGAAAGGGCAAACTTTCAGATTTTTGCAGCTTTGCCAACAGCCACAAAATATATGGGCCATAATACTTAGTTGAAAAATAGGCACAGAAAATAACTATTTGGAAAAATCTAAAATTTATATGCATTTGGAATGTCTGTTGCTAAACATATTACCACGATTGTGTTATTTCTGAGATGCCTGTAGTTTTTATAAAGCGAGACCTGTTGTTTGGCTAATATGTACTTCCGTTGGAAAGTAACGGAGTTACTTTGTGGACAAACTGGAACGGGAAAGTCTGAAGAGTGGAATTTGCAGGATAAACAGTGCAAATGGGATGTGAATAAGTACAAAGGGGCTAGAAAATTTGGGATGTGTACAAGTATTTTTAAGATAAGGAGGAAAAAGCAGTCCCAATTCTTCCAGGAGAAATGTTTAAGAGGTATAAGGCTCAAACACTTATGAATATTGCAGCGTGCTGTCATCCAAAACCAGTGTTTTGGACAACCACTCTGCTGTCAGCCAACAGACAAAACCGCTGGTAAGAGATTAAACTGTTTTGAAACATTGCATGGTATGTGAGATCTAGTAGTTACTGTTATCAGAATACAGGATTTAGTAAGGAAGGTGTTATGTTCCCAAATGTAGGTACAGGAAGAGAGAATATTCAGGTTTTGGATGATAGTCAAACTGTTAAAGAAAGAGGTTTTTTTGGTTTTGGTGGTTTGTTTTTTTTTTTTCATACTCTCTTTGTAGATTGCTTCTTATTAATTCTCCCAGTACAAAACTACACATTTATAAGGGAAAATTTCATCAGCATACAAATTTCACCAGTGTGCATTGCTGGGATGTATCTTTTATATTTTACCTAATCAAGCAACCAGAACTTTGAAGTAGACATATTGCAAATGCCCAGTGGTTTGATTGTTTTGGGTTTTTTGTTTTGTTTTGTTTTGTTCCTCTCTCCTTGCCCCCCACCCCTCCTTCTGGTAAGTCTCTCATATATTGTATTTCTTCTTTATGGCTGATGAGAGTCACACTTTTGTAAACTGAAAGATCAGTTTTTAACATACTTGAACTTGTTTATCAAAATGTCAGCTGCCCATATAGTAAGTCTATGCTGAAGGAAATGGTTTCAGATATATGCTTTTTCCTATGTGCTTTTTCACTATTTCCCTTTCATGCTGCCTTTCTTAGGATGCTTTACTTAGCAAACCTCATCTGCAAAACATGCAGATAAGAACTTCATTCAAAAAATACCAATATCTTTGGAACTGTGTATCAGAGTCTGCAGCAGTGTTTTGATATAAGCTGTAGTCAGGAGCACAATTTGAATTTTAGCATGCAAATAAGAATACAACATCCTGTTCTGACTTTCTAATTCTTACATTCAAAGAGAATACACAATGTGTCTTTTAAACTGAAGAGGGTTCTCAGTTTGAATGTGTTGTTGAATACCCTCAGGGCAAATGTTACACCTCCCTCCCAGACGCCAGAAGCAAAATGTGGTTTAACATTAGACACCTTTCAGCAGCTTAGCTGAGACAAAATAGTGACCTATATCTGGCCTTCTGCTTTTGTTTAGTATGTAGTTTATGAGACTTCATGTAATTACTTAAATTTCCCTTATGAGCAATGCAGAGGGAAAAAAAAGAAAAAAAAAGGTTGATGATGAAAATGTATAAAAATGGGGTTTTTAACAAATTAAAACATGCTGTTATATAAGGATATCTGATATGTCAAATGAATTAACTTCTGAAGGGCTGGAGAAGGGGTATTTGCTTCCTTGTTTTTCACTTTGTGAAAAGAATGGGCACTTTTTCCTCTCACAAAAAGAGAGAAATCTTTTAAATTGTTTTTGATCTTTTAAAATCATTTTTGTCTAGATGGAAATCAGTTGGGAGTGAGAATAGCCAAGATGAGTTCCAGAAAGCAGAGAAACAAACAACCCCCCTTGATTCCAGGTTTGTGTGAAGCTGTTTAGGCCTGGTGAAGAGGAAATTCTGAGTACATTTCATAGATAGCCAATAAATTATACAAAGATGCCCTGGAATATTTGTATAATTTATGCCCTTGATGTTTAAGTGACATGCATCTCATACAGAGGGCTGTTTTCAAGAAATGTGAGTAATATTGCAAGAACACTTTCTAGGTGCTTTCAGTTCTTCAGGAGACAGGAGAAAACCAGCCTATTGATGTCTTTCTGGATGGCAAGATGGTCCTCTGTATATCCCCCCAGCACTGTGCCATCTGCAAGCTTTAATGATCTGTTGCATCATCCAGATCATTAATCAAGATGATAAATGGAACCAGTACTGACCCCTGAGTTAGCCTGCTAGTAACTGGCCTCTAGCTAGACTTCCTGACACTGATCACCATCCTCTGGGCTTGGCAGTTTAGGCAGCTTTCAGTCCACCTCACTGCTCATCTAGCCCGTGCTTCATCAGCTTGTCTATGAGGATCCTATGGGAGACAGTGCCAAAAGCCTTACTGATGTCAAGGTAGACAATATCCACTGCTCTCCCCTTGTCTACCAAGCCAGTCATTTCGTCATACAAGGTTATTAGGTTGGTCAAGCTTGACTGTCCCTGTGTGAATCCTTCCTCACTATTCAAAATCAAATCCTTGTCCTTTGTGCATGTGACAGTGTTTTCCAGGATTAGCTGCTCCATCACCTTCCCAGAGACTTAAGTGAGGCTGACCAACCTGTATTTCCTTGGGTCCTCCTTCCTTTTTGAAGGCCCTTTTTAAAGACAGGAGCAATATTTGCTTTATTCCAGTCCTCAGGCACCTCTCCCAGTTGCTGTGATTGTTCAAAGATTATTAATTTTACTTTGAAGCTCTATTTTAACATTTAAAGAGCTAAAATACAAATTACATACTATTCATTGTTGTTTGTTCTTATTAAGCCTATTGAATGGTAAAGGTAACAGGTAACAGGTAAAAGGCAGCTAGCTGACACAAGTTTCAGTAAAGGATGAGACACTTGAAAACAAATAAAATCCAAAGCCATAAGATTGTTGGAATAATTAAATGGTGTTATTAGATACTGTTCCATTTCCAAATATTCACATAAGGCAAATATATTAGCAGAATTGACTTGGCTGAGAACCAGCAGACAGGCTCACAGAATTAGATCTAATTTTCAAAGCATGCACATCTGTGATACCCCCTACAAATACTTTTATGGTGTCATCCATAAGTCCTTTACAATCCCAAATAGATTACTCTGTGTCTCATAGTGAAGAGTCAAATCCACATGTGTATGGCATAAATCATCATTATATGAATCTGCATAGAGTATTAGAGTCAATGTATGAGAAAGCTTAACACTCAGGTTTGAATATTGCTTAACAGGTGGTTATAGTTTTTTGCCTTATGGTTGCTTACATTAGTTAACAGTCTTTATTTACTGCCTGGGCAGAAAGATTCACACTCAGCCATTTACATTTCCAAAGCATGAGAAAACAGACACTGATGAAATGACAGTAAGATCCCAAACCTTTTGCTGCTGAGAAGTATTATGGAATTACTGGGGAAGACTGAAGCTTTAAATCTTAATAGATCACCAGAAGAACCTTCCATACAAAGAGAATAAAAGGGTCTTCAATCAGTGATCCCCTTCTGTAAGAAACCAGAATGGGGAAAGATTTTCATGAGAAGCCCAGTCTTTAGGACACAGACTGTTAAGTGTCTGTCCGCTAACTAAAAGAACCCTGTAGTGGAAGAGACACTGTGAAAGTTCAGTTCTAGGTAAGCACTGACTTTTTCGTTTTCATCCTGCATATTTCTCCATTTGTAGACTCTTATATTTTAAGCAGTCTATTTTGGAATTGTTTCTGTGCTGATTTAGCTGAAATAGTTCTTTAAGAAAACTGATGAATATGAGGGCACTCTATCCTTAGAGACATGATGGATCTTAAAAGTTAAGGTGCTGGGACACTGAAAGAGTTTGTCTTCCAATGCACTGATTCACAGTTTCTAAAGATAATGGGTTGTAGCTCCACTTAAGCAGCATGTCTGGTTTGGGAATTGATAATTAGGGGGCTAAAGAGGGAAAACCAGTTTTCATTTCCTTCTTTAGCTGTATTCAGTCTAGTTGAGGACATATTTAAACTCCAAGGATGTCGAGGGATCTTGTGATAATTTTCATGAAAGCTTCTCCTTAGGTAATATAATTTGGTATCATTTTTAGGTTGATAGGTAGACTCAATGATCTTAAAGGTCTTTTCCAACTGAAATGATTCTATGATTCTGTGAATGTCAAAAACACTACTTAGGTGTAGCTTTCTAAATTCAAAGTGCCAAACTACTGTTCAAGTGTCTACTCAAGCAATTAATGGAAGTTTTGGTGATCCAAACAACAACAACAAAAAAAAATGTAGTCTTTCACAATCACAATAGTCTTTTTAAAAACTAATCTTATAAGGAAAGGAGGCAGAAAATTCAGAGAAGAATTAAATTTACTAATCCTAAAGAATATAAAGGTGTTCCTGCTTATGTCTTACAATGGTTAAAGTCCATTTATGTAAGGCTGAGATAGCTGTTTTTAATGCAAGTCACCAAATAAATTATTCATTAAAAAGCAATAGCTTTCAGCAATAACAGTTTGGCTATTAGGGAAAAATTACAGAGAATGCGTGAAGAACAAAAATTTATTTCTAGCGTTTTCTAGTTTGAATTATATTCCTTCATTTAGAGGCTTTCCTAATAGAATTAAGCAATTCAACAAAGCACAAAGATTCGGGCAATCATAGCATTAGAAACAACTAATTAGTAAGCAATTATAAGTAAGAGGAAAGTACTAACAATTGCACTTACTTCTTTCTGATTGCTTCTCAGAAATGCACAGACCATGTTTTGGTTCGGCAATCAAAATTGAACCACACAAACATAAAAAAAATCTTTTTCCATGAACTGGAGAGCTGATTTTTTTTTTTTTTCTCACTTACTAAAGGGCAAGGAAGAGAAGCAGGTATTTTCCCATTTGCTCTGTTTGCCTGTCAAACACTGGGCTCTTTCCCTTAATACTTCAGTAAAATTACAGTATGTCAAACTGACCAGAAGAAGCAGAGATACAGATGGGGAAGGGAAGCCATGTGGAATCCTTGATAAATATCACAAATTTTTGCATTCATACGTTCTAATACAAGTATATAAGTCTTTGAGCTTAGTGGGGCTGTGTAACTGACATTTAATTAAATCCCATTTCTTTGAATAGCAAAGCTCAGTGCTGAGGGCCCATGCAGGAAAATGAATGCTGTTCTCTTAATTGTCCATGTTTAGATATTGGCTAACGAAAGCAACATGGTTTGTTTCAAAAATTAGGTTTATCTTTTTTTGACAAGTCCTTTTTGAGTCCTTTCTTGATACTGAGCATGCTGTACAGAGACACCACTGCCATTCTTAAGAAGTACAATGCTTAATGGGAAGATGGAGGGGTAAAAGAAAGGAGAAAACTTTTATATGTTCATCACACTTAAGCAAGAAATATCACTACCACTGTACATCAATTCTATATATGTGAAAACATCCCCTTAAAATGACATTTCTCTATCATTGTACAGACAATGTGTGGACAGGGAAAAAAGGAAATTGTCCTATGAGGGTACTTCTTTTGCATCTTATTTTGTGACTTAAATAAGGAAGAAAAATGAAGAATGGTCAGAAATTAGTTCTCAAAGCTACTTTCAAAGTAACTGTGATATAATACAACTAATTGCTTATCCTTGCAAAGAAACACCATCAGTGTTTTCATATCCATTTTAGCAGGACGTCTGTCAGTATCAGTACAAATAGTACATGTCTCTAATAACACTTTCTTGGTATAAGGTAAGTTTTAAATGTATCAAATCGATAGTTCTAGAGGTTATTCTGGTAATATTTATTGTCATTAGAGGGGAAAAATATCACCATAGTAAAAGTATATATAAGATCTAAAGACAGAACTGGTTAAAGGCATGATATCTTACTTATCAAAGTCAATGATTTTTTAGAAACATAACAAGAAAACTCAATGAATGACATCTTTGTTCTAAGAAAACTGATTTCTGCAATTTTATCTTTAATGGGATATACAACACCTAACAGTCATTTAAGGGAGTAAAATACTGTGTATTTTGCTTACTGGCAAGTTAGCAAACAGGCACTGTCTGATGAGAAGACTTAATGGGTAAATTAGCTGTATCTTTAGAAAAAATTACTTTTGTTACACAATAAAACAATGCAAGATGTATCAGTGAGACATATATGTGGTAATACAGACACTTCCAACAAAGCATAAAAGTAATTCAAGTACAGTCTTTAAAATTTCGCTACTATTGAGCTTTCAAATGAGTCTAGTACTCGTATTATGTGTTTTACTAGTGAAACATAGGAGCAAACTCAAGAAACTATATTCAAGAGGGACCAAAAAATTAATACGGGTCTGATCTAAGGTCTATTATGACCGACTGGATTTTTTCAGAGCTTGCAGTCATAGTTACATGAGACTATAGTGGTATTTGGTGGGCAACAATACAGAATTGGATTTTATTGCTTTACTGAGCAAAACAATGACAGCACCTTGACAGGAAGGTAATCATGTACCTTATGCATGTTGATGTTACATGGTCTCTGTCAACTCATTCCTATTGCCAGCATGTTTAAATGTTATTACAACTTATTGCATTCAAATAATTTAAGTGTTTATGACTAGGAGGATGGGATCTGTGCCTTGTGCTATTTACATTCATAGAATCATAGAATCATAGAATGGTTAGCATTGTAAAAGACCTTAATATTACCTAGTTCTACACCCCCGTCAAGGACAGGGATGCCTCACACTAGATCATGTTGCCCAAGGCTCTGTCCAGCCTGGCCTTGAACACTGCCAGGGATGGAGCATTCACAACTTCCCTGGGCAACCCATTCCAGTGCCTCACCATCCTCACAGTAAAGAACTTCCTCATATCTAACCTGAACTTCCCATTTACGTTTAAACTCATTCCCCCTTGTCCTATTGCTGCAGTCTCTAATGAAGAGTCCCTCTCTGACATCCTTGTAGGCCCCCTTCAGATACTGGAAGGCTGCTATGAGCTCTCCGTGCATTTTTCTGTTCTCCAGGCTGAACAGCCCCAACTTTCTCAGCCTGTCTTCATATGGGAGGTGTTCCAGCCCCCTTATCCTCATGGCCCTCCTAGGGACATACTCCATCAGCTCCATGTCCTTCTTACGTTGAGGACACCAGAACTGTACACAGTACTCCAAGTGGGGTCTCATGAGAGCAGAGTAGAGGGGCAGGATCGCCTCCTTTGGCCTGCTGGTCACACTCCTTCTGATGTGGCCCAGGATAAGAGTGGCTTTCTGGGCTGCGAGCACACACTGAAGCTGGCTCATGTTCAGTTTCTCATCGACCAACAACCCCAAGTCCTTCTCCACAGGGCTACTCTGAATCTCTTCTCTGCCCAACCTGTAGCTGTGCCCAGGATTGCCCCTACCCAGGTGTAGGACCTTGCACCTGGCATGGTTAAACTTCATGAGGCTGGCATCAGCCCACCTCTCAAGTGTGTTAAGGTCCCTCTGGATGACATCCCTTCCCTCCAGCGTATCAACCAAACCACATAACTTAGTGTCATTGGCAAACTTGCTGAGAGTGCACACAATCCCACTGTCCATGTCGCCGACAAAGATGTTGAACAAGATCAGTCCCAACACTGAACCCTGTGGGACCCCACTCATTACTGGTCTCCATTTGGACACTGAGCCATTGACTGCAGCTCTCTTCGTGTGGCCATCCAGCCAGTTCTTTATCCACTGAGTGCTCCATCCATCAAATTGATGTCTCTCCAGTTTAGAAACAAGGATGTCATGCGGGACAGTGTTGAACGCTTTGCACGAGTCCAGGTAGATGACGTCAACTGCTTTGCCCCTATCCATCAGTTCTGTAGCCCCATCATTGAAAGCCACCAAATTTGTCAGGCATGATTTGCCCTTGGTGAAGCCGTGCTGGCTGTCACCAACCACCTCGTTGTTTTTCATGTGCCTTAGCATGCTTTCCAAGAGAATCTGCTCCATGATCCTGCCAGGCACAGAGGTGAGACTGACTGGTCTGTAGTTCCCCGGTCTGTAGGTCCCCTGGACTGACTGGTCTGTAGTTCAATGAAAGATGAAGCTAAATTAGAACATCTTCCTCACCTTGAATTTGCACAGAAAACCATACAGAAACAGAAGGAGACTGTTTCAATAGAAAGAATAGTTTCTGTTTCTGTTTGAAACTGTTTCAGACGGAAAGAAACTGGAATTCAATAGGTTGGCTTCTTTAAAATATTTCACTGAGTCTGCTGTCAGTTCTTCTCTCACTAATTAAGAACTGCATCACATTATTATGATTTCTCTGCTGGATTTGACTATATTGATGAGACCTGGAAACATGAACTCACTACAACATCAGGATGCTGGGTTTAGAGCTTATAAATGTTTAAAAACAAAATTATGTTGATGAAAATGCAGAAGAGTTGCTCTGTTCTCTAAGCAATGTCCCCATTAGATGAGAAGAAATATGACATTGAACGGACTTAAAGGAATGGCCATTTACAAAGCTAAACAATCTGAAACAAAGATAAACAATCTTAGACTAAGAAAACTGTTGAGGAATTAAATTTTGTATTGAAATTTGCTTCCATGAGATATGTAATGGAAATACACAATATGTACTTTTTTCCTCTTTTATTGTCATGTTATTTACTAGGATACACAAGTCAAACTAAAGGGTAAAACCATTTTAAGAAGGAGAAACATTAAGATACTAGATACTGATATTTCATTTGTGGCAAAATCATTCAGAAACTTATACTGAGATACATTTTTTATTATTATTATTTGACTTAGCACAAATTTAGTTGTATTTAAGCACAAATTTAGTTCTATTTATGTATGTGTGGAGTTTAATTTTAGCAAAGTGTTTTGACCCAGTTAAAAGGAAGGGAATGAAATCATTATCCAACAGGCATAAATAATGTTACTAATTGGATTTATTTTGCAAAGTTAGGTAAATCAGATTCTCATTGCTGAATCTAAACCAGCATGCTAAATAATATATTTTTTCATACTACTTTTTTGCATAGTCTGTGACCATTATGCGTTGTTTAGTTACACCAATTTACCCCTACAACTATAGAAATGCTAGGTGTTTCTCTAATTATTTGTTAAGCAAATAATTTTTAGGCTTAACATGAGAAGTAAGCAATTAATGAATTAATTGTAAAAACCTCAACTTTTTATTATCTATCTTGTCTGTCGTCAACTTTTGCTCTTCTTCCATCTCATTTTTTTGCCAAACATCCTTCTTTATTTCTGGGATCTCTCTCTGGACTCTGAATTCTCCCTTAATGTATTCCCTGGTAGAATTTTGATCATTCCCTTTTGATGTAAACAGTCATTCCAAGCTCAGAGGGCACATTGCCAAGTGTGGTAAAACTGAGGTAGTTTTATACTGTTTGTGGACTTAAGATTTAGAGTGGTCTTCAAATACCTTGATAAGATTTAGGTTGAATGACAGCTCCCCCATGATAAGAGTAAATATCCTGCCATTATGGACTGCAAAGCTTTCCAGATATTAAGCTAAGTGCTGTACATGTGCATGATCGACAAAAACTAGCTAGATACATTACAAGATGTGCCTGATTTTATTAGTCCAGAATTATTTCTAAATTTTATCCAGTGACCATTTTGTTTTATGTAAAAAAGTTTCTGAAGCAGAAACAGTCTTGTATTAATGGAAATGGAATTGTGCAAATTCAGGAACAGGCAGCTGGTGTTTCACCCATGTTACTCTGGTGTTCCGCCCATATTGTTTTGTAACTAAGTAGCTCTAGTGACCTCCTGGGAAGTAGAAGCTGTAAAGTTGTCTCTCTCTGTGTGAAGAGGACTGAGTCAGCTAAATCCCTTGGAGAGCACACAGTGACTACACCAGTATAACACTGTCACCACCATTTTAAAAACAAATTTATTACAGCTGCATTTTGTCAAGAGCCTGATATTGATGTGTTAGTTGTGTTTGGTAGTCAGGAATTGTTAATCAAGTTTCTGGATCCTAATGAATTTTTGTAGGAATTGGGAACTAGGCCAGCAGTTTTCCCTGTTTCAAAAACAGGGATGTAGGGGTCAAAAATTTCTGTGCTTGCATAGGAAGGTGCCTTATGGATGTAGAAACCTTAAGCTTTATGTAACTTCTTTGACAGACTGTTTGGGACATTAAAATCTTCTAAAATAATGTTCTGGTCTGACCTTATATTTTTAACAGTGGTTTTCACTGTAGATTGGCAAGGACTCTCTCTGCTCATTAATCTTCAGTATTTACCTCTTATGGATTTTAACTGGGAGTCTGTCAATGGGGTCTGTAAAACATATTCATGGTTGTAGCACACCTAAGGTTTACATAATAAGAAGAAAAAGTTATCAGTTGGAAGACTGAGCTATTGAAGTTCAAGTGCTATTAAGATGTAGCTAATATTTAGGTAGTGCATAAAAATTGAACCTAATCAACCCTTCTTTTGTCACTGTGTTGGTAACTGTGAAAACTTACAATTGTTTACTGGAGAGGTGGATTTTGAGCTGAGTTCAAGTAACTTAAAATTCTTTTTAAATCGAGCATCCTAAAATTGAAGATAGATACAGCTTTCTAAATGGCTTGTTTTTCGTTATCTGATTGCTATTAATATCAGGGACTGGTTGTAAGAAATCTAAAGCCACATGAATCTATTCTATGCAGCTTTTGAAAGCTGAAAGAAGATTTACTATTTAAATTTTTAGATTAGCTAAAACCTTTTCTACTTCCATTTATCAGCAAAAAGTATTAGTATTCAGCACAGCAGGAAAAATTCACTGGGTTTGTCTGTAAACAGAACATGCAAAAGCCATCAAGTTCCAAGTCAAGTGTACATGACCTATGATTTGGTCTCAACTTTTAAATTCTTGGGTTGAGCAAACACCAAGGAAAGAACAACATTCATAAAGAGAAACCACTTCGATGTTTTTCTGGAAACCTTTCATCCATTGTCTGAAAACTAACTTATTCTTTTCAGTGGACAAAGAATAGTTTGAAAGTACTTACATAGTTCTGTAAGTTATGAAAAAGCCAGTTATGAAGAACTGTTTGAACAGAGCTGCTTAAGATCTGGGAAACATTCAGCCAAGAATAATTGCGCAATGATAATGTACAATTAAATCATAACAATTACTGTAAACGAAAGCCACAGTAACACAGTTTTTGAATGATGTAAACTTTGCAGGGGTGCGATGTGCAGAAGAAAGTCCACTGGCAAACAAATTATAGTACATTCCTGTTTTATACTGAATTTGTAATGTTGCACCAGGAAAAAAAAAAAATCTCGTATCTTCTGGAAAACTCTTTAATTTATCTTACTGGTTATTTCTTATGATTAGTACTACTTTATTGATATTAATTCTCTATCAATAAAATAGTAAAACTTTTTTGCTAGCATAGATTCTACATTATGTATCTATCAGCTAAAAAAAGAATCATTAAGAGGAATTAAAGTCTGTATGCAACTCTATGAATCTGTATCACTGATTAAATAAAAAAAGATGAAAAAGCTAAGCAATTTGTTTATGTTTATGTAATATGTTTATGACTATGCAACAAAGTCTTGTGAGCCATGTGTGGAAATATACATGCTAAAATTTGGATGCTTAATCTTACCATTTCATTTGCATTTTCTCTTCCTTCATGTCAGGTTGTTCTTTACTTGTTTTATACTTAGCTACTTCTTAATTATTATTCAAATATTTGAAGTTTATACATATGGATAAATAGATATTTCTAAATACAGATACATATAACTATACATATTACACATTTTATATCATGTACATAGGACACTAAAGCATTCTACTTCAAGTAAAAAAGGTAAAAAACTCATATACAATAAAGTAGTGTGCATGATTACAGGTTAAATTCTTTCTTCAGTAGTTTAAGACAACAAAGTTGTACTGGAGGGATCCATACTAATATTTAATTCGTATTTTCTATGTAAACCATAACCTCATGAGTGAGATTAAATACTTTGATTCTTGTCTGTCATGAATCAGTACAGTTCACTGAAGTTGTAGGGTTTAATTTGTCAAGAATCTGGAACGTTTTTATTTTTACCATAAACTAGGAAAAAAACATGGATATAGACTATAAAACTATGCAGAACAATTTCCTCCTGAGCTGTTTGACCTTTGCTCATCTTTTTTTGTGGGGGGATTGAGGGCACACTATGATGGGAGACAATATTTATAAATGTGAGAGAAGATAAGCTGAACATGCTTCTCCTTATGTGGTTTTGTTATGGAACAGATTTTCTATGAGGAGCATGAGCTTGTTTTAAATAATGTACTGCCAAATGAATTACAGGCCACTTGATTTATAAAGCAATTATCTGAATATATGTTTAAAAGTTTAGGAAGGTGTAAGCCAATACCATTTGACCAAATAATTCACCACAGGAAAAATATTTATGGATTTGATCTACCTGGCTTGCCTACATCATATCCCCTAGATTTGAATGAGAGATGTGAAAAGACTGTGTTTTCTCCTTTTGCAAAAAAAACTCAAAACCCCACAACCAACTCCCCCTCCTCCCCCTCCTCCTCCTCCAAAATAAAAAAAAAAAGGAAAATTTTGTAAAGGAAAAGGAAGTTCCCTTACAATAAAGGGAAATCATATACCTGATGTCAGGTTGTGATGTCGTGAAGCTTCTTTTACTGGTGGGACTTCTAAAAAGCAAAGCATAGGTGATAAATAAATCTCCATTTTCACACCAAAATATTTAAATACATTTCAATAAGAAACATGCTAATTTCCTGGAATCAACTTACAGATAGGAATCTCTATAAACAAGATTTTTTTGTAAGCATGGCTTTCCTAGTAAATTATTTAAACATAGAAATTTTATGTCTAGCAAAGCCATAAAAACAAACTGCCTCTAGATAGTTTACCAAATTTGCACCAATACAACTAATTGGTATCCTTTTCTATATGCAAGTCACTGTCTCTAACCTACGTAGAGAAGACAATTATGTCCTAGACCACTAACTTAATACATTTGCTTAACTTATTGCTATTAATTATCTTCAGAGGTATAGCAGAAACCATTTATCTGTCTGCATATTACTGCAGGGAAACAATCAAAATAGTGCTGCGTCCAACAGGTTAGTCAGAATATAGGTGACCATGAAGTCTATCTTGTGTAAAAAGCGCTACTTGTTATCAGTGTAGTTATTCTACAGTATGAAGCTAGTGATCTAAAGCATCGCAGAAGCTATGGAGATGAACTTTGCACTGTCTCACTAAGGAGCATAACAGCAGACTAAGTAGGGACTACTCATCCTACTAGTCTGTCAATACAGCGCTGGAGGACACCGCAGACAGGCTAATGCTGTACTAGCCAGGGGGGGTCACAGGCAGGGCACTGCTGCAGCCAGATTGGATGTGCTGATGTAATCAGCCGAGAAGCCATCTGACACTCGGTTACTGGGGATTTATGCACAATTTCATCATTTTTGTTTACTTGCATGTATTTAGAAAGACCAACAAAGCTCTTCTTTTCAATCCCATGGAAAAAACTCTTTGCATTTTTATTGTTATCTGCTGAGATTTTCATCTCTTTATTACCTTTGTTTTTTTCATGTTTCAGATGTTTCTTCTCAATTGTTTTTTCTAGCAAGAAAAAAAGTAGCACAGTTCAAGGTTAGTAAACTGACTATGGAACAGATTATTGCCTAGAGTGTTCAAGTAATATTCTTTGAAAATTAACACAGACCTTGTATGGTTTGTTTCAAATAAAAATCCATGTAAAAAGTTTTAATCTCATACTGTTTTAAATGTGATCTTCTACATATGCATGCACCCACAGAGTAAATTCATACCTTCTTTTTCCTTAGCTGTCTTTGTTTTTTTCATAGCTAGAAAGATTTGCAAGGAAAGAACATTAGGTGACAATCATCAGAAATATGGTACTCTTACAAAAAGTACATTGCACAAAGCTGATCTCCTTAGTAATTTCTCTGGAATAATAACTATGGTAAATGTGTCTCATGGCATGTATACAAGGTACCTAATATTACTACAGTGGCTGCTGCCCTTAGTGGCAGTAGTAGTTATAGGCTTTCTGAACAGTCACTGGAAATTGTTTGGATATTGCTGGTTGCAGAGTAGTTTGGAAACTCCTGATAAAGGCTTTAGGCACTAGAATTCTGTAATTCCCTAAGTACTGCCAGAATTCCCCAATTATTGGTGGCCAAAATATGTTATGTAAGGATCCTTCTACTTGATGCCTGCTTTTTACATTTTTTCCTGGATAAATCTCAGGCATCTGAAACAAAAAAAAAAGATCCCTACCCACACACCCCAGAATATGGAACTAGATGGATGTTTAGAAGCTTCAAACGTGATCGTTCTGAAGTACTACAGCAGTAGGTTCTGATTTTTTATTTAGTTTATTTTTCTCTGATTGTACAGTCACCTAGAACACAGGCTTTTTTTCTTTTTGGCATCCTTTTCCCCAGCCTGCAAACACAGACATTTGGTCTGTGACTCCATTCAACAAGGCAGATTGAAATTAAGTAAGGTGCATTGCTTCAGGCATCTGAGCCCATTTCAGTATTCCCTGTTGACTGCAGCAGAAAACTGGCAGGCTGCCTTTGTATTGTTCATTTGCACTTCATATCTTCCCACCAGTTGTAATAATGCTTTGTTCAGTGTCTTCTGATGCATGTGTTATCTGATTAACACTAGCTTACTCAGTGCTGATCACCTGTGTCTAGCCCACCAAAACATGCTGCAGAAGATGAACAGTAAAATAATGTAATAACCAATCAGAACAGTCTTTGGTAGAGAACTGTGCAGCTGCAATGCTGTCAGTTTAACAGTGCTGGTTTACATTAGCATTGTTCATTGTTGATGAACAATACGTACAAATCAGTACTGGTATGTTCATTAATTCTTTTCATAAGAATACCGGAGAAATGTAGTATTTACCTGCTGTTGGGATTTTACCTGTTGGCTCTCCAGGAAAACAAGCAGAAATGAAGAAGAAGGGGGAAAGGAAAAGAATATGAAGTTCAGTACCATGGTTTTTCAAGGCAAGTAACCGTTTAAATAGATCTCTTTAATCTGCAACTTTTCTGCAGTGTATTAATTTTCAAAGACATGTGCCTTAACAATGGGCGTGTACACAGAATTTCACACTGAAAGCTGATTCTCACTCTTTGAAGTACTATAATCCAGCATGCGATGGTTTCTGCAAATGCAAACACTGTGCCAAGCAAAGCTTTCCAGCAAGCAAATATTTAGATTTATTTTTAAATGCACATTTAAGGTTTTAGCTGATTGCGTTACTTTCCACAAAATGTATTCAGTTTGTTACCTCTCTTTTCTTATAACCCACATGTCCCAACCAAAGACTGGCACTGACCTTGAATACCCGGCAATCACCCCTCTATACTGTTTTTCCTGCATTATCAGTTCGCCTTGCCTTTCAAAATAAAAGCTCTTGAGATCTAGAAAAATTTTGTCTACATCTTCGCACAGCACCTAGCAAAAAAGTATAATATATTCCTGTGCTCTTGTAATGCCCATAATAATTAATGAAAATCAATTAATTGATTAATTCAATGGGATAGAAATTCTCTGGTATAAATCACATTACTCTTTTTAAATCAAAGGATTAATTAAATTGTGATTTAGAATCCAAGATTTTTTGTACGTATCACTAATTCACTAATCACAGTTACGTTTTAGAATAAAATTTAAAGGGAAGAGAATAACCCCACTAGCCAGGCAAAACCTTTATTCTTTGAACCTAGAGCTGGATAAAAAAAAAACCTCAGGGTGTCTTTTGATTGAATTATCTATATTTTCTTCATGCTGAGTTTTGTCTTCAGATGAATGTGAACTTCTGCAGCTCACACCAAGGTGAAAATGATTAAATGCGTTTTTCAACAGGAAGGCTGAACAATAAAGCATGTTTTTCACTTAACACATCCCAGGAAACTTTCATTCAGGTCTTCATTCATAAGGAGACTCATAAATGCCAGTGCTCAATACTTCGGCATCACAGGCATTCAGCAAAGACCAGTTTTGCTTCTGTTGAAAGCCCATATGCTTAAGTTCTTTAATATTTACATTTCTGCTTATGATGATGCTTAGTTACTGAAAGCTGATACATTACTGCATTGTGACCCATAGTGACCTATTCTCATTTTTCAGAAGAAAAAAGTAAGAGATTTGTCTGAGGCACTAAACCTGAGAAAGGCGTTCATGTTATCATTCCTTAACTGAGGGGTTATCTGGCTGAGCGATCTGGACTGGCCCAGTTATATGCATATATTAATATTCTAATTAAGGATAAATGATTGATTACCTTAGACAGTGAGGTTCTGGAAGACTGTGGACCTGCAGGGTAGTTAGTCTGACCCTCTGACCTGTATAAGGGTCATTTCTTCTCTCAGTGCATTAACAAACTTCCATTTACCCTGAGGGCTTTGGGAAACATTTTACCTCTATCACTGGACATTCATTATAGAACTAAATGGGAACAGAGTTTAGCCAATGCTTAGTTTTTTTCTAAAAATAGCAGACTACATGTTCTTCCTCTTGATTGTAAAGTATGGTTTGGCAATACTTTTGCATGAGTAAGATATTGCACTATTTTTTGTCCTCTGTTCAAGATAACCTCGCAAAATTTGAGAGTCTTTAGTCAGTATGCAGGGAGTAAATTCTGAGTTTCATTAGACTTTCAAATTTGATATAAAACCAATTGCACTCAAAGACCCTCCTGCTTACTAAAACAGAAATAATAAAAAATAAGATAGTTTACTAGTTGCTTTTATAATTGAGCAAGCAGCTGTGTGGTGTTTAGCTGCCTGCTATTTTAAACCATGAGAGCAGGTTACTATAAAAATGTATTGGTTGTTAATCTGGGGACTTTTCAAACTCAACCTTTTATTTCTGTTTTTAACATGTCATTCACTTAATGTTACAATATCTCTACTGATTTAAACCCCATTTGCTTTTACTGTACAAATCATCAGGGTACAATGTGTGAATGAATTTGGTCCTGAATTAATGTATGGATTTATTTTACCTTCTACTAGACCTGAACTGCAAAATCAGTGAGTATTTTGTCCATGGCTACATCTCGTACTGGATTACATGGTATCTATGTGCATGTTATGACAAGTATAAGTACACCTAGCTAGGAAATATATGGAGCAAAGCTATGTAGAGCTCTAGAAATAAAGAAGGCAGTGATCTAACCAAGTGTTATTATTTGAGTGGAAAAAAGCAATTTAAAATAGATGTCTCTGGTGCTTAAAATCCTGGACTAGATTTATTCAAAGATGGTTAGCTCAAAATAGGCATTGTAAACAGAATTACTTTTGTATATGATCATAGGTCTGCTTGTTACTGTTTTTTCTTTTTTCATTTTTTTCCTTTTATTTTTCTAAAGGCACTGTTAACCTTTATAATTATCTCAAGCAGCAGAATATAAACTCAAGAATGTTGTACAAACATCCCTCTGCAAAGGTCAAGGGAAAATATCTTGGCTGTTCCTTATATTCACAATATGCCAGAGTAATACAGCTCTTGACAAAAAAGCATTGTAGACAATGATTTTGGATTAAAATGTTACTTATTGCAGAAAGCATGAGAAATTAGTCAAATCTCTGACAGTTCTCTAATACTAAAGAGTGCCATCAGGGGGTTTCTCAGACAAGTCAGTGTAGAAGACAAAAAAGTCAGTGAACAGATCTGGTGAATACAAAACTGAAAAAATCTGAATAATGGAGTCAAATAGAAGAAAATTTACTTAAAATACTGTCAAAATTGGAAATAAACCCACCAATTACTTCAAAGGAAGTGATAATTTTGCAATAATAATTTGAAAACTGAAAACTGCAATTCAAGATTGTGGGATATCTTGCAGTACCGGCATATTTCAGATCCTTTGTGTTCCTTCTTTCCCTTTGAAGCTGGGGTTCAGAATAGCACTGCGTCTTCTGACAGGTGGTTAAGGGTGGGTATTCATCTTGTCTAACTTCAAGTACCTGACATAGGAGACCAATTTAGGAATCTTAATGGGAGCATTTTTCCTTGCCTTGTTGTCAGCTTCTGATCTGGAGCAGGAAGAGGTATGTGTCTCATGGGGCTTGGCCTTGGTTTTGGATACATTTTGTAGATTACTTTGCATCAGAATAACACATGATTTGGTCTTGATGCGCCAGGCATAGTACATAAAAGGAAACAGATCTCTTGTGCTGACAAGGCTACAACTAATTAATCTGTGAAGGTCCCTACTTCACCATTTTCACAATTCAAAGCATGCAAAGTGTTTACATTCTTTACATTTACTGTTCTTTTGATTGTTGTCTGATTATGATTTCCAGTATGTAATGTGTAATGAATCGCCATAATAAGCATAGACCTGTCTTTTTCTGTTCAGATAACCTTAACAAGGACATTATCCAATGACTTCAATGAAAGTCTTTGTTATGAAAGAAACTCCCCTTGAATTCTCCTTAAAACTTGTCTAAACCAGAAACATTCCTTTCTCTAATTTAATTTAGTTTTTTATAAAAGTAGGAAAAAAAAGCATATTGAAACAAGGCCAAGAATGTGCTTAGTGAATTAATAAAATAAGTAATTTTCAAATGGTAAAATAAGTAATGAAAAAGTTGTCTAATTCAGTTATGCTACATGCCATTTTGTTATTTCTAACAAACAATATGTTTGCATAAAGATAAGTCATATGTCTTTTAGTGTGTTTTTATAGAAAGCGAAAATAGCAAACAGAGTTTGAATGTTGCAGTCACAATATTAAATTATAGGTTTACTTTGGGTGTGTTCAGTGTTATTAAGCAGATGGAGTACAAAAGCATCTGTAGTGCAAGCAAGAAAGTACCGTTTTGCAACATGACAAAATTGCAAAAATGCAAATTGAGACAACATGCATCTGAAAAAAAGATTTATATTCCATGGGAAACAAGACATGACACGTACTCGCAGTGTTTTTCAGTTTGACTGGGAATTTAAAAGAGGGAAAAAAAATTAGAATAGATTAAGGTGCAGAATAGTCAGATACAGGATACAGCATAATACTGTTACAGTGACTAATGGCTTTATTTGTTCTATCTTATTTACTGCATATCAAAACATAATATTTAGTAACCTCTTAGTAATTAATAACAATCAAATGATGGATAATGATAGTTGAGATGTTCTCATCTGCACAGTATAATTGCTGTGCTAGAGTTAAGGACGAATAACAAGAATTTTAATTCTTCACTTATTTCCTTTCATGGAGAAGCATGGAGACAACATTTTTTAAATCCATGGTGATTGACTCATAGTGAAACTGAACAGTGCTGCTTCCTATATTTGCAGTTATTTTGCTCTATCTTATACAAGTGAGGCTGCGTAGGAGCTGTGGCGTACAGACATTTATCATAGATGGTGAACATTGCCACATCATGATCTGAATAGCACATTGTGTAATACCTGCTATAGACAAAAACTGAGCTATTGCTGGTCCTGAGAAGTTGACTTATGCAGGAAGACTGAGAAGTCCAAATAAATGGCAGACACCACAAATAATTAGCAAAATGAAGTCATTTGAAGCACTTTCAGAAAATGGTTCAGACTCTTTGATGACATAACTTCTTTGGCACTGGTGGAATTACAGATGCAAAAATTTGACCTTTGAGATAGATATATATATATATATATATATAGATAGATAGATATATATATATATATATGACAACCAGCATTGAAATATCTGCTGTGCTTCCTTTGCTATGGTATGACATGTCAAATAGACCACAGGGCCATGATTTTGGCATTTGTCATATATAATTGTACTTTGCAATTTCTTTAAGTAACAGTTTCAAAAAGTAATGAATGAATAAAATGCAGGAGTGCTCACCTGGTTTTGAAGGTAGAACAACTTTTTCATGTCTGACTGCTTCATGCTCTAGATAAAAGAAACAGCATAATAAAATTCCCATAATGTTTCTATTACTGTTTGTATGCCTTTTATTCTTTTCCTTTTTTTTTTTTTCAACTAAGAAAGATTGCATGTCTATATTTCAGGAATAAACATTCATTTTCTCTTGGTTCATTCTGTTATTTTGTGAAAAGGACACGTTCTAGTTACCAATAGATTATCAGCTGAGTGATCTGCCACAAAATAATAAAGTTCAGTAGTGCTGCACATAGCTCCACACATACAGCAACTACTAATATTAGTAAGAGTTATGCATGTATCTTAAGGAAGAAGTCAGTTAATAGGGGCTCCCCTTAAATTCTGAAATGTAATTTATAGCTACTCTCTTTTTTTGTTATATGAAAGAAGAGTACAGAGTAAACTGAGCTACCATCCACTCGACCTTTATGTTGCTGATTCAGACGTACTTGAGCTGAATTCTCAAAGTCTCGAACACACCCTATTCCATATGAATAAATTATTCCATATGAATAAATGGAAAATTAGAGAACTAACAGTGCTTGGTAGGCAGTACCCCTCTCTCTGTCACCCCCTTTCTAGTTCATAATTATTGCTGAAAAAATATGAATTTATGTTAGGTTGCTGTAAATGGAACAGATGAAGAAGCTTCGTTTTACAAGCAAAGTCTAGCACTACATAATTTATACGAAAGTCATAGATGCTTAAAAGGAATTGAAAAAAACTTCACCACAGATTTTGTATTATAGTAGCAGTTATGCCAAATGAAGGCAAATAAGGGCCACTGTTACATTTTAGAGCTAAGAAACCAACAGACAGCTGTAATGGCCTTGTTTCCAGGTGATGTTTCCCCCAGCTAAAAATACTGTTCATCAGTTCCTTTTTGAGCAACAAAGACGTAAAGGTGGGCTGTAAAGTGGAAAATGTTGAAAATGTGTGTAGCCTCTGAAAAAAGGGCAGTATGCCTCAGCCCTTCTGCTACTTGGATGAATAATTGAAGTCCTAGCAACTGTGATTTCAGGTGAAGATATATGCCAGAAAATGCTGAGATGAAGACATGATAGGAAATTTCAAATGGGAAACAGTTCTGTGAGGTGTGAATTAAAATTTATGTCAGTGAACAGCAATATTTTTCCCATATTTGGGCTTTTTTTTGAGCATGGCAGCATTTGAGTACTTAACTGAACACCTTTTTCTGCTTTTGCAGTTTACCTTCCATGCTGAAGATATGAAAGATATAGCAAGTTAACAAGTAAGCTGCATGGCAAATTGATGTATGGACTCTTCAGTTCTTTTTGACTGAGAAAAGCTCTAGACAGCTATACTAAAATAATATATGATTAGGAAGAAAATGTGGTGATTTTTTCTTCTCTTTTTAATTCAGCAAGAGTATTTATTAATCCAAGTAGTTGTTAACGATGATTTTTACAAAGCTTGTCATTCCCGATTTAGTATTTTTTGTTGATACTTGTGGTATGGGAAGCAAAGAATGAGTTTACTCCTATACTGAAGTAATTGGTTATGTCAAATGAACTTTGGCAAGACAGTATGTTAAAAGACAAGACAGAATGTTAAATGAAAGTAATGAAAAGCATGGTGATAAAGACACTATAATTTTAAGCAAAACTAGAAATTGCTAAGACCGAGTTTCCATATGCTAAAGTCAAAAAAGGCATACATATCCATCTATTTTACAGGATTTTTTCTGATGAAGGTAGGTACCACGTACTTGCTGGTTTTGCCTGGACTGCAGAAGACAAAAGAAAGTAAAATGTAATATTTAGATATAAAGAGAAAAGAGATTCTAATTTTTCTTTTTAACGTGCAAATATTTTTATGACAGTCAGTTCTCACTTGCTCTTATCTTCCCCCACTCATGTAAAGATGCACAGCATTTGGGCCCCTCAAATGTAGGTAGACTCTAACATGTTTAGACCTTTGCAACTCCCCCTGGCTAGCTATCAGCTTCTGCTGAAACAATGCAGTATTTGGTCATTTAACACAGCAGCACGTTTACATATTCCAGGACCATTTCTCCCTGTTCAACAGTGTAAATCAGAAGTAGCTCCAGACCAGTCAACAGATTACTGGAAATTTTGGATGGGATTCAACTGATTTGCAACATCAAGAACACATTTGTATACAGCTTTAGTCAGGAGAACACTAGTCCTCTCCAGAGGCTAATCTGTGTACTTATAACTGTTTGTTGAAAAAAGATGGGATGACTTACCCACTGTTGGAAGTTGCCTGTTGCAAGCTCAACAGCTATTGATCTGAAAACTTACACATTATTTCTGTAGTAGCTTATGTTAAATTGGCCTACCCGAAATACTGCATTTTCAATTTGGTTCCGACAAACAGGAAAAAGATTTATCAAGCACATGACTCTAACAAATCTTACAAAAAGTGGTCAAGCCATAATACTTTAGGCAACTTTTTTCCAACCACTCCTGAATTACTGTTTGAGCCTTCTGATTTTGCTCACAAAATTAAAGTGGAAGTTAGCTGACCCTAAAAAAAAATTGTAAATTTAGGTGTAAAAATCATGTAAATTCAAAGATGTTGAATGCTAACTCATTACATGTTTGGGTTAGAAATATATTGAAATAGTTTTCAGTAATTTCTCCACTTCTATTAACAGAAACATAATTTATATGCTTTTGAACAAGCCATAGCACTTTATGATCCAATATGAACTATGAAAACAGATTTTTTTATTGGATAAACAGAGTGCTGTAAAATATCACTTCATAGTGAAATGCTAGATTATCATGAGAGGTCTTACAGAAAGCAGTATAAACAGGCAAATTATATGAATGTTCACAATTAGAGACAGAACCATAATATTCTGTTCAACATCTATTCTGTTACCGCAAAGAAGACATATACAAAATAAGAATAAAAATTATGTAGTAACTGGCTGTCCTGGGTTCAGCAGTAGCAGTCATTTTTTCCCCTTCTTGGTAGCTGGTGCAGCATTGTGTTTTGACTTTCAGCCTGGGAACAGAGCTGTTTACACTGATGTTTTAGTCTGACCAAGGACTTTGTGAGCCTCATGCTCTGCTGGGGAAGGGGGGAAGCCAGGAGGAAGCAAAGACAGGACACCTGACCCAAACTGACCAAAGAGGTATTCCATACCACAGCACGTCATGCCCAGGAGGTAACTGAGAGTTACCTGGAAGGGGCTAGGACTGCAGGGTGGGATGAGGTATCAGTCGGTGCTTGGTCGGGCTGGGGGGCGAGTTATCGGTTGGCTGGTGGTGAGGTGTTGTATTCTCTTCCCTTGTTATTTCCTTTATCATTATTATCATTGGTGGTAGCAGTAGTGATCTGTGTTATACCTTAGTTACTAAACTGTTCTCATCTCAACCTGTGGGAGTTTCATTCTTTTTGATTCTCCCCTCTGTCCCTCCGGGAGTAGGGGGAGGGAAGGAAGAGGGGGAGTGAGTGAACGAGCTGCCTGACTGGGTTTAAACCACGACACTGGCACCTTTCAGCTTTAAACAAAACTATTTTCACTAATTTAGTGAAAATATTCATCATCATCATCATCATCCTCATATCAAATGAAAAGCTGTTGGCCTCATTGTCCAGGATTTAGCAATCTCTTTCATTTTGTTTGGATTGAGGTTACCTCCAGTAATAATCAAGAGGTAGGTATCTAGAAAGGTACTTCAAAACAGCTTTTTATTGACTGTCAATGATGATGAGAATGTTCTAATCCCTTGGATGACCCTTCAGGTCTTCTGTAACAGTCATTATTATTTGAATTTTTTTCTGCCAGCATTATTATTACAAAACCTACAAGGTCTAAGTCATAGAAAAGACCTAGAAACTTAAGGATTAGTTCCAAAAATATTTTCAAGATCATAAAGCCAATTTAAGATACATCCAAGTTCTTAATCTAACTGGTGACTCATCCTCCTGCATTACCCCTTACTTGGGCATTGGTCTTTGTGCTAAAAATTAAGTCTCTTGAAAGATCTGATCTTACAAGGGTACATGGGATCATTTCAGGGATCTGATTTACAGCTACACCCCACTTCATTAGCCAACTCTGGTAGAGAGGCTGGAACAAACAGCCCAAATGTCTTGACTTTGTTGGTCAATGAAAAGACTGGTTCTTAGAATGTTACCTACAATTGTCACTTTGCTGAATTAGCTCTAAAAAAGTGCTAAGTCAGATATTTCAAAATACTGTAAAAAATGATTGCAGTGCAAATGTACTACATTAGATGAGTGCTAAATAGTGTTTAATATCCCTCCCTTTCCCCCTTCCCATCCATAAATCAGCAGAGAATCACTTCTTCTTACCTGACTTCTCACCGGGAGTTGTCTTTTGTTTAATTTTCTCCTCTGCATTTTGAAAGCAGCATTACAATTAGAAATTCACACTGTATTAGCATATACTGGAAAAATATCTCTATACATATATGTATATATTATACAAATGGTTTACAATGACAAAATAAATGGATGTATTTAGCATCACTATCCCACCATAGCACTATGAAACAGCATGTGTGACTTCTAACTGAATGGTGATATCATACTGCATGTAAAAAATAAATCACTAGGCCTAATGTCTCAGCCTCCAGAAAAGAGCCACATGCCTGGCAGTGTGTTTCAGGCAGGCACTCAGGTAAAAAACATGCTAATAATATCACTATTATAACTTTGTGAACATCACCTTCCTAGGTGTCTAAGTTCAACAGTTTGGTATTATACGACACCGAGAACTTCTGCTTAGATACTAACCACAAATATGAATGGAAATACCTACATATGTCTATGCTCTGAAGATGAGAGAGGTATGGAGACCTCCAAGCATATGCTAACTCACAGAGGCACATCCACATGGGAGAGTGTCAGTCTGAATGTGAGTTCATACCACCTGCCAATGGACAAGCTTACCAACACCCAACTGGTTATCTGTCACAAAATATTAGAGCAGCCCTAAACTGCTGCTAATCTCATGAGAAAAGCTGCCCAAGTTCATGTACTCTTGGGCTGCATTTGGCTGTACTCAGCACAGTTCTCTGATAACATGGACCCATGTTGACATCAGCCACAGGACCTGAGCTGCCTCTCCTCCAAGTAAGCTGGCGGATGAAATTTTGGGCAGAGACATAGGTTGGCCTACACTTTTTGATCAGTTGGGGTTTGTCTCTAATTGCCCAATGGCCCAGTGAGGTGGGAATCAGGATGGTTTTTTTTTAGAATCTCTACTCTGCCCAGTTTAGCTGACTTGAACTTCACCCTTCCTAATACTTTCATAGCTCTACTCACATTTTCTCTTTTCCCATACCTGACTTCAAAGTTCTCTCCTAAGCCCTACCTTTCACCATTCACATACATGAATACTTTTCTTCTAATTATGTTTAAGACACATTCAGAATGGTATTTCCCCTTCCTCTTGCTGAGGTAATCAATTTACAGCCATATGCCTCTGGCCCCTTCATTTTCCCCAAGTTGCCTCTGTGATGCATCAGATTGAATCTGACAATGCTTGGACGGAGGTTGTATCAGGCAAGGATGTCTTGTGCCCCAAAGCCATTCAATTCAGCTGAGTACTAGCTGGCTAGAAACCCTCCCAGGTTTGTGCATGCACAAAGCTGCTTGGCTCTTGAACATGAGCAATGTCTCCAGCCTGGCAGTCAAAATTGTTCTTAAATGAGATGAAGGAGATGAAGTAATGCAAAGGGGAGGGGTGGCTAAAATAACTTGTGAACTACCAGATCTCCAGTTTACCTATCACTGTACATCTATACCCTCAAAAAGTCAACCTTAAGAACTGCTGGTTTTTTTTTTTTGGGGGGGGGGTGTATTTCTCTGGAACCCAAATGTCCACATTTGACTGCTAAATCCTAATATGCACTCTGACTAAACACTTGGATAACACAGTATCTAGAACAGCAGACTTCTGTGTGATCTCAAGATACCTGATGTTTTCTTTGAATTTAGCATGTAAGTTTCAGAGGATTGTTTTTCTGAGGGCAGAGAGAGCAGGTTTATCTACTTCTCTCTGCTGATTTCTTTTTAACTTGGCTCTCAGATTCTCAGAGGTGTGCACTTGCCAAAGAGGACCAAGACGACATTTGTCATACGTAAGTAGAGGGAGAAACAGTTTCGTTGTACAGGCCATTTTTCTCATCCTTAACACAGCAGCATCCAGCAAAACTACAATGCAAATATGGACACGAAAGATGCGGCAGTTGTGTTTTGGGGTTTGTTTGTTTGGTCTGGGGGTCTTTTATTTTTTTATGGAAGAAAATCAGCAGTGATGGAGGAACATACAGGGAGGGATAAAGCTCCATGGTTACTGAACTTTTCTATTCTTTGGAAATAAAATATAGCCTTGCATTACCATGCTTTTCAGTTGTCATCTAGTAAGTGGCAATTTAATTTCTCTTTGCTTGTATTAAGTTTAGGGATTTCTCCCCAATCCCGTTGTGCCCTCCTTACTCAGCTATTGTTATTGTCAGCTTCTTATGAAAGCAATGAATTAAAAAATCTTAAGTCCATTTCATGGCTGTCTGTGAAGGTAGAGTTTTTTTTATAGTAAAACCAACATCTGGAAGACACAACTTGTTGAGATGAAGTATCTTCTTTCTGCTCCTAGATGAGCTTTAGCATGTAACAGTGCATTTCACTAATTTAGATTTGGGCATTAAGTTTTCTACATGCCAGTCCACAAAAACCCTAAGCATGCTGACTTTAAACATAGCCCCTGTACCATCATAGAGTCATAGAATGGTTTGGGTTGGAAGGGACCTTAGAGGTCCTCCAGTTCCACCCTCCCCTGCCATGGCAGGGGCACCTTCCACTAAACCAGGTTGCTTAAAGCCCTGTCCAACCTGGCCTTGAACACTTTCAGGGATGCTGCAGCCACAACTTCTCTGGGCAACCTGTTTCAATGCATCACCACACTCACGGTAAAGGATTTCTTCCTTAAATCCAATCTAAATCTACCCTCTTCAGTTTAAAGCCATTCCCCCTTCTCCTATCACTACATGCCCTTGTAAGAAGTCCCTCTGCAGATTTTCTGTAGGCCCCCTTTAGGTATTGGAAGACTGTTACGAGGTCTCCCTGGAACATTCTATTCTCCAGACTGAGCAATCCCAGCTCCCTCAGCCTGTCTCCACAGGAGAGGTGCTTCAGCCCTCTGATCATCTTCATGAAACTCCTCTGGACTGGCTCCAACAGGTGCATATCCTACTCGTGTTGGGGGGCCCCAGAGCTGAATGCGGTACTGTACCTTTGCTGAAATCTGCTGTGTTAATCCATTGGATTAATGACAAGTAAAGTGCTAAATGTTTGGAGCTTCTCTTTCTTTGGATATTCTTTCTGCTCTTTTCAACACTAAATGAGATATTCTTTCTTTTCTAATTCTGGTGATAATTCACAGCAGTGTTTGCTCTGTAACTCTAGGAGTCAATCAAATAAGTCTCTGAGTAGATGGCATGTCTGATCCATTTAAAAGTAAGGGAGGAATTTCTTTTCAAACTTAATTCACACATGAAAGCAGAATGTCTTGGACAGGCTAAGGAATTTGCATTCATCTGAGAATAAATACAGTAATTCTCTGGTATTTATCACCTACCTATTCTGAAATCTACCCACACAGCAAGTATTGATCTGCTGATTGTATGGGAGAACACCCTGATGCATTTCCTATGGCTTTTTCTCTGAGTTTCTAGGATAATACATAGTACTTTGGCAAAAATATAAGTAATATTTCCCATTTCTCATGTACTTTTAATTTACTATACCATGAGGAGTCTGGCAAAAAGAAAAACTAAACAAGACACATCCCCCACCAACTGACGACCTCAAATGTTACAAAAAGTCCAAAATATTTTTTTGTGAATATTTCAGAAAAATTCAAATTTTGTTCTTATTTTGGATAAGCCCAAAGTTGAAAGTTTTGAAATTTTTCATTGGAGGGAATTCTGTCCTCTGCAGAGCTCCAGTTTTGCAGCACTGGAAGCATTAATATTAATTTTTTCTCTGATGTATGTAATTTAAATGGAAAAATACAAAGCTGTAAACGTTTCTGTATATTTCAGGCAGTTTCAGAGAAATGACATAAGGAATAAATTCTCCTGCTTTTCTTGCTCTCACACACATACACAAAACACACTTTAAACATTTCCCTCCAGGATCAATATATTTTCTGAAGTTCTCTGGTTTCTCAGTCATGTGATACACCTAAGTCTTCTGATAGGAGGCATAGGAATAATAATTTGAAGCTGACCTGAATCAAGGTGAAAAAGGAGACCACTGCTTTGTACAGAAGGAGGCTTTTATAATTCAGTCTGCTACCTCAAGAGCACTCATTGACACAGAGCAGGCAGAAGCACTGATACCACCGGTGCTTGCAGATTAATACTTCCAGTCATCAACTAAAACTCAAAACAGCCACTGCTCTCCAAAACAACCATTAATCACCTCGGAAGAGATTTTTTACGTTAAACGAAATTTAGGAAGATTTTTTCTTTTTCTTTTTTTTTTTTTTTTTTTTTAGGGCTTTAGTCTAGAATATACTGTGCTAAAGTAAGCTCCTAATCAGGCAAATGTAGTGGTTTGTGACATCATGCTCTGAGGTTTTCAAATGCCTTTCCAAGGAAATTTATTTTTATGCTGCTATCTGGATGAGATCAGGCTGATTGTGCAGGAGCACTGATTTCATTTTGCAGGAAAGGTGAGTGATCATGCCATCTGCCCAGGCAACCCACATTTTGGTCAACACTGACCCCTCCCAGGTGTCACTGAGCTGGAAAGGAGGGCTTCCTTGCCAGGACATTCCTGCCTTGTCTGAGCCCACCTGCACCTAACTGCTGGCTGATGATCTCTGCTAGATGTTAATACATAAAAAGTGAACAATGAGACAAAAAAAAACCAAAGAACAAACCCAAAAGCTTGGCCTATGTGTCGTTGAAGGTTAGAGTGAGAAACACTGGTTTTTTCCTCTGTTGTCTCAAACCCAGTAATACAACTTTATTAATCAGCTGCTCAAGGCTTGCAGGAAACCTCAAAATGTCTATGGAAATATTTAACTTACAAATAGAATATTGTATTATAATAACAAAGAAGAAAAATAGTAAATATGTAGGAGAAATTGTTTTCTTAAAAACAAAATAAGAAAAAGCATAATAAAAAAAATAAAGCCTGCCTGCTTCTCATTGAACACATAAAGTTTTAAGTGGTTTATCCAATCACTTATTCATGAGCTGCTCATTTGTATGTGAAGTTCAAAGAGCAGCACTTCCAACAAAGGTTGACAGGAGGCTGATACTTGCTTTTCAGTGCTCCCTGTGTCTGATAAGACTCTTCAGGAGCAATGTAAGTGGAGGACCAAAACCCATGATTTCTGTGAAGTTATTCTCTTAGTTTTGTTTCTTCACGCCAGACCCAGCCGTGGATCTCTGGGTGCCTTCCTCCTCAAAAAGCATGATGAGGCACAAAGCCCTGGTTCGAAAGGCAGACCCCGTCCTGCTCACCACAGCCAGTTGTTGCTTGTTATTACTTACAGTTTACAAAAATGCATAGCCAGCCCAGGATTAGCTTTGTGTGGGTTGTTTGTTAATTTGTTTCTGTTTGGTTTTTGTTTGTTTGTTTTCATTATTCAGCTTCTGCTCCTAGAGTCAGAAAATGGAGGTTGCCTCTGTTCAGTCTATCATGAACCCAGTGAGACTGTAGCTCCTCCTTTTTAGGGAGGCACACTTCATGTAATAACTGGTTACTCCTCTTTGATATACTGAAGGGCAGTAGAGAACTTGTTCCCCAAACTCTGGAAATCAGGTTTTGCTAACGCTTTATAAGCCATACTACAACAGTGAGAGAGAGTCACAGGAACTGTGGAAAAACTGTGAAAGCTTAATCCTTCTCGTTAAAATTCACCCATATTTTTGTTCTTCTCCCAAACTCTGAGAAAACCAATGACACAAAGCAAAAACAAGTGTCTAGCTCGGAGGAGTTCTCCAAGCTTCGTAAGCACCACATATCCTTATTGAGTGGAGCCTGGAGTAACTAGAAATTAAATTACCAAACCCACCTGGCTTAGTCTGAGATGAGTCAGCTTTTTCATGTTTAACACGATCATGCTCTGCAAATAAGAAAAAACCCTACATTAGAAAGCTTTTAAGTTTTTAGATTTTAAAAATAAAAGATTCCTATTATGATTTTTAAATATGACTTTGCATTACATACTCACACCAGACTTCAGAAGAATTTTTTATAAATATCTTCTTTGAGTAAACATATTTAATTATTTTTCCCCTAAGAAAATGAAAAATAATGCCAAAGAATTCTTTTTAGTTTTTAATGTGGTTTAAGAGATCACAAAATTCCATTTTTTTTTTTAAATATCATAAGGTTCCTAAAATTGTGAAAAACTTCTACTAATTTTGATTGCTATCACATATACAAAATTTGTCCTGGTGATTAATATAGACATCATAAAAGCATTTTACTACAACAGAAGTGGGGTTGTTTCATACAGACAAATAAAGGTTCAGTATACTGTATACATAAAAAATGTTCAGTATACAGTATACATAAAAAAAAGGAATTTTCCATGTTTCTCTGTTAGCCTGGATCCCACAGACATATTGTGAGGCAGTGACAATAATAAATATTATACTGTACTAAATATAAGCTGTATGCAACTTTCTGCTATTTAAAAACAGTGTGATATCCAAGCCTCAACATTATGAGACAGAATAAAACAAGGTTATGGCATTTCAGAGGAATGTTAAAAATATATTTAATTCTCATTTATTGCAGCTATGTCTAAATTGTGTAGCAGGTTACAGCTGCAGCATACCAAGAGATAAATCTCTCTGTTTCTTAGATTGGGGTCCTAGCCAGGGAATTGCACAGGCCCTTCCTTTTCTTTGTGCCCCTTGATTTTTTTTCCAGTACAAAGCTGCCATGGAGTCAGGGAGCACAGGTAGGTCCTATCTCAGCCCAAAAAGGAAAATAGTTTCCATGTAAACTGAGTCCTGTGAAACACACCTGGTCCTGCAGTACAGAGAGAGTCTTTTCAAACCAAGTCAGCATTTCCTGTGAGCTTGTGTTGATGAATCCCTTCTTAAGCTGCAAAAACTTTAACAACATAAATATCTCCTAAAAGCTCAAATGACAATGTTCTTTATCAACTTGATACTTACTGTGTTCGTGAGGTTTCTCTAAGGTCGCTAGAATTAAACAAAAGAGGTTTATTTTAATATTTATTTGTATGCCTGTAATGCAGGATTTAATGCTTTTTTTAAATTACATGTGTAGTTACATAAATGGCCAGTGAAAAAGGTTCCCAGAAAAAAAAACCACGCGAGATAAAAGTGAAAAATGAGCTAATGCTTTCCATGGACCTTAAGAGAACATTTTTCAGGTAAAGTGAGAGCTCAGGGAGTTGTACCCAATGCCATTTTTGATTCTACAGAAGGAAGTGAAATGCTGAGACCTAGCCCACCAGCTGGATTTTTCTTCTTGGCTTTTGCAAGGCAGCTGTTATTTTTAAGAAAATAAAGGCTCTCCCAGCTGCGTGTAGTGTGTGAAAGAGCATCATCCCACAGAGAGGTGCAGCAGTGCAGTGGATGAGCTGCCTTTGCAGGCCCGGCAACACAAGCAATAATTTTGCTGCTTTGAGCTCCTGGGCTCTGAATCACTGAGCTCTCGAGCTTCCACTCGGGGCAAAAAGTAACTGCTGTGCAAGAGGGTTTTTGTTTTGCTTGTTTTCCCTGCGGTATAAAACTGCTTCAATTTTATATCCAGCCTCTGTTTAATCCAAGTTGTTACTGAGCCCTTAAGGAGACAGCAACCGGAGATGGTGTGCAGAGCAAAGCAAAAACAACAAAACTTTTCTGGGGGTAATAGAGACTATAAACACAAATTAAGTGTATCTTCTTGTTCCTAAGTATAAAATCAGAAATAAGAAACAGCAGAAAAATAGGGATCCTATGACAAAGTTATATTTGTTATCTTTATATGTGTAATAAAACTTTTTTGTAAATTTAGGCTCACTTGTTTTGTCTAAACAACCTGAAACCTACAAAAAATATTTCCCTAAACATCTTAAACTTAGGTAAATTCTGTTGTAATTTAGTATCCATGAAATATCTCTGAAATTTGTAAAGGAAAATAGTTTTGTATTGTCTTAAAACACATAACAATATATGCTCATCTAGCTATAAATTTGATTTAGTAAAAGGAAATTCATGGCAAATATATGTAAAAAAACCCCAAACAGAACGTCAGGGGCTGATATAGTGACTTACATAGCTACCACAGAATATGAGTCACATAAGACTTTCAGTGGCCACCAAAAATGATCATAGCTTGGCCACATGTGAACAATATTAAAGAGTCTTTACTGTCACTGCTTGACGAATTTTACAAACAAGCTTTTGTTACACCATCCTTATGTCATATATGCATTTTGTTTTAAAACACTAAAATCAAATCACAGCCATTACACGTGAACTTTCTAGTGAACCCACTGCAGATATTTCCTTTTTTCTGCTGGTGAATATGAGTCACAGAAGAATGTTTAAAACTATAGAAACTCAACCCATGTCTGGCCTCACAAGTTCAGGAAGCTATTTGTGTTGCCCTTTTCCATATTTTTTATGGAGGTATTAATTAGCCAAAGTTGTATAGTGTCAGTATCCAGACAGAGCCTGAACACTGAGATCATAGCTATCAGCAGTTTCCTAAAAGCCTAACCCTCTTTTTTTTCTTGTGTACCACTCAGAGATATTGCTGCTGCATATCTTAATGAAATAATGAAAATCTAAAATAAAAAGGTTTTGCTGGATAAGTTGGCTGTTCTAAAACATATCTAAATTTTATTGAAAAAAAAAAACAAACCCAAAACATAACAAAGTGAAATTTTGAGATGGTCTTTAGGCTGTAAAGATAGACATCTGCATTATGACAAATCTGCTAATTATGATTTCCGTCCATTCACTATTAATCATATCCTTCTTATGTGTTGTATTATCTCATCAAGATCATAGAATCATAGAATCATAGAATAGTTAGGGTTGGAAAGGACCTTAAGATCATGTAGTTCCAACCACCCTGCCATGGGCAGGGACACCTCACACTAAACCATAGCACCCAAGGCCTCATCCAACCTGGTCTTGAACACTGCCAGGGATGGAGCATTCACAACTTCCCTGGGCAACCCATTCCAGTGCCTCACCACCCTAACAGGAAAGAATTTCCTCCTTATATCCAATCTAAACTTCCCCTGTTTAAGTTTTAACCCATTACCCCTTGTCCTATCACTACAGTCTCTAATGAAGAGTTCATCCCCAGCATCCCTATAGGCCCCCTTCAGATACTGGAAGGCTGCTATGAGGTCTCCACGCAGCCTTCTCTTCTCCAGGCTGAACAGCCCCAACTTCCTCAGCCTGTCTTCATATGGGAGGTGCTCCAGTCCCCTGATCATCCTCATGGCCCTTCTCTGGACTTGTTCCAACAGTTCCATGTCCTTTTTATGTTGAGGACACCAGAACTGCACACAATACTCCAGGTTGGGTCTCATAAGAGCAGAGTAAAGGGGAGGGATCACCTCCTTCGAGCTGCTGGTCACGCTCCTTTTGATGCAGCCCAGGATACGGTTGGCTTTCTGGGCTGCAAGCACACACTGCTGGCTCATGTTCATTTTCTCATCAATCAAAACCTCCAAGTCCTTCTCCGCAGGGCTGCTCTGAATCTCTTCTCTACCCAACCTGTAGCTGTGCCTGGGATTGCCCGACCCAGGTGCAGGACCTTGCACTTGGCATGGTTAAACTTCATGAGGCTGGCATCAGCCCACCTCACAAGCGTGTCGAGGTCCCTCTGGATGGCATTCCTTCCCTCCAGTGTACCAACCGAACCACACAGCTTGGTGTCATCGGCAAACTTGCTGAGGGAGCACTCAATCCCACTGTCCATGTCAGCGACGAAGATGTTAAACAAGACTGGTCCCAACACTGATCCCTGAGGGACACCACTCGTTACTGGTCTCCAGCTGGACAATGAGCCTGTGACTGCAATTCTTTTCATGTGTGAATTTTTTATTCACCAAGTAGTCCATCCATCAAGTTGATGTCTCTCCAGTTTAGAGACAAGGACATTGTGCGGGACAGCGTCCAATGCTTTGCGCAAGTCCAGGCAGTTGAAATCAGCTGCTTTGCCCCTATCCATCAGTTGTGTAGCCCCATCAGAGAAGGCCACCAATTTGGTTCAGGCATGATTTCCCCTTAGTGAAGCCATGTTGACTGTCATGAACCACCTCATTGTTTTCCATGTGCTTTACCATGCTTTCCAGGAGTACCTGCTCCAAGATTTTGCCAGGCACAGAGGTGAGACTGACTGCTCTGTAGGTCCCTGGGTCTTCCATTTTCCCTTCTTGAAAATGAGGGTTGTATTTCCCTTTTTCCAGTCGTCGGGAACTTCACCTGACTGCCATGATTTCCCAAATATGATGGACAGTGGCTTAGTACCTTTGTTCGCCAGCTCCTTCAGGACCCACGGATGGATTTCGTCAGGTCCCATGGACTTGTGCACATTCAGGTTCTTAAGATGGTCTCAAACCTGATCCTCTCCTACAGTGGGCCCAAGATCTTCATTCTCACAGTCCCTGCATCTGCCTTCCAAGACTCGATTGGTGTGGTAAGAGCACTTGCCGGTGAAGACTGAGGCAATGAATTCATTCAGAACCTCAGCCTTCTCCAAATCCTGTGTAGCCAGTTCTCCCGAGAGCTTCCTGAGGGGGCCTACGTTCTTCCTAGTCTGTTTTTTATTTGCTATGTACCTGTAGAATCCCCTCCTGTTATCCTTAACATCCCTAGCCAAGTTTAATTCTAACTGGGCCTTAGCTTTCCTAACCTGGTCCCTAGCTTACCGCACAACATCCATGTACTCTTCCCAGGCCACCTCTCCTTGCTTCCACTTATTATAAGCCTCTTTTTTCATTTGAATTTTCCTCAGGGTGTTATTCAAATGGTGAATACAGTAAGATGAAAGCCAAAACCTGAAATTCCAAGACCATTAATTTCATTTTTACAGTATCACATATGTCTATAACAGTTACTCAGTTACAGGGAAGAAGATAGAAGCTAAGTATCAATGATGTAGTCAAACTTTCCAATATATTGAACCATATATTCAATATAGGTATTTAACCTAGAGGGTGAGGAATCAGAGGCTGCATTCTGCTGCTCTCAGTCATTTCATGTAGTATCCTCCACTGAAAGTAAAGCACGTCTATTCAAATTTTGAATTTAAATACTATTTCTTTTTACAGTGCCTAGATAATCCGTGACACATGCTTCAAAATGTGTGGATGTTGAAAATCTTAATGATTTTAAAAAGTGACTTGGCAAATTAAAGAAAAATTTACAAAGTGCCCTTAAACATGAAGATAATGTTTCTGGCTTAGGAAGTTCCTGACCTGAGGTCCTGGGAGGTTACAGTATGATCTCTGTGTGGCTGTTTTATTCCTGTACACTTCCCTAGACATTTGCTGGTTTGGCCATTGGCAGAGAGTGTGTTGGGTTAGATCATCTCTTGGTCTCACTGTTCTGATGTTACTAATTAACAGGACTAGCTGTTGGGTAAATAACTGTTTGTTCTTAACAATTGTTAGAAAATTCACTCCTAAGTACTTTATATTCATTTGTTCAACACTTAAACTATATTAGAGGAAGAAAAGGGTCAGGTTGGGATCTAATGAAACCAGATGGATGTTTGATGAAATACTTGAAACTACATCAAATCTGAGCTTGATCAATGAAATTATCTGGTTCTATCCTCAGCAAAATGTTTTCAAATTTCTTTTGTGTCAATCTAAATTAAACTCAATATCAGGGCTTGGTAGTTATCTTGCTGTTTTTCACATTCACTTCAAATTTTCTTTGACTCTTTCTTTGTGCCTGCTATGGAATCATAGAATCATAGAATAGTTAGGGTTGGAAAGGACCTTAAGATCATCTAGTTCCAACCTCCATAACATGGGCAGGGACAGCTCCCACTATACCATGTCACCAAACCATTATCAAAGATAGACAGCAACACCACAGTCACTGAAGTGAAACACCTGGATAACTGGTGAGGTTTATCACACCTGTTTGTGTGGAGCACGGTATCAAATATTGGTACACTAACCCGTACAGCTGTTTTCTCTATAAACTCTTTGACCTTACCATCCTATTCTGAATTCCAGTAGGTTATTAATTATATAGTGTGTAGTTTTGTAAATTAGTTTCTGATATTGATTCAGAAACAAAATCCTCTGTTTTATTGAACCATAAATTGGTGAGACTAAAAGCAGAACATGCTTTTTGATTCTAACATGTCTATTTTCCATCTGGATAGCAGTCATTTGCTGTTCAGACAGCAAATATATTTGTGAGTGTGCACACTCTGTAAGAAAAAGATATGTTGTGCAGGAAATTAAAACAATGCCAGAACTATTTGTTTTTTATTTATTTTTTAGTGAAGAATAACAAAATAATAATACACGCTGTAGCTGAGAAAATTATTTCCAATTGGATAGTTACATGTACAAGTAAGAAAGTTACTTTACATCAGGCTAAGTAAGAGCCTGGATCATCTCTCATTAAAGAGAGCACAAACTCTTTAACAGGATTTGGACTCTGCATCAGAAGAACACACCCATGATGTTTATCTGTAACAGCATTGCAGGCCAAAAGAGGAATCAAGATCAATAGCAGTCTTTTAATGTAATTCCCAAGATTTGTGCCTTAACCTTCCAGTTTATACATCATGATGAAGGATAAATCTTTGCTTTCCTTATTCAAGCTAAGTTAGTCCATTCTTCCTGAAAATAAGCCATAGACAAACAAAAAAATTTGGCCCTTACACAAAGTAATGGGCATTCCTCCTTAAAAATTCATTTTGTAATCTGCAAGAATTTAAGATGCCGCATCACTCTGCCTCATCATCAGTGTGTTTTTAATTTAAGGTTGGATAAAACTGTCAGTGCAAGGTTTTACAGACTGGAACAACTGTATTATCAAAAAGTCAACCATAATAAAACATATTCTTTACACTGGGATGGTTCAGAATGTCTTAGATTATATCAGCTTCAGGAAAAAAGGGGATTATTAGGATTTATCATTGTTCAAAAGCAGCTCCCTGCCTTTGTGAAGTTATTGTCTGTACCCTTTGTCATTCAAAGGAGAAATCTAATGTTCCCACAAGGTTCCTAGATCAGCAGACCCTGTCTCCCATATCTGCCTGTGTCCTACTCAAGTCCTGCTGGCTGACTGAGCAGCTGGCAGACTGTGCAAAAAAAGCAGTCTAATGAGCATATGTCAAAAAAAATGACTCCTCACAAAACAGATCAGCTGCAGCAAGCTTCCAATAAAGAGAATGGCCTGTGCTCACCCTGACCCTTGCTCTATGGTAGAAAATTGCCTTGACAGTGTATGGCCAATAGATGGATGGGTCATAGAAAGCAAGCAAGAAGAATGTGATAGTGGGGTTAATAGAGGAACTTGTATAATTAAAGTGCATGCTGTCCAAGACTTGTCCTTAAAGGTTCTCTTAATTCCCTACAGTGTTCATTTTACATTTCTGGTTTACCTTAAACCTACTGCTTTCCAGGTTATCTGTAGAGGTTTCCATATGTTCATGGAGTATTATTCCACATTAACATGGCAGGTATGGAATACTAAGCGATTTATCTAAGGCTATCTGAAAGGTTTGCAGGAAAGCAGAGAACTTGAGGTTCCAGGTAGTGCTCTCACTTTTATTCGTTTGCAGGGAGTGCTCATCTAGGTCTGTGCAGCACCACAGACTTCCTTGGACCACTGTTTCAACAGAAGTCTTGTGACTAATGATGGTAATAGGGTAAATGGTTACGGCAAACCTTCCTAAAATGCCATGGTTCTCCATTATATTAATAAATAACCACTGATATCAGAGCATGCAGGGTATTCACTTGCAACAGGCTGATGTTTCTATCTTTGCTTTCCACCAAAAATCTGTCAGGCTGCTCTCCCAGTTTCTTCTGCTTTTGTTCCATTACCAGAGTAACCTGGTCCAAGATATATGCTTTCGTACGGTTAGCATGTTTGTGTCTTTTCTGTTTGGCTTGCCTTATACCTCGGGGCTGTGTAGTGAAGAATGAGCTGACTCTTGGGTTTGGGGGATTTTGCTGCTGTTGTCTAGAGCAACTTGTTTTTTAAAACTTATTTTTAACTGGTAATTCAAGAGTATTTTATACAAACTGGGGGAAAAAAAAGGGATATTTCAGAAAGACAAGGAAAGGGAGAAACTTAATATGGCATAAATGTGGTAAAAGTAGGAAAGAAGTACAGACATTTCTGATAATTTTAAATGATTTTTAATGAGAGGAATTGGTTCGAGTTGAATCTGAGATGCATGCCTGTAGGGAGCATCAGTAATGATTCCAATCCTTCTCTATTTCCCAGTTTGTCTGTTAAACAATAGAAATGCACTGGGAAATGTAAGTCTTGTTGAAACAGCAATCTTGTACGATTACACTGAAAGCTAATGTCTTTAAGGTACTACAAGTTTTAAAATCCCAGGAGGACAAATCTTCCATCGATGGAGCTGGAAAGAATGAAATTTCAGTCAAATGTAGATGAGGTACATGTGCTGCATTAATGTATTCAGCTTTAGGCATGTGTGGCGAAAGACCTGAAGAGCTTCCTCTCAATATCATCCTCAGCTTCTGGCGTTCTCATGTGCTCTTCCCTGAAATTGTGGGATGGGAACATACAGATGAGGGACAATATTTTAGAAATATCAGTTTTACATTTGCATATAGCTAAGGCAAAACATAGCCAAGCTCAGGCCATGCTTTATTGCAACACAAATTATTGACTCGTAAAGTGTAACTGAGCGATATCTGGCAGACTGAGGTATGTTGGATGTTAAAGTGATGGCTTTTTTTTGAGCAGAAATAGTGTGTTCACCATTCTATATAAATTGAAGCCAAAATAAACACCTCTTGCAGATATTAATATTCATTAGTATTTGAATCTTTATTTCATAATGCCTGTTATTTGCAAAAGGTGCCAGAATCAATGCAAATACCTCAAATATAAACTCCTTTGTTGAGCTCTTTTTTAACTATGACTGGATTTGTAAAAGCATAATTATGGCTGAGTAGATATTTACATATATTATTAAATAAATGTAAAATAATTGCCAGTGAGACAAGAATACCCTGGAATACCTGGAATTCCATCCCCATCTCTTGAAGTATGTAAGACCAGGTTGGATGGGGCTTTGAGCAATCTGGTCTTGTGATGGGTGTCCCCTGGCTGTGTCAGGGGGATTGGAACTAGATGATCTTTAATGTCCCTTCTAACAGTAACTATTCTGTGATTCTACAAAGAATAAGATGACCTTATGAAAGTCTAGAAAATAAGATTTTTGGAGGAAAGATTAGTTGATATTAAGGGTGAATAACAGTAAAAAATAATTAGCTTTTGAAAAAATGGACTTTTAACAGTGTGCTACCGAAATTAATATGGTGATTAAAGGAGAGGGTTAAAGATTAGCTTCTACAGAACATCCTAAACCATCATCATTCTTCATGAAATGCTGCTGATCACTGGTTTTGCTTTAATTGCAATTTTATAAGAGCACATTTCTGAAAGTGATGTCTGCACAGATAAAAAAAGAAATGTAGATTATCACCAGAAAAACTGTTCATTCTGGAATTTCATTTGAATAGAACACCTCTGAGCATTCATTTGCAGACATCTTTACTCAGAGCAATAAAGTAATAGTTTATCCCATGGGGAAATTTTTAGTCAATTAACCATGTGTTATACGGATATCCAGGTGTTTAAGCATATTATGCTGATTGACAGGTGAGAGTGTTGCTGACATTATGCCAATATACATGTATTATACCTAACTTACGGTAGCAACAGAGGCCACCAATTACAGAGATTACTTTTTCTACAGAAATCACAGCTGTTTCATAATCATTAAAATACTAGTTTAACTGTCTCCATGTATTGGTAACAGGGGCTGAATAAATTATTGTTATACTTTAAGGCAAGTAAGAATGATTAACACAAGTTGTAATCATACCTGCAATTGAAATGCTATGCTAGGTCTATCAGTATGAATTATTTTGCAGGTTTGTTGTTACATAAGATACAAAAAAGGTATAATCTCAATTTTACCTTGAATGGATTACATGGGTGTTACCAGTGACAAGGTTTAGATAAAATATTTTGAGAATAAAATGCATAGAGAATAAATTTGTGGGTATTTAAAGAAAAAAAAAACAACACTGATGCAAGTTAGCATCATTACTTTTATGTGCCTTAACCAAACCTAAACTGTGTTCCTTGTTATAGTCAAGTCAGAAATATAGTTATATCCATGGGGCAATTCTTTTTATTCTGACAGATATGTGAAACAGTTGAAACACTCTCTGCAGATGCTTATTTCTCTCCATTAACTCTAAAGTGAAATTAGGGTGAATAGCTTTTATGTAGCTGATTAATTTTAGACATCTATGCTTGCTTGAGTTAAAGTTTCTTAATGATTAAATTTATCTGAGGATCTAAAAGTTCTTTAAATTTATGAATGCAGTGAAAAATCTTCACCCCACTGCACTCATCATTCCTTTGCCTGCTTTCTATTTATATTGAGTGGGTACTTTGAAGGGCATGTTCTGGTCATGTCTTATCCTAACTGAAATATCTGCAACATGGAAAGTACATGAGCCTGGTCCCTCAAGATCTGGCCATCACTTAACAAAGGTTGTACAGACCAGTAAGTCTCTCATAACCCTGCAAAATGAGCATAAATTATTTATAACCCCCAAGATAGCTGAGATGAGGTGAACAGAGGTCAAGCAAATTTCAGCTAAATGATGCAGACTTTTCAAAGCATCTTCCACATTTCATTCAAATGCTCCAGCCATCATTATTCTTTGAAAATGCCAAGGTTTTGTTGCTTCACCTTGGGAAGTCAAATACTAATGTATGGCCAGTCATCTATTAAACGAAAAAAATCTTCAGGTAGGACCGGATTAACACCGAGTTACACCTTGTGTGTAGTTTAAGGCTCCTATGAAGAGTTCTTCAATAAACCAATGTTGTTTAGTTCTTAATCTGATTCAGGAAGGAATGTTAACTACTGGCTTGAAGATCTTTTGAGCTCCATCTTGTGGCTAATTCAGTAATTTTAACCTCTTGAGAGAGATGCCTATCCTAACTGTAGTCAAAATAGCACTGCTAGTTTAACATCATATTAGCATGTGACTGGTTTTATTATCTTCCCATAGATAATACAGTATTTTTGACACCATTTTAAGAATATGCTCTTCTACCTTTTTTTTTTTTGTCCCCTACCTTTTTTTTTTTTTCTTTTTAGGAGTACACATTCTGTTAGCAGGCTGTGTTATACAGTTTGTAGTTGTAGAATTAGGCATATTAGAAAACTACCTGTGAAAGTGTGGTTCATGTTGCACTGGTGGTACTCACAGATGAGAGCAGAAATCCCACCCTGATATGACCATTTCCTCTATGAATAAGAAGGCTGTCTTCCAGTTTTCTGGTCAACTCCAAAGCTAAGCAGTTCTGAAATGCACTACTGCCCAGTTCTTTTTTACTTTGGAAAGCATCTTGATTTTTATATACATTGACAAAGGACATTGCTGTGCCTTGGACAGTTTATACCATACTCTGTATGCATAGCAGCAGTTGACAAACAATGGATAGGGTATTATTACCAGGAGTAATTGAAAGAAATTGTCCTTTACTGGATTGGCAAAAATACGTAGTTTGGAGCTGGAATGTACATGCCTTACCCATTTTCTGCATTTTTTGATATTAGCTACACTCAGACTATATGCAGTGTTTTGCACCATAATGTGCTTATTAGGAAAAGGTTAAAACATGATCCTTCATACCTTCCTGTGAAATTACTGCCAATGAAACTTGTCAGATGAATGTGTTTTTTTTTTAAACTATTAAATGAATTGAAGGGCAAACTGCCAGAGTGATAATGCTGAAAATCAGAACGGGAGACATGTTAGCGACAGGCAACTCTCTTCTGCATCCAACTAGCTTACAAGTACTCATAACATCTAAGTAGTTTATATAGGAGATGGGACTCCCAAAAGACAACTATCCTGAATTAGAGGTGGATTCTGACTTGCCCCCAGAAGCAAGACAAGATTTCTCTCTCTGCAGGAAGCCTGGAGAAACCAACTTCCTGACAACTGAGGTTCACAATTCACTTTAAACAATGGGACTGTTATTACACATATGCATGTGAGTGCACAACCCACAAGGATTCTGCGATGGTTAAATGGGTTCACTAGAATCACAGAAGCAAAGAATCTTAAGGCAAGCTGACCTGGAGAGAGAATTTACTAAGGGTGCTTGCTTAACATCCCTATCTTAGTCCATGCCCTCTTTAGTCAGATATCAATAAGGCAAAAGAACTGTGAACTGAAATGAGATATTCCATTTTATGCAGAACTAAGAAATCTTGAAATTGGCTTTAATCTGGCTACCTTTCACACAAAGAGTTTTCGAAGCTCTCTGGAATTATGAAATATTACTGAAATACAAAAATAGTGGTTTGATTTAAAAAATATTAAAATTCCTTTTGTTTCAAGAGGGCACTTGAAACTGAAAAAGTGCTGATTTTTTTTTTTTTGTTACAGCTCTATTTATTGTTTTTTGGAGATGCCCTGAGGCTAATGGGCTTTGTCACAAATCACCAATGCAGGTGAGTATTGTAATTCACTCGAATCCCTGATTGCAGCACTTTGAATTATGAGCAAGGGTTAAAAATTTCCATGTTCTGATAGCCAGATTTGCTCTTGGGGATTTTAGGAACTACCTTACTCAAGCAAAAAGTTGCTACCTCTTGACCTTTAGGAATTGCCAACTGTTTACACATTTCTATGACATGGCCTCTCTCCCACACATTGAAAGAAGTCATAACAGATGCTGGAAGCTGAAGCTTTGGTCACAAAGTCTTAGGACTTCAGTCACAATGTCTTAGAGAGCTAACCTTTTAAATAGAAAGGATTAATATGTAAATTTCATGTATAAATTGTGCCTTAAGGTTCCTGTTAGTATCACTGATATTTGGTGAATCACTGAAGTACATAAGATTTCTTCACTTTAATATTGTTCTTTCTTTGTCTTTCAAACTCCTCTATGTCTGATTTGGGCTATGTACAGAATGCACCGTTGATAGAAAATGACATTCCATCTTCTCTTTCTGTGATGGCTTGTCACTGTATTGCTCATTATTGTTTTTCTAGAGGAGGGGTGTGCATTGGAAAAAGAATAATTGGAGAAGCTTCGCATGCAGTACAGTCCCTATATGCTCTGTTTATGGTGATTCGCATGAGAAATGGTAAAGTGGTATCTGAACTATGCATACTATTACTGCAATATATTTTGGATAATGAGCCAGTCAGTTTGGAGCTCTGGTTGGCTACTTCTATTACTTTTGCAACTGGGCAAAAATACTGTATCCCTAAGCAAAACCAGCAAACATCATTGCCTTTTCTTATTGCCAGTCAGAGGAATAGACATGCACCCTGGAGCAATTTTTATCGTAACAGAATAAGCAGAAATAAATAAAACCTGATCATAATAGAAATTAGGTAATAATAAGCAATACTTTCCATGTTAGGCCTGCAGAGAGTATGAAGCTAGCTAAAACATGGCATGTTCATGGTTTTGGAGGAGGCTTTGTTACTTCTCTCCATTTGTCCAGTTTTGTATATATCTACTGAAGACAGGAACATCTCTGAATTAAATTTCCTTAGTGGAAAATTTCATTTGACTAACATGGTTTTCACTAGAATCACTACTTCCTCTGCTGACAATGTAGTTTATGATATCAGAAAACCAGAGGGAGGTTTACTTCCAAAATAAATAAAATTATGATGTCTTAAGAATGGCCAAAGCTGACTTTCAGGCTGCACCTCCATGTTTCTGTGGAGTAGTTGGTGATGATCTCAAGATGAGGTACACCCTGCCCTGAGCCAGGTGCTTGAAAGTATCCTACGTATACTTGTTGGTAAATCTTTCCAACAAAATCAGAAATCAGAGGAAAATATTATTTTGTTTTTTGCAGAAAATATATAAGAAAATGTAATGGAAAAATTGATCCAACTTCAAAGCATGCACATTAAAGACTAATATTTTAATCAATTTTGTTAGGGAAGATTATTGTTAAGGAGGAAAAATATCCTAACCCATGAAAAGAAATGAACCAAGCAGTAGGTATTTCAAACAAATTCCCTTGATGTTCTTCTGTAAATGAATGCACCCATAACCTATGTGAAGCCTGACTAAAGTAGCACCTTTAACAATTACCTCACTCCTTTCTTTCCATTAAGGATGTAACAGTCCATGTGATAAATTGAAGGCTGTGAACACAGAAGGCATTTTGATGTCTGAAAACCACTGGCTCTAAGTGCACTTGCCAGTTTTCTTATTCTCCCTGCTTTGTGTGCTACCTTTCATGCCTCAGTTGCTGTAAATTAATCTTTGGACAAAATATCCTTCCTGATCCCTATTAAGCATGGTTGGTTTTGATAATAAAAATGAACTTTATTATTCAGTTAAACACATGAAATGAAATTTTGGCTCCAGTGGAGTGAATGGGAATTTTGCCACTAACATCAGCACAGCCAAGATTTCACTCATGAACTGTTAAAACAGTTGAGATTATAAATTTTTTTCCAGTTCAGTTAACAACTCTATAGTAGGGATAATGGAAAAAATAATAAATTATCAGAATGGGAAACATCTTCATGTATAGACAGTAAAGGCTGGCTCCATTGTTCGACTGTGTGAATCACAGAATTTCCAAATCTTTTTGAAACAAGAAGAGACACTTAGCCCTCCTTAGTCCCCCCATCAATAAACTTCAGAAATAAGGAGACATTTTTTTTCCTCACTTACTCAATGCTGAATATGAAATAATCCTCTGAAACCTATGGAAAATTTCTGGAAACATTCCCAGTTTAGTGAACAAGGTATGGCTTATTAAAAAAAAAAAAAATCAATAAAGTTGAATAGATTAAAGAAAAATGCCTTAATGCCAATATTTCATTATTTTTGTTTTTGAAATAAAATTGACAAATTACAAAAAAGTTTCAACTCAGCAAGTCTGATTCTATATATATATATATTTAGGGCCTGATAAATACAGTATATTTTTCTTTAAGCATATTAAGTAATGTTTTATATTCTGATTCTGGGCAATTTTTCCTACTAATCTGTTAAAATACCAAAGAAAGACTTCAGCAAAGATTACGTGCATGCTCCATACATATCTGAAAGGAGGAAATTAAATGCGCCTAGGAAAGGTCTTCTGCAAAGAACTAACAGCCAGGTCAGCATACACGGTGCACTGCCAGTTTTGTTCTCTGACAAATCCTAACATGGTAACAAAGAGCTTTCATTTTCTTCCCAGTCAGAAAGATGAAGTGTCTGATACTGGGCTGTGTTGGCCTGTGGTAAAAAGGAGCTAACAATACTGGAAATGACAACTGTGTTATCACAGTAGGAGTAGATAAAACTGGCTGATGGTAGCACATGAGGTGGTGTATGTCATCACAATTGTATCACTGAATAAAAGAAACATTTCTCGCAGCAGTCACAGCCTGAAAGACACTTCAGTCAAGGGAAAATAATTGATTTACCTTTCTTCTCCCCATCCTTTTTCACAGCAGCTGAAACAGAAACAAAAATACTGTATTTTCACAATTGAAGTTAATAATATGTAATATCAGTGAAAATAATTCAAACACGCACGCATATATAGCGTGCATGTCACAAACCATACATAATTATGCAATATAGAAATAGATCTCTTTGCCAGATGAAGAAACTGATAATCAGAAAGATAGAGTGTTTTCTCACAGACACCTGGCTCTGCTGTTCATGAGAGAAAAATCCAGCTTTCTATATTCTCATACTTCTTTAGTCACAAAGTCATTTTTCATCCCAGACACTAATACTGGGAAATAGAGGCACAGAGTGAATATTTCAAAATCAATAATTTGAATGGGAAGGCATGAAGGTGTAAGGAGAGTTCAGAGGAAGGCTATGAAGATCCTTTGTTTAAGAGAAATATGTGCTTTTTTGCTATTAAAGCTTGTGGTGGTAAACAGATGAGGAAAAAAAACACCTGACATCATGTTCAGGTTTCTAAGCCTTTACCTAACATGAGGATTTACAAGACCTGATTATGCTGCGATCCCATCTGCAAATCCTACAGCATAAGTTTTGTGGAAAGGAAGATTGAAAAGAGACCAGAAGGAAACTGCTGCTTTAAACTTTAACCCCAGTTTAAATAACAGGGAATTATTTCCCCAGAGAAAGCTGTGCTGTGTGAGCAGTATTCAAAATCTGGAGACAAAATATAAGTCCCCCAAAAGCCATCTTGGGATTCCAAGCAAATAGTGCATGTATCTACAGTGGGTACTGAGGTATCTAAAGTGGGAGAATCACCTGCGAGAATGAAAATAAAGTTTTAGTATCTCAGGAATGTGCCCAGCAGTAGAAAAAAGTTTTCTTGCCTAGACTTAGTGGTACCAGATAAGGTTTCCAGGATACGGCCCTCCGCTTTCCTAAGTGATATTGCATAGCAAAGCTGTGAAGCATGCCATTCGCAAAACTGTCATTACTACAGATTTAGTACTTTTTCCCCCAAGAAGCTGCTATAGAACCCGCCATGGTTTTAGAAAGGCATGCTTACACTGTCACTTTAAGTGTGTTAGAGGGACCCCCAAATCAGCAGAAACCCCAAATGTCAAGACTGGGTAGGGCTTATAAGCAAACATGCAAATGCACCCCTGTGCTTCTGATTTCTGTCCTGCCATCTTATGGGATGTGCCTCACCATGGTTCTGGGCCTGAGGCAAGCACAAGCAGAGCAAAGTCCTTTCGGGCCTGCAACTCCTCTTACATCTATCCAATGTCTATGATTATCCTCTTGTGACATCTGTTTGAAATTTCACCTTGGCCACACTTTTTCTGAGGGAATATATTGTAAATACTCAACAAATCTTAAACGACAGAGAAACCTTCTTCTGACTACTGTTGCCAATAGCATTGTTCTGATCAAATCCTGATAGCCAAATTTAAGATGACAGGGAATAAATGAAAAAGAGCCATCCTCTTTTCTACTGCTGGGCACATTCTTGAGATACTAAAATGCCATCCTTTACACTGCTCTTTCAGAAGCAGAGCAATATATCTAAAGTGCAGCAAAAAGATGGATAGATTACCCAAAGAATTTGGTCTACAACTGATCAAGAGCCAGATTACCTGCTGAGAACAAATGTGAGTAATATATTGTAGCTGGGAAGGAAAGGACATGAAATAAAGTAGAATGATGAACTAGAAAATGTGATGCTCTGATATGAGAGATGCTCTTGGCTGTGGTTGTTTTTTTTTTTTACCTTGATTATTTGGAGAAAGAGCAAATTCTAAAGTCAACTATTTATTTTATTTTTTGCACTGTACTGATGAGGGGTATCATCTTATCCTTAAATTAGAATTTTCTATCTACAAACCTGTTCAAAGAGGACTGTGTTAATGGCCTTAAATCACAGTCTTCGTTTCCTAGCACTATCCAAATCCAGTTGCACACTTCCATTTAATATAGATATGGTACAAAGCAAAATATGCACATCAAGGATACATATCACATTTTCAAGGATCATGAATCCAGATTGACAACTGCTCCAGAAACTGGAAGTGAGCACCATCATCCTTTATGTTTTGGGAATGGTAGAAAAAATTCTTATGAACCATGATGGACCTTGTTCAAAGTAATAAGTATATTTATGGGGGGGGGGGGGGGTGGGAATCAGTTTCAGGATGGTTCTATTGTTTTTAACTTTTATCAGAAACTTGAAACTAGATCACCAGAAGTTCTTTAATCCCATAGACAGTGATGATTCCGAGGGACCTTTTTTTTTTTTTAACTATTCAGCAAACAGGAACATTTCTGAAATATTGAAAATAATTAGAAAAGACCAAAAATCTTGAAAACACTGTTTCCTATTCAACAATAGCCCGTTCCATGTAGCTTTGTGATGTAGCAGGAGCCAGGAACAGATATTTAGTCTGAATATTGCCAAATAAGTGATTTCTTCCAGAAATTCTCCTGTTATTTTTCTTATAACAAGCAATTAGTTCCATCCTGACACATGAAATTTAACTCCCTTTCTAAACTTACAATAATTAATTATGAAAATTTGAACTATGAAAACTGCCATTTTGTATAGATATCCAGTTCCTCTGTGGTGTTTTTGAAGATCCCTTGACTTAGATTTGTGATCTTCAATTTTATCATGGTCAGACTAATTAATCTAAAAGGTAATCTGTATTTTTCCTATTTGCCTTTCTGTGAGACATTTGTTGTGCTTTCCTAGCCCACTCTAGCACTTACATGATAAGTAACCTTTGTCGACAACACTCCAGACAAGGTGCATCTTTGATTTGTGCAATGGTGTTTTTCCTAATACATCTACATATGGAAGAAAGTTCTTCACTGGCTTGTCTGCATCAGTATTGAAGTCTTTTCCTAAATTTACATGCTTAATTTAGAGATAAATTCTTCTTTAATATTTTCCCTCCAGTATATATTTCATCTATTGACATTAAATTTTCTTTGCCATCACGCTGTCCATTCACCTTGTAAATTCAGTGTATCGCAGCCCCTTCTGATCCTGAATTCTTTAACTATGTCATATGAAAATTTCATTACATTATTATTTCTATCTTTGCCTGTTAATTAAGGAATATAACATGAATCCAGACATGGAATCATAAGCAATTCTGTAAACTGGTTGCAAGATTTAAATGAATCAGTTGTTTTCTGCTTCCTAATCAGATATCTATTTCCTTAAATACTGTTCCTCTTAGGCAGCAGCAATTTAGTTTCTGCAGTAATTCCTATACTGCAACTTCCCAAAGACCTATTTAAACCATCCCACAAATGCTGTGCTTATTACTCTATTAAAATATTTAAAACACTATTAGTAATATATAATTTCCTTTTGCAGATACCATGCAGGCTATATCTCTGTGATGTGATTTTCCAGATACTTGTTTTTGTTCTGATTTTAATTATGACTTCACCACTTTTCTGACTCAGTTTAAAATCTCTGAATAACCCTGATGTAATTTAACATATAGTATTTACCCTGACACACTTTGAGAGTAGTTGATTTGGCTGAAGTTGGCGGAAGTTTTGCTTACGTTAATTTGGTTATAGACGTGTAAGTTGCAGTCAAACAAGGTCAAATGCAGGCTCATTCCCTGCTTCAGGTACTCTGTGATAACTGTTCATATATATGCATACTTCTAAGCTGAAGTGAAAACCACCTCATGTAGAGAGCTAGAGCAAAGCAGCTGGCATTCACTAAGTTGATATTGTCTTTGCCCACCTCACCATAAATTGTCCATCTGTTCATAGCCTGAGAAATAGGTAATGGTTTAAAATATTTAAGAACTGTATGAAGTGCTGCATCTTTCTCAGGTCTTCCTTACAAATATTTTATATCTCTGTTCCAGTCTTTCTGAGTTTAGGATTTCTCCTATCCATGTCAAGAAAAATTTTAATCATGTCAAGAAGCCACAGTTAAAAGAACCAGTATACTTAACAACAGAGAGAAATTAGCCTTTAAATTTGTTGGCGCATCTGTGTTTAGAATTATTCCCATTCATTGGCAGGAAACACCTTTCTTACCCCTTTCATCCTTTGGGCCAGGTTTTAATGAGCAGGCTTGGAGAAATAAATTCTTATTCAATTATCTTGATGCATTTTATTATTAGTGGTCAAGGAAGATGTTGCAGTCAAATTAGCAACCTAGCTATCCTTTTTATCCTAATTTGTAAGAAATAGCTGCCAGACCTAGTAATTCACTAGATAACCCCCAAAAAAATTTTACAGTGTTTTCATTACCAGCAATGCCTTAATGAGAATACACAAACACATTATCTAGAATTAAAGCAATACAAGTGTGCAAGCTCTGCTTCAGATTATCAGGATTCACGCTGCATGGTTTATCAGGCCCCCTGTGAAGTCACTGGATAGAGGTGGTAAGAGGGTGGATACTGAGCTAGTCACCTTTGTGTGTGGAGTCAGGTCCAGCCTATCATCAACAACTAAGTCATACTGACTACTGGCAGAAACCTGACTTCTCCCATCCCTGTTTGAGTCCTTGATACCTAAAATGTATGAGGATTAATCCAAGCACAATCCCAAGGACAGGCACAAATCTCTGAAAATATCACAAAAGGCCAGCGAGTGGGGTAGAGCCACTCAGGGATCTGATCTCTCTGCTGCATCAGGGGGTGCAAATCTCTCTCTGACAATCTCACTTTTCAGAGAGAGTTCCCGAAGTACAAAATGTTTTTTGAGAGGGACAGTTTTCCCCTAGATCTGTGCAAAGAAAAGTGCATTTGGCAGTTAACCAGAGGGAGCCTGACTATGTCAGCTGTGGAGAAGCACGTTGTCTCAATCAGAGAGAATCCTGGTTTCTGATCTAAAATATTGTGTGAAACAATACTGTGCAACAAGAATTTTGATTTATTGTGTAAGCATATATAAATAAAAAGTTCTAGATATGCACTTAGAGGACTTTTCAGACTGCTGTTATAGAGATCTGGGAGTCCCAGCATGTAACAGTCCCTACCTCCAGGAAATACCTTAAGTGTCAGCAGACATTCATTTACAAACCTGTTTTGACTATTGAATGTGTATTTCCACATATATATGCAGATGCTGCTTATTCAGCTTGAACATTTTCCTTTAAAAAAATATATATAAAAAATCAAACCATAAGGACAGAGTTACACTTCATAGTTTTCTGTAAAACATGCTTCATCTTTAACTTATATAAACTGCTTTCTGGAATGAAAATCTTATCTTTCATAGAATGGTATTAATTCGTATTACATGTGTTATGTTTGTTCTTTTTATCTTGTTTTCTAATGTTTATTGAAGATTTTTCACAAAGGAGTGCTAACTCACAATAGGAATAACTCCCACTATGACTCAGTCTTGGTATTTATGTATCTGTCATTATCTTACTGTCTGACTTTTAGAGCTCTGATGCTTTCTTGAAGTATTTCTTATTGACAGTGTTCAGCAATAATATTCTGTAATGGACAGACTGTTTGAACAGGCTGATACTGCAATTTTTATACACCTATTATATCTACCTTACATTTAGCCTCTCTATTATTTAAGATTTTCTATTGCAATTCTATATCCAGCTTGTATGGATTTGACTTTCACATTTCAAAAATATTGTCTTAACAAAGGGGTTACACAGTAGCCACTTCTAGAAATGCAATTTACGATGGATTTGACAGATCTCTAAAATGGCATGTCCTAATCAAATCACTGCTGTTTCTTAAGGTGTGTTTTGGTTGGATAGTTCATACTGAGTTGCCCACTAAAAAAGCTTCATGTGTACTCTCAGTTGGTTAAAAAAAAAGTAGAACCAGTGCTTATAAACATGACCTCCTGCTTGCGCTTCTTTACAGGGCAACAGCCACAGAGCACTTTTCCCTACAGAGGCTTTTCTCAAACTGTCTGCCTGATCTATGCACCGTGTCACTTAACATTGTTAAAAAAAAGAAGTTTAGTGAAGCACAGCATCCCACACGGATGCTTAAAGCCACTTTACGCATTGGGACTACACTCTTCTGACAAAATGTCAATGTCTTGTCATACATATTCAGTGTTACTGAGTTAGTTGTATTTGCTTTTGGATGTGCTGCATTTCTATGAATCCCATCAGCTAAGAAATGGCATATGAACATCTGTCACATGGAACAGAAAAGACAAAACCAATTTTTAAAAACCTGCAGCCACTAAGCTGAACTGCCTTCAAAGTGAGCTTGTGTAACACTTGCTGTGTCATGGACATCTATGGCTAGAAAATGACGGAATCCTTTTGCAAACACTAAGGTGGCGTCACTATACCCATGTATGCAAACTGAGACCTTCCCACTCAAGTTGTACTTTTCTGTTGCAGTCTTGCTCAAGGGGCCTTGAAAGATCTGCAGTCCTGCTATGAACAGTTACTTTACAGATCTAAGATATACAGGACTTAAAAAAAGCCAGTTGGCCTGATTGTGTGTCTCACAACATCTAATCCAGTCTAAGTTCTTATAGAGCCAGCTAGAGTAAAAAAGAAATGCTTTCACTGCTGTGGGATATGAGTTACTCTCAGTGAGCTTGCGCAAGGCATCGAGTACATCCACAGGAGACATGCAAGGCTGTGCGCCAGCCACTAGGAAAAAGTGGAGAGAGTAGTGAGCATCTCATGTGGGAAGCTGGTAAAGGCTGTGCAGACTCAGCGTAGTCACCTCTAAATTATGGCATTGCTTATCCAAATATCCTGCTGCTACTATAAAACTCCATCAGTTCTAGTTCAGACTTCATCCAAGCCATTAATTCTTTATCAGAATAATCACAGGTGTCTCTAATGTAATCTTGTACTTCAGTGGAGTTAAAGTCAGCATACTGCAGTAAACATTCAGATCTTGGGTTTTGTGTCTTGAAAAGCAGGAACTATAAGACTGTGAGAAGACACAACAACACAGTACACCCTGTTGACTAAAGTAAACTGAAAAAAATGGTACAGTAATAGGTCCCTAGTTTTCTAATGTCCATGATCTTGGGCTGGCAACCCAGGTTCATCTACTTTGACTACATCAAAGAGTTTCAGGCTGTTTAAGCCCTATTTACTTTTGTAACACTAACAAAGCATTCTCTTTGCTTCAGAATGGTACAACTGCGCAAAGTAATAACGGATTTCTCCTATTCTGCTGTATACTATCTACATACACTACTGAAAAAACTGCACTTAAAAATTTGCAAATATTACCTTTCAGAACTTTGTCAGAGAAAATGTTGCCTCATTATTTCCAGTGATCCTTAGGGCAAATCTAAAGGTAGGGAGTATAATTGTCTGAAGTATTTTCTAAACCGACTTGAAGTTTTTAACATTGACTACTATATTCCCATGACTCAGCTGACTGTTATTAGTTAGCAAGTTATTACATTTTCTTACTCATGTTAAATTATTTACACATTCAACCCGACAGACTGCTTTTTGTTGAGCAAGTGCTGTTTAATCAATATGCAAATAGTGTCAAAGTAAAACTAAGTTTTGTTTGAATTTAGTTGATATGAATAGATAAACATGAAAGTAGTTGAGTAATTATAATTACAGTTTTATCATTTCCTAAAAAATGCCTAGCATTTGACAGGTATTACAAATTGTAATTGATTTTTATTTGATGGCTACTGCTAATGTTTCTTCTAATGAAGAAACACCAAAGCACAATCAAACAATGTGTTATAGAAGAAAATTAAAATTCAATCTGACATGACAACTTTAAACAGAATAAATGACTCAAAAATTAAGATTAAAAAAATAAGTTCTCATAACTTTGGGGTCTATAAAGTTCTACTGCTACAACTTGCTTGTTTAGCCCCAAATGTATCTCTCATTTATCAGCCAGGTAAAAAGAATGTCCAGCAGAAAAGGATGCCATTCAATGATATTTATGTATGGCTAAGTGCAGAAACTAGGATTTCATTTGGGAATACTTGCACAATGGACTTATTTTCTCAACTGTATCTTATGATAAGGCTCAGCACAACTTGGAATTGTTACCTTTTTCTTTAGCCATAGTTGAAGCCTTCATTTCTTTTCCTTTTGAAGAGTCTGGAAGAGATATCCAACGCAAAAAAGGAAGCAGAAAATAAGTAGCATAAGTATACACTGTGCCCAATATAAGAAACATGCATAACACCAGATCAACCAAATATGCAAAACAGGTAAGTGTTAAGAATTAGAATTTCTGTTTAATAAGAACCTCAGCTAAAGATTTGAAAGCAAACCAAACAAAATTCCTACTATATTACCTGACAAAATTTCTGCAATTCAAATTATGCATTCATTCCCGTGCAGCCTATCATTTCAGCTTGTCATGTGTATTCGGCAACGGCTCTGTTACTAATTCACTCAGAATAGACTAGCATTCCCACTGTAATACTGGCTGTGCAGGTCAGAGTGTTTAAAGAACACCACAGAAGGCTTATGACTTTAGTATTTCTGATTCATGTCAGACACTGCTCCTTTCAATATTTCAGATTTATTAAGTGAGTAGAAGCTAGGTTTAGTTCCTTTTCACCAAAAGCTTGTAATTCAAAATATATCAAAACTGCACCAGCAGGTCCTTTCATGAGGACAACTGGTTATTTCCCAGCCACATAATGATAAGACATTACCCTTTTCCTTTAATGCTGCTGGAGGCTTCACATCTTTTCTTTTACCAGTCTCTGGAAAGAAACATTTAACATTTATCACAAGTCAGGTTAGAGAAATAAGATGACACTTGAAAAGAAAACAAGTCAAACAATTTGATATGTAGAGAGCAAAAAGGATGTGATAATTAAATGGATTTAACAGCACGGAAATAAAGAACAGGGCAAAACAACAAGGTCATTCATTCATCTTTTTAGACTTGGATATGCAAAATAATAATTCTTCAATATGTCATTAATTTCTTCACATTTTGAGGAAATCGTTAATCTGTCTTTTAAGTGGGAAATGAAGAATAATAACTTACAAAGAGGAAAGCAATTCTATACAGCAGTTGGCATCAAAAGATTTTTCTTTTGCTGAACCCAAAGAAAAAAATAATCCACACTGATATAATTAAAATATTAGGAACACTATTTTTGAAAGCCAGAGGCTGCTGATAAAGTGAAGTGGGAACTTTTTTATTCAGGAGTGACAAAAGGACCAGTTACTCATTCAGGATTCCATTATTCTTTCGATATCAAAGACACCATATGGGTATTGCCTGTGAACAGGATTTCACTTCCTGCATATATATAGCCTTTTAAAATCACAGGCAAGCTGGTTGTAAAATAAGAGCAGTGTTCATCCTTTGAATGTACATTCATATGTTTTATGTCACAACGAATAGTTCGAGAACATCATCGTATCTAATTTTTCTGCGCTGTATGACAAAGTATTAAAGGAGATGAGAAAAAAAACACTGATGTTCTAGTTCTTTCTTTCTTCTACTTGACAAGGCAGAATCCAAGGACCAAAGACAATCCAGAAGTTGGCTAAGCAGAAATAAAAGTAAACTATAATATTGTTATGGAGCCCAGGTGAGATGCATGGACTGACAGCAGTGACAAACAGAAGAATCCTGAGCCTCAAGTGGCACCCCGGTTTCATTCCCCAGAGTTTTCACAAGGACTAATACATTCCTCCCAGAAGTGCATCAAATTCTGCTTCATGTCTATTCAATACTCTGCACTATACCAGCCATAATCTGGACTTTATGGAGTATATCCAGCTTCCAAAAAAAATGAGACTCTGTCACAAGTTGGACCTCAGATGTGCCTTTATAGTTCAGGAACCATAAGCAGTTCTGTTAGCCTTTGCTGCGTCCGTTAAATTTTTGAGCTGTCCCAGTACTCTCCAGAAAGACTGTTCAATGCATGTCACATTGCAACAAGTAAGGTTTCCTCCAAATACACACTACTGAATAATCCATGACCTCTGCATGCACAGCTTGTAGGCCAGCCTTCTGTAACTGAAACGATTAGAGACATATATGTCCGTGCAGCCATCAAATTGGGAAAAACCCCTGACATATCGGTCACGCTCAAGCACCTGGATCTGTCAGTAACCTCAGCCTGTCTCATTCTCAGTCAACTGTATTCTTGAGACATAGCCACATGTCCAAGTTTAGCCTACTCCATAGTGGGAATGTCCCCACTATGAGTTTTTTAGACAATTCACTTTTGACAGATTAACATTCAAAGATGAACATTTTTGATTAACATTCAAAAATAGATTTTAATATTTCCCCCAGGATGCAAATTCAAATCTCTGCATGTAAAAGAAGCCCAGGTAGTTACTAGGAATCCTAATGTGAATCTGTAGAGTACAAATGTCGTTAAAAACAATACAATGGATAAAATAATCTAAACATGAACCAGGATGGGTTTGATTCTCTATCCTTGTATACTCCTACTCAAGACCTCCTTCTAGCACTGAATAGCTGTTCTGATACGATTAACTTCTGAATTTCTTAACTTCTTCACTTACCTTTTTCCTTTGATCCCTCTGGATTCTTGGGATTTTTTCCTTTCAAATAGTCTGTAGGGAGATAATAAAGTTTTTGAGACTTAGAAGACAGGACTGCCCCTTCACAATGAAAAAAAAAAAAAGACAAATATTTAAAAATTAAAACTAAAATTCTGAACATAAGTGAGCACCTAATACATTTTAAGGTGCAATAATGTTAGTAGAAAATGCAAGAGTAGAAGTTACTGTAGATCACTGTTTGTAGAATTTTCACAGGAAGGAGAAATTGGAAAGGAGAAGGGGAAAATGCAAGTCATGACACAGGATTACGAATTCTTAGGGTTTTATCTAAAACTTCATGAAGACAGAAGGGATTATCATGTTTTCTGTGGTGGTCTGAAGCCTAAATTTTAACCTTAGTCCTTCAGGGACCGTGTATTCAGGACCAGCAAGCACAGGAAAAACATACATTATATTACATAAACAACTAATTATTTTTTTTTAATTATGTAATAGCCTTCTGACCTCTTAAGTGTATGCAGCAGGGAATATTAGGAGGAAATACAGTTTTCCAAAGTGAGGAAGTAATTTCATAGGCTTATGAATATATGTGGTTTGAGTGAGAGTATATCACAGGTTGAAGGGTGCTGTGTAGATGCTGAGTAGACCACTGCACTCCATCTGACAGGATATAGCACCTAAGCATCTAGAAAAAAACATGCCATTTATTCCAAATGAAAGTTCACCAAATCTTCAGTAAAACAGATAAAGCTGAAAGATCCTTTCCAAAGTAAATTTAACTCAGATCATCCTCCTGGCTGCCATGGTAGCAGGATGTGATCCCACATACCCATCTGGCTTTAAGTGTGAGTTGTAACAGAAAAAGTTCACTTCTAAGATGGCTGAATTTGTAGGAAAAATCAGATGTTCAGGGATAGGTACTTAAATTAGGAGCCTGGTCTTCACAGGAGCAGGTAGACTCCTTCAGGGGATTGAAAATTCACTTCCTGTATGAAGACTGAAACCCTTTGAAGGAGCCTACCTGATATTTCCTACTATCTGTAGCACCTAAAGCAGGTTCAGCACTTTTGGCTCTTACAACTGGTGGAGGTAGCTGTCACTGTAGGACTTCCCCACCCTCTGAGCCAAGGCTACTGAGATCACCAGTCCTGCTCTCCAGAGAGCACATTTTCATCTTCAGGAGTTTGAACAGGGACTCTCTGAAGACTTTAAACTTTTGCTCTCGACTGCCCACTTTACTGCTGGTCCCAGAGGAGGAAAAACATACAGCTGGCTTAAAGCCAACCTTCAACTTGCTGTTTTCCTCCAGCATCCTACTCCAAGGATGAAACTGGGTCAGGTTAAGAAGATGATATAGAAAGATACAGCAGCAATAGTATGTGAACTTTTCAGGGTAAAAATCTCGTTCTTAGGCAAATGACAAGAAATAAGTAGATAGAAATTGGAGGAAATATTAATTGAAGAGTCAGTGCTTTTCTGCAGATGAGTCTCACAATCTAACTCTACTATTAAAGAAAAAAGTGTGTCATAAGTTAAGATAAAAAATGCTACAGGCAATATGTTATTTCATTTTACTTTTATCTTAAAGGAAAGACAAGCATGGCATAGCAAGTGCAAATCAGCACATTTGTCTCTTTAATGACAATGTGCTATTATGTATATGGCAAGAAAGAAATACACGCTACTGGACTTATTTACCCTACCAATCTGTGCACAAAAATAAATGGGCTTATTATCCACACATAACTGACATGAGAAAAGATGCAAAGATATCCCAAAACATGGCAAAACCAAATAAGAGGGGGAAAAGGACCATTTGTTTGGAAAACAAATAATGGAACACAATGTAAGAGTGAATTTATATTATCTATACAGCACAAATGCTGTCACTTTAATAACTCAACATAGTGCAATTCCAGCAAATTTCTTAGAAAAACTCAGTGAGGAGTTATACATAAAATATCATAAGCTTTTAGTGCTACTGTTAGAGACTGGATAAATGAGCTGCTACTCTGATTAGCTATCTACCAAAAAGCACATGGCAAATTATACCTTAGCTTTTCAGTGGCCTCACATTATTTGAATATGCTTCTATCAACAAACACAAACCCCACCCCCCACCCCCTCCCTTTCATATTCATTATTGTAATGAATGTAGTTATTGAGCTTCTTTACTCTTTATTTCAGGAAAAAGTTGAAAAGCTAATTATGAATTTTGAAGGAGTCTTGAGATGCCCTTTCTCACAAGACAATGGAAAGTATATTCTTCCACTGTTCTCTTTAATTGCTGCAAATAAAATTAAATTCAAAGACTGAAGACATTTTATTCACCTCATAAAATACATAAGATGACATTCTGAGGTTGCAAGCTACAGAGTATCCCAGGGATAACTCCAAATTCAGGGATCTATTTTTCCTGCCACTGCTTTAAATGAAAATACTATGCACTGGTTTATGAAAAATAGCCTTCTTTATGATAAGGTTTTTTGTCTGGACATCATCCTCATTCATCCAAACTTAGCCCATCCTTCAAATAGAATGGGGTATGATGATGCCTGTTTTATTGCATAAGGTGCCAGGCAAACATTAATGATAAAAACAATTTAACACCTTGTCTAAAAATGCTTATTTGGTCTTACATGAATTACAACAAACTACCAAGATACATAATTAGCACACATATGCAGTCCTGAAAACCCTTAATTTCCTCTTTTACACACAAAAATATATTTTTATTTGCTAGAAACTTCCACTTTAAGAAGCAAATCTTAAGACATCAAGTTGCGAAGAGTGAAAAGAAGGCCCCAGTAATCTGGTCCACCTTTCCAGAGGCCCACTGAAGAGGCTCTAAGAGATGATGGAGAAGGGAATGAGTGGCATGCAAGTATGGCTTTGAATAATTTATGAGCTACAGTTTGGGTAAATATGGTTATGAATTGGGGGATTTATAGTGCTAAATATATGTTTATTTAGCAGGGTGATCCAGAATGCAGCCACTAAGATTTCTATGGGTTTCTCCCACACAGCTTTGCCAGTTCTTCCTGTAGAGTCTTTGCTGACAGTATATTTTGAACTGAGCTACCCCGCTCACTAATCAGCACCTGCATTTTTAGACACAGGCACTGGACTTTGAAAGTTTGACCCCTATTAGAGGAAACAATGTGGCAGGTGCTCACAAGATCTGAGGGGGCTGGACATCAATGGTGCTGAAGGGGTTCAGAAGCCTGTGGTGCATTTACAACTGTATTCGGCATCAAACAGTAGATTGAGATGCCACTGTTAGCGGCAGTAATGCATTAGGCATACATGACTGTATTCAGCAGGTAAAGAAAGTGGCCTGAAGCTCTGTTTGGTAAAACTTTGAATAGTACATTGGGATTTTTTACAGATATTTTTGCCTTGTTTTCCTAAAATGTAAGAAATCTGATACAGCATGGTCTGCACTTGATATTTAGAATAAATTCTTGCCTGCCCCTTTCTGGCGTCTGGGTGGAAATGGTCTAAGGTACTCTGCCATATTAGAAAGACCTGTTAATAACTTAGTGATTGAAGTCACTGACCTATTGAGCATGAGCCCAGGAAATGAAAAGCAGCGCTTTTGGAGGCACTCTAAAGGACATGCTACAGAAGCTTTGTTCAGGGCTGGAAAATCCCATTCGATCAGTTCAAAAGAAACTCTTGTCAAAGATGAAAAGTGTTTGAATTTCCTCTCTCCCTCTTTTTCTCCCCCTTCTTCCCTGCAGTCCTCTGAAAGGAGCAGCAGGCTTGGCATACCCACTCCATGAAGAGAAGGACAGGGCAGAGCTGTCACTCAAGTGCTTCTTTCAATTTTTTGGCACAGCCCCATGAGGTAACAACAGATTATTCAAGCAGTCCATGGAGAAGGCCATTCGACCCTAGGAGAGTTTGGATATACATTTCTGGTCCAGGTAACTGTAAATGGAACATCTGTACATTAATAGTAGATATGCACAGAACAACAATACATGAACCACAGGATTAGCAGATTATTATAATTTTTTTTTTTTATGAAGAAGTGATTAATTAGTGATTGCCTAACTAAACAAGAGTGAATGAACACAGCTTCTGGGATTTTGAAAATATGTCTAGCAATAAAATTATTCCTTCTTTTGTTTTAGGCATTCGGTTGGGTTTTGTTTTTCTTTTCATTTTTCCATAGCACTTGAGCTAAGCTCTTCATTCAGTTCTTTATTTGAAATAGGTTATAATGACTGTCATTTAGAGTGAATATTAATGTCTATCTGTAACATTGATTTTTTTTTATCCTGAAGAAGCTAAAGAACACGTCAAATAAGGTTTATCTATAAATCACATCTCTTTCAAAATATAGCTATCTCTGGAAAGGAATGAAGCAATAAAATGGTTAAAAAACACTCAGCAAAATAATGGGTGAAAGGAAATTCATCTCAGTTAACCATTTACCCTGACCAAATTTAAAAAGATATTGGAACTGTTAAAAAATATGGAATAAAAGAAAGATTCAGACCAACTCTCATGTTCTAGGTGGGGGTCTGGATGAAGCTGGGGTTTTAACTGTAGATTTTACAGAGTCCAGAAAGTACATTATCCACTCATATCCTCATAAACTTTACTTTATTGCTACTACAGCCACAGATTTATGCAAGCATTCAGTTTTGACTTTGTTTACTGGCTCCTATTAAAGACTTTGATTCTTTAGGGAAGCAATTTCTTAAGAAAGTTCTTAACTAGTACTCAGAGTGGTTTTGTGATATTTATTCAATTCATTTTGAGACTTCTGAATGTGCATCAGCTCACTATATTCTATTTATGTCCTTTCCCCCCTCCCTTTTTCCATGCCATAAATCCTGCAATATGTTTTAACCCATTAAATGTTGATTGGTTAAGATTTATAATGGGAAAGATTTATAATGTTTATTTTAAAATTACAATTTTAATTCTACTTTGTGTGGTTTTCCAATAAGTTTTATATTTTATTATTTATTCTTACCTTTATCTTTTAAAGCTGTAGGATTCTTTCCTTCCTTTTCTTTAGCATGTTCTGTAAAATAATTTTATTATTATTCAAGTTAGAATGATAAAAGGTTAACATCTAATACCTCTGGGATAATGATTGATTGAATAATTGTTGGTGTCTAACTGAACCATGATTACCAATTAAATGTAGCACAAAACTGTTTCATCAGCTTTAGCATGCACACAAGGAGAAGCTACAAAATTTTCTTAAGTGTGATGAAAGAACAAAGATTATTCAAAACTTACTTCACTTTGCAGCTTTCAATACCAAACATTAACAAAGCTTTCCTAAGTTCTGAGTTTAGAATTCTAAGTTTTCATACAGATGTTTCATATTACCAAGGCTCTATTTCACTTCTGATCCTGGTAATGCAAATTAAGTTTTATCATAAACTTAAATAGTATTATATAGATAAATTCCTAACTAAACTCTACCATAAAAACAAAATGTCCAATCCATTGCAAGATTTTTTTTTCTTACTGCACATAGATCCTAGGGTTTTATATAATTTTTTCCTGACATGTTACCTTTATTTTTTGTAGCAGCTGGAGATTTGGATTCTTTCTCTTTTCCAGGATCTGTAAAAAATGTATTCACACCGATAAAGTGACGATCAGAAGCCATCACTGAGTGAAAGTACGAGATTTAATCATATGAGAGAATGAAGCATCTAGATCATATGGGTGACTATGATTACATTAGAAGAAAGAGCGAAAAATGTAGTCATTGGAATAGTTGTACAGAATTCAGCTGTTCCCATTCAGAGGGTTCAGTCCACAAAATGTTTTTCATTGATTTGATTATGAAACCTTTAAAATTTGCAAGCTTCAACTTAATATGGTATCAGGATAGTTTTTTGTCTTAACCACAAAGGACAAAATGACCTTTGGCCAATTTTGACCCATAAATGCTGTCTGTGGTCTACTGTCCTCATCTGGGATTGGCCATTCTTGCTGAGCAAATCCAAGGGTCTCTTGTTGCAAGTATTCTTTCTAAGGGTCAGATGCATATCAAATTTAGAGAGCGACACAATAGTGACAAATAGGAGGACAAACAGCTCTTTTTATTCTGCCTGCAGAAAAGTAGTGAAGATGGCTAGGACACACCATCCTTGATGGATACTGTCTCAGGGAGGGCAGTCCCCTGTAAAAGGTATAAGAAATAATTTGAACCAGACAGAAAACCAAGAATTATGTTTGAGACAGTATGCAAGATCACCTTTCTGGGCTGATGAAACCAAGGTCTTCAAAGCTTTTGCAACCCAAATGAAAAAGACAGTTGAGACTGTCCCAGAACAGGCTATTCAGAAGGACCAGAGACTTGGAGTTTGGATTTTTTGCATGTTAAGTGATTGTTTTAACCATCTGACTGCTGATTACACATATACATATATATGTATGTTACATATATAACCAACTATATATAGTTGGTTATATGTATAGATACATGTAAAACCAACTAATACTGTTATATACATGTCATTCTGAGAAATACTAATTAACAGGTATTTTCTGGGGGAAAAAAAAAAAAGAATAATATAATGTTCTCCATCAGATATGAAGAAAAAAACAATCTTTCTGTTGAGAAACTCAGCAGGAATTCAGTGCCAGGTCTTAGAGAACTCTGTTAGAAGACTCCTGGTTGCTACACATAAGAGGAAAGATCAAGACTTAATGAGGAGGAGGCTGTGTTTAGCAGACAGATATGAAACTTGCAGTAGCTATGGTGAGTAGCTGCAGTGATGATTTTTTACTGTCTTAAGCACACACAATTCAGAAGTTGTTGTTTTTGTTACAAAAGCATGGAAAGTGTCTAGTAGTTCATTATGGTATCAATCAATCTTATTGTTCATGCTTCACTATTTGGCTATACGTAAGACAAACTGAGCTAATAGGGAATCTGAATTGAAGGAATCCAGAAATAATAAAATCTTATTTATGGTAGAAGTAACCAGCAAGTAGAAAAAAATTAATGTACTGTTAACTTTGAAACTCTTTTTCTGTTGGAGCTCACGTCAAAGGATAAATGTTTCACTATTTTTCTCCTTCTACTTTGTGCTTATAAAAAGGCAATACTTCCAGGCAATTAAATTTTTAAAGGAGAAGACTTGGAAAAGGTATTGCTGAACAAGGTCAAAAGTGTAATTTTATTGTAATAAAGTGTCTCTTTCCAGCCTCACTACATCTTAGACATCTGTTGTTCAGAAGCTACCCCTTCTCTCCTTCTTCTGCCTCCAGGTTTTGTACTCACTGGATTATGATTCAGTCACTAATTTTCAAAGTCAGAAAAAACACTGCAGGTGTTTATGAAGCACATACAGTGGAACTAATGTAGAGCTGATCTCTAATAGTCCTAATAAAAAGTCAACACCAATTTTTAAATATTAAGTTAATGACAGAAATCTATGCTAACAGAAATAAAACTCAGTGAGAAGACTGAAAAACTTGTCCTTCTGTGCTCATGTGTTATAAAAAATTGCCAAGAGAGATTCCATGGTTGGTGCAATGGTGTCTATAAAAACTGGTAGAGGTGGAAGACACGACCTTTCTTTTTTCTTTTTTGTCTTCTTTTTCTTTTTCTTTTTTTTAATGTACATTATAAATTCTTTACTTTCAAGAGCCTGCCTGTAACAACTGTAAGTTGTTGTGCACCTCCATATTAAGAAAATTGTTACCCAAACTGTTGCAGAAGATGTTACCACAGTGATGCATTTTAAACAAAAGAGCGTTAAACAGCTCTGACTGAAACATTAAGTTGTTACTGATGAAGCTTGAAGTTCCATGTGATCCCCAAACAAAGAAACCTTAGGAAAGGTTTTTCAGAGATATTTGTTATCTCCAGGAGAAAAAAAAAAAAAAAGTCTTTTGGGATGGCATGGCATGTAATATACATACTGCTAAAGAATTTAAAAAAATATTCATGAATGATATGAAAATGGCAAATTGAATTGTAAATACACACTGGCAATATTCTGTAGGACTCAACTTACTGAGGTCTCTTAGACAGTCTGCCATAACCTGGCAAAATGACAACATGTAGCGCAAATCCCATGACAAGAACCTTGTGTTACTTCCTCATACTTGATTTGCAGTGTTAAGCTTTTATTGACCTCAGAACACATAACTGAGATCTGCAGTGAACCTAGCAGGTGTGGAGAGAATAATTTTGTGTGTAAAATAATAAAGGTAAACTTTTTAAATGGCTGGGCTTCATTTGTTGTTTCTTTTTTTTGGTTCATTGGTTGTTCTGAGGGTTTTCTGGTGGTTTTTTTGTGTGCTGGCATTACACATCTCTTCCTTTTGTCAAGGAAGAATGTACAGTATTGGTGTTAAACTTCTTAACTGGCATAAACAGACTAGAATTTCTTAACATATCCATTGTTATTATTATTATTATTTATTATTATCAGATATGTTGCATCAGTTCTACTCTGTCTAAAAAAACATAATTTACAGTTCTGACTAGCAGCAGGAGCTCCTATACCTTTTTCTTTTCATTTATAGATTTGATATTGCTTTATCAATTATAGGGAGAAGCATTATTTAAAATGACAGCTTACTTCCTTGCTTCGTCTTTTGTTTATCTGAGGAAAGAGAAAAGAGGGGAAAGAGAAATGAAAAGAGAAAAGAAAAAGGAAATATTAGAATACATATTCACATAGAAAATTATATTTAATACAGTCAGCTAATGAAAATGTATTTAAATATATGTTGTCCAAAAATGCTTAAACATATCCTGAAAGTGATTTCCATTCTATTGCTGCTTGACAATGTATGTGAAAAAAATTCATTGTTCAGACCTAGTACCTTGCAGACACGCAAAGAAAGGAAAAAAAAAAAACAGTCTCACGTGACCTGCTTTAACTGATGGCAGTTAATTCCTTTCTTGGTAATCTTGGATATCTCATAAAAAAATCTTTGCCTTTTCCTCATTTCATTTAAATATTAATTCTCAGTTGCCTTAATAACAGGCAGTGTCTCCCTGGCAACCGTCTGACAGTTGCTCGTGTCATTTTTCAAATAGGACAAAGAATTAAAGCACTGTGTTTTCCTAGACACTTATGGCAGTTCTCCACCTTCTTGCTCTCCTTTTTACTGTTAAAAATGTTACATGTAACTTTGATTTACTACTAATAAAAGATCAGTGAACTGAAATGGTGTAGCGATATTTAGTCCATTTCCAGACCACAGGGATCTGAGGTCAAAACTGCAATAGCATGTTTGATCACTAAAACCTTCCAGTTTGAAACAATGAAGCTACACCCCAGTTGCTAGACAGACTCATGAACGTTACGTTTTCTTGCAAATATCCATGCATTTAGTGTTTTTCTTAAATTACAAATCCTAGTTCTGACCAGCTCTGAATCCCTCTACTTTTGACCTGTATCCTAATGGACTGTAGCTATCAGAACAAATTATTTAATTTCTCAATCTAAAAGGCTCAAAAATACCTTTAAGTTCAAAAACTATTTTCTGATGAATTCATACATCCCTGATTAACAAAGAGTCCTCACTTTTCTTCAGAACTTTCTGATACCTGGAATCAGTGAATTAGGTACAGTTTTCACTCAAAACATAACTCAGAGCTGCTTCCATCACCTTATATTTTACTCTTCCATGAGAAATACAATTACATGCTAATATTAAAAAAAAAACAACAACTTTCTGAAAGTTTTTTTGGCTCATTTGTCTTTGAGTGATCAACATGTTGGCAATCTGTTGTGCAGATATGAGAAGCAGAGGCAACTGCTGTCTGAAAGTATTTATGTTTGCTTCTGTGCAGCAGAGGAACTGAGCTACTGCCAGCACTTGGAAGTAGCTGCAGAAGTAGTTGTAATAGATTGCTCTTTTTCCTTTGTCTTGAAGAAACTAGATGGCTGCTATTATGGGGAGATAGTGCTGCTGCTGCTGACTGCTGTCCCCTTTTTGAGTCCTGTGGGTATCACAACCAAGGGCTTAGAAATCCCTGCTCAATGCCAACCATGTGAAACTATGGTTTGTACTGCTCTCTTTTTAAGAGAGCCTGTGTACTTTATGGCACAGTTGAAATATATTACAAATAAAGTCCCATCTAATGTTGGCACATTGTAGAAGGAACAAATCTTGCAGCAAACACAACCTCACTGCTGCATGAGGTAGCCAAACAGAAGGGAAGCAGTGCAGGTGGCTGCGAAAGCACTTTTATGTCAATGGAAAATAGTGTGGAGATACCCAGACTAACAATAACTGAAATCTGGACTAAGACCCACCTAATTATAACCTTTTCCATCACAACTAACAAGCAGCTGACAGCTTCTGCAGGGTGTCTGTGCTGGTTTAAGTAATGCTGAGTAAAGCTGAAGCTGGGAAACTGAAGAAAGAGATAATAGCTCAACTGACCAAAACTACATTACTAAGTATGGGCTATACTTCACTTTGAAGGTTACTGGCAAGTTTGGAAAAACTCCAGTATGCTAAGACTGAAATGCCAAATTCATCATCAGAGCTTTAATTGCAAATTCGAGCACGAGTAAATATGAAAATCACCTTGGTAGACAGTAACAAGCACAGTAGATTAAGATGTGTATTGTTATAAAGGAAGCCAAGGCTGATAAGCTTTGGGTATTTCTGCCAATATTTTCTACTTTGCTCCTTACCATACTAACCTAAAAAAAAGTATGAATTGCTTTTAACAAGTGTACAAGCAAGAATGCAGGAAAAGCTGAAAGTAACAACAATAATAATAGATATAATTGTATATCATGGGAAAACGCGCATCTAAATGCTACAAGGCTATCTAGACGCTTTAATTCTCCTTTTCTATTCACCACCATCACACAGTGGCTCAAGCTTTGTTTTAGCCTGGGTCTAGACCAGCCCTTGCTCTGGTTGGCTTCGGAAACTATGTAGACTTTGTGACCTTCTGAACTATGTGTTGTCAACATGTGGTTCTTGTATTCTGCTGATCTGATTCCCAAACATTCCCATTCCTGCCTCATTCATACCAATCTTATGCTTTTTGCTAAAAACGTCTACAAGTTCTGCTTTTGAAAGCTTTTGAGTTTTTCTGCAGTGGATCTTCATGGCTCTTCATGGGGCTAATGTTCCATTAGGGTTAAGCTGAGTTGACTTTAGGGGTCCTCTGCCCCTTTACCTCATTGCAAGACACTCTGAAGACTGAATATTAAAGGCTGATCCATGCCCAAGCTACAGGGGCAGAAAGCCTCTTGCAAGATCTGTGTGTCACAAAGTCCCAGCATAGGATATTTAAGTGGAAATGGGCAGTCTATTCAACCTTTTTGAGGGAGTTACATTTTTGTGGAAGCGGGACAAAGCCAGCTTCCCAGTGGAAATTCCCTGTTTGATAAATACAGCAGAGCCCTGACTAATACTTTGCAGAGCAGTGGATTTAAAGGCTGTTGTCATATAGCTGTCTGAATCTGAGGCGTTTGTTTCCGGGCCATTGTTTTTAAGAGAGACAATGGCAAAACACTTTGTTTTCTTTTTACCTTGCTCTGCTGCCTTTGTTGCTTTTTCTTCCTTCTTTTCAGGTACTCCTGCAAAACAAAGATAAAGTTTAAGTAAGATTTCTAGACTGAAGTGTTGCTCCAACAGACAAAGCTTTTCTTAATGCTTACAGATTACTTTAAGGCAAATGATTTCAAAGATTTGGAAGCAAGAGATACCTTCTCCCTTCCCCCACATCCCATACATGTCTATATAAGCATTTGACTACAAGTATTATTTATCTATCTTAAAAAGAGGAAAAGCAAAAAGGGATTTTATTTTTTTCCTTTCAGAAAAAAAATAGCAGCATTGACTTCTAGATCCCTGCTGAAACACAAGCTAAACTGCAGTACACATCACATAAGAGAGAGCAAGGCAAGCAGGTCTACTTTGCCCAGCCATGTGAGAGTTTCTCATGCAAGCATGATTTTCTGCTTGTACTACAGAAATCTGTATTCTGCATCCTTGCAAAATACTTCCCATAATCTTAATTTTAACCCTGTAGCTAGTCTCAGGGAGGACAGTGGGCCACAGCCAGATTATATGCTACAAATACATAACTGTATCACAGTTGATACTGCGATTACTGCATGAAAGAGAGAACTCAAGATTCGTCCTTCTGAAGGGCTGATAGATCTTTACTGATGCCAGTAAAGCATCAGTAAAGCATCACAGCCCAGGTGAGGCCAGGTGACATATCCAACTGACAGTTCCTAAGTCGATTTACGCAGCTTGAAAGGCAAGGGACAGAGATTATTTGTTCATGGCTCCACACTAAGGATTAAATCATCTAAGAGGAGGAGGTACAGGAAGGAATCCCTTCAAACTTTGCTGTCTTAGGAAACTTACATAAATATGTGAATCTTTTATAGTTTCTGACAATTTACAGGGCAGGTTTGGCAATGTACAAGATTTCCTGTAGATTGCTTAATATATTTAGGACAACATATGTATTTTTTCATCTAATTGAATTATTCAAGGTTAAGTCTTGCAAATACGTAAAGTTATTTTTTTAGCTGTAATTGGCACCGCTCACACATAGGTTCTATAAAGCCAAGGTTTTGTAGCCAGAATTTGTTATAATTATTATGATGAACAAGAATTATTGCTTTAGTTTTAAAACATATCATCTTCTCACAGTGTTTGAGACAAAAAATATGGCATTAAGAAAATGAGCTTCACTGTCATTGCCTTGCTTAAAAGTAGTGCAAAGAGTAAAAAAACAGCATAAATGGCAGGACGTTAAGACGGACAGTAGAAATTAGTTTACATCTGATAATATAGAAATGGCTTTGCAGCTACAAAGTATCAGCCCATAACATCTCCTCAGCTTGTTTTTTCCACCTGCCAAGCACAGAAGTATTTTCAGCATCTATTATTTTATTGCAGAAAATCACAGTTGTAAATTAAGAGCTTGGCTTTTAGAGCCAAGGTAAATACTGAGGATCGTGTTCTGTTATTATTATTTATGCTGAGAAATTCAGGAAACTTGAAGGATCTATAACGTGCCTCCAGGCATGCTGGCTGCTCTTGGAGGGATGTCCTGGTGGTACCTCTGGGGCCAGGCTTGCTGACCAGGCAGCAGTTGAGCCTTTGAACAGTTGAGCTTTTGAGCAGTTGAGCATGGTGGCCCAATCAAACCAGCTCAGTTGGTAACCTATGGCCTGTCTGCAATATCTGCAGGTGGGCTGGAGCCAAAAGAAGGATCTTCTGTTCACAGCAATAAACCTTTCCTGAGATTCAGTGAAACGTCAGATATGGACATATGAACTACGTCATGTTGTGTGAGATGAACCAGCTCACATACATCAATCACTCCCTTGCCACTTGCTTTTGCTTATCCCAGGACACTGTGGGGTGAGCGGGTGTTTGTGACCAAGCTCCATGAAGAAAGTGAAATATTGCACCTCTGCACCTCAGTTATCTCAGGTAACTCATTTTATTGAAAATTATAATCTTCAATTTGCCTGAAAATCAAGTCTAGGCTGAAAAAGTGACTGACTGGATCCACAGGAAAAAAAGCCAAAAGTGAGTACTCCATTTCTATCGAAATACCTAACTTTATATTGATGTTACTGGACATACAGAAAGTAAAAGAGGAGCAAAGTCCGTTAATATTTATTGTAGTTCTCTGCTCTTAACATCCATGTTATTTAGGTCCACATCAGTAGGGCTACTCAAATCAGCAAGAAACTAGACACCTACAAGCATAAAAGAATCTAAGCAGCCCTGCCACTGAACAAACCAGTATCACAGTGCTTACTGAAGTGGTTAACATCTTGAATAATAACCTTATTTTAATATGGAAAAAAAAGGGTTATGAAAAAGAGCACCAGAAACCAATCCCATATGCATTCCAAAATCTACTTTTACTGTCGAAAGTTGCAAAGTAGCTAAGAGTAAAATGAATTCTTGAGAACTGTTGTTTTCTCCAAAGCATGTTTATCCTTTTTAGCTAATATTAAAGCAGTTTTGTTTTGTTCAATTTCTGAAAACCAGAATGCTGATGGAATAAAAGATGAAAATATTTTCTGGATACTGAACTGCAGGGTAGAAAAGCAATACAACATTCTGAGAAGATCAGGTATTTGGAGTCATCAAAATCATGCAGTGGTGGTAGACCATGAGTGCAGTTATGGCAAAGGAACCAGTCATCCTTGAGAAATGCTGAGGCTGCTGTTTAAAAATAAGAACTAGTACTGTTAACAGTATTCTAGCTGTCGGTGCATTCAGTAATGCTGGAACACTTCTGTGAATCTCTGTAAAGAAGAACTTGCTGAGACAGATCAGGGCTTTAGTAACTTTCAGGAACTGCAAACTAGCATTATCTGGTTATGGCAAAGAAGTATCGGGAAGGACAAAGAGGACATTGTATTATTCTCTTTGTTTCTTGAGAAGGAAGGTGTGAGCTACTTTGGTAATGCTGAGAGGTCTTTTATCATCAAAGTAATAGCTGTCACTTTAACAGTCTGTATAAATAGGTAGCCTGCACACATAGAGTTGGTGTTTTGAATAAGACTTCAAAAAAGGTTTTGAGTATGTCTAGAGAAGGAGACTCCACTTCCTGCCTGGCAGCTTGCTCCAGTGCTCTGTCACCCTCAAAGTAAAGAAGTTATTCCTCATATTCAGATAGAACTTCCTGTGTTTCAGTTTGTGCCCGTTGGCCCTTATCCTGTTGTTTTGCACTACAGAAAATCTGGCCCCAGCCATAACGACACCCACCCTTAAGACATATGTATGCATTGTTAAGATCCCTTCTGAGTCATCTCTTCTCCAGGCTAAACAGGCCCATCCCTCTGAGCCTTTCCTCTTAAAAGAGATGCTCTGGTTCCCTAATCATCTTCATAGCCCTCTGTTGGACCATCTCCAGTAGTTCCTCACCTTTCTTGAACTGGAGAGGCCAGAACTGGACACAGTACTTCAGTGTGCCTAGCTGTGTTGTCCTTCCAGCAGATAGCATAGTTGAAGTCCCCCATGAGAACAAGGGCCTGTGCATGTGAGGCTACTTCCAACTGTCTGTAGAAGGCCCAACAACTTCTTCTTTCTGATCAGGCAGGCTGAAGTAAAGCACACAACTGTGCCACATATCTTAGTCTGCCCCTTAATGCTTACCCATAAGCTCTTGACGCATCCTTCACTCAAGGCAGAGCTCGATTCATTCCATTTTCAACCCTTGCCCCTTGAAAGATGATCTCTTTGTAACAATTGATCTCACTGCAGGTGTTATCAGTTTGAAAAAATGGTCCTTTAGTCATATGACTTCAGTAAAATAGGCATTTAATAATTTATTCCTCAGCAGAAGAACACCAGATGTTAAAAAATCCCTCCAGAAAACCAAACCAAAACCACTTGCTCCCTCCTGCCTGAAATAATAAAAAATTAAATGAATGCACATAAAGGGAAAGGTAGAAATTTGTTAGGGATCCATATTTTCAGTAAATTATAGTTTTAAAAAATAGATGAGGTAAATAGAGTCCGAACTCCATTTATATTTTGTCATTAGTAAAATTTCTTGACAGCTTGGCATAATGTAGATCAAATGGATGATTTCTGTGAGGATTGTTTCTCTGATTCCATAATCTCTTGAGAATCAAATGAGAGATAGCTTAGCAGATATTGTTTTGTGCTCAAAGTAGCCAGGAGAGCAATTCATCAGTCAAATATTTCTGCAGTCTCAATAGTTCTAGGCTACAATCAAATTGTCAGAATGTTTTTATCCTAAAAGAGTCAGGTTGCATAACTAACATCCACATCAAAATATGCATTCCAAAATGTCACTGATTTTAAAGCTATTTTGAGATGTTTACTCAGTGTGAAGGAAAGCTGAAAGAAAACACTCTGACTGGAGACAATAAACACTTCACAAACTGAACCGTGAGGTCAGAAACAGGATCTCTTCATCGTGACATCACTAATATCACGAGGTCATGAACCTAAGGAGTGTCTTATGGTTTAGGAACTGTTCTATTACATGAAGAAATGAAAAAATTCCTGGCCATAGTGGCATTACAGAAACTTTTATGAGAAAATGCAACAAAACTTAATATGAACTTGATAGTTCATCAGAAGTACAAGTTAGTTGGAGTGGCCCAGACCTCCTCCATGCCAGCAGATTAATTTTTTTAATTACCAAAGAAGAGAATTTGATCAAAAGCCTTGTGTGGCTTCAGAACAGAACTGTTTGTCTTCTGTTAATATGCTTAAAAGTTTCAAAATTTGCCAACAATTACTGAATATTGGAAACCATGTTGCACCCAGAGTGTTGCTACTCTAAATGGATTAATAACAGAAAAAATGGTAAACAAGCAAATAAAGAGCAGCATTAAAGAACAAATAGAGATTCAAAAAGAGTGATTTTTTTCAGTCTTAGCTATTAAACACTATTGGAATTTGTCATCATTAATATATATTTAGAAGAAAATAATAGCATTCCTTTGTGATTTCTTACTAAGAGGTAAAAAGAACAGATGTAATATTTTAATATAAATACTATTTTCCCCTGGAGTCCAGGCTATGTTTGAGTTTCAAAATTAGCAACTTAATGTTAAAAATTAGATCCCTTGTTAGCAAGTAATTTTTTTAGAAATTAACAATTACTTCAGAGCTAACATCAGCTATTTCTCTTCAACGGTGACTGACTAAAACAAAGTTGTTATTTACTTAAATACTGGAGAATATTTTCAGGTTCAACATTCAACTGATCCTATGGATGGCCAAGACCAAAATTTTCAGTTGTGAGACTTCTCTGTTGACAACAGAAATAACAGAATCATTCTTGTTTTATATAATAGATAAATTCCTATTTATTCTTAATGAACTGTGAACTTCCTACAGATTTTGTTCGTGCCCCTTAATTCAATAGCTCATAAGGAAGAGTTCACTTCCATCTTGCAAAATGCTGAAGACATGATGAAGACTTATTACCTATACAAACGTTTGCTTCTTATCTAATAAAATATGAAATAGGGTATTCACCAGAAAAATTTGAAGCTACTCAGAGCAATAAAGCATAGAAGTAAAAGCTCCGCAGTTTCAAACCCCCTGCTAATTCTGTTTCTTTTTACAAGTGACCTAAACAAAGTAATTCTTAATAAAACTATAGACACAATCCACAAGAATAACAATTTCAAAAGATATATGACAATATTTCCCAGTAGTGGCCAAAGAAAATCTAAAGTTTGCAGAAACGGACTTAATTCTGTGAGAAACAAGTGCTTCATCAGTTCATTTTTTTCAGGCCCTGAAGGACATAGGCTTGGCAGAAATGGGTTCACAGATGTTGAGAAGTTGACTTTATATGCATACTACAACATTACAAAAGAAATAATAATGTCTCAAAAGATTTATTTAGAGGCTTCAAACAATAGGGGAAAGCAATCACCCATAGCAGCAAGTCTACCTTTATTTTCAGCTTTGGCTGTCTAGAATTTGCTAAAATATAAAAGCTTAACTCCACATACTTTTTGTTTCCCCCCCTTTAGTTTCTGTGTTTTGTCTGGTGGGAGTAGAAAGAAATACCTGAATTATTCTGCTTTGTGTTTTGCTCAACACAATTAGCTTCAGAGCAATGACAGTGTTATGAATTTAGCCCATGAAGCAGGGAACTTAAAAATATCCAGTAAAGGGAACAATATATCAGCTTTGATTTCCTTACATTAATCTCCACAGCTGTGATTCTGCATCTCTTCCTCATGCTCCAGAAGAGCACTTCACTGCCTCACAGTTCAGCCTGACTACTTATTTACTGGTTAATGTGAATGAAGCTTCAGAGACAAGCTCTGAAGTAGAAGGTGCTTGAAAAATAGCAGTGCATTAAAAACTGGTAATTCTCATTTCCCTGCATTTGTCTTGTGAGAGACAGCTTGGAGACCACAGTCCACAAGTCTAAGCATTTGATACGTGCAGTCTGTCCTGGGTTCAGCAGTAGCAGTCATTTTTCTCCTCCTTAGTAGCTGGTGCAGTGCTGTGTTTTGACTTTCGGCCTGGGAACAGAGCTGATAACAATGATGTTTTGGTTTGGCCAAGGACTTTGTGAGCCTCATGCTCTGCCAGGGAGGAGGGGAAGCCGGGAGGAAGCAGAGACAGGACACCTGACCCAAACTGACCAAAGAGGTATTCCATACCACAGCACGTCATGCCCAGGATGTAACGGAGAGTTACCTGGAAGGACTAGGATGGCAGGGTTGGAGGAAGTATCGGTTGGTGCTTGGCTGGGCTGGGAGGGGGGAGTTATCGGTCGGCTGGTGGTGAGGTGGTATATTCTCTTCCTTTGTTATTTCCTTTATCATCATTATTATTGGTGGTAGCAGCAGTGATTTGTGTTATACCTTAGTTACTAAACTGTTCTTATCTCAACCCGTGGGAGTTGCATTCTTTTGATCCTCCTTCCCATCCCTCCGGGAGTAGGGGGAGGGCAAGAAGGGGTGGGGGGAGTGAGTGAACAAGCTGTCTGCCTGTGTTTAAACCACGACACAGTCCCATTTGTTTGAAAGGGAATGTTTATAAAGCAAGGTGGTCATTGATATGAATAAAAATGGACTAAGAGTGAAGTGCAGTTTGTAACTTGCCATTCCATTTTCCATTTGTGTCTAAGATACACGTGACATCTGTAATGTTCATGAAGGCAATTCAGAGCTAGTATCTTGCATTGTATATATGGTAGAATTCAGACACCGGCATGAACAATTAAACATTTGCTCAGCTCAGACTTAAGCCCCTGATGTTCCTCACTAGTCTCAGCTTTCTGTGCCTTCTGGAAAGGAGCAAGCAATCCTTGGAGCAAGCACTGATGCTCCCACAACTCCCACCTTCTACCATCAGCAGTTATTACATGAAAGGAACATAAAAACTCTTTCACTGAACCTCACTGTAAAAATTCCTAGTCTCAGTAAAAAAAAAAACTATTCAGGCACTGGGTTTGTGCTGCAGCTGGACTGGCAAGAAGTGCCAGTCTCTATAGAAGGTTGGTTACTTCTTTCTGCCTTTAACAAAAGCCTTTTAGTTTGAGTTAGGGTTAGAAACTGAGTTTGATATAGACAGAGAATTACAGTTTTTTTAGTCCATGGACAACTCAGAGAAAAGACACCTTTTTTGTAGAGCTGCTTTGAGGTCCTGCAAGGAAGGAGCTGATGCAATTTAAAAGGTCCACTTTGTCTTAGATAATTCACACCTGCCAGCAGTTTTGTCACAAGAAGCTCCTTCATTAACAGTGGAATTAACAACAGCATTCTTCCCTTTCCATCTTAAAAACAAGTAAAGTAACCCACCTTTTGACTTCAGAGTTTCCACAGATGCTGTAAAATAAAAGAAAACATTCCAGGAAACAAATTTTGCAAATGCATAAAGAAATTATGATTGATCCTAACATCTGTTCCTTTGGTCAATATGCTACTTCTCTACGTAGAGCAGGCATTCATTTTTTTTAATGCAGACAAAAACTGACACACATATATGTCATTTTTTTGGATAGTCTCATGGCAGATGACTGATTAACCTGCAGACTAAAAGCAGTGGAAAACAAGGTCAATAGGTAAGTTATATATGGAACTTCAATATCTCCACGATTTTCAAGTAGTGAGAGAAGGAGTGAAAGCAGGTTTCGGAGTAGGCACATACCAAACATGGACATGCAATAGAAATCTCCTTTTAACAATTTCAGTAATTTTTGGAAGTTAAGGATTTTGTTTTTCTTCTTTTTAGTTTATTGAAAGCTCAAACCACAGAGCTCTTCTAGTATTAATAAAAAAGGGAATATCCAATTTTAATAGTCTTTCTTGATCTTTTTTTTTTTCAGTTTTGTTTATTATTCTTCATAATTGCATTAGCTGAATCAAAATTACTTGAACTAACACATTTTTCTTTCTTCATTATTCACACCTTCATTCTGAAGCACTGTAACAGATTTTTCTGCTATGGAAAAGGACAGAGTCATTTTTCTATAAATTGACAGTCTACAGTAGGGTTTTTTTTTTTGCTCAGAATTTATGTCTGAGAAAATAGTCATCTGATGAATGAGTCATCAAGCTTGGCTGCAAAGGGAGTTGAAAATCTTTATGCTCTCACAAATTTGGATAAACTGTAGAAGCAGATTCCAGTTAGGAATAAGAAGAGCACCAAGCTACAACAATGAAATGCTTGGTACTTGGAATAAATACAAACTAAACAATCTAAATTTTTCCTCTGCTCCACACTCTGAAGCTCTTATCTTGTGTTTTGTTCTCCATCCTGGAGAACATTTCCTGTAACCTCAAAGCAGTTCCCCTTCCTTAGAAATCTAAATCTTGTAAAAGCTGAAATAAAAAATTCTCACCCTTGTTCTTCCCAGCACCATTTGATCAGATCTTAGTTCTGGAAGACCAAACGGCTGTATGTCTGCTCCACAGCCATACACTTGCTCAAGTAACTATGATCAAATATTTATCTCTGGCTTCGTTTTTTTGTCAATTTACCTAATCCTGTCTCAAGTTAAAATATAATATAAATAATAATAATACAATATAAATAAGACTCTAAAACTTACTGACTTTCAGGACTTACCGTGTACTTTTACTTCATTCTTTGCTGTTTTGGGTGTAAAAACAAACAAAAAGAAAATATTTACTTCTGGCATGTATTAATTTAAAACATAATCATAATTAAAAAGCAAGATAACACAGGGAAAATATTCACCAATTTCTATTATTTTTTCTTTCTTGTGTGGTTCTGAAAAAGAACTTTTCTCATAATGTTTTGTTTAGTTGCCCTGGACAATCATTTCTGTGTTCCTAGCAGGAGTTTGTTGTGGAACATTCCTTTCAACTCTCAGTTCAGGTGAGCCCTTCCCTATTTTTCTGCATGCCAAAGTAAATTCTTTATTGTTGCCATCAGTCTCTTCAGTGGTTTTCACACTACCCAAACAAGGTCAGACTACCTGTTTGGATAGTGTAAAGGATAAGGTGTTAGAAGAAAACTCTAGAAACAATGCAGGCTAAAATACCTATACTTTTACTTCAAGGTGGTCTAAACGGAGAACCAGCTGAATATGCCTCAGGATACCTGTGATATGGTCCTTGCCTTTCTTTACAAGAGAGGCTGAAGAATAAGCAGAGAACCTAGTCAGGCCACTGCCACTATTGCCATGGGATAAAGACAGGTGGCCCTGGCCTCTTTTACAAAAATATACAGTGTGGTGGGAGCCATGGCAGGGTCTGGAACCTGAAGCCAAAAAACCTTATCCATTTAAACTCTGCACCCTCTGGCAAACTATGACTGGGATTTAAAATTTTTAATGGTGATTTCTGTAACATCTCTTTCCATCTTGCCAAGACAAGCTTCAAAACCCCCTCAGAGAAGGAGTAGGTGACCTACCAGGGAGAAGAGGGATAGACTGAACATGTTTCAGAAACTGACCGTAATCTACCAGCCAGGATTGATGTTCATGGTAGCAAAAAAATAGATAAGCTTTTGCTGTCTACAGATGATGTCTGCAGATGCTTTTAATCAGCTGTCCTGGGTTCAGCAGCAGCAGTCATTTTTCTCCTTCATGGTAGCTGGTGCAGTGCTGTGTTTTGACTTCCAGCCTGGGAACAGTGCTGGTGATACCGATGTTTTCGGTGGTTGCTAAGTGATGTTTACCCTGACCAAGGACTTTGTGAGGCTCATGCTCTGCCAGGGAGGAGGGGAAGCCGTGAGGAAGCAGCGACAGGGTGCCTGACCCAGGTTAGCCAAGGAGGTATTCCATACCACAGCACGTCATGCCCAGGGTGGGGGGTAACTGGGAGTTACCCGGAAGGACACGGGCTTCCGGGTGGGACTCATTTCTTGGCCGGTGGTATCGTATCCTCTTCCCTTGTTATTTTCTCTTATAATTGTTGTCGTTGGTGGTAGCGGTGGTGATTTGTGTTGTACATTGGTTGCTGGACTGTTCTTGTCTCAACCCGTGGGAGTTGCACTCTTTCGATCCTCCTCCGCGTTCCTCCAGGAGCGGGGAAGGAGAGAGCCCCGGGGGGCGGGGGGGGCTCAATTGCTCTCAGCCCAGCACCACTCACTGGGAGTGAGTGAACAAGCTGTCTGGCTAGGGTTTAAACCATGACATCAGCATATGGAAAAGCTCTGCTGTGCAGGTTTGGATCCACACAGGAACATTACCTGTATTTAAGAGTATTTGAGCTGACTAATTACAAGATAAAGAGAGTTTCTATTAAATACATGCTTGTCATTTACCAATATCTGATGATAAACAAAAGAGATGATCAAAATTAAAAGGGAAGTTTTAGGTTAGATATAAGGAAGAAATTCTGTACTGTGAGGGTGGTGAGGCACTGGAACAGGTTGCCCAAGGAAGTGACAAATGGTCCATCCCTGGCAGTGTTCAAGGCCAGGTTGGAGAGGGCCTTGAGCAACCTCGTCTAGTGGAAGGTGTCCCTGCCCATGAAAGGGGGGGTGGAACTAGATGATCTTTAAGGCTCCTTCTGAATCAAACCATTCTGCGATCCTATGATTCTAGGATAATATTTTCTCCATGATTATTTTAGGATACATTTGTATTAATGCTGTAGTATACAGTTGAGAAATATTAGTATTGAAAACGTTTCCATTCTATAATCAAGACATAAAGTTCAATTTTAAAAGCGATTCTGAAAATTCTGCCCTTATTAAAAGCAAACCTATCCTTAAATTTGAGCTATCCTTGAAATGAATATGCAAAAATGAACAGGAGTAACCAGTAAAAAATTAAATTAAAATTAAATTAAAATTAAATTAAAATATGTTGATCAATAATATTAATACAATATTCACATTAAATATTAATTCATAATCAATATTAATACTGAATGCACAGTGGGCATCAGAAAAAGGTATGCTCCATACAGAGCTATGAAATAATTTGCATTAGAAATGGCAGGCTGATGTGAAATATAGAAAAATCCCCAGACTGCTAGCTTTTAAACAAAATATGACGTTGTTCCATACTACCATTCCTAGTAAGTTTGTAGCAAGCAATAGGTGCAGTTCTATCTGAAAGAAAATATTCATTTTTGTCTGAGTATTTAAATCTAGATGAGGAGTTAGCTTAGGTATATTTTAAAGAAAAATGTAGTTTCTAAAATAAAGTTGTGCTCTGAGGGTTAGGGTTTTTTAATTAAAAAAAAAACCAGATTTTTTATTTTTCTGTATTTTCTGAAAATATTGATGGAATTTCATCAGGATTTCATAAGAAGTCTCTTTCAGCCAAAATGTAAACTTTAAAACATCATGACTAGTTGACTGAAATCAGGGACCGAGTTTTTTTACTGGTTTCGTGAGGTTTTCTATTCTGCTATTGCTCAAGACAGCTTCCTGGAAATTGAAGGAAATGTAGTTATGACTTTAGTGGTTCTGAGGCAATTATTTTTCCCTCTTGTTCTAAGATCTGTCAGCTCTCATGAGATCAGGGAATAGCATGACATAAAAAGCTCTCAGCAAGTACTTTTGCAAACTATAAAATTTTCCATTTACTTAGCTTTATTTCCTGTTTTTCAAAACTGCAACCATTACAGAACTTCAAGAGAGCTCCTTTTGTAACAGTTTTACTTCCAGAGGCATATGAAATAAGACCCTTTCTCTTGAGAAAAAAAAAATTAAAAATACTAACACAGAGTCTGACATCAAATATTTCTGGGAAAATCTGTTATGATATGAAATTTCAAGTGATTTGTGCTCTGATATTTTAATAGAATGAACCGAAACCTATTATTACATGAGACAGAAATGTCAGAAGCCTAGATCTTTCCTTTCTGCTACAAGTTAGCATTGCTTAATTTCAATGTCTTTTCTTTCCTTTTCTACTTTAACTAACAATAGTTAGTATCACACAAGAAGGGGTATTGCCAACTGTGGACACATTAGGCATTTGCCATGACATTTGTCATTCTTTTTATATTTAACCATTTTTATACATATATATATATTTATACTTATATTTATGTATACCTATATGTATATGTTTTGACTGTACAACATGTTTTTATCCAGGAAAATTTTGCTGGTAATATCTATTTTTCTATCAGTCATGGAATTCAGATTTGATTTAGTTTAACATTTCACCATCTTTATAAGCAATGATGCTTTGAACAAATGGCTTTTCTTTTTTTTTATGCAAATTGGTAAAGTTATGTATAACATGTATTTTTTATTTTATTGTTAGTGACATACTCCTAGATACCCCTGGAGCCTGTGGGAGATGGAAGAAAACCTTAACCTGCCTCTGCAGCTTTTCCCCAAGCCATAAAGCTCTTCCCAAAGCACAAACACTGCTAAAAAGCTTCTAGGCTGGCCCATTTGCTGTGGTGCACTTTGCTACGAGGATGGATAATCCCAAACTGTGACCTTCTGCCATTTACCAGGAAAGAACAACTGATATCCCATCCTAATTTGCATAGCTATGTGTATACATATGTGTGCCATACATGTGTTATTTCCTAATTCAGATACAGCATTCATGTCCAAGAATTATTCAGAAAAAAAAAAAAAAAAAAGTGAATGGAATCGCACAGATTGGGAATTTAAATAAATGCAGTTTCAAGCGAATGTGCTGTTCTGTGGCATGCACCACATTAAGTAACCAACATCATTCTGTTTGTACTCTGTAGCTGCATAAAAATGGTGTTTTCTGTACTGTTGAATTTTTATCACAAGTATTTCAGAAAAAATATTGTTAAAAGAAAAGGAAGAAAAGAGGCCTGGATGAAACGCAAATCCTTTCAGTCCAGTCTATTGGATCTGTACCTTTACTTCACATGTAGAAAGCAAACGGCATCAAAACTGACAATGGAAGTCTTCACTATGGAGAAATGAATAAGGTAGAAGCCACCAAAACAACTTAAAGACTTTTCTTGAGAGGGTCAGGATTATGCTTTTTTTCTTTGGTGATTTTGCATAGCAAAACAAATATCTACACAACTGGGAGGCAGGAGATAGAGTTGCTGCCTCATATCCAAATGTTTGCTTTAACTAGTTATCTTAGCTTCATTTTAATACAGCTAATTTCTTGTTTAATACAGGTCCTGCATAATTTTTGATGCATGGCTGTTGCTCAGAGAGGAAGCCAGCACTGACATAGACACCATCAAACTGGCCAAGGTCCTTAATTTTGGGTGGATGTAGTCAAATCCTCATCAAATTCAAGCTAGACACTTGTGGTTTCAAAATCCTCCCATGTACCATGTATCAATTTTTGTACAAAAGTCATTATGAGGAAGAAGCTAAACTGGTCATACCTCGGTAAACCCCTCTTTATCTCTGATTTAAAAGGCTCTGCTTTTTCCTCAGAAGGTTACACAATCAAAACAACCATCTTGATGTTAAAATGTTAACAGTGTGTGATCTTCTGTGTTATGTGGACATACTTGAATAAAAATTGCTAGAAACCTTCGTTTAGGTCTAGCACACATTTTCTCACTCATCAGCAGGGTAGAGGAAGGAAAAAAAAAAAGAAAAAAGGAAAAGAGGTGATAAAAATATATTGAGCGCTGCCCCTAGGATATGGATCTCAGAAAGTGGGGTCATTCTTAGATTCCAGATCCTTCTCTGAAGCTGATGGGATCTGTCCTCCCATACTTGAGTAGGCAGAAAGTCTACCAGTTCTTTTTAGAATATCAGGTTCTATTAACTCAGAGGTAAGGGAAGCGCCTTCTTTCCATAAAACTCCAGTATAATTATAGTGAAGCCTGAAGACAAAGCTGACTTTCAGAAAAACAGTACCTTTGCCTCTCTAGAGCCTGAAATGCTCTATCATTTTCTGCAAAAATTGGGATAATCAAGAGAAAAATAACCAGTATAAGGAGGAAATGGAAAGAATGTAGATTTCTGATGACTGTCCTGCCAGCCTTGAAAAACTCTCAGTTGGAGAAAAAGCACTCCCTAAGAACTGAAATCACATGCACAGAAATCAGTTGCTCAGGTCAACACTCTTGAAGCACATGCTTATGTAAATGTAGAGTATATTTGATCACTCCTAGGAAAACAACACTTTCATCACTTTTGTCATATGAGAAGGGGAAGGTGTGGGTCTTCTGCTTTCCCATCAGTAGGAGCAGAGCTAATACACAGTGTGGGTGTATTCATAGAACACAGATGCCAAATTCCCCATTGGAATAAAAATCTTTCTGATTTAAAATCCTTAAAAAGGAAATTAGGTTAATCCTACAATTCTGACTAGGGCATTTTTTGTGTTTAAAACAGATGCACCACTCTTGAAAAGGACTCTCTCTGAAATCCTTACACATTATGAACAGAGTCATGGTGAAAAGATCCATTCTTGATGTCTATCATCAGAACTAATTTTTAAAGAACAAATTAACTTCACTAGCCTTAGGATATATGGCATGGGTATTCAGGTTAAGGCTCAGGTGGCAAAAAAACTTCTTTATAAACATGGTATGATTTTCTTAATGCAGAGGGCTAATATCTGCTAATAGATCTTTGCATGTGAAAAAGCTTAACCTGTATTTCCTTTAAATTATGGATCTGAGGAGCACTTCCACCCTTTTCAGAACTAAGATGACTAAGCTGATGAGGTGCAAGTATTTCCAGTGAATCCCCAATAGAAGGACGCTCTATTGCTTTTAAAAGAATCCTGTGTTGAACCACAACAGTTCAAACTGGGAGCACCTCAAGGGAGGTATTTCTACATCACTCTAGGTGGAACTTCTCAGAAGAACATGAGAAATTACTGAGTATGAGAGCGGGTGTAGTACCCAAGCTCATAGACCACAGCAAGGTGAAAGTAATTCAGTTTTCTTAATGGTCTCTCACTGTGAGGCAGACCGAGTCATATTACTGTGTAATTGATTTAGAGCAAGAGCATATCCGCTGAGAGTGGTCATAGCTTCGATGGTGCTCAGCCATTATTACTTGCTCATGATTTAACCTAGTCATACTCCACCTGTTTTTTGAGAAGGGAAGGATTTCTGTTTCAAGCTCTGTAATCCATTGAGAGTATGAGTCTGAACAGATATTTCACGCAACTTCTTCAGAAGGTATTTGAAGAAGCAACATCATTGAAGGAGGACAATGACAGAAAGTGCTAGGAGAAGTGTACAGCTAGAGAGTCAATAAAATACTCAGAGGAGTTTACTGTAAGAATTAAATAAACCCAGCCACCGCTATTTCTGAAATATGTAAAACTACAAATTCGGGCACTCCAAGCAGTTGTTTTAGGAGAAAAAAATTACTCATCAGATTATTTGTGGTGCTCTGCAGACTAAAGTGGTACTGTGCATTGGTAATCGCTTGTTTTTTGCTTATGATACTGGGATGCAACTTCTTCATACAGAACCTTTCAAATCTATAGTTGATGTAGACCTGTATGATGATGTAAGAAAATTCATATTTAAGAAACATTATAGTGAAGCATACTGTGTTTCCACTTGCTCTCAATCTAAACCGTAGCACTACCATATTCAAGAACATCATAAATTGTAGATATAATATAAACATTAATGGTATAGAAAAGTCTAGTCCACGTCACTGCTCCTCTGAAAATTAAGTCCATTTTTAGAATTGTCTCAGTGATCAAGATGAAGCCCATTTATTCCCTCTCTAGCAAAGTGAAGGTGGTACCTCTTCCAAAAGTCTAATGCCTAGGAAAGTAATCATATATATAGTGCATATGTTAGTCTAGATCCAACAAAGTTTAAGCATACACTTAAATGCTTTGCTGACTCAAGATAGAGTTAAAGATATGTTAAGTGCTTTGCGGAAATTGGGCCCAATTCTTGCCAAAAGTGCACTTAAATCATGAAACAACTTCAGTGCAATGAAAGATTGCTAGCCTCAGAATAAAACCTCTTAAAATGCTTTTTCCATAAACAATCCTTTTAGCTCTGGGTTTTATTTAGAGAGTATTTAATTTTGACTCTCTTTTACTCTCATTGTTACTTTAAAGTAGTAAATAATTTCTTTTTCATAGTTAACTTGCTCCCCCTGGCTTGCTTTTGAAGAAACGCCAGGTTTTTGTGTTAGTAATAACAGCAGCGCTTTGCTGCATTGCACAAATTGGACCATGGCATTTAATAGTAACTGGTAATAAAGATAATAAAAAAATATAAATCACAAAATAAGATTGCATTTTTAGTACAAGTGTCTTCACAGTTCACTGTGATGTAAAAGGAAGTATAGAAAATTATTTTAACTTGATATAATCCCAAAACAGAGGATACTGTAAGGAATGTATAAATGCAACAGCGGTATGCCAGGCTATGAGACTGGGCATTTTAACATCCTAGCAAATGAAGAAAAATATCCTGAATTCTAGGCCATTTACTCAAAAAGATTTTAAAATTTGGTGAATAAATACTGGATTTCAGATGACAAAGCTTAGTGTAAAATAAGCTATTTTATGCTCCATTTAAGTAAATCCTGTATGTAAAGAATTCAGGGTTGTAAAGTAAAATATTCTAACACTGGGAAATTCTTCCCCTTTGAGGTCATTTACTGTGATATAAGAACTCATTTTGCCTTTCCCATTCAGAGTTAGGTAATGATCCTGTTTACATAATCCTGCAGACAATTTAAGACCTCTTAGTCTGCAATATTTTTGCAGACTTGAGCTGGGATGAAAATGTCAGTGGGTTGGAATGATTTGTGGAATTTGTCTCCATCCACATAATAGATTCCTGCAGATATTAAGAAGCATCTGAGTGAGGGACTACTGCAGTAACAGCAAGGTTTTAGCTGCTGAGGGTACAGTGCATTCCTGGCAGACCAGGAGCAGATGCAGCTGTGAAGCTCCACTAAGGCCAGTGAAAGCTCTCTGGGATAAACTTGTGAAGACCAGGACCCAGTTTCTCCTGTCTTTCTGTAGGTTGTTGGGGACTGAGATCAGATAATTTCCACCTACTTAAAAAAACTGACAAGTCTGCAACTTTACATTTAAAACCAGAAAAAAACTGACTAACTCGGGAAGGTACGATGTTTAACTTCCCAGAGAGGAAGAATGATGCTGACTGGGACTGAAAAGAAAGCCTCTTTGATTCAAAAGGACTACAGAATGATCCTGGATCTAAACCTAAGGACCCTGAGCAGGAGGATTAATACAGGTAGGGTTTCATTATTTTGTTTACCACTACATAAACACCTGCTACTTGAATAAAAATTTATTTTGTCCAGAAATAAACTGCAAAGCCTGTCCTTATACACATAATAACCTACCTCTATCATTTGTCCCTGAAAAGTTAAACTGTAAACCCAGAAAATAAGCCCTGAGAATGGGTTAACTTCAGGGATTAGAAAACTGAATGGACTTTTCCAGCTACCAGAAAAAATTTTCTTGGTAACACCTGTACCAGAGAAATACATGCAGAGATGTTAACCGAGGGCAGTGGCTGTTTGTAAAGAGAAATTTGAGGGCGCATAGAGGTACTAGCACATGATATCTTGAAGAGGCTGCAGGGTGGTAATTTCTACTAGCGCCATGTCCACATACAGTGAGAAAGAAAGAAACACTGTTTGTCTCCTTTTCATCTTTCCAAAAGTACTTCCATGGGGAGTGTGTAACATGCAATTTACACTAGGTTTTGATTTCTCTTAGGCGATACATTTGCACAAGAACGCATAACATATACATGGGTTTATCATTCTTTCTATGTACTTGTGTCCTATAGGTGATCAAAAGAAGACAACCACCAAGCCCAGCTCCTTAATAAACATTTCCTCTATTCAAAGCATATCTGCTGTCTCATAAGCTTTGAATTATTTTTGACTTTTTAAGAATAGCAATGGTTATACCATATGGCAAATACAAAGATTCTTCCTTGTTGCTGTTTTAGTTGCTGTTGTTCTCTTTGAACCAAGATTTAAAATAGTTTGTTAAGTCAGTACTGCCCACTGCTAGTAGAACCAGCAGTTCTTCCTGTATTAGGCAGAGTGTTCTGAACCTCTTCAAACTGATCCTCTGACCAGGATTTTTGGTATAACCCGTGTTCTAATATTCTGTACTTACCTCATGAACTCATTTCCTACGTAATTTCCTATAATGTCTTTTTTTTTTCTTTTTTTTTCTTTCTGCTTCTTACCAACAGCAGGAAAATCAGAGGAATAATAAAATAATAATAATTCCAGCACAACTGACAGAGTCAGTTTGAGAACTGGATGCAGCTGACATCTAAGCCCTAGAAATTGGCTATTTGTCTGTCATACTTATTTTATTCTTTCTTGGCCTGAACAAAATTTCATTGATTTTCAAAGGGGGAATTGTGCTCAAAAAAAGTTTCTGCTATGAATCGACAGGGAGCAATGAATAAATTTTTTATTTTTTTTTTTGCATGTGCATCGAGAGGAAGATGGGAAAAATTAGGCATTAAAAATCTGTAATTAGGCAGTTAAGTGTCAGTCCAAAATCTGTTAAACATACTGTAAAATTAAATTAAAAATTGCAAGATCATTTCAGGGAAATTCTAACAGTCAAGTTTTACAGTGTCAAAAAGTTAAATTTGATTTTTAAATCAGGCAAATCATTAGGGGAAAGCACTATCACTGGTGTTTAAACAAGGTGTAGAAATGTTGCCTATAATGTGAGATTATCCCATAAGAAAGACTCACAAGAAGGACTGTTCTCATCCCTGACTATAGCAAGGGGAGCGTGTGGAGTTTAGTGTAACTGAGGCTCCCTGCTGCCTGCTGGGGATCCCAGTCACCTCTCTGCTAATACAGCTGCAGATGATCCCTGTGTGGAGCCTATGCTTCCTGCCTTGTCCTGCACTGCCATGCACTTGTTTTCCTCACGGTGCTGAAACAGGACAGAACACTTACCAAGTTGAGGTGTGATGTGTCTGTGCCCAATGAATTCATGGGAGCTGCAGGGTGCGATACGTAACATGGTGTGGGACCTCTTCCCAGGTGGGCTTCATGGGGATGGGGGTACGGGGAAGAATGCCAGAAGATGGCAGATAATGCAGGTGTTCAGCACACACATTCCTAGCTCTGAGAAACCGTCTAGAGAGCACACTGGGCACAGTTCACACAGAGTACCTGAGGAAAGAAACCTGCGTCCCTCCTCAGAAAAAAGCAATAGAAAGAGATTTTGTAAGGCTAGGTGACTCTCAGACCTGTCTTGATGACACAACTAGGAAGGCAATGCACTGTGATGAAAGAAGAGGAAATGACAGTGGGGTTTAGGATGGGGACATCATAAGACAGTGTAAGGGAAGAATAGTCTCATGAATTATCTTCAACTCCATTTTCTCCCTTCAGAATAACATCAGTTCCATATATCTATGAAGCTATTCTGCTTGAAAGCCAAATACCATGTTCTCCAGCACAGTTTCAGATGGTTGCCAGAGAAGGACTTTTTGTCCAGTTAGAGAAAACACTACATTTGAAAATATTCCCTTTGAAAATCAAGTAACAGATATTCGTTGAGGCTGGTTTCCTAGAGCAGCCATCAGTTTCCAGGCACAAAAGCTCTCTTAGGATTCCAAATTCCACACTCACTCTCTTTTCGTTCTCTGTCTAAATATATGGAGATAAAATAGTGCACAGTGTATTAAGCAGAATCTGCTTCACCAGTGACGTTAAGACCAGGAACATATGTGATGTAGAAGCACTGGAAGATGACCAGCTGTGCTCTCAGTCTGTTCAGCCTGTTGATAGGACTAAACCTTCAGCTCTAGGCATTCTGGGATTCAGGTTATAATGTAATAAGATATGTGGAAGAAAATGAAATATGAAATTGGATAATGCATTTAATTTACTGTACTAACAGGCAACAGTCTAGTTATGATGTTGCCAAACAAGCATATTTAATATTTTGCTATGGTGAGTTATTACGGGAGTAAATTAATTTTCAGAGAACAGTGGCATTTGGGGAGGAGGAACAAAAACGTAGAAGTCAAAGTCTGCTGCTTTTTATCACTTTTAAGGCAAACTAGGTATCTAGAAATGTGTCAGAACAGACAAACTCATATTATTTTTCCATAAGAAGCCATGCCAGTTTTGCCCCTTTCTTTTATCTTAAGTAGATTACTGTCATCACCATTCTTGCCAACAAGCAGACTCATTGGAATATTTTTCAAAAATGAACACAAATATTGGATGCAAACAGGTGGAATGAATTAATTTCAAGCATATGGTTCTAACATAACGATTTCTGCAGTGCACTGTCGAGACATTTAGGGGTCTAACTATCACACATTTTGGCAACAAAGCTGCTTTAAGAAATTATCAGTTACACAGCTATAGATGTGAAGCCAGACTTACTGATGTGATCCAGACTGAACATCCTGCCACACACACACATACAAACATGCATTTGTAGGGCAGTTTTTAGCTCTAAGACATGGCAATGATGTGGTTTACACTGTTCTCCCAGTTGTGTTAGCACAACTGAAAACAGTGTCAAACAAACACAGCAGACAGGGATTGGGAGCATCTACAGGGAAATGGTGCTTCTTAGGCCAGCTTCACACAGTACATTGTATAGCTGTACTGTGCACCCTACAATACCCTGTAGTGACTGCACTTCCAGGCTGCAAGTCCTTTTTTGGTAGAGCAAAGAGGTTTCTGGTTTACATTCATCCTGGGCTAATTTTCAGTCATCTCCTTTACTATTGGAAGTTATTATTCCTTTATTTGGTGGAAGCAATCTCTAAAAACAGACTACCAAAAAGGGCTGAATTAGAGAAAGACAGCTGGAAAACAATCTTAGATAAATAAATAGGTCTCAGAAAAATATTATGTTTTTATATTGATACATTTTCACATGAGAACACCCATTTTTTTCCTCAGTTATTTTAAAATGTAGTAAAGCTACAAATATCCTGATGTTCAGGTTGTTATTCATTATATTGTGTTTTACTAAATTAACCAGAAATGCAACATTTTTTAAGATTCCTTTGTAGTAGGTGGAATCAGAAATCAATTGAAAATAGCAGATTTACACAATCCAATCTAAATTCAGATATGATTTTGTGCCATTATTTTGTTTAAAAAGTGTTTGCTTGTCTTTTCAGTGCACATTTATGATTATCTAAGAGCTCCATTTTTGAAAGCCTACTGTGAGGTCAGCACTTTGTAAAAACAGACTCTCTTCCTGAAGAGCTCAAATACAGCCTCACATAGGAATTTATTTCTGTGAATACTGCTTTTTTAATCAGTCTTTACATTCATATTCTTTTTTTGTATCTCAAGCCCTGCAGAATGGCCAAATATGACACCTCATAGCTGCCATAGACAGACAAGAAGCAATCATAACATTAGAGATCAATGCAAATACTTTTTTTCTCAGCAGAGATTTCACATACAAATTATCAAAATAACTTAGAGCAGACAAAACACCTCAAACCAGTGGCTTTTGTATAATCCAGCAGATGGTGCTACGACGCAATAAACTGATTCAAGAACACAAGAAATATACTGAATATGAACATTTTACTCCTTTACCTGGTGCTGCTGGTTTTTTGGTGGCTGGTTTGGCTGCAGGAGCTTTTGCTGGCTCTTGAAAAAAGAGAGCAAATTAAATCAATTACTTTGGATTGTAATATTTAAAAACAAATAAACAAACAAAAATTCAAACAGAAATCTGAGGGAAGGCTTCCAACGAGGTTCAGTCTGTAGCATTTTTTATATTGAAGAGTTAGACAAAGGTATTTCCCAAAAAGAAAAGAGCTGAGTTGCTTTCAATAAGCTCAAAGGCATCAACAAAACAGCCATCTGAAGGAATAACAAACTCTTGCCATTGGGCACAGAATAATTTCTTTTAGCCTTTTTTGTCCAGTAATTCACTACCTACTGGCAAAGCAGAGCAAAGCAGGTATCTAGGGGTTTGGGCATGGCCATGCTGCTCAAGCAGCAGCTGTGGTCTGGGAGCATTTGCATTTGATTTTATGAGAGCAGAAGGTCCTTAACCAGCCTATGGCAACAATTTCATGTGTGATCCTGCACTTGAAAGAGCAGCTGCTGAGTTCTCCTAGCAGAGAAGAAGAACTTTTCAGGCTCCTAAACTGTTTCATCTGTTCTTGATCTTTTCATTTACACTACCTTCTCTTTGCTGAGACAGTACATTTCCTTGCAGAATGAAGCTCCAAATGATAAAGGGTATGTGCACCCCCAAAGGGACTTGAAGAATCTCAGTCCTGGTTAGAAGAACCTAACCAGCTTACTGGATTTCTTTACTCTTTACTAGTGTTTAGTTAACTGCTTTGATCTTCAGCAACTACCAAAATAGACCATATTTAAATCACAATAATTTAACAAATACCCGTATGCTAAACTCCATTGACTTTCATAACTGATTTCTTATATCAGCTAGAAGATCCTCTAACTCACAATTCACCTTTCCATATTTGAGAGGAAATAATTAATCATTTTAATCACAACCTGAATTCCAGAATACCACAAATATGTTAGCAAATCCTTCACATCTGTCACTGCACTATTGCAAAGAAAAATGATATGGCTAAATCGGGAATGTAATTTTGATTTCTTCACCTCCAGTCTTTTGAGAAATTCATAAAAGATGAATCAGATTGTCTTCTGGAACAAAATGAAAACAAAATATATTTTGCATGTGTGGGATTGTTTTGTTTCCATCCATTTGAAAGCTTACAGCAGACAATTATATCCTAACTTATTATCACAGCATTGTAATTACTTGGGGTGCTCACCTCGACTTCAGGGAAATATGTGGAAGACCTTGAAGTATTTACTTAATGTTACTTTCCTGACTGCCTGCTCTTGCAGAAGAAGCAGGACACCCAACACACGTGTTCTACAAGTGACAAGATGGACTTAATACAAAACTGCAGGACTCCTGCATTTATTTCCTTCTGAGCTGTTGGCTACAGCTTGTTGTCCAGTGAGACTTTTTAATTTTTCTTTTGTAGCATCCGTGAAAACACATTAAGCTGGAATTCTTTTTTCTACCAAGATTTTTATTTTAATTTGAAATATTTAAATTCTGAGCAACTAAAATTATTTCAATTGAAGTAAAAATTTAAAATGAAGGATATGTTTAACCAAAGCCTTTTAATTTCTTTTTTTATTTAACTTTTCAGTAGCATTGAAACAAAAGTTCAAAATGTTTCAAAATTTCTTTTGCAAGCATAAGCTTTGTAGTTTGTAATTCACACATTGTTTGAATGCTAATCGCTGTGCATCAATAAGTGTCAGATGAAAATTGCACCTTGTGAAAGCTGGGAAGTTTTGCTGTGACAGCTGCTGGAGAGTTTTCCCACAAGCAGAATCATGTGCCCAAATCAATAGACCCTTTAAGACCTGCTTGCAGGCAGGCAGTTATTTCACCAACAGGACATTACTTGCAGAGTAAGTCCATTGAATCTTTTGTTCAGTGTTTCTGCAAAATTTGAGTAGGAAATAAATGTATAAGCTTTTCTTGATTATCAAAAGAAATCTTTCTTTAAATTCCTGAAGAAGTGAGGATGGTGGGGGATTATTCTGCCATACAGGTCAGGAAAGATAGTATATGGAGATGGGAGCCTGAATCTTTAATCATGAATTTGAATGAGATTTCAAATTCCCATAATTTTCCTATTTTTTCTTATATACTGCACTTTCAGAACACAGATCTGAGAAGATGAAGTTCTGCCAGTGAAACCGTCCTACTATGTCTGTGTTGAGGCATCGATGCTCTGAAATTTGTAGAAAAAGAATGTGTAAGAGTTCCATTGTTAACAATATCATGTTCTCACAGCATGTTTTTTGTTATTTATACAGAATAGCCCAGCCCCTACCTCTCTTCTGCCTCAGAAGTCTCTCTGGCTGAATCTGAAGTAACTGGATAGGCAGGGCCCGTTTTTTTTGCATTTGTGAAGATAAATTTGGTGGTCCCCTTGTTGTACCCTCAGTCTTCCTATCCCATTTACCAAAATTGATGCCACTGAGAGCATAGTTAACTGAGATCTCATTTGGAGCTGAGATCTCCCCATGAAACTTTGGTTTTTGAAGACAATGATAGAAAAGAGGGGAAGGCAGAACTGTCAGTCACAAAGGAGTGTGGAATTAGAAGTAGGATAAGAATGGATTTAGAAAGTAAGAGGCATCAGAAGTCTAAACATGTCATTTTTTAATTATAAATGGTGCAGCCACTTTCTTCTTTGTATTTTCAACAATTCAATAACTATTATTTTGTACTATTGAAACATGATGTTTGAAACTACATGACATATGAGAGAGATTATAACCTATGACACAGTAGTATCTTACTTTTGAGTTCTTTGGACACAGCAGCTTCCATTTTACCTGTAAGATAAAAAAACACATCTGCATAAAAACAGCTAGGAAAGCTTTAGGTAGATAGAAAACTGCAATGTGTGCTTAGAGGTGAAACAGCTTATTTCCCACAAAGTGAATTTGAATGGTGCAGTAAATCGGTTTACTTCTGTTTGTTTTCTGGTACAGTTTAATTTAACCTTAAGTGTAAATCCAACAACACCTGTGTGAATGTGAAAATTTTTGTTTAATTTTGGTATAGTAATCTGTGAGTTTCAACATGTAATTGAGTTATCATGGTTGACATGTACTAGCTGAGCCATGGCTGCTCATCATGTGTACATTATCAGGCTGCAGAAACACAAGGGAAAAGGAGCTAGAAGCCGAAGTATGTAATGAAAGGAATTATCTTCCTACAATTGTTTGCAACCATACAATTGAGGCTTAGTTTGGAAGGCTTCACACAACACCTAGCCAAAACTCCAACTGCCACATACTTCCCACAAACCAAAACAAATGGAAGATTTACAGCAAAAGGGAAGAAAGAGAGAATCCAAGCCATTCCTACAGACCAGCCAGGAGGAAAGATCCCTGCTTCTGCAAACTTTTCCCAATGTTCAGTTAAAGTTCAATCTAATGCATTACTTTCAGGCTTGTGAAAAGGAACTCATATCCACCCCTGGTTGATCTAAACAAGGTTAAAATAAATTGGCTATTTCAAATCACAGCATGGTCAGGCAGCTTATCAGAGACACTTAACTAGGCTGTTCAGTCTCATCTTTAGTTAAGGCGACATTTTTGTGCCATTTTTTGTAGGACTTTATCTGATTGCTGAGAGAAAATTAAGGATCTTTACTAAACAGATGTAAGTGGGTAGAAATACTCAGTGATAGCTTCCCTCTCCATTAAAATTCTTGGCGCTATTCCACCTCAGGGCTTTTAGCTGGGTACAAAAATTGTCCATTTTTATAACCATACTTCAGGCCTTGCATGCCTTTTTCAGTGGCCTCATCTGTACTACTAAGAAAGGTTCATGGAGGTCTTGTGGGATAGGAAACAAAGAGACGCATAGACCAGTATCAGAAGTTACTCCCATAGGTGCCCATAAGGAAATGAACATCCTCTCTAATAATCTATAGTGTGCCTAAAATACAGACGGGATAATGTTTTTACCTACAACATATGTGAATGATAAATTAATTGTGCTCTTAAGCACTAATACAAGAAATACTTCAGGGTAGATGCTGCCAAAATAAGTAGTTTGCAAAACCAATACCATTCCATTACGGGCAATAATATAAAGTTCCTTCAGTTTCTGTTGCTCTCTAAATTGCTGTGAAGAATTTGATATGAGATAAGGTAATGCAAATGACTGCCAAGTAGTCTAGTAAAAAGTCTTGAAAAATTCAGAAGAAAATACATTTCTATTTGGATGATATGATGCTCTGAACTGAAATGTTTCTAGGTTAATCCTCTGCTTCCACTAACTCTCTGTGAAAGCATGTTTTGCAGGCATTACTTCAAAGTATGATAATTACCACATTTAGATGAAATTAATCATGAAGCAGCTTTCAGCCACATTATCTGGCTAAGGAGCCTACTGAAGCCTTCAAGAAGTGCCTATTAGGTGCCAGATATGGAAATGTTTAAGTGTGTATATTGCAGTGATATGATCATTTATCACAATAATCTTCTATTGCTGAAGGTTATAAAAAAATAAATAAATTCACAGCATCATTTGCAATAACAGTCTGAATCTAAATAAAGCCCTCAAGTTCTTTCATTCTTTTTTTTTCATAGAAGTCATCATTTATTAGGACAACATACTTTAATATATTTTAGAGCCATAATTTATGTTGAAAGTATCAATGTGTTTTTCCATCATATGAAATACACAACATATAGTAAATTCTGAATAAATATCTGGACAATTTTTGCACTAAAAAAAATCTTATCATTTAGGGTGGTTTGGTGCATTTTGTTTTGTTTTGTTTTTAAAGAGCAAAAAATTACCAACAGTTGGTTCCAATAGCACATGTTGATATGAAAATATAAATATTTTTGTGCTTAGGCTATTCCTTTCAAGCCAAGGGCCCTAAAGTTTGATTTCTAAAGCCATACTTAGGCTGTAATGATTTGCAGAAAGGTGCCCAAAGGAGTTTTTGAAGGAGCTTGAACTATGGAGGTTCCTTTGAAGCTATATACCATTTGCATCTAGGCACCTCATATTTGAATGCAACATGTGACAATTGCAAAGAACTGAACAGAAGGATGGAAACTCACAGAAGGAGGGAAAACTGACCTGGATTTCTGAAGTCCCAAAATGTGCTTACCTGCTATACACCACAAATAACACATAACTAAACAACTCAAAGGAAAATAATGCCAAAACTGAATTTAAAATAAATTATATTAGTGTAATTTAAGTCAATGAGCATTTTGTCTCATTCATTTTTGTTTTGTACAGGCCTAGGGTTTAACTTTTAAACTACAAGGGTGGTTGAGAATGCAGTTTATATTACATGGGGTTTTTATAGTCATTACGTCTTAAAACCACCACCACCAAGCTCTCTGACACCTTGGTAGGTCTGTTTTTTTCAGGTTAATTAAGAATTGGAATTCGCAGAAATAATTAACTTTTCAAACACTAATGTTAGGCAACATGTAAACATCCTAATCGCATCTTTGCCAAAGAGTTTGGGAAATAGAATCTCCAGACCTTTAGGCTATTTTTCTCTTTAAAACTTTACATCTGAAGTCTGGCAACAGGGAAGGCAAGTGTTTGACACAAGAATGATGACTACACTTTTTGGAAGCCATGTAACTTCATTAGGACCCATGTAACAGTTGAACATCAGGCTGGGCACTCTAGCAGCCTTAGAGAGTAGTACAGTCAAAAGCACTGTGACTGTCTTTGGTCTTGGTGATAGAACTGTTTGATATTCAACAATAGGAAATGCATTTTCTTTTCAAGAAAAGTCGCACTTCTACAACAATGTAAAACAATAAAAGACCCCTAAAATTTTAGCAGACTTAACACAGGTGATGACTTCAAAATATGATATGTTTGGTAATTTGGTGCCAACCTGAAGTAGTCAATTTTTCAGAAGTTGTTGAGGGCAGGTTTGATATTCAGGTCTTCTTAAAGGGCTTAAACCACCCAAATAATGAACAATCAAAAGTTTCTGGCTATGTATGACAATCTTATCCATGCTGTTGGTTTTGCTTTTAGTTTTGTTTTGGTTTTGTGGTGTTTTTGTGGTTTGGTTTTGTTTTGTTTTGGGTTTTTTTATTATTTTGAAAGCACCTGCAACAGACTTTAAAAGGCAAAGCACCATAGCTTAGAAAATCATTTTTCAGCTGTGGAGGACTGTGAAGCACCCTTTTCTTTTTACAGTTAGTCTCAGGAGATATTTGAGAACAGTTATATTCTGGTCAGTATTCTCAAAAAGCAAAGATGGTTGTACAAGCTCCCCTCTTCCCAGATGAATGAACAGATTTTTCTTTTTCTGACTATTGATGGAAGTAAAACATTTTTTAATTATTTTATTAAACCCACCAAATATTTAAACAAACATGACCTAACTTTGCTCTTATTTCTACAGGCTAAAAGGATCAATTTTGAATTCAAACTAAGAATGAGTATTTGGCAACCAGCACAGATGTATCTCAGTAGAACAGCAAAGTACTTTATTCTCTCACCTCTTTTCAGCACATAGCTCGATCTTTTCCTCAGGCGTCAATCAGCATTCTTTTGAAGTAAACTAGCAATACACAGTAACCGCAAATGACATCTAAACTACACATAGGGCAAGAAAAAAAAATCCCTCTAAGCTTATATAGTGCCTTTCATGCCAGTGAGTCCCTAGGAGGTTGATAATAATCCATTTGATAAGGATGCCCCAGTGCTCTAGTATAGAGTGTGGTTGGTTGAATTTAAACAAACTTCCAAAATGTAGTATTTCAAACATTGCTCTGAAATGAATTCTAGACCTGAAATTCACAAAATTTTTAGACCCTTTTTAGCAACATATTTAGAATGCAGTCTACATTGTACATCTGAGGACAGCAGATCTTCAGCAGCTCCATACAACCTTTTTTTTTAATATTAAAAGAAGTTCATATTGTACTCTCTTGAAAGCCTTCCCTGTATTTTTTCTTCCTAGAAATCACTCAAATATATATAAGCATATAAAAAACTCTTAAATTAGAAGTCTTATTCAGATAAATTAATATTTCAGAGACAATATACTGATGGCTCTGCTAATGATGAACTGCTCAGCTGCCTAAACCCACTTTTACTGTTGGAAGCATTATTTTTATATGTTGTATCTAAAACAACCTTTCTCTTTGGAAGCTTACCAAAGAATATGATGGTAATACCAAAATTACAAACAAAACTGATTTCCGTTTCAGTTGACAACCACAGTGTCTGAGCTGAAGGGTAGCTAATATTCTAATAAAAAGTTGTGTAAGCTAATAGCTAAGTTTGAGGGTGCTAATGATGCAAGGATTCCTCTGTACTGGCTGATCTGGCCTAAGCAACAGGATCCTAAGAAATTACTAGATGCCTCTGACAGACATGATTCATGGAATCATAAACCAAAGAGAAATTTAAACTGTTAAGCAGTTACTAAATGAGGAATTCTCATCCTAAACCTCAGCTAGCACTGACCATCTATCTTCTCTACCTGTAGCTGATGATCACATACTAGAATGGACTTAATCAAACCCTACTGATTGTCTGATGATCTACATAGACCCATAGAAAAGAACTTGCATGATGAAGATGCCTCACACAATCTGATCATAGCTCTACCAGCTGACTAAAAGAAGAATGTTTCTAAGAAGACTTACACAAATCTTGTGTCATAGTTTGGCTCTTACCATGTATTATGAAGTAGGTTTTCAGTTCTTCTTTTGAATAAAAGTGGGAGAAGGAGAAGAGGGCAGAAAAATGAACAGAAACCAAGAAGCAGAAAGAATTATGTTGAAAGTTGAAATTATGTTTTTCCAGTGTCTTGAAGTCAAAATTGTGCTGGCTGTCCAGAAAAGAAAGGGGCTTCTGGTTGTTATTACTGACCAAAGCACAGCAGAAAGCATGTTTCAGTTCTGGCTCTGTAAATGAAATACAGCTACAGAGCTTTCAGGACAATGTACCTTACAAGTATGACTGCTAGTGTTCCCTTTGGTTCCGTAAAAAAAGTTCACAAGCATGGAAATAAAACAGATAGCAGGTGGCATCTGATGCCTGAGAACTTCCATCATGTGGATGAAAAACATAATTAAAGTCGCCTAGAGACCAGTCTCAGCACAGTCTGCTCCCAAGCTAGCAGATGTACCAGAATTTAAAAACAATTTATTAAGTAGCAGGATTTGCAGCTAATGTGATTTACAGTGGTAAAAAAGCAAGACACCCCAGACAGCTAAGCATTATGGAAAACGAACTGCTGTTGAACTCATAATAATTAAACAAGCATTTTCAAACTCTATTGAAATATACTGTGCAATAGAACCTTTTTTTTATTATTATTATTGTTATTTACCTGGAGTTCTTAAAACTTATTTCCACAAAACGGTATTGATTTCAGCTAATATTACACCATTCTGAGAACTGTTCAGTTCAAAACTGTCTTTGAGAATTTGTTAACGAATTCCTTGTCCATTTATACTATTTTTGATAATTTCACACTAATTGTGTGGCATTACTGAAGTAACTGTCATCTTACCACATCTCAAGGCTTTTGGGAGTATTTTTTATTTTTATTTCAGACTCTTCTGAAACAGCAGATGCCCATTATCAGAATGCCTACACTTTCTGTTTTAATGTTTCCATTTTACAATAAAAATATTTAAAATGTCATATTACAGGGAATTAAAACAATATTGTTCTTTTCAGTGAGCTTAGAATCTAGGAAGCCTCTATCAAAACTGCTCATACTAATGTAAGATTTACTTTTTTAACATATTTTCCCCAAACCCTAAAATTTGACTTTGGCATTGAAGAGCTGTTCAGAAATAACAGCATTTCTCCCACATGGAAAATTCTGTTTGGAACAACACTTGATTTTATTCCTTGTCTTAATCATTGAGCATGATATTGCCATATGTTCTGTGACAACTACTGACAAAACTCCTTTTGCCTTTCCAAAATATCTTAGTGAGCATTAAAAAGGCTTCTCACTGCACTAGTGAGGCTGAAGATGTGCACGAGGAAAAGAAAGGTACTGTGCCACTGCTGCTTCAGAGATGTTCCCTTGACCCATTTGGTGACAGCAATAAATCCCTTGACCAGAGTTTATCTAGCTTCATTTGAGAGTCATTTAGGCATAACAGGGAAATTTATCGGCAGAGGCCAGAAGCCTTGAATCCCAGACTGCAGGTTTTGTGTTGAAATCTCTCCAGGCTATAGGACATGAAGTGAAGGGAAACTGCAGATGTCATTACTGTTGCTGGGTGAAAGTGGAAGAAAATGGAGCTTCTGGGAGGTAAAATCAAGTTTCCTCAAGCAACATGAGACTGGACTATAACAAAGAAGTCTCAAAAGGTGCTGATAACCAATGTGGGATATAAAGGGGTTATAAGAATTTAGGACTATGAAAAATCAGCTAGCTAACATTCTTCTGTTGTTATTACAATAGTCAATTAGTGATAGTACTCTTAAATTTTTACAGATTATTTTCCATTGAATCAGGAAAAATATTCAAACATTTCCTTTCACTGTGTGTGAAGGGTGTTCTTTCTCTCACATTGTCTCTATTTTCTTCCTACTCACAAGCTTTTTGATACTTTTTTAATTTATAGAATCATAAACAAGTTAGGGTTGGAAAGATAATTAAGTTCCAACCCCCTTGCCATGGGCAGGGACACCTCCCACTAAACCATGTCACCCAAGGCTTTGTCCAACCTGGCCTTGAACAATGCCAGGGGTGGAGCATTCACAACCTCCCTGGGCAACCCATTCCACCACCCTTACAGTAAAGCATTTCTTCCTTATATCCAATCTAAACTTCCCCTGTTTAAGTTTTAACCTGTTACCCCTTGTCCTGTCACTACAGTCCCTAATGAAGAGTCCATCCCCAGCATCCCTATAGATACTGGAAGGCTGCTATGAGGTCTCCACACAGCCTTCTCTTCTCCAGGCTGAACAGCCCCAACTTTCTCAGCCTGTCTTCATACGGGAGGTGCTCCAGTCCTCTGATCATCCTCGTGGCCCTCCTCTGGACTTGTTCCAACAGTTCCATGTCCTTTTTCTCTTGAGGACACCAGAACTATACCCAATACTCCAAGTGAGGTCTCAGGAGAGCAGAGTAGAGGGGCAGGATCACCTCCTTTGACCTGCTGGTCACGCTGCTTTTGATGCAGCCCAGGATATGGTTGGTTTTTTGGGCTGCAAGCGCACACTGCCAGCTCATGTTTATTTTCTCATCAACCACCACCTCCAAGTCATTCTCCACAGGGCTGCTCTGAATCTCTTCTTTGCCCAACCTGTAGCTGTGCCTGGGATTGCTCCAAACCAGGTGTAGGACCTTGCACTTGGCATGGTTAAACTTCATAGGGTTGGCATCAGCCCACCTCACAAGTGTGTCAAGGTCCCTCTGGATGGCATTCCTTCCCTCCAGGGTATCAACCGAACCACACAGCTTGGTGTCATCAGCAAACTTGCTGAGGGAGCACTCAATCCCACTGTCCATGTCAGCGACGAAGATGTTAAACAAGACTGGTCCCAACACCGATCCCTGAGGGACACCACTCATTACTGGTCTCCAGCCAGACATTGAGCCACTGACCACAACTCTTTGTGTGCGGCCATCCAACCAGTTCTTTATCCACCAAGTGGTCCATCCATCAAATTGATGTCACTCCAGTTTAGAGGCAAGGATGTCGTGTGGGACAGTGTCGAACGCTTTACACAAGTCCAGGGAGATGATATCAACTGCTCTACCCCTGTCCATCAGTTCTGTAGCCCCATCATAGAAGGCCACCAAATGGGTCAGGCAGGATTTCCCCTTAGTGAAGCCATGCTGGCTGTCACCAAACACCTTGTTGATTTTCATGTACCTTAGCATGCCTTCCAGGAGAATCTGCTCCAGGATTTTGCCAGGCACAGAGGTGAGACTGACTGGTCTGTAATTCCCTGGGTCTTCAATTTTCCCCTTCTTGAAAATGGGGATTATATTTCCCTTTTTCCAGTCATCTGGAACTTCACCTGACTGCCATGATTTCTCAAATATGATGGCCAGTGGCTTAGCAACTTCATTTGCCAGCTCCTTCAGGACCCACGGATGGATCTCATCAGGACCCATGGACTTGTGCACGTTCAGATTTTTAAGATGGTCTCAAACCACATCCTCTCCTACAGTGGGCGCAAGGTCTTCATTCTCACAGTCCCTGCATCTGCCTTCCAAGACTTGGGTGGTGTGGTCAGAGCCTTTGCCAGTGAAGACCAAGGCAAAGAAGTCATTCAGAACCTCAGCCTTCTCCAAATCCTGTGTAGCCAGTTCTCCTGAGAGCTTCCGGAGGGGGCCTACGTTGTCCCTAGTCTATTTTTTATTTGCTACATACCTGTAGAATCCCTTCCTGTTATCTTTAACATCCCTAGCCAAGTTTAATTCTAACTGGGCCTTAGCATTCTTAACCTGGTTCCCAGCTTCCCAGACAATATCCCTGTATTCTTCCCAGGCCGCCTGTCCTTGCTTCCACCTTTTAGAAGCCTCTTTTTTCCTTTGAATTTTCCTCATCAGCTCCTTATCCATCCAAGGAGGTCTCCTGGCCCTCCTGCTGCCCTTCCTTCTAGTTGGCATCTCCAAGTCCCTTATCATCATCAGGCCTTGCATGTGTTGCTTCCCCACTGTGCTGCTTCTACTATGTCCATCATGTTTACAAAGAAGCATTATATTCTGTGCAGCCATCGAGGGCCTGTAAGCCCTGAGCAGCAGAGCAGCAGAGGCAGGTAGTATGCTAAAGGTAATGGAAGTTTCCTGAAAGTTGAGTGGCAATGTGTGTGGCTAAAATACTAAATGTTACCTCAAACAGATTTCCCAAGATCATTGAGAAAAGTACAATAGAGTAAAAAAAAAAAAAGTGAGTAGAGAGGGATGTGAGCAAACAAGTGATTCAGCTACACTTGTAAGAAACAGCCTGTGCTTTGGGAATGGCTAATTTCAACTGTATCACTGATTCATAGTTTCACTAATTAGTGATTTCTCCTTTCTACTTTGTAATTGCTGAAATGGATTCAGTCTCCCTCACTGCAGAGCAGGTGGAAACATGTTCCATTGCCTTCTGCATTCATCAGGAGTGGTTTAAAAAAGCAAAACTTTCAAGCACGATGCAAGATCACAGTCACCCACATAGAGGAAGCTCTAAGTACAGTTAATTACACAAGCTGAATTTGTTCAGGGGAAAGGTAATGTTTTACTGTGCTGTAAGTGCAGGTAATAACATCAATTCCTAACATTTAAGAATCTAATCGTTTTCTGAAATAAACTGTCCATTGTATTAGCATAAAAATAACAGCTGAATGGTTGCTTCATCATTTTTTACCTTTTCTTGAAAAATTATGGAGGATATAGTGCCTGTATCTTTCTTAAGAAAGCTCAGCACCAATACTTGTTGAGTGAAGCATAAGAAGTTTTTTTTTTATAGTCAGAATAGGCTTTGTTAAGTGTATGCATGTCATGCATCCCTTGGTACCTCTTTCTGTATTTCTCAACGCATATCAATTTCTTTCTGTTAGAGAGAAGGATGTACAGATGGCATCTGTAGACATAATCACTAGGATGAAGATACTTCCTGTTCTTCTGAACTCAAATGCAGTCAGATTTCTCACTCTGTTAAAAGGGAGATCTTGAATAATGTAATGTCCATCCATTCATCTATATAGGTGACACACACTCTCATAAGTGAAGCAAAATCTATAAGCAAGCAACCTCATGCAGTACCTACTGCAAACAAGCTAAAAAATCAATGCCGTTATAACCACAGCTATGCATGGGTCTTCTGCTTAAGAGCACCTGCCCATTCTATTATGCTAATCATTCAATAATACTTCATCTGACAGTATCTCTGAGTTACTTACAGCAAAGCCACAAAGTTGGCTCTGCTTCTTGAAAAAGAGAAAGAACCAGTATGGCTACTGGGAACATTTACTGCAAGGTTAAACAATTGTAACTAAGAGTGAAATGTAAAGGATGCTCTCGTAAGTCAGGAATGCCTCTGGTCTATGAAGCTTTCTAGGGGAAAGGCATCCAAGAGACTGAAGTATACTTTCAAATAAGTGACATGGAAGTCTTTATCAAATATGTATTCATTAAAACTTCAGTTCAAAGTTAAGGGGAAATTTGCCTGTTTAAGTGTAAAGGAAATAAAGGAAAGAACATCAGTTGGATCCCAAACTCCTAAGATTATCACTAACTTTATTTAGCTGTTGGTCAAGCCTTGAACTTATTTACTGAGTGACAGCAGAAAATACATAGCACTGCCTAGATACGTCATTGCAACCTGGCTGATGTGCCTGTAAATGGATGTTTCACATAGAATAATTATCCCAAATATCAGGCCTACTGACTCAGATATACATTTTGAGGGCACAGAACTGTTTTCCTTCCTTAAAAAGATTAACTTCGTGTTGTTTGATGCATAAGCATATTCTAATCCTGTTATTTCTGGGTGTGACTGGAAAAATAAACATTACATTAATCCCAAGACCAACATAAACAGTATTGCTGCAATAAATTAGATTCTTTAATTAGAGCTATGCCATCCAGCTGGTTGCACAGCACAGGTAGTTCATTCTGTATATTTGAAAGTCCAAATGAAAACTGATTATTTGGTTACCTTGTGGACTTTAGATATAATATATACCACCTTCAAACTTGATTATTTCTAGTGTCACACTTCTCTAAGAAGTTCTTTACAAGAGTGGCAATGCAGTGTCAGAAGAGATTGCCTGTCAGACACTGACTTCTGTGCTCCATTCAAAGAAGATTCTCTTGCCACCTCATCAAAAAGGGACTTTGTAGTACCAACCCAAGCCTCCTCCCTTTTCTCGGTATTTATTAAAGAGTTGACATTTTTAGTTCTTTGCCAATCAAATTTTACCACTGTCATTCACCATTTGCTTTTCACACATCACTCCCTGTTTTGTGCAAAGATGGAAAAGAACGAGCACAAAGAAGCAGGCCTGGCCTGAGTCATACTCAGCATAGTCTTGAAAGTGCTCAACTCACAAAAGGAAGCAAAGGGGCCACTAGAATTTGCTTAAAACTTATGCATCTACTGCTAACATTTCATGTACAGAGAAGGCACAGGAAATATTCACCACCTTCTCTTCTAGAGTTTTATTTGCACAACGCATGGAACTGAACAAGGATGGGAAGGGAGATGGAGGTTCCTCTAAAGCAGATTCATACTAAATGAAAGAGGAGGTCAGTCTTTCACCTCAGAGTTGCAACATCAAGCACAATGAAGAGTTTGTCTTACATTGAGTCAGCTGTTAAGGTGAAGTGAGAGACAAAGGGAAGGTAGGAAAAACTTGTTTCTAATTCTTTACCTCTTTGCATTTTACCTGATTTCTAGCTCTTGAACACTGAACCCTAACCATGTCCTAAAAGGGCATGAGTGTTTGATTTGGTCTTGGTATAAATGATGTTACCATTCCCAGCTGAAGAACTCTTTCTACAGGCAATAATGGACAATATTTTCAGAAACAGCACAGTGACCTTGCAGCCTCTGTACATTTTCAAAAGCTGTTTAGGAGCTCAGTTGTCTCAGAAAATCAGTGGCAGTTATGTGCCTGGCCTACTTTGACATGCTTGTAAATCCCACCAGGTACCATGCTACACCTTTAGGCATCTAAATATCTGAAATCATGTTGTCAATCGCTGCTGCTGATGGAACATAGAATTAAATGTTATAAAAATAAAAGAATTTCTGTTCTTCCAACGAACCTGCAAGACAGGTTGTCTCCCGCTGCATTTCTTCCCTGGCCCTCCACAGCATTCTTTTAGCTTTTCTTGTGTATCTCTGAGGATATAACCCCATAATGTCCAAGGCTAGAACACACCACTGGGTTATCTAGTTCAATACTGTTGTCAAAGACTCCTACATTTCAACTAGGCACCTTTTCAGCAGATGTGTATCTTCCATTAGGTAAACAATCATCTTCTGCAGACATCAGGGAAAGCAATATACACCCCTGTGCTGTGGTAGTTTATCACTCCTAGTGCTAAGAAAATGTATCTCATTTTCAGTCTGGATTCATTTCAGCTCCCAGACATTCATTCATGTTATTTTCCTATTAGGTTAAAGGGAGCTATAGTAGGCAGAAACATTATTTTCTTTGCTTTGTTTGGGTTTTGTTTTTTGTGGGGTTTGTTTGTTTGTTTGTTTCCCCTGTGAAGGTACTTAGTATCCACAATAACAAACTCACCTCTTTCTGATAAGATGAGGAGAATACTCTACTCTTCTCTGTGAAGAAAATCCTTAATTTGTAAAGAATTCGAGTTACTTTTTTCCGTTCTTTCTCTTATTTGGACACTGTATTGATATGCATGTCCTAGTCAGTCCAGTGCCTTGTACACAGGTGAAACGTGGTCATGGTCTGTGTTCCCTGTTGTTAGGTTTATGATGTTATGGCTGTATGAAAAAATATGAACTTGCCATTCACCTTGTCAATTTTAAAGCTACTTTCCAGATGTAAATGTAAGTGGCAATATAACACATGAGGCAATAGGGAATTGGGCCCTGAGGTTAGAAAGACTGTACTTGAGTGTCAGAAGAGAATATAACTCTGAATAATGGGATAAAATTAAGCAAAGGAAAATTTAGGGGGAATGGAATGAAATACTTCTTAACTGTGAGATCTATTAAGTTGTAGAATAATCTTCTGTGGGAATTGATGGAGGCCTAGTTACATCAGATATTTAAAACTCAACTGGATAAAACACTTGAAGATATTCTGTAAGGAATTACCCTGCATTGCCAGAAGGAAGGATTAGATGACCTAGTAGGTCATTTCCATCTCCACTTTCTGTGATTTTGTTATACAAAGCCCAACAAACAGGAAATTGTTCTCAAAGTCAAGTCTAAACCCTGTCTGCGTCAGAGAAAGAAGAGTGAGTAACATCACCTGCTAGTAACTGCGTAGGAATTCTAATCTAGCATTTCTGATGGTTAGTAAATGCAACCTGTACTGAAGGCTGAGTGCATAGCTTTTGTCTGAAAGCAGAAGCATCTACTAATGCAAAAATATGAGGAAACAGTAGTTGAGTTATGAATAGGATCCAGGAGAGGAGGGGTAGGAAATTAAAAATCAGGTTGGATCTGACACACATAATAGTGTCATGAGCAAGATTAGTCAGGAATGAGTCAGCCTGTAGTACAAGAGAGGAAATCTGAAGCTCTATTCAGCCAGCTGGGAAAACTAAATGTGTTTTCTAGGCTTTGGTGTATGGGCATTGGTTCATAGAATCATATTACTAACAGAAGTCATAGTTAGGATGAGACCAGAGCCAGGGTCTTTGCTAACGGTTGTACAAACTGCAAGCCAAATGTACAAGTGGATTAACAGTCTAGCAGAGAAAGATGTAAAAAGAATATTGATAAGTAAAACCCTAGATCATAGAGTTCTAAGGTCCATAACTTGATTTTCCTTTTTTTGTGTGTGTGCTTTAATGTGATTTGTTCCTGAATTTGCTCTCAATTCATAACACACTATGCTCCCTTAATTATTGCTCTTATACATTTGTCTTTATGAGGAATCTCTAGGCAACTCATTGCTTATTATTTCTGTTACTAAATTTCTAACCTTTCTAAACCTAGATGCAAATAAACATGAATTATAGGTTCCTGTACTGGCTGGAATGTAGTTAACTTTCTACATAGCAGCCTGTATGGTGCTGTGCTTTGGATTCATGGCTTTAAAATTGTTAACATATCCATTTTGATTATTGCTGAACAGTGCTTATGCACCACCAAGGCTTTTTCTTTTTCCTACTATAGCTGCCCCCACCAAGCTGGGAAGAGGTTAGGAGGGAACACAGCTGAGACAGCTGACCCAAGTTTGCTGAAGGGATATTCCCTACCATATAATGTCAAGCTCAGAAATAAAAACTGAGGGCAGAGAGGAAGAGTGGATGTTGCTCACACTGGCTGGGAATTAGTCTGCTTGTGACAGGTGATGAGCCATTGCAACTGCATAACTTTATTTTTTCCTCTTTCTTTCACTTATTAAGCTTTGTCTCAACCCACAAGTTTTCTCACTTTTGCTCTCCCTTTTCTCTCCCCCGTTCCACTGGTGGGTGGGGAACGAATGAGTGTCTGTGTGGGTGTTCAGCTGCTGGCCAGGGTCAACCCAATACAGTCTTTTTTTGCATTAAACAAAGAAAGAGTGACAAAGGGTTCTACCCCTCAAAACTCCTACCTTATACATGTTGAGGCAGCCACCCTAAAAACAGGCTTCCAGTTTTTCTATTTTCTTATTATTTTGTCTAATAAGCCATAAGAAAATTAAGGAATAAACGTATTTTGTTTTCTGTATGTGACCAGTCACTTCCAAAATACCATTGGGTCTCTTGGTCTGGCTTCCCAACTCCAATTTGCTGTTGTAAGTGGCCTAAATTGAAACGTCCTCTATGCCTACTTGGCCCTTTCAGGTCTGACAATGGATTCTTCTGAAAGTACCTGTCACACTCCCATCTGCTGACATCTATCATGTGACATCTCTCACATTAAGGGAACATGAGACTCAAGGCAGAGCCCAAGCTGGGCTGCTGAAAGCTGTCAGCACTTCAGTTATTTCCTAGCTGGAAATACACTCCTGGGAGTGGGCAGGGCAGCGTGAAGAGTTTCAAACCCTGCTCTTGAGAGACAAGAGAGATGGCTTCCTACAAATGTGTGCAAGCACAACCCATTTGCTCCTTGGAAAAAGATCTGGGATTAACTTTTGGATCCCAGATGAGGCATTACATCTATTACAGACAGAGCAACCCAAAACATTTCAGGCAACGTGGTGTGTATCTAGTCTAGATCAGTGGGTATGCGAAGAATTTTTTTTATTATAAATTTATGTCATAAGGTATGTTTTAATTAATTTTGACTTTTCTGACAGAGCTGAAAGTACTGTTATTCCAAAATGTTTCTTCTGAGAATAGTGTCACATTTGGATGGCATTCTATCTTATTAGCCATGAAAGCAATAGGAAAGGATTGTGAGGAAGTAAGTAGCAGGATCATCATTTCATCATCAAACTTTAAATTGCCACATTTAAAAGCAAACAACAAAATACCCTACGTGTATAGAATAAAAGAAAAAGGTAATTGGCCACCAGGTGTCAGTAGTTGTTCTTTTATTGTAATGGAACAATTAATATAAAGACTGTGTCGGTAATGGTTGAGCCAAGGAAGTCACAAAATTAAATGGATTTTTTGTTGTTGTTGTTGTTGTTGTTCAGACCAGGAATTAAAAAATGATCAGCATAATTTGTCTTCCTGTCTGTTTAGAGCACAATAACAAAAAATATACGGTGCATAAAATGGTCTTTTTCCTCAATTTCCTATTAAATCATTGCATCTGTGACCAACCCATGCAAAAAATGACTGGAACCTGGTTGGTCTTATTTGCCATTGCCTGATCACCTCTAATCTGCTCTGCCTATCTAGTACTATAAAGTAGCTTCTCTAAAATGGGATTGAAGGTAAACTCCCAGGGAAATGGTGGATTCACCATCCTTGAAGGTATTTAAAAGACTTGTAGATGTTGCACTTAGGGACACGGTTTAGTGGTGATCTCAGCAGTGTTGCATTCATGGTTGGTCTCCATCTTAAAGTTCTTTTCCAACTTAAATGATGCTACCATTCTATGAAAGATGCATCCACAACAAAGTGGATGGGCAACCACTACAACCTAGCTCCCTGATTTAGATAGGGATTTCAATTTTCCTTAGAAAGGCTTGGATGTTTTGCTGGGAGCATGCCTGTACCAACACAACAAAATACAAGCCAGATCATTCTCCCTGATCTGTGGTCAGTGGATCTGCACACCAGGTCTGTTTTATGTCTGCCAAGCAGAACTGCTTGGGGAGGTTTGTCACCATTAAGATGTTTGTCACAGAGGGTCAGCACGTAGGGATTCTTGAACACTTGTCCAGGTGATCAGGCCTTATGTTTTTAATCAAAACCATTTTCTTCCTAAACATCATCTGCACTGGTTGGTGTCCTGGGTTTGCATTAGGGAAATAATGAAAGTATATAGAAAATTGCGATATTTAATCCAGCTAGCTTTATGAACAAATAGCCTGGTAGACATGCCTGTACCTAAATGGTCTTGTGTAGAAAGTGGAAGAAAAGACACTGACTATCTTCCTAAAGTCATTCTAAGTCACATTATAAAAAAATGCTGCACAAGACCTAGGTATTTTTATTAGCATTATTATTTGAAATTATGCAGCAGTAACAGGAAGGCAAGATCATCAACGACAGCTGAGCAGAGCCTTAGTTAGGAAATGGTGTGATGATCTAGGGTGACATTTTCATTGCTTTATAAGCTCATTTATTACCTATGTTATTTGTTGTGAGAACCAAAACAAAGTGGGAAAGGAGTTTGCAGCAATCAAACTTAAACACATAGGATGTGTGTGAACTTCATGAATTTTTAGGAAAGCTGCTACAAGAAGGAGCTTAGAACCTCCAAACTGTTGAGACTCTGAGAAAGGGACCAACAGGAAACAGTCTGCAAGCAACCTATGAGTACGTGAGAATACCAGTCTCTGCATATTCATTTTCATGTAAGGCTGGGCACCGAAGCTTTGACAGACAGAGTCTCCTTTCTCAGACTGCAGGCTAGACTCCTCCAAGGTGATGTGTCCCAACCACTGGGAGCTTTGTCCTGGCAAGAGGTTGTCTCTGTCGAGGTTCAACAATTCCTTTCACAGAGATTTGGAAATGCAGCTCCTTCTTTATCCAGAGTACTAAATAGATTTTTGTAAAATGTTTTGAAGTGTGACTGTGCCAGACCCTTGTGTCTGACAGTAATGTTTGTTTAAGCAAGATATCTGAGTTTGTAACAACGGAATTATATATTTTTCAGGACAATTAAACAATGTTTCTGTATGAGATGAAGGTCAGAAGATTAATGTGGTTTTATCTACAATGCATTTTTAAAAACTAATTAAGAATCGTACAGTTCACTCTGTACTAAAGACTGAGAACATTTAACATTAGATGACTCTTGCTCCTCTGCAGCAGCCAAAAGAGAGAGAGAGAGGAATGGAGGAGGAGAGTTAGAGAGGAATGGATGAAGAGAGTTACAGATGAAAGTGAGCTAGCATGCAAATAAACAAATACATCATGGGGATGCAGTTAATGGAGAGCCATAAAAAGCCCCATTCTTGTAACATCAGACATAAAATTTTCTCTTGGGTAATAGGGATAATCTAAAATATTAATCAGCAAAAATAGTCTGTATTTGCAATCATAAGCATTTCTTGTTAAAGGAATAGAGATGAAGAGAAATAAAGTGCTGCTTTCAGAGCATTATTTTGAAGACTAATTTATCACCTCATGCTTTTGGACCATCTCCCTCTCTCTCTCTTTTGTGTTTGACAGTCTATATACACAACCATTCTTCCATGGGGAAAACCTGGTTAATAGACCTCCTGTCAGAGGTGAGTCTTCTGGGAGGAGGTATGTGAGGGTGAGGAGCAGAAGTGGGACTGGAGTGCCAGTCAGCCAGCTTGTGGCAGAACGAGCTGCCTGCTGGCATGGTGATGGGTGCTGGTGGCAGTGAGGAGACACCATGGTGCGTGTGCACATCGGTGTCAGGGATGCCGAAGTTTAGAGGAAGGAAAATGAGACAGAAATCAGAGGCATCCAGAGGTAATGGGAGGATTAAAAATACAGTGGCCTAGCCTTTTAACGGGAAAAGGTAAGAAAATTGGAAGCTGTTCCTAAAACCTTGCTTTTGGATGCTTATCTACACTGCTGATTTAAGCTCTCTGAGGTTCATTTGCTCTGTCTGGCCAAAGCATATAAATGCTATCAGACATTAAGGAGCCTCATTTCAAAACTGGGCTATGCACTGCTATTCTGTTGATCAAATGTGGCAATTATTTCAGGCTTAAAACCTTTTAGGGATAACAATAGGTGCTGCCAATCAAAGCTAGAAGGGATAAATGCATTCAAAGATGAAGCTGAATGAGGAATAACAGCAACATGTGTAGCTAGAATATATTATGGATTACCATCCTCTCACACAAAGGCTAGTAAACTCTTCAAAATGCAGCAACCTACAGAGCTAATAAAAGGGACAGAAATGTGCGGATGTCTCAGTTTGTCTAATTTGTGTTTTTCTAGCATTGGTAGGATGACTCATTGGATTTAGCAACAGCTTGTGAAGATGAACATATTAATAACTTTATGTTGCAGCTCTGCCATAAAATATAATCTTTTACAATTCTATATTCTCAAGTGAAATACAAGCTTAGTACCAGAACAAAATTAGGAAAGATATTTGAGTTGTCAGTATATTTTCCTTTTATATCTGTGTTTGTGCATTTAAATATGCAACTTAACTTGGAAAAGAGTATTTCCTTTCAACACCATGCCTTTCCCAGTGTGCCACCCCCTGCTATAAAAGACTGAAGCACGCTTAAATATGATGCTGTCAGGACAGTACTCCAAGGTATTCCATGTCATTCTCTGTATTTTTATATTGCACCAAACATAAATTAACATTTTCTTACCAGCCATAAATGCTTGAATAGGAAAGTTCATGTAGACTACGTAGGATTTGATGACAAAGAAGCCAGTTGCATATTGAAATTTGCATCTCTAATCCATGGTGTTAGTAAATAATGGGACATATATTCATTCAGCTTTTGACAAAATTCAGCAGATTTTAATAAATAGATAACAAAGCACAAGGCTTGTCTTGAGGACATAGAAACTATAGTTCTGAATCTTTCAATCTTATTTTAAATCTCTCCCCATGGTTTTAGGCATTACTCTAGTCTACTGAAAGGTTCATCTGAGTAATTGACAGCTTGCAGACAAGATAGCAAGTAGGACCAGTGCTTCTAGGCATTGAGATCATGACCAAACCACTAGACTGACCATCTTGTTTCTCCTTGATTTTAATGAGACCTCATTTTAATGAAACAGTTTCACAGGCTGTGTCACTTACTGGAGATACGTTTGTGGTTTTTGCATTAAACATACTTGCAAATGTACTGAAATAACAGGACAGAAAAGTTTCAACAATTTTAGTGCAAAGAAGACCCCAAACTTAACTTCTAATATATTTGAAAAAAATATTTTTTTATGCTAAATAGTATGAAATACAACTGATTAGGCTCAGGACATTTAATAACTTTATTTTAAAATTAAAAAAAAATACTTTCTGGGCATGGGCAAAGCCTCAGACAGATAACTGGTTTATACCACACTAAGTGGTTTGGTATGTTGATATTACCATTACTACTTAAAATGAGCTGAATTTGTGAAATAATTAATCAAAAAAATCTATGCGCTCATTCAGGCCTCTCATGCCATACACCCTTTGAAACTACTTATGTTCCTGATTGATTTAGCATATAAGATAAAACAGTGTTTCTTATGTGTTTGCAAAAATCCCAAGATCACAGAATTGAAAATTACATGTATTATATATACACAAATGCATATATGCATATAATATGCATAAAACACTAAAAATGTTACACACACGCGCACACACACACACACGTATATATAAATATGCTTTGATATTTATCTCCAGCTTAGATTCTTAAATAATATAAATTACATATGCCCCTATCTCAAATACTTAAAACCTGAAAGTGCTCACACTAAATAGTCAGATAGCTATTGTAGAGAAAGATCGAATTCAATTTCTTACCTGCTTTTTTACTTTCAGGGACATCTGTCTTCTCATGAGCTTTCTCTTTTTTTCCTTCTTTTTCTAAGATTTAATTAAAGAAAGTAATTTGATATGCTAGAATTCTGAACGATGCACTCAAATATGCAGTCAGCCAAATCCTAGTGGGCATACGCTGAAAAAAAATAGTGACTTATTTGGGAGTTTAATTCAGATTATTCTCTTATAGCACTTGCACCCAACTAGCCCCAGAGCAATAACTGAAAATGGAAATTAATCATTATGCATCAACTCTGGATGATTTGAACCCTTAATAATTCATCAAAAGCTCTGAAAAAATCAGTGAGTGAATATGCTATCTTTAAGCTTAAGCTTGAGTAGCAATGAGGTCATTAAAAATTAATGAATGACATAAATATTTTCCCATGAAAGCAAGACCTTAGTGGATTTTGGGTGCTTCCTGGGAAGGAATGGTCCAAATTCTTATTCAGATGGATATCAAGGCTTTGCAGTTTGGTCACTGCAAGTTTTGGTTGTAATTCTATAAAATAAATAAATAAATACTGCTACTTCACATTCAGAAAGTAATGTGCCATAGACAGAGCGTCTCTCTCATAAGTTTTGTGTATGGCAGTATCACTATGTCCTGCTATATCTAGGGACTTCATAATTTTTTTTTTTTAAAGCCCATAGATGGGCAACAAATGGAACTTTTTATTTGTCAGGAAAAGAATTTGGAAAATATTGGACACAGACCACATCAGACATCAGATTAGGCTTAACATAAAAAAGAAAAAGGCCTTTGAGCCAAGAGTGGAAATGAAAACTGAATGAAGCCAGAAAGAAATATTTCCAAACCATACCTTTCTTCTTAGTTTCAGTCGTAGCCCTCTTTACGTCAGTCTTTTTCTTTTCATCTTTTCTCTCTAAAAGAGGAAAGAGAAGTTCAGACGACTAATTTTACATAGATATAAATATGTGCACACAAACACACATAAAATACACAAATGCACAAATACAACTTGAAACTCAGAGAGTGAATGGGATGCTAAGGATAGAACTGAAACCAGTATGTACACCAGATAATTACTTAAGTAATTACTAATTCAAACAATTATGCCCATTAACCTGATGTAACTAAAAGTTAGTGTGGTGATTCAGTAACTGTTCACCTGTTCTGCTTTTTTTATAAAATCTGATTGCCAGCAAAACTACCACAAAAACAGTACCTGCGATTAAGTGCATAATGCCATGAAAAGCCTGCATATATATGTTTTACAGCACTTTTAAGGAATTGAAACTTTGAAACTGTAATTACAGCACTTCTGTTATTCTTGGAGAACTGCAGTTAAAGCATCATCTGTAAAAGAACATGACTTGTTCTTTTAAAAGCATCTGCCTCTATTTTGTCAATTGATTGGATAACAGTAGAAATAACGATAATGTTTTTGCTTTTTTTACAAAAAGCTACAACAATTTAATTACTTATTCCATGAATGTTATTAGCTAGAACATTGAGAGTTCAGTAGAGAAAATGAAGAAGCTATAATTCTTATTTTTCCTTTGGGAAATGAGTCCCCATTTTGATGGAAAGAATACACGAGTACAAGAAAAGTTACTCTGTTTTTTTAACTGCTCATCCACAAAAATCCACATTTGTTACCTTCTGTTTGTGCTGCATGGCTTTGGGTGTTGATGTAGTTAGTGGAAATATAGTTTTCTCTTTGTGATGTTTTGCTGTTATGAATGTGGATAAGAAACCAGGTTTTACTACCATGCAAAATGGCACAAACATAGAGCTACAAGCCTTTAAGCAAAGAGTCTTTTCTTTCCTTTAAAAATGAAGGTATAGGAATATTTTCTGAAACCAGCAGATACAAGAGGCAAATATGATATTATCCTGTGCATAAATTAACATGAAGATAAAGAAAAAATGAAGACACTTACTTTTTACTCCTCTAGCTACCACAATAGACTTTTCTTCTGCTTGAAAACATATAAACAGGGAACAAAAACAAAGATTAATTGAAATACTGCACAGCATGCTTCCTAAACCAAACCCAAATATATGTACGTTTGACAGAAAAATTGATATTTTCATACAGTACATAAATTCTGCAGTCTGGTCATGATTGTTTCATAAGTAATTATTTTGCTTTAGGTGGGGCAATGTATTTATTTACCAATATTCAGGGTCTCCTCAAACCATATTTCTGCTGATTTTCTGACAATCGTGCTCAATGTTAAGCTTCATCTTGACATTTTCTAGTTCTTGTTTTAAACAGATTTGTTTAATGTGTTTCCCTTGATACTGTCTTGACAAAATGAACCAGAAAATCCTTGCATGTATTTTACAGAATGTTTCTCCCAGTGTTCTGTGTGCTTAATTCTCCCTGTTGAAATCCTGGAAGTACTGGCCTTGAAGATACAAATTGCTTTGTGTCATGAGCATGTTTTCTGATATTGAGGTTTCCTAAGAATGTATAGAGCACCAGAGTAATGTTCATGATCCACAAACTTGTTTGGAGCTTAATTTTCTTGTAAATGTTAATATTCTTGTTATTATCTATCTCTAGGATTCCTAGGAGTCTCTCTGACACGTTGTTCCAAAGGCTCATGCTAGGGACTGTGGCTGCCTTCTCAAAAGGGGAGAGTTCACCCTCAGATTACACACCAGTTGTTACACAGCTTTACTTTTCTGTGCCACCTATGAATCTTCAGTGTTTAGTTTCCACATGCAACGTAGAACATTTAACTGTTTAACTTTTGCTTACTCTGCCTGACTTGACCGAAACTGTTAAACATACTAAGTCTATCAGTTACTGTCAGGAAGAAGCTTCCTTCTAACTGTCTTCCTTCCACTAACCTTCTCTCCTAGTAACTAGAGACTGAAGTGCTGCTGGTACTTCTGTGATTTATATTGTTTTTTCTCAGTACCTCAGTTTTGGTGGAGCAGTTATAGCTCCATGCTTCCAGATTTTTCTTCCTTATGCTTCTGGTGCTAGGTGATGCACAGCCATTATTCTTAAGACAAGAGCCTTACAAACAAGATTCCCTTTAGCCAGAGAACATTTTTCCTCTTGAATCTATAGCATTTTGCATGCTTCTGTGGCCCAGCTAAGATACACAGCATCTACTCCAAGTTTCATAGCAAGTCTCAGAGCCGTATGTGTCTTGAGAGCCATGAGCTGAGAATGACATGACATGAACATGACATGGAGCTCTGAGAAATGGAGCTTTATATTGATGAGGTACAAGAAGTAGCAGAATTTTTTACAGCAAATAACCTAAAGCACAAGGAGACTACATCCCTGGCTGCAGAGTTTTTATTGCCAAGTCATTACACCAATTAATTCTTCTTCCATCAAGCTCTCAAGCTGCAATACTCAGAGTGCTCAGGGAGCCTGGAGACATGTATATTAGTTATGAATTTTTTTGAGGACAATTACATGGATTACATACAGGTATTAAAAGTAACCCATGAGCACCGCCCAATGCAAGATATGCACTCTTGGTAAAGTCTTAGAAAAACAGTCAAAGGGTTTCCAATCACATCTTGGCTGCCCCATTGATGTCCCTCATAGCTACTACTGACAAAAGTATGGGTAAATTAGAACAATGAACTTGGTAAATAGATACAATGAAAGTGTTATTTCTGATTTCAGGACGCAATCCCGGTTCTTGAATAAATTTATTTCCTTTCAATCCGAGTAGCTCACAATTGTTGCATTTTAAGCGTATATTTAACACCAGCAAAATTGTAATTTCTGAAGCAGTAAATTCAGTGGGTATTCTACAGATTTGTAGACAGCTAAATTAAGAGGCAGAACAAATAATTACATAGGAACTTATGCAGGTCTTTTGCACTGTAAAATATGAACCCCATTCTTTTACTGAAAGTACGTGGGGTTTTTTAGTTAAGAACAGTAAAAGGACTACAAATATTCATGGATCAGTTGCTTAAAGAGGGATCAGTGGCTTACACAAGGAAACACAAGGTGGTTTTGATGATTCAGGATTGACTGTATTAGGCAATTAAAGTGCAATTGACTACTGATAAAATACCTTTATTTTTACTGGGTTTTGATAATATAGTTAGTTATGCTTTTTTCACCAGGAGTGCTAATTGTGAACTACATTTTATGTACAAAGTGTAGGATGTATGTGTACAAAACAAAACCTCACCTTCAGAAGTCTGCAATGACCTTATAAGAATGAAATAGGCATATATGCAGATGGCAGAGTATGAGGTGACAGTCAATGAGACAAGCAATGGACTTTGCATTTAGTCATTTTTTCTGTAGGCTCTGTGCAGAAGTGGAACTTTACATAGTACAAGGAGCAATCCAGTGAGCATGAGAAGTGTGTGAATTATAGTGATGTACTACTGAATGGGAATTCAACTAATTTTTTTTTTTTTTTTTCTGGGAGTGAAAAAAAAAGCATAGAATAGTTTTATTGGAAAATGACTGGAGTAAGGAGAACAGCCCTAAAGAAAGAATCTCCTGAGATATAATTATTTATTTCTGAATAAGGGGTGAGAGACTGATAACACCAGTGGAAAACCAAGTAAAACTCAACAGAGACCAAGAAAGAAGTGCTTCAATCTGAATTGCCTGTATCATCCTTGACAATGTCTTTATGTTATGTTCATGGGACGTCAACTAATTCTTGGACAAGAGGGGGAGGGAAGATAACAGAAACATGCTAGTAACGCAGCACTTGAAAACAGGCCTGGTAAAACCAGTGTGCTACTGTGCCAGTGCTGAGTGGAATCTAAATTTAGGGATGCATGTGATTTCCTGGGCATAGTGTCATGGGAATGCTGCCTGAGAACTGGAAGAGGAAGGTTCTCTAAGAGTTTCTTTTCCATGTTGTTCCAGATGCTCCATGTGCTTATGGAAACACTGACTCTGGAAGAAACTGTCAGCTCATACTATCCCCTCTGAGAAACTGAGGTAAGAAGGGCAGCAAAATAAAGCTACCTGTACCTTCTTATGGAGAGGCATGATTATAACAAACACTAGCTAGTAGGACTGAATGACAGAAGTTAGAAGATGTTTTGTTTCAGATAAGCTTTCTAAAGTTCAGAGACTTAAAAGGCTTATCTGCATTTATCTAAAACCCTTTGAAAGGAAATCTCAGGAGAATAGTTCTTGTGAGAGACTTTGGATATTGTCTGGCTTTGTGAAATACTACAAGAGCTTTTCTTGCCTACTGATTCTGGTCCTGGCAGAAATGGAGTGGCAGAGATATGCATATACTCACTCACATACAAAACAGAACAAAACAAACATTTTCTTGAGGAACTATAATTCAGACTGAATACAATAACTTCATTTCAGATAAAACTTAATTTCATTTTTCTGCAAGCATCTCTGTACACCCGAAGCTGTCACTGGAATAATTTTAAAAGACCGTAAAAAAAAATCTGTATTTTTAAAATTGTATTTCCTTATTAATTTTTAAGAGATTATGGTTGCTCTTCGTTGTGAGGATTGAAATTATGACTTTGCATGTTGCTTAGGGTGGAGACTGACGATGACTGGACAGTTGAACTTTTGATTCTAAATGATTTCACACACATTCAAACAGTAAGGCGGCTTTAGGTTTACAAACATTTTTAAGGAAATAACCAAACCAACCAACCAACCAAAAAAACTGCAAAAAACCCAAAGAAATAATTTCTGCTTAATTTGGAATGCCATGGAAACTCATACTTTTAAAATTAAATCTAAATTTCAAGTAAAAATTTACCTCATCTGTCTCTTTGAAAAACAGAAATCCTTTCTGGGTAAGAATGTCCTTCTTGGTCCAGTTATTTTCTCTATGAGAAAAAAATCCTGCCTTACCTCAGACAAACTACTGAAAAGTCAAGAATGATCAAAGTAACCTAAATGGTATACATCTAAAGTTCTTAGAATTGCTTCTTTTCACAAACACAGATACACACACATGCACACACACATTCTCAAATACTCCCTGTAGCTCACATGTGAATGCTTAGGCAAAAATAAGTGCACTTTCGAAAAACTCTGTTTAAACCACACCATTTCAGCAGAGTAATTCAATACAATTTGTTCTCATACTGAGCAAGTGAAAGACTAATGTGGCACACAGGTGATTGGAAGTATAGGCCACCCTGAAGACCTAGGCAATCTCTCCAGACTGATTTTACTCTTTGAAACTGCTTCACTGTTTTCAAATCCTGCTCTGAAACACTATTTGGTAGCTTTGAAGATTGCTTATGGAGGTATTATTGAGGTCTGCAGAAAGTATGTATTAGCAATTTTGTGTTTGAAATTCCGAATGCTTATATGTGACCCACATAAGTGTTCCTTATTTCTTCCCATAGTGATTATAGGCTCCCTCTTCATGACTGTTAAGCACCAAAACTGTTTGTTAATAGCATAGGGCCATAGTTGCCCTCACTAAACAACATAGTAGGGATCAAAGGAGTACCAATACCAGCATAGTGAAGCTGGAATATGCATGCCAAGGGAAAAAAAAAGATTGCATACCAACTTCCATGACAAGAAAAGCAATAGAAAATCCATTGGACAATAGACAATGGCAAATATGATTATGACAAAGAAGTAAATTCCCAGGGGAACCCTGACTTCTCATGGTACATCCTTCACTAGCAAGAGCCAAACCAACACATCTTAGACAGCAGGGTTAGCTTTCCTCTGTGACTGACATTCGTACTAAGCAACACAAACTGACCGTAGCAACAATTGTGTTACCAGTGCCGGGAAGGGTTTGGAGGGTGCTTTTGATGGGCGTGCTTTTGAGCAAGAATGTCTGAGTTTTAGAAAAATGGGATGAGTAGGCTATGCAGGACATCTTCTGCAAGGATATCCTTTTTCTTTCCAAAGAAACATGGAATGTCTACTTTTGAAAGCCCAGAAAATCTTAATGTAAGTCACTATTTCCCATTTGCAGGTGCAACATATGAAAAAGATTATTGCTTTTCTGTAACATTTAGATCAATTTAAAAAGATTAAAGTAATATTTAGAGTTGTTTGGTTTTGTTTTATTGAGTAGATTTTGGTGAATATTTATTTTTAAATGCATAATATAATGTTGGAAAGTAGATGATTATTAATAATAATGAGAAGACAGTAATATGTCTAATCAAAATATTAATATCTTAATAAATAATTTTTTCCCAATGTCTAATTTTTTTCTGTCTTATACTAGAATAGAAGTAGTACAGAAGAGCCTTGTGTCATTAAATAAAATGTCAAGGGCTTTCTGAAACAGTGAAGATTTAGGCTTTTTTCATCATAGCTAAATCATTAGAGTTTACTGCCTAAATGACTAATATGAATAAAGAAATAACTCACTTTGAAACCTTTTGCAGTTCACTTCAAGGGTTTTGCTGTATTCAGTACAGACTCATGGAGAAGTAGGGCCCATATTTCTCAAGCACCCCTTGTTTTTATGTTGTAGATACAGCACCCTGTTTAAGCTACCTAAACTGTTTCTTCAAATAAACTAGATTAAAGCTTAGCCCATAATACTGTGATATTTCTGACAAAAAAAAATTTCTTATTTATTTTTATTCTCCCCTGAATTTAAATTTTTCAGAAAATGCATTTTCATTTGCAAATCATGTCAGTGTTAGTAAAAATGTTCTAAATTTGGATAAAACATCAAAATTCTGCACTTTAGAAAGTTTTCCTCTGTATCTTGAATCACTGTCTTTAGAAGTTTCTTCTTTATGGGTCATTGATTTTAACAAAAGTTTTTTTCTAGAAAAGTCTGTGTATGGAAGAGGAGAACGTCATTGACAGACTGTACAGAGTCAGAATTATTTGTATAAGATTTTTACATTTCTATACATCAAGGGATCTTTTTCAAAATTTGCATTGGCTCTAGTAATTTAGATACTCTTGGCAATATCCCCTATTGTTATATTCATGAACGGAGGAATAGACTAGAAATTTTTAAAATTCATAGAATCATAGAATAGTTAGGGTTGGAAAGAACCTTAAGATCATCTAGTTCCAACCCCCCTGCCATGGGCAGGGACGCCTTCCGCTAAATCGTATCACCCAAGGCCTCGTCCAAGCAACAAAGATGCAGATTTCTATTTCAATGCCAGTTTAGCCTCCACAGGAGTTTTGGAGGAAGTTAAACATATTTCATAACAACTCATTTTACTGCATTCTGCAAAATCTTTAATTAGATAATCCAAACAGTGATCTAGAAAAAATACTTTTTTTTTTCAGAGCCTCTGAAACCATTATAGAAATTTTAAATTTTTCTTTTTGACCTCATTTAACACCACAAATACCAGCAAGATGGCAAAGAACAGCCAGTATATGTCAGGCAAAGGAAAGAAAAATTTCAGAGCCCATCACCATTTATCAATAGATCAGAATGTTTATGTTGATGACTATTCCAGGATAAGTGCTCTCTCACTCAAACATACCAGCTCAGATTTCTAGGACAATACAACCTGGAAAATGATACTCAGATAAGATGCTGTTCCAAGGTGGGTTTTTTTGTTGGTTTTTTTTTGTGGTTTTTTTTTTTTTTGATATAATGCTCTTATAAAAGTGGGACAAAGCATATTGTCTGAGATCATATGTGATATGCATTAAGATGGCTATGACTAAGAGAAGCATTTTGATACAGGCTTTCCGCAAAGTTATTATGATCTTGTGAGAAACAAAGACATGCTACTCTAGAACAATTAACATGAATCCTTACCAATAACTAATAAGCCCTGAGCTTAATTTCAACATTTTTTCTCTCACTGCAGTCTTCTTGAGAGATTACACTGCCATGTCAGAGAGCATAACACGGGAGGACTATCAGAAGGGAAAGTCCTTCTCGGGTGAATGGGGAAATGGAGGAAGCTAAAAGGTATGTGAGCTGAGCAAAAAAGTTAAGACCTGAGAGAGATATTCACAGAGAATCAGTGTACACTGCAGAGCAGTTTTAGGTTGCCAGTGATAACAAAACACAAGAAAGCTAGAGTTAGAAGAGGTGATGAAGACTACGGTCAAGAAAAGAAGCATATTAAAGTCAAAGTTCAGATAGCCATGGACAGCAGATCTGTTCAAATCACAGTCAGCACCAGTGTCCTCCCTAAATGGCTGCATCAGAGTGTCAGCCAAGATGAGTGCCTCTTCCAAGTCCCTGTGAAAGTTCCAGAAAAAGATAAGATAAAGAATATAAAATTAGTTATTTTACTTCATGGTTTGACAAACAAGGTTTCCAAATTGGAACACAAGTAAAAGCTATGTATCAATGTCTTTCTCTTCACAAATTCAGTTTCCCTCTTTATTTGTTGTTACAGGATCTTTTGTTTTGTTTTGTTATTTTCTTCTGTTGGTGGCCTGAAACTTCAAACTCTTGATTAAATTTTGAGTGGAATATCAGAAGACAGCAGTGCTTTTTGGAAAGAGCAAAACCACCATGAAATAAGAGAGCAATGATCTGTTCTTTTCCCTTCTTACCAGATGAGTACAAAGAATTTTGTTTTCAAAAATATATGAAAGATCAATTCACATGCACACATTTCAATGTAATTTATTGCATACTACTAGAATATAGTGCACAAATTGGCATTTTTTTTACACAATCACCCCTTTTCCAGAAGATTTACTGTGGAATTAAAGGAAGACAAAATTGTAATGACAAGACGAGAAAAGCTGAGATTTAATAAATCAATATGCTGTTTTCCTAAGACCTCATAAATGCAGCAGAGCATAATTTCTACTGGGCATCATATACTATCCAGGAAAAGCTTTCTATTTGAAAGCATAAAAAAATTTAGAAATGTTAGAAGCATCTATCACACATATTGCCAGTATTTTCACCTTATCAAAAATCAAGGATGGTCCAAGATTACGTAAGAAAGCAGTGGCAAAATAGGGCTATAGGGAAAACATCTCAAACCAGAAAGAGAATAGACCTTTTTTAGTCTTTACCAGCTACATGTTTTCATATCTAGTGTCAGAATATCAGTGAGTTGGAAAGACTAGTGTCTAAATAGACTGGTATAATGAATTTTCTGTGTGACAACCGTTCTGTTTTTTCTTACGGTTTTAGCTTTTTTGCGGAGCTGGTTGCTTCTGTCAAGCACTGGGCTAGTCCTTTCAATGTTCTATAAAGTACATTTCTCAATTAACAAGCGCTTGTAATTGTTCCGTATTATGAGAAATTATACTACCTTCAACTATATAATAAGAATCTTTTCTTTCAATCTGTCTTTTCAACTGTTCAGTGATATTTAGTCGTGTAACAGTGATATAGGTATGTAAGCATTAGAAAGTCACAGAAAGGTGTTTCTTCAGCTATTTCAGAGATTTAAATTTCCCTGCCTAGTACTCTTTTTCTGTTCTGATGTTGTGCCAAGTATTCCCACAAATTACTAAATTATTTTTCCCACGGGTGAGATAAAGCTTCACAGTTTAGGGTTCCTGAAGGATATTTTCTCATTTGTGGTAACCACAGAATAACACACTATAACAGCTTTTCACAGCAGCATTTTTATAAGTAATTCTTCATCAGTTTCTCCAAACCACTTGCATGAACAATATTGTGTATTATTGTATCCTAGTGACTGGCCTTGAGCCTTAAAGTGAATTAAGTTGGATGATTCTGAGCAGATAATCTGCCCCCTCAATTTGTTTGCCAAATAGGTGTCTAATTTACATTCACAATTACCTCAATTGCATGCACAAATGAGCTAATGAAACACACAAATGTGTAACTGGTCATAAATAGTAATTTCCATGTGCGATTGCAGTAATTGCATGCTGTTCATAATTTTGAAAATCAAGAACTTAATGTTAATTTGACGCTAATTCATGTTGTATAACAGTTATATTTAAAGATTACGTTTATCACTCAACAAATGCAGCAGTCTTCTTCTGTTATGTCTCTTGTCCATTATGGTTAATTGGTGGATAACAGTGTTTAACATTGCAGGGACTTCTTCCTGATAAGCAGGGATCAAATATTTCCCTAAACCAAGCAGGACTGCAGATCTATTTATATACTATATTGTGTTGCAATACCCACAGTTTTATACTCCTATAAACAGTATGTTTAGAAATATTAATTTGAGGTAAAAGAGATTTTGGGGAAAGAGATAATAAACCACATTATGGAAATATATAATTTAACTCTTTGTTTTAGTGAGAGGTTCTGCCAAAATCTAACTCATTTTCTGTTTCCAAACGCAGGCAACTCTTATAGCTCTTGTTACTTTTTCTGCTGCCATCCCATCTGTTTTTCTCTCAGACTGCAATTGCTTTCTGGAAAACATAGAGCTAGGACTTATGAGAGAGATTAGCAAGTGGATGGTGTGACTGAATGCCTCTAAAATATTACAGAAAAACTGCTATATAATTACATGAAAAGACACACATTTTGTACTATTAAATTGTATGGTGTAAAGACCAAGAATGTATATTACAGTAGTAGTGCTAAGTCATTGGACATAGTCCATTTTAAAACTAAAATTCATGTTTCAAAAGTTTTACTCATATTAGTAGAGTGTAAACAATATAATTCTATTGTAAGGGTTATGTTTTATTCTTCTGAAGGTAAGATCTGACTGTATTTTTCTTTCTGTGCTTTTAACAGTAAGAATAAGATTGATAAATGCAGAGCCAGAAATATTATGCTCATTATTGCAGAAAATACACAGAAATATTACTGAATAACAATAGCTGAAAGAGTAATCCAAAGTATATTAAGAGTATAATGTTGATTCTGTATACAATTAGATGGCATCTTATGGCTGAAAACCATCCACAGCATCTTACAGATTAAGCCTTTATTCTGAAATCTATTTTCACTTGGGAAATCCCATGAGCCATCTGTGGGACTACTATAAGGAATATAAGGTCTTGTCATGTAAATATGATTGTGCCATTCATGCCCCAGGCCTAATAGCTTGATCAGTTTTATAATATAGATTATATTTATAAACAAAATCCATTAAACAGAGAGTCAAGTTAATGACCAAAAACCAATAAAGGAGAAAAAAAATCAAACTTGCCTTCAGTAATTGCCGTTTTCTTTCTTGGACTATGTTCTAGAAGAAGACGAGGTGGTACCATTTCCTTATGTCCTGCACATGAGTACACAGGTTAGGAAGCATAGAAAATGTATTCACTAACAGGCTGAGCAGATTTATTGGGAGACTGAGCTCCCTTCAGAATTGTTCATGTTTAAAGTATTACTCTGGGCATAAAAGGTACTATTTTCCAGACAACACTGGCAGGAAATGTATTTCTCAACAAATAAAGGACTTTATTTTGAAGATACATTTTAAATTCGTGAAGCCCAAGTGAATCAAACATATGCTGAAATGCTTACAGTTCTATTTTTCTTCATTAGGCTAAAAAACTCTGAAGAATAATTCTGTGATAATAAGGTTACATATTCATGATGCCTCTTCTACAGTAAAAGCTTATTTTCTTCTGTCAAACAAATGATCTTCAGTTGTTCCCTCAAGTCCACTTATTATGAACTTCTTGAAACACCAGTAAAAATTATTATGTTTCTCATCCTTAAGGATTATTCTTAATTAGCCAGTACCAACCAGGTCATGCACTGTAAACACTGATGAGGTTCTGATTCCAGCTGCTGACTGAAATACCTCTTCACTCTTAGAGCATTGAACTGTACTCTCTCGCACTGTATTGAACTAGGATTTGCTGTACTGTCTTAGCTTATGTGTAGATACCATGCTTTATCCAAAATACATTTCACTTCATTTCATCAAAGATTCACAAACAGATCTATCACACTCATACTATGCATGCTTCTTTTCTGGTTTATAACACCTGTTTTCAGTCTCATTCCCTTTTAATTTCTTTCTTTGACATTTATGTTCAGTTGCTATTATATCATTGTCATTTGCAAAACACAATTTGTTGTGACTTGTGAAATGAAATTAAGTAGTTAAATATAATATTGATTCATATGCACCAGCATTCATTCACGGCACCAGCATCCCCATGCAATGAGGCTGTTAAATCTCAGTTCCAGCTCAACATCACAAACTCAAAGCCATTCCTCATGCCCGGTGATAGACTCCAAAGAGAAATTAAGATCTTAATGAGCCTTGGAAACTGAGATATCATACTTACCTCTCTCATTTTGCAATGGTATGTGTACTCATGTGGCATGCATGAAAAAACAGCATCTTAAAGACAACAGTGGGATTTGAGCACCATGGTCTTAATGCTATTGCATCTCATTAGCATGTGTATGATTGCAGGCAAATAATTTGCAAGCGTGTAGTTTAGTTCATCCAGTAATATATATGAAATACCACACACAGAGCTGCTCAAGCTTGACTCATGTGCCTGAGCCACTGATGAAATGTTGACACATTGACAAAATCAATACATTGAAGGGTCTGTGCAACAAATGGTAAAATTCTAGTTTTACACATATTTCCTGCCTTGGCAATAAACACAAGTGGATATTTACAAATCTCATCACAGGATGACTCTAGCCTTAAAATGAACAGTAGGCAAAATTCAGGAATCCAGATGTCTAGCAACATTTTTCCAAGCATTTTATGTCTTAAAAAAGTAATCTTAAAATTGCAAACTGAGCTAATGAGATGCTGAATATCATTTGATGCCAACCAGAACAGATAAGTTTTATGCATAACTTCTATTGACATACAGAAATTTCATTGACTGAATTCCTAGTTCAGAATTAAAAGCATCCTAAAAATTAACAAAAAAATGATAAATGAACTTTTTCTTTCTGCTAGTTTTGATTAATGTCCTGAACATTGTTTTTTGTTTTGTTTTCTTTTTCTTCTGTTTTTGCCTAAACTGTATCACCTGTCCCTGGATAGAAAAAGTGACAGATTTTATAACTTACTGTTTTATGTGAAAGATGGCAAAGGGCAGTGGCTCAGGAGGTTGAGTAGATCAGTAATGAAGAAGGATAGTCAATAATTTGGACTGCAGTGTGGTACCTACTGCGTGAGGCAATGATCTAACACCTCTAGGTCAAAGTATAGGCTGGCCCCATTATCTTCCTGTTCTTTGCTGTAGCAGCAATTTTCTAATGATTGCACCAGTGTTAGTTAGTATAATGCCAGTGGCTTACCACTTACTGCTAATGACTTGTCAAGTTCTATTTTATAGTTTTACAAGTTTTAAGCAAATAATTTATTTCATGCAAATTAACCACATGATTCAATATGAGAGTGTTTTAAGCACCAAAAGCTTAAGCTTCACAGATCAAAAACTTTCCCTTAGGCCAGAGTGTTTGTTCTGAGCAGGTTCCCATCTACTCTGATAAAAGGCTTCTTTAATGTTTCCATGTGTTATTAAATGTCTCTCTATTCACTTTGAAGGGAATGCAAAGGACAGAAGCAGAATAAATATTTTATCCATTCTTTTGATGAGATATGTTAAAGGGGATATCCTAAGTCAAATTTCTTTCCCTTCCTTTTTTTCTTCCTTATAAGTTATAAAGCAGAAGTGGTTTTCTGCAGTACAGAGAATTCATAAATAGAAATGAGGAGCTGACCTCAGGTGATCAGACCATTAGGATTAGTGGTGACTACTATTTTGACTACTATTTGTCCAGTGGCCAGCTGGACACATATCCATGATGTAAATGAGAGGAAGGCAGGATATTTTCAATGATCCCAGTGGATAATCAGATTAGTCCACGAATCATGAGAAGTCATTGTCCAGATTACCACTATTATTATTGGACATACAGCTATCCTGCTGCTTTAAAAACGCAGCCACAGAAGAGCACTGAAATTTAGCGTCTGCTTATTTTTTTGCTTCTCATTTCAAATGTAGAATTTAGTTTTCTACTATGAGATAAGATGAAAATGTTCATTTGATTTGATTTTTTTTTTTAATTAGGATTTGATTTCTCCAAAAGACATAATTGCAAACACAAATGTATGCGTGTATTTCTGTGCCCAATTTGTCCATGCAGTTGTGCTACAATATTTTTATGCCTAATCTGTCTATGCAGTTGTTTTACAGATACCTCCTTCATAGATGATATTGTGAACATCTATCTGACAACAAATTACAGCCAATGGAAACCAAAATAGTGAAATGTTTTGACTTTAAGCCCATGGGAATGTGCTCACCAGGAGGGAAAGTGTCATGTTAAGGCATGAGTAGCTTCCTCTACTGCCTGAAAGGAAAGAAATATGTTGCACAGATGAATAGAAGGTTTAAGACACTAGATGGTAACATGAATACTTCATTGAAAATAAGCTACAGTCCTCAAACTCTGTGAAACTTCTGTCATCTGTGTTTATTAAATCCCTTGAGATATCATGAAGAAATTAATTCTGACTTTTTTTATGAATATTTTAGATTTTATATTACATGATAAGTAATACAAGACAAACTTTAATTACCTTACTTTTATCAATCTAGGAAGCATCTTTTTTCATGTGTCAAAAATGTCATGTCTGAGCACTGAGGAGAAACTGATTTCTTATGATAACAGCAAATCATGTGGGTTTTCTTTCTTCTCCGATCTGCCCAGTTCAATTTGTCTGCAGCGACCTTCATTGTCATAGATAAATCAAAAGGTCATGGGATAAAAGAAAACACTCCCAAAGTTACTATAAAGCATTGTTATTATTGTACAAATAAAGATATTGTAGACAGGTGAATATTCCAATTTGATATGGGGAGAAATAACGTCACCACAGAATGCAATATGTGGAATTATATATGATTCCTATGATTGTGTACTTTCTTATATCCATATACCAGTTATCTGAACAGCAGCATTCCCACAATCCAAGAGTACTAACACTTTGTTCAAGTGTCCCTCAAACAGTGCAGCAAAATGTCTTCAGATAAATCTCATTCTGTCCAGATGTGACCTCTTTCCCTAATGACATTTAAAATAATTGAAATAAAATAAGTGTGCTCTTTGTAGAGTCATTTGTTATGAAAAGTAAATTAAAATCAAATGTTTCATGAGCCTTGGAACAAGACATGGATCAGCAGAATGGGGTAACACTGCCAAATACACTTTTAGGGGATTGAAATCTTAATGGAGTTTCATCATTCTGTTCAGGCTTCCAGTTCTGACATGTAAGCTGCTTGAAGTTAAAGATGACCCTCTCTCTTGTCAGTCTCTCTTCAGACATTAGACTGTCACTATTCTGAGGAATGATTTCTCCATTTAATGCTTCTGCATAAAAACTATAAGCAAACTTTTTTTTTCTTTTTGATGTTAAGAAAGAACAGGAGAGGATCATGAGGTAAGATTGCATAACTGTTTTGAACAATGAAATGTTCATTTTGGGGAAGGAATGAATTAGGCAGGCAAGAGAGTTATGGGTAAAACGATGAATGGCTTTTTTATTTATTTATTTTTTCTGTTTTAACCTGCAGCTCAGGTCTCAATCAGAAATGTATGTAATGTATCTTAGCTGCTTAACACAGCTGAGCAGTTAAATGCTTTTAAAACAAGATATCTGTTGAGAATTCTTTCCCAGAAATTTTTACCACAAAAACCTTCCTTAGCTCAACCCGTATCTTGTGAAAGGTTTTCTAATTTTTGTGCTCAGAAGATTCAAGCCATTAAGGAGTTAAAAGGTAGGTTTTAACAGTTTTATCATTACACATTAGTAAAAAGTCACACAGCCTTTCTTGACATTAAAAGAAAATTGAATTGGAAATGGAATTGAATCGTCTCCACTTCCTCCTATTATTTATCACATGCATTTAGCAGGTAAAAATAATCCTACATGTTATGTTTAGAAATATTGAAAGACGGATCTCAAAGAACTGAATCCTAGGACAGTGAAAATGAGGGGTTATTGTGTGGAAATGATGGGTTATTAAAGTTATTCATACTAGAGCACAAAAGGACTGCAAAAGCAGCTTATAAAATGAAAAGACATACTCATCCTTCCTCTGTCTCCCCAAATAAACTTAATAAATTGGTATCATATACAGTGATACCTAACATAATTAATATGAATAACAGGAGTTGGTATAGACACATATTTTTCACAATATGAAGTATCCACAAGAAAATAATTGAAACAGAGAAAAGAAAACACTGAAATTAAATACTTCCTGCTAATAATTAAACAGAATGGAGGGGACTTATAAGCTGTTATAATGAAAAGTAATAGACACTGCATATGCCATGGGATCACTGCTAAGTAATTGATGATTTATTTGTGTCTGGTTTATCTGTAAATAGTATCGTTTCAACTGCCATTAGTCTAGCTACAGCTCAGAAACTTTCAGTGCTGAAGTCAGAAAAGCTACCTATACATTACTTACAGAACGCTAAAACTTTACGTTGTCTTCAAGAAAGAGGGCATATGGCAGGTCTTACTAAACAAAAACAGCCTACCATTGATAAAATCAAATTACAGATACTATAATCTCTTTATTTATAGATAATGATTATGTTTAACATAGAAATCACTGGAAGTCCAGTGGAATCCAAATACCTGTGACTACAAGCCAAGAAGTTTTTTGCCTCTCTGAATCTTTTTGCTAGAATAAGAGAAACAAGAAGTTAATGATTATGTTACCTGTCTTGTCTGCACTTGACAATCGCTTCAGAGAGTGAGTCTATCACAATTTTTCTGAAGTAAGAATTTCAATAATGCAGCTTGAAGTTAAAAGGAAGAGAACTAAGTGATTTTATTAGATCAAACATCAGAAGTAGGGTCTAAAAATAGAGAGGTGTTGGCTACTAAATCCTGTTTCTCACACCCACTGAAATCAATGACAGCTAAGTATTAGGTTAGTGTTAAGCATCTAATACTTTTGAAGGTTAGGCTCTATGTAATTAAGAAACTCACAGAGTTTTCTCTTTCTTCTAAAAGTGCTTCCACTGGAATATTTTTGGGAATTACATGATTATGACATAGGGACAATAAAAAAATAAATACTGAAATTAAAGGCTAAAATTTACACCCTTTAAAAACTATGGTGATGTTAGGTTTGATGCAGTACTCCTCAGGAGCTGTCATTTCTAGAGCAAGAAAGAATACAAGGTCTGAACTGTTTCAGCCTGAAACAATTTCAACTAAAGCTGCTGGTTTTGTGTAAAGGGTAGGAAGAATTATAAGAAATACTGGAATAAAAATTGATAATAGTTGAGATAATGATTACTTTAACCACATTTTGGTAACTTCTGATTCTTTCTTCCTTTTCTTTCTCCCGGGAAAGACCCTATTTCCTATAAAGAGGTTATTTTTAGGATAGAGTCACAGGATTCACTGTCATGAGTTCCAGCCTTTGTGATCAAAGCCTCCTCTATAATTTTTTGAAAACTGCCTTAACTTACCATGCCTTTCTATTCTATCAAGAAATAAATCCTATAACAATGTTATTATTGTTATTCATACTTTTCAGGGTGACACTGCCGGTTTCTTGTCTTAGCCAACAGCTGTTCCTGATAATACCATTTGAATTCTTAGAGAAAACTTGTCATTTCAAGTCTTCATTTAAGCAAAATCCTTGCTTACATATTTGCAGCATACTTCTTGAATGTATGTAGGCTCTTTCTCAACCAAACATGTAAAAGTGAACTGTTTGATAGTTAAATCTAGATAAGTCACCCGAGGGATCCATTTTTAGTTGATGGAGAGAAATTGGTACCTTCAAAGGATGATTCATCTTTTCTAACTTGCGCATCTTTTTTAGGTTGAAATTGTCTTCTACAGACCACCATTTCATACCATTGGCTATGAGGACAACTAAAAGTTGAAGTTTAGCAATTAATTTCTGTGTATCTAAGTGAGGTGCAATTTATTGCAAACATCTCCTTTTACAGTTCTATATAAAGAAGACACTACATATGCCACCAAAATATTTCAGGACTAAAATCAGGAGCTGTAACTACTGCCTAGTAACACAGTGTTCCCCAACACCAAAGCTATTACGTGGATGAGTATCACAAAGAGAGAAAGGAATCTGTTATCAAGCTTAACTAAAACAAAAAAAAAAAAGATAACAGCATTGTTTAGGTTTAACGTGTTGGCATTGAGCACCTTTTGAGCTCTATGTGTTGTTTATTCTGTCAGACAAATACTGAGCTCATTGAAGGACAAAGTGAAACTAGTGGAAAGAAACCAAGTACCTGAGGGAAGAAAAATGTTTCCTGATGAAGGAAAGATAAATTAGTCTTGACTTGTTTTAGTTATATGTCAGTAAGTTGCCTGTCTTTTTTAACAAAGCAGATACATGCTGAAATTGAATAGCAAAAGAAAGAAATGCTCGAACATGGAATGGCAAAAACCTGCCACAGCTAACTGTCACAGGGACTGTGGACTAGATGCAGAAGGAAGTGGGCATAAGCAAGGCAGGGAGAGCACATACTCCTTAGGCCGCAGATGAACACTTCTTTGTCCTCTGCATTGCATGCTCTCACAACAGAAGAGGTGAGGAGTTATCGCTAAGCTGGAAATGCTTCATGATAGAATTTATTTTGTCAAAGCATTTTTAAATCCTATGTTCTTTGTATCTGTGTGGTATGGTGACCAAGTACCTGTTGTTAAGACTGATCTTCAATTTGCAGCAGAGACAAGAGCAAATCTATATTTGGGTAAGGAGAGTAACTTCTCTCAGTCCCACACTAGAGCTATAAATTTTGTCTTGTTAATGAGAAATTCAACAGAAAACTGGAAGCCTTTCTGTATACATTTTTTCTTCTTCATGATGTTTCTGTGTATTCATCAATAGGAGGTGTTTAAAGGCACACTTGCATAGATGTAAGCTATATTCCTCTCTATTAAGGTTGAGAGACGCTCATTGTAAACTTATTGTTAACTTCCCTAAGACAATTTCAGGAGTATATTCTCAAGGTAAGGATTTACTAGGTTACTTGTAATTTTGAAAAAAAAAATGTATATGCATTGTAGAGATATATAACCTGGGCTTATACAATTAGCTGAAGGAGAAGATTACAGGTTGTCATGTCTCATCAAAGACATGTTTGCTTGCAACCCATGGAAGGTTCCTTGTTTCCTGAAGTGGTCAGCATTTAAAGATGTGATTGGCCGGCTTGGTTAGCTTAGGCAACTCCATGATGGTCTTTATGGTTTCTCAGGCATTGTGTAAGGAGATTAAGCAACTAGCTAAGGTCTTCAGAGGTCTTCAGAGACTACTAGGTTGATGAAGTGTTTAAAATATAGATTATGTAGTGCTCAGTGCTACAACATCAAAATCTTTCTACAGGTCAGGCTTGCTCTCCAACATTAGAAAATGACAGAAACAAGAGGTACATATATGTGTATCCACGTAGTTAATCCTAAACTCTTTTTGCTAACAGGATGTTGCTGAGCAGATGTTCCAACCTGTGAAACAAATAAGTTAAGCCCGTTAGCAAGTCCCAGTCCCATTTTAGCTAGTTTAGGAACACTTGGAAACTTGGACATTTGAATGGGAAAGACTGAAGGAGACAGAATATCTTTCCAACTGTTGGAAATGGCTGAAAATTTTTGCCTCAACTAATATTCTTTACTGGAAGAATAATCTTTTTTGAGCCCTATCAGCTGAAGTTTAGCAGAGCTAGATGTAGCTGACTTCAGTGATAGTCTTTTCATTGCTTATAATGTGATCTCAGGTGTATCAACAATTGCACCCCATCCCTTTAAATGACTAATCCTGTGTATGCTCCAAATAGAAATAGTCAACAAAATCTGCAATATCATCATTGTCGGAGTTCTTCTGCAGCATACTGATTTTTAAAACCTAATAAATCTAGGCTTGAAAAGGAGAGCCTTTCTTTTGGGAATGGTGTTTTTCTCCTTACTTGAAGCTATCCAAGCTCTGAGAAAGAAACATATGCTCTCATAGGCTGACATTTGGAATTTGCGATTTTTAGGTTTCTGAATTGTTTCCTTGCCAACTATACCTCAAAAATATGGATAAAACTACTTCTGGCTTAAATAATTGTCTACAAATATTTTTCATATTGAATTTACTTCTGACAATGATATTGAATACTGAAGAAGGGTTTTGTAGCTCTCTAATTCTTCCCATATTTTAGCCTATTTGAAATAACATCAGCATTTGTTGTAATAATACCAACTGGGAATCAGTTATGACAATGAGTCATTAAATGTAATAACTATTTTACAAAGTCACTGGTTAAACTTATTTTTACCTTTTTCATATTAAACTGAATTTGTTTATTATTAGCCCTTTTCCCCATTTAATTTTCCCCATTTAATTTCTAAACAACTTACTTTTCAAACCTGAGGTGGTTGAATGTTTTGATGGTCTTCCACAACACAGCTAGCTTTTTTTCAGACATTGTTAATGAATCTTTTGAGGTTACCCTTGATTTTTAAACTTGAATATTGAAATATATGAAATAGTTATAATATGAAATAGTAGTAATAACTATCATACAAGTGTGAGGACACATTTTTAGTCTAATCTCCCTGCTTTGACAGATTATTTTGGTTTATTTCCATTAAAATCAAACATTTAGACTCATTTACATCATCAAAATTTTTGGCTTTTCTTTGTATCACATCCTCAGAATGGCTTGTAGTGAACTATCAAAGAAAGAGATCTGTTCCTCTCTGCAGAAGCAGAATACCACACATTCCCCGGGTAGATGCTTCTGGGAGAGTGAAAGTCTTTTGTAATTTTTTTGGCAAACTTACAATAAAGTGCCATAAGAGTGTTGACAGATGCAGGTTTTTGTGCCAGCATCTGGCTCTGACTCGCAGTGGAATGATATAAACAAGGAATAATGGATAGCTGTTTTGACTCTGTGGGATGGTGACAGGATTTTGTGCTGATAACATCCCCACAAAGAGAGCATCGTAATTTCAGAGTTTGACCAAGTAGACACAGCTTTTTGGGTGAGAAGTGCGTCATAGACAAGAACCTCAATAAATGTCATCAGCAGTTGTCTTCTTATGTGTCATATAATTGAAATGTAAAGAAGCAATATTTAGACTCCAAATCACAGCTAAAACTATTGCAAGAATTAGACATTAATAAATTATTTAGAAAATTTTCAATAATTAGAACTTAATTTTCAATTTGTCATACATATATTTAAAATTACTCTTCATTACTTCTTTCCTTTCAAACTGTTTGAAAAGTATTCAGAGCTCTCTCAGGAGATTACTAGAGGAATAAATGCTTTTGTCATTCAATCATCTCCATTTATGTCATTACCAGAAACAAATCTGTCGACAAGTGTTTCATCATATGAACAAGTTTTTATAAACTGGTGGACAATTAACTATCAACTCTGTAGATGTATCCAGATAAGTGTCTGCAAATTTGGGGGTACGGTACTGCCCTCAGAGGGAGGAAACATGTTAGTTCTTAGGTATCATCTTTCCCGTTTAAAATGTAAAACTATCAGTATCACAGTTGTCAAACTCTTGCTTTAGCATTTCATTAAGGCAAATACCTGGTTTGCTTGTTTCCTACTGTAGGGGAGGGGGCCATGGAGTAGGTAGAATTAGAAAGCATCTCTCCATAGGAAAAAAAAAAAATCTCTCTCAAATGTGAAAGCCTATAACTTAGCCCAGTTTTTCATGCTGAATTTCTCCAAACAAGAAGTAAATAACATGTTACTTTCTTATTTATTATGACTGATTTTTTTTCTGTTGCACTGCATTAAATATATCCCCAGAGAAACTACACTGGTATTAAAGTTGTCTCCATGTAAATGTAATGTAACAAGGTGAAAAGTTGCACCCTGTCATTGAGATATCCATAACACATCCTAGTCTTTAATCAAGTAGGAGTGACACTTAAAAATAGTTCAAGAGTCTAAAGGGCTTTGCTATCTGAAAAGCAGAGGGCAAGAATTTAACTCCAGTGCCGCAGCCCACCCACAGCAAATTCAGGCATTTTTACTGTCAAAATTAGGCACTTAATGGTCTTGGGTTTTTTTTTCAGTCATATACTCGATGATCTTGCAAAATTTCTGTATTTTCATAGCAGTATCTCCATAACTATTTTTGGATATTAAAAGGCAAGTATCAGACTGACAATGTCTTGGAATTCTCCTGCCACATTGTGTTATAACAGTAATTCCTGTACATTTTATTAAGTACTTCTTGAAGGTGGAAAAGAAGTGACAAATCTTGGAAGAACATTGTAGACATGAAAGATATTCAATCTGCCACTGTAGACTGTAGGTTCCCTATGGACTCTTGCCACATTTTGCCTGAATTTGTTAACTATGTTTGTCATTTCTTTATTATTATCAATTTTTATGAGTATATGTGCAAACTGTGGCTTTGACGATTTTTAACTGGCTAGGTGAGATGACTGTTTTACCTTATAGGATACACTCTTGCCATTTAAACATTCTAGAAAACCTGATGAAATTATCCAAGGCAAATATTTTTTAACAGTATAAGATTAGCAACATTGTCTACATCTCTTTGGCTTTTGGACCCTGGCATGGAAATACACAGTAAGCATATGGTAAATTGATGGAAGGAAATGGTATGGCCACATTCTTTACAGTCTAGGTATTGCTGGAAACACTTATGTGGTGGGATAAGCTCCATAGGGTAGTTGGGTGCTTTGCTGCAAAGATTTTAGATAGACTAAATAGACAATAATATCACACCTGTGCTCCCACAGTCTTTGTTGTCATTTAGGTAACTGGAAAGATACAATCCAGTAGTGAGTCCGGTGTACTGTAAATTGCAAGTTGTTTAACCAAAACTTGCATGGTAAAACTATGCAGAGAAAATAAACTTCCAAGTGATTGAAATGAAAACAAAATCTGACCATAAGTACACAGTATCTCCATGAGAAACAAGTATGCCATGACAACCAAATGCCCATAAGATGCTTATCACTCTTAATTCGGCAGTACACAACATGCAAAACCACATGCTGAGAAAGGCATGCAAAAAGACACACAAGAATGCACTTCAGGTAGCTGCAAAATAAAAAAGGCATTTCATTGGAATAGCTCCTTGATCTGCCAGAGTAGTTCAGGAAATGTAAACGTAAAGCAAGCTGGAAAACATTGTGAGGAAAGAGGGGAGGAATGGTAAAACAGGAGTATGGCACAGTGGGAATAAAATAGAGGTGATCCAGTTAATTTAGAGAAGCATGTGCTAAGTGCTTAAAGAGTGACCAATTTGTGTCCCTGAAAACCATCCACATGGGTGAGGATTTTAAACTCTCTAAGGGCAAAAAATATTTATGAAAAACAAGTTAAAGATTTCTGCTCAAATAGAACTTTATCTCCTACCAATAAAATAATAATAATAAAAAGAATTTTAGAAATATTAGTCAGAATAAAATTCAGAAATATAAAATAAATTATCAAATACATGGTACAGATTATAGCCATGAAACTAGACAAAAGAAAATTAGTGGCCTTCTGTATCAAAAAGTCTATCTTGAACCTCAGGTATACCAGTACCAGCAGAACAGAGGTGCCAGTCAGAAAAAATGCACCCAGCATCTCTTAAAAACAAGCTCTCCTCTTCAGGTTCTAAAGTTTTTGAAGTAAAACTTGGAAAATTAACCCTGGAAGAAATGCATATTAATTTTTTATTTACAGGCAGTCAAAAGTAGTACAAAGCAAGTTGGAACAGAGTGATTTGTTAGACAGTACTGCCCATTCTTGGATGAGAAGCTTCAGTCTAGGGATGAAGATCACAGAATCTATGCTTTGAAGGAAGGGTGGTTCAGCAGCCCCTCTGAGAAACTGTCACTTATCACATGCACGTTAGACTGAAAGTAAAAAATATTCTCAAACTACATACTTCATCAGATAAAATCAGAAAGCATTTTTTTATACTGTATACAGCAGAGCTCAAGAGGGCTATCTATAAACGTTTCAGTAGAATCCAGGGTAGGTCACTGTTGCAGTCGTGATATTCATGAGATGGAATTGTGGTTTAGGAAAACCTATCTAAGTTTATAGCTAAAACTCCACTGATACCTATTGTAAACGGCTGAGAACCACAGGTGATTTTCTTTTATAAAAAGCAAAATAGAAATCTTGGAAGTCAACTGGTATTAATATAAGTACTGCAATTTACAGGAGGTCTGCATGAAACTAGTCAAAATCAGGGACAAATGCTGGCCAAAGAAACAAAATACCCATCTAGTTCTTCATGAAGCAGCTTAGCAAGAATTCTCTCTTCTATGGCTTCCTATTAATTCACTGCAGAGAGTTTGCATATATTTCATTCATTTCTTAAAGCTAAGACTACAGTAACATGATAAAACTTGGGGTAAGTGAACCACATTTCAGCCTCGTCTGTTAAAATCAATGCAAGAGCATTAATACTACTTTTATAAATTCAGGAAGACAGAAATTCATGTTTGGTGTAAACAACCTTACAAAAAGCCAAAATATCTATGTGAAGGAATTTTCTGTGAGAAAAATGTTGTGTTGTTTTTTGTTTGTTTTTTTTTCTCATTCACAAGTGCAATATTAGGATTGACAGAAATGCTTCCTGGTTTCAGAGTTTTCAGGATCATTGAATCATAGAATCATAGAATAATTAGGGTTGGAAAGGACCTTAAGATCATCTAGTTCCAACCCCCCTGCCATGGGCAGGGACACCTTACACCTCCTCAGCTGAATTGCATTCAGATCTCTTTGGACAATGTAATTTACTATAAAATATATAAACTGATAAAAGGATAAAATATAGCAGATTTTAAAGCTAATTGAATATTATGGTTAATAAAGAGACTTAGTATGCTGGTGTTTCCCCCACATTTGTCTATCCAAGAAAATTACAGTAATATTTCAGTCCATGAAGGCCAGTGTGAAATGAGCACATTTGCCTGAGAAAGGCAGTAAAAAAATACTAGCTACACAGTGTTTTGTGACAGTCTCAATAACCACAGAGTTCAGTGTACATGGACTTTACCTTACTTCTCAGAGACATGGTGTGGAGTTTTCATCATTGCCTTTTATGGTTTGTGGGTTGACTAAAGCTTGTTTTGAAGGCAATGCATTATTTTACCTCCCACACAAATGTATGAGGCTCCATCACAACAGCCATTTACATAATTAAACTTCAGATGCTGGCAAATGGCTTAGGAGTTCAAAACGCAGCTTCTTTACAGGTGGAGCCACAGGTGGACTTTAGGAGACCCTGAGTTAAGGGGCTGTCCTTTTCATTTTGACCTACAAAACAGATTATTTAAGCTGCTTTATTACTTATTTCTACTTTCTGGGGTCTCATGCTGTCACCCTAGCTGTTCACCTGTAAGACCAGCTGACCACCCAATGACCATTAAGCAATTTTCATCTGTTTAAGATGTGGTTTCTTAGCATGACCCTGTCATAGTACACTGAAAGGACACAAGGTAAACACTGGGAAGTAAGAGCAGACAGGTATGTCTTTTATCTTCTGAAATTCAAGTCACTGCAGATTTCTCTCTGTATCTCCCTGCTTCCCTTCACGATCTTCCCAGTTTCCTCATAACTGGAAAGGTCAAAACTGAAAAGCAATATTCTCCAAAACTCCCTTTCCACAGCGTGTCTATTCTGTCTTTGGAGATGTCAAACAACCCAGGGAGCTGTCTGAAAAAAAGGCTCTGATATGTGTCAAAGCTACTTGCAAATGTCAGGAAAACTATGAGAGATCTTGAAGATCTCCATACAAGTCTCTGTCTTGTGATTTATTAATGGTGCATCTGTGTAAAGCCAGACACTGGGTGAATCACATCTGGTTACTGGAAAATATTTTTAAAATCAAAGTTTAACTGAAGGTCACAAGGATTTTGCTAACCTTTCTCCCAGTCTGAGCCTAGAACAGTCCCTCTATTTACAGCTGTCTTTAAAAGTCCTCGAGGCAATATAATAGTTTGCTCTCTTTTAATAGAGCCCCTAATCTCTCCAAGTCACTATTTGAGAGCAGGCCATGAAATGTTCTCTCTCTAAAATCCCAAGCTTCATTTTCTCTCCAAAAAAAATCCGTGTCCATCCTCTTCCTGGTTTGAGATCCTCTGTTTCTCAGGTACATCATTTTAGGACTTCCCAACTCTGATTGGATCTGGGCATGTGTCCTGTTTTCAGCTGGGATTGGGATAGAGTTAATTTTCTCCCTAGCAGATGGTGCAGTGCTGTGTTTTGGCTTTAATCTAAAAACAATGCTGATAACACACCAATGTTTTAGTTGTTGCTCAGTAGCGTTTACCCTGATCAAGGACTTTTCAGTCTCTCATAATCTGTCAATGAGTAGGGGCCCAAGAAGCTGTGAGGGAGCAGAGAGAGGACATCTGACCCAAACTAGCCAAAGGGATATTCTATACCACAGCACACCATGCCCAGTATATAAACTGGGAGGAGTTATCTGAAAGGAAACAGTTCCCTCTCAGGGATGGGTTACGTATTTGTCAGTGGGTGGTGAGATCTGTACTGTGCAGCACTGCAGTTTATTGTTGGTTTTCTTTCCTTTCCCCATTTAGTTTTACATCTTCCTCCTTGTTATTTCCCTTATTAACAGTAGTCATCATAGTAGTGTTAGTATTATATTTTATTTAATTATAGTTATTAAACTGTTCTCGTCTTAACCCACAGGTTTTATATTCTTTCAATTCTCCTCCCCATCCCACCCAGGGAAGGGGGAAAGGGAAAGCTGAGTGAGCAGCTGTGTGGTTAACTTAGTTACTTGCTGGGTTTGAATGACGACAGCATGTCAAGAGAGGACCTAAGCCACAGGTAGAGATAAGAAAGCACATCAACTCAGAAAAGTACCAGTGGAGAGCTTCTTGAGAAAATAACTGACTAAAAAAAGCCTGCAAAGCTTAGTTGGTCCTTAAATATTCTACCATTGTCTCTTTTCATAACATCTTTGCTTATCATTCCTATGGTTAAGTCCTCCCTATAGTATGCCCTCTTGCACTGGATTTTCAGAAGAAAGACTATCCATTAATTAAGGTAAGGGTAGATTGACTTTATATTACAAGATGATGCCTGGTAATCATCAGTAGCTCTAGCTTCTTTTTTTTGGCTAAGTATTAAGTGCCTGTGTTAGAACAGATGAACTAGGAAATGTGGGAAGAGGAAGATAGAGGATAAAGCACAGAAATGGTGGATCAGCAAAGATATTTTATATACTAAGAACAACAACAGCAGTGCTATTTCTGAAGCATTCTGGGGTTAAATTTTGCTGTTTGTAGCAAAAAAGAAAACCACACCAAAACAAAAACCAAAACCAAAAAGCTATAAACAATGAGCTCTTTCCTCTTGCATTTCAGCCGACAAAAGCATGGAAAACTAGCAATTTTTATAGCCTTTCATTGACTTTCTTTAACATAACCTTAATTTTAATTCATGCACTGTAGACAGAAAACTAAAAGCTTTAATAATACAGCCATTAGCTCTTACGCTTTATTAAAACTATTTGCACACTCTTTGTTGCACTTGTGAGACCTTTCAACAATACAAAACACGCTTTTAATATGTAAAGGAGCAGAAACTCTCAGAGAAACAAGAATATTAGAGCAGAGTTCAATGATGTAGGAAAGTACCTGGATAAAAATCCCCTTGCGCAAACATGTCAATCACATAGCGACAGAACGCATATTGATCTAACAGAGCAAAGGAAAAAGAAGAGTAATGAAGAATGCACATTTAAAATGTTTCTATTTATAGTGAAATAAAGCTTGGCAGTCCAAAGACACATTTCAGGTATAATTTTACTTAGATGTTTGTTTGTTTTTTTTTCCTGGCCTTCAATAATTCACATGCTCAGGAAGAGACAATTTATTGTCCAGATCTAATTTTCGCCTCCTAGTAAAAAACTTCAGAGCTACCGGTGCCCCAGAGCTACCAACTCTTTTTTGAGGCTGGAAGGATGCAGTGCATACCCCAGCAGTGTGCAGCCTCAGCTTTGGCATGCATCCTGATCCCACGTACAAGTACTGGGCAAACTGCTTCCTGGCCTCAGGTCCCAAAGACTTTTTTGTATCCTTAAAGGTCCATTTCAAATTTCCAGGTTATGGAAAAATTTATTAAAGTTTTATGTTACAGTGTTTTGTTAATAGTGTTTTAACAGTATAATCAATACATCTATTTAGTGAACAGGGATATAAAGAGAACTCTTTGTACTTATACTCCTGTAGCAATAAGATTTTCCACAGAATTTTATCATTTCACTACAGAATTATTTTAGAAACACTAATCTTTACAAACATATATGTATATATTGAACATGTATATATGTATATTTAAACTACACTGTTGAGAAATTAAGGCTTTTGAATCTAAATGAAGCTGATTTCAGATATGTCGAATGTCTATTGATTTCTCTTACATATGCAGAGTTGAAGACCTTAAAAAAATTCTAACATTAAGAATAGTGAAGAAAAGTTACCAGTTGTAACTGAATGAAGAAGAATCGCAATATTATTGCTGGATTCCCCATTTGGCCTGAAAAAAAACATGTTGCCTGACTGGACTCTAAGGGACATTAACTTTGAAAGTTAATATTGATGACTAAATGCCAACTGTTTAGCTAATTAGTTCCCAAGTGCCTTTGAGCTAGACATATTCATCTATCTGTCCTACACTGTGCTAGCACAGTCCTTAAACTACAGAAGTTACATCTCTTCCCCTTTTCACCTCCTGTTTCATCTCTCTCCCGTTCACCTTCAAAGACTCTTACCTTCTCTTTGCAAACTTCAAAATAAAATTATGCAAACTTTAATATTTAAAATTTAAAGATTGGCAGCCACAATTAGATTTAAATGCAAAATGATATTCACAAGTATATAACATTCACCATATTATTTTCTTTCTCACATAGTTCACAGGAACATCAGTATTAGTTGATGAGGCATTTATACGGTTGCTGCTTTATAATGTTGACTGCCATTGAAATCCTTGGGTGTAAAACTTCAGCTTTCAACGTAGGATTTCCAATTCAGTTGTAGAAATTAGTTTTACAAGCTCAGCAAATATGCAATTGTTTCTACTAGTCGATAGGAGCCTATGCAGTGATTTCCTGTTACTGAGATGGCATGAATGATACTAATCAGTGTTGTAGAATCCGTGGCAAACCTTCAAGAGATACAGAGGGTTGTGGTTCTAAACACTGCTTTTAAAACATTTTATGACTACTCATAAGAGTTTCTATTTTTGTATTTAGGAATACAAATTTATCATTCTTCAAAGCTTCAAGCTTTGGATTCCATCCTTAAGGAATGGAATTCTAAAGAATTTGGCTGCAATATCTGTACTAAGTCCATGTGCTAATTTTCTGAAAAAAGGTAGTAGCATATGTGTAAGAAAACAAGTATGTACAAGTCTACACTCTCACTAAGACTGTCTAAAGCCACTACAGTGTTTGCAATGACTTCAGTGAGCTTACAAATAGGGCCCCAGCAAGTGTTAATAAATAAAATGGACCAATTCATATACTTTAGCCCAGCAAGCAAATGGCAAGACACAATTCTTCCCTACAAAGCTGACTTTTCCTTACCCCTCTTTGCCAAAACCATCTGCCTTCATCTATGCTGTCCATTGGGAAGAGACCTTGGACCGTTTTGGGAGCTTGTATAAAAGACTGCTATATGGCATGGGGCAAAACAGTGACAGGGGACATAAAATGCATAGGCAATCACAGGACAGAGCACAAGCCTGTTGTGGCTCTATTTAGGTTGTGACATAGACATAAGGTCTAGCAGCTCACACCATTTCAGTAATATCCATAGAATCACAGAAAGGTTAGGCTTGGAAGGGGCCTTAAGATCATGTAACCCAACTCCCCTGCCATGGGCAGGGACGCTTCACACTAGACTGTGTTTCCCAACGCTCTGTCCAGCCTGGCCTTGAAGACTGACAGGGATGGAACATTTACCACTTCTTTGGGCAGCCTGCTCCAGTTCATCATGGGAGGTGCTCCAGCTCCCTTATCATCCTCAGGGCCCTCCTCTGGGCTTGTTCCAACAGTTCCATGTCCTTTTTATGTTGAGGACGCCAGAACTGCACACAATACTCCAGGTGAGGTCTCACGACAGCAGAGTGGAGGGGCAGGATCACCTCCTTCTACCTGCTGGTCACGCCTGAACTTCCTCTAAGTTTAAACCCATTACGCCTTGTTCTATCACTACAGTCACTGATGAACAGTCCTTCTCCAGAATCTGTATGCCTCCTTCAGATACAGGGTTTTTTTTTGTTTGTTTGTTTTTTAAATTAAAAAAAAAAGGACAGGATGTTAAACCCTGAACAACAAAAACAGCATTTCTACAGTATATTATATAATAAGGTGCACTATAACATCTCATTGAAGTTCACAGGAATTCTGTCAATCAGCAAAGATCGAAACCTAAGGAATTTTAAATGAATACGATTTTCCAAATGCCTCTTCATGGCTAAAAATTCATTTTAATTTAAACTGCCTTGTTTAAAAGAAAATTTCAAACTACAGCTGTCACCTTATAACTCTGTAATAGTGGCACAAATATTCATCTGAGTACTAATAAATCACATCGAAGTTTGTGACTAGAATCTTATTGATAAATACAGTTATAGATATTTCTGTCAGTAGACTGCATTTGATTTACCCTGGGGTATGACCTATCTTTTTTAATTTTAATTTGAGCAGGGAATCATGATACAGGAGGGAAATCATAACAGATCTTCTGTGACTACTATTGTATTTTTTACCTTGCTGCAGAAAACCTGGCAGAACTAGTCCCCTGAGCAAGAAGTAAGGATTGCAGGTTCACAAAATCTTGGCAAAACTGTATTGACTTCAAAATTATGTTCACCTTGGGTCACAGTGGGACTGAAATATAGAACTGAGAGTATCCAGCTGGGCAACAGTGGCTTATGGGGTGAAAAGGAAGGACAAAAGTAGAAAAAGCAGCTTTCATTGGAAGTGTTTAGCCCTGTCTCTAGTGATAAGGGCAGTTGGAGAGGCTCTTTCCTTCCTCCACTCCACCTGCCAGGGTTCATTGCACAGCCACTTGAGTCACACTCTAAAGCAGACATACAAAGTGGTCTGTTAATGTTTGATGTTAAGATGAATAATTTTGCTAATATTCATCAGATAAAGCAGCAATCCCACAAAAAAAAAACAACAAAAAAACAACAAAACCCAAACATAACAAAACCAATAAGCAAAATACCACCCATTTTCTGTTGCTGTCTGTAACGTTGAACCCCAACTTGCTTTAAAATATTTTGCTGTCAGGGAGTAAATTGCCTCATCTGCTCACCACTGCTTTTTGAGAGCCTTATCCTGAACAGTATGGAGTGGATCCCACTGAGCCCTGAAACCCTGTCAGAGGAAACAAAAACTGAAAGAGATTTGTACTTCGCAAAGGGGCTAGACAATTTTCTGAATTTTCAACTCGGTCACAGGAATCAGCATGAAAAATGTTGCTTTGATTCTATGCCTCAAAGGCTCCAATATTTGAAGTAAACCTCCAAATTCACTAGAACACAAAAAAAAAAATTACCAGCTCAGCACACTATGAATGTCAGAAAGGGGGCATCTCTCAGATTTCTAGAAATGTATAATTTCGGCAAGTCCCAAGGTGTCCAGAGTTGATGTTTATGAAATTCTGAGAGAATCTGCCAAAGGAGATTAAGATATCCAGGCAGGGGTGGCTGCTTTGGTGTTCAGGCATAATGATTTATTCGTGGTTATCACCTGAAAGGATCAAATAGGTGCATCATTGAATGCTGAGCTCTCTCTAGTAATGTCAGAATAATCCTGTGCTTGCAGTGTAGCAGTTCATACAGAGAGCCAGGTCTGATTCCTTCATTCATACAAAATTGTACCTAAAGCCATGGAAGTGCCACAGGGAAATCAGGAACTAATCAGTGTAACTTGGGAATGGAAGAACCCAGCCTGGCTCTGACAAAGAGGAGCATATAGTTAACATCTCTGACCTTGATGCATGTTGATTCTTTGTTTCATCACTTAATTTCTACCTTTCACCAGGGTAAAGGCACATCCTTCCTTTTTAAGAGAAATTTGGAAGCCATTCACATAAAGTTACATCAGGCAGGTGTATCACTTTGTCATACATTACCTGACAACATGACAATGCCTCACATAATGTGTTGTAAAACAAATAATTACATTTACTTTCCTCTGTTGCTACTTTCTTTATTGTTATGGTAAACATATGCAGATGTAGAAACAAAACAAAATTCTCAGCAGGTCATTGGGCAGTCTATATTTTCCAAAATAACTCTGCTAGAAATACACTACATAAATGTTACTGACAAAGCCATGAAGACTATCTGAGGAGAAATTGGTCCTTGGTAAAGAAGGATTTAAACTAAAATAAATCTTTAGCCATGATAAACAGTTAGAACATTCTGGGTATAGATTAAACTTATTTTATTCTCGACAGTCTCCTCCTAGTAGTGTGAGATTCATCTGGAATTTATTTATACTGCATTTTTGTTTTTCATGGATGGAATTTGGTCCTTGACAGCTTTAGCTCCATTCTCTCTGCTTCTTCCCTACTACCTTTTTAAGATCTTCATCTGTTTCCTCCTGGGTTTTTTTACCTTTCTTTTCAGATTTAGTTACAGTCTGAAGAGCTTTCTCCTCCTTAACCTTCGGTTTGGCCTTTATTAGCCCAACTTCTGTTGTTTTAGTCTCTGCCTGCTTGACTTTCTCAGTCATCTTTGCTTCTGCTTTTCCATCCTTCAAGTCCTTTTTAACTTTTGATTCCACTTTAGTGCTCTTTACTTTCTTCTCCTCTGCAGATGAAAAAGAAAAAGCTTTCAGTGTCATTCTTTCCTCCCCTTCCCAGACTTCCTCCCTCCCCACACCAGTAATATCCAATACCACTTATTTTATTTTGTGCTTTCACTACTAAGTACTTCTTCATTATTAACAGATCTGATGAAAAGTATAATCCCCCCAAACCAGACTTAGAGATATGAGATGCAAGCATTTTATTGTCTTAGGTCCTGTAGCGAGTATTTGACTGATACTAAATACAGTAGGCTATGGTAAAATATATAAAATGTTTCTAATGACTTTCTAACTTTCAGAGTATAAACTAGGGAGGCAAATGTGGTTCACTGAGGAAAAAAAGATACAGAAGGTACTTCCAGGCTAAATCTGAGTAACTTTAGACTTCAGAGATCAGAGCTAAACAGCTGTAAGCTCTAAAAGTAGTTGATTTAAAGTGTGGCTATTTATAAGCATCACTTTTATGCACTGATTGTACTTCTCTGCTGAAGAAATATTGAGTTCTTGAGTTTCTACACCAGTTCCCCAGGCTGAAAGACTAGTCTGAGGCAATCCAATTCATATTGCACCTTACAGAAGAGTGAAAAGTTTCCAAGAATTACTAAATTGTAAATACCAGTGTCTGAAGCTACACAGAGGTTGGTGAGACCAGGAGTATTCTTTCTGCTCACATGTATCAGAAGCTTTTTCTCATCTGAGACATGGACGTTGACAATATGTATGTTTCTAGTTTACTTCACTGGAACATCCAATAGTAGATGCCACTGAATATGACTTAAACTAATCTTTTTAGCATGATGTTCACACTCCTGTTTTCTTCATAGCCTTATTACATAAGCAAAACCCGTATGCCACAAAAGCTGTCCTTTGTAATGCTCTAGCCTTCTATTTCTATTAAGCCACTGGGCTGACTAGAGCAATTTTATCAATATGTAAACTGAATAGTCCTACCTATTTTGAACCAGAATACAGATATTGATATGAGGGCATTTCTACTTCCAAACAAAAGAGTAGCATGACTAAGAATTGATGGCTAATGAAGAAAGAATTTGCTTAACTAGTTACAGTGAAAATGTACGTATCAGATCACTTACAGACAGGCCTACTTCTTTTCCCAGGAAATGTTTAACATCTTTAATTCTCATCTTTGAAATTTTAAGAGATTTTAGAAGGATCATGCAGAGAACTAACTCCAGAATGTTCTAAAGACATTTTATTTCAAATTATATTTAAATTTCATTATAGTATTATGTAGCTGATTTTTCACATATATTATATTCTCTGCTCCAGTAAAAGAAAGTTTATTGTTTTTAATGTAAATTCTGGTTAAAAATGTAGTATAAATAAATAAATAAATACCTTTGGGAGGAGGTTTCTTTTCAGCCTTTTCATGTCTTTCAGGTTTGTCTTTTTGAATTACTAGAAATGAGTACAATTGTTCATTAGGGGAAAAAGAAATCACAAAGAATAAGAAAATATCGCAAAACACAACAAAATCATGGGAATTTTCACATTTCTTCATGATTCCTCTGTTTTGCTTTGCAAAATCCTTGCTTCCTTTCTCAGGTTCACACACTGGGGTAAAAACCTTCAAAATATCTGTTGAGACTCACTAACCAGAAGACAAGTCGGTCACACAGATCTGAAGCTTTGCAGGGAATGTTTACACTGCACATTCTAGATGACACAGATTTCCTCAGCTCAAGCTCTGAGCAGCCATGGGCTTGATCTTGTGCTCCAGCCAACAGAAAGCTGTGTGGCTACATTTGTCTTGCTGAAAGGTGCGCTTCTTAGCTTGGGCTCACTATCATACAAACACCACCACAATCCTGGTGCTCACTTCAGAGCCCAGCTCGAGTGGGTTCATGTCTGCACAGGATACACTGTGTAAACATGCACTGCTATGTCCCAGAAATGTTGTCGACATTTTTTGCAGAGACTCCTATCTTTCCTCTCTTGGTTGCCATCCAGACACATAGCTGGAACAAAACAGCCTTGAAAGTTAATTACACTTCTTTCAAGAGATAACTACATAGCAGCAACATCCTCTCTAACTGAATTCCAGCCTGGAATACCTGCCTGTATAAGCCATGATTGATATTTAAACTTTTCTTTTCTTTTTTTTTTTTTTTAAGATACTGTCCTAGGTTCAGCAGTAGCAGTCATTTTTCTTCTTCTCAGTAGCTGGTGCAGTGCTGTGTTTTTGACTTTCAGCCTGGGAACAGCTCTGATAACACCGATGTTTTTAGTTACTGCTCAGTAATGTTTACTCTGACCAAGGACTTTCTGAGCCTCATGCTCTGCCAGGGAGGAGGGCAAATTGGGAGCAAGCAGAGACAGGACACCTGACCCAAACTAACTGAAGAGGTATTCCAAACCACAGCACGTCATGCCCAGTATATAAACTGGGGGCAGTTACCCAGAAGGGTGAGATCACTGCTCGGTTGAGCTGGGCATCGGTCAGCATGTGGTGAGCAGTTGTATTCTCTTCCGTTGTTATCTACCTTATCATTATAATTATTGGTGGTAGCAGTAATGGTTCTGTGTTCTACCTTAGTTACTGGACTGTTCTTATCTCAAGCCATGGGAGTTACATTCTTTTGACTCTCCTCCCCATCCCTCCAGGAGCAGGGGGAGGACATGGGAGGAGTGAGCGGCTGCGTGGCTGAGTTGCTGACCGGGCTTAAACCACAACAGATAGCTGTTGCTTGGATGGTGTGTTTAAACAGCATTCACATCACAGATGCTTTCTGCAGGCTTTAACAGGGGCTGGAGAAGTACCTTCTCTTTTCACTGAACACAGAGTGACTGTGGGGGCAGTAACTACCAGATTTTCAGTACTCCTGTTCCCTGAAGTTGGCCTGGACCTGAGCATCCTCATCTTTTATGGACTGCAAAGTGGTTGAAATAGGCCCTCAGCACCCATGGTAGCTGATCCAGTTTAGAGCAGAGCACAGACAAAAGGAAGTGAGCTTGGGAATAGATATAGCTCAGCAGCACACTGCCAGCAGAAATGTGCCTTTGGAAGCACTGGGGCAATGAGTGCCCTAGTGCACTGAGTCTACCCATAGTGACTTGCATAACATGGAAACACTCAATAGAGTGTAGCAGGTCTGTATGTCACATCACAGCAGCAAATCTACTTAGCTACAAAATGGCCAAATTCTTCATAAAATTTTCCAGCCAGTGACTAGAGTCATGGCTGATATTAAACACATTAAAACTCTAAGCGATTATTTGGTTAGCTAGCAGAAGATAAATGGGCAAGCAGGCTGGCTGCTCATTAGGAATATCTCAGTGATTCTTGGAAGTTATTTGCTTTTCAAAACTACACAGACACTATGGGCATTTATTTTCTCTGGATAACTACAATGTGATTTCACTTTGTTAACAGAAAATCGTACATTTTCAAGTTAGACACTGAAAGGAGAAAAATGACCAAATATCCTCTTAAAAGAGACTGTACAATGGCTACCTTTCAAAGTTTTTTGAGGCTTTAAGTCTTCATTCTACCTCTCTGTAATTTTCTGTAATCTCTTTCTTCCCTCTTATCCTCTCTTTCACATTTGTCTTCAAGAGTAAGATCAGCTCCAATAAAGACTGATTTGTACATCTGAATCTATATTGTCTGAGCAGATTCAAATTAAAGCTAATAAATTCATGCATCCCATCATCATGAGATTAATCTAAATGCCATAACAGATTGATACTAAGATGTATTGCATGATACCTTTTTTCAAGACTTAGCTGAGCAAAAGTAAGAAGAGTCATCGACTGAAACCTAAATTCATTACAGAAATACCTGGCTTCTGAAAAGCAATCTGCACTAAAGAAAAAAAAAAAAAAAGAAAAGAAAATCTCAGAGCAAATGCATTCAAATGCCAAACAATAAAACAGTTAGCAAAACAGGGCAAGCTGATTGGATTTTTAAATCCCCCTGTCCAAATCATGGTTAAAGATGGTATTATAAGTCAAAAGAATGCTGAAAATAGCATCTCACACATGATATTGCTTCAGAATATATATGATAATTAGTAGATATGTAAATCTTAACCAAAGCCGTGGAGGACAGTACAAATCATGTACTGAAATGAAAATGTTATTGCAAAAAAATAAATGTAGGAAAATGAAAATCTGGTTTTGGATGTGATAGAAGATCCAGACTGAGAGACAGTAAACACTCCTGCATTAAGTCTGCACCAGATTGAAAACTGATACATGAGAGAAAGCCTTCTTTGCAAATGAATTACTGAATCCCATTGTGGAGTAAAAGACAACAAGGAATGCAAATATTATAGTCATAGGCTTATTTCTGTAGCTGCACAAGAATGATTCATAATTATCTCTCTGCATCAAAACAAGAGAACTAAGCAAGAAGTATATGCTGAGCAAGAGTTTACTCAGGAGTTGATCAAGACCTAGTCAAGCAAAAGTCAGAGCACCCAAAAAATGCACAACTTGAACTAGAAGAGCTTTATACTTTAAATAGTCGTCTCGATGCTCTCCCAAACTATATAAGCACTGAAAATCTAAAATTTTGCAAAATCTAATAAAAATCTCCATTACCTTTAGAAGGTGCTTTCTTTTCATGTTTTTCTGGCTTTTCAGGTTTCTCTCTCTGAATAGCTACAAATACATAAGAACAACATTAATGGTTATTAAAAGACAGAAATGTTGTTTTTCAAGCGAGAAAAGTGAGATCAAGAAACACAGCTAGGCACCACAGCTATCCATACAAAGAACCAGAAATATTGATTCAGCTGCTGCTGCTGCCTGCTGTTGGCGCCGAAACACATGATTTGAACTTTCAAAAACTTGTCTGTGATCCCTGAGGTTTCTACCATCAGCTGGGAGAGGAATGGCTTTTCTGGCATGATTGTAATTCCATGACAGAAGTTAGCCAAGAAGAGTCAAGCTTACTGATGTTGTTTACTGGTTCTTTTGTTGTTGCTGTTGCTTTGTTTTGTTTACACTGTCATTTATTGTTTATTTTGGTTTATTGTTATTTTTGAGCTTTCTTGTTTATGACTTTGGTTCATTTCTGAAAGATTTTCTAAACTCCACATAACAACTAACAGTTTTCTTAGCTATGAATGATTAAACACTATAATTAATTACAGATCTAATTGCAATGGCATTATAACTAATGCTCTTTGGGGCTTTTTGTTTGCTTTTAATTTCCACTTTACAAATTGAAATAAAATACACTGTAGTTACTAGATTTCTAGCTCAGGTTTCAGAATGCACCTGAGTGGTGCAGTAGTCACTGAGCTGTGGTAGTCTAGAATATTCTCCTGTGTGGGCCCTGATTTGCCATTTTTTGAGATTGATGTTTACAAAATAACTTGTCCATATCTATGCAGAAATGATTTTTGTATGTGATCATATCTCCTGAGGTACCCTACAGGGACCAGGCATATAAAAGCACTCAGCTGCCTATTTCACTCCAGCATATGAGTTTATACTAAGAACAAATAAAACGCATGCATGAGCATTACTATGTTCTCTTCAGACTTGTGTTGGTGCTTCAAAAGAAAGTAAAAGTTGTGGAAGATAAAGCAGTGCTAGATACCTATTTACTTCAAGTAACTGCTTAAAGACTTAGTCCTGCCTTATTCAATACCTATGCAACCGCCCTACTCAGTATTATATTTAAAATGTTATTTTTTCACATGGCCTACTTCATTACCTTTGTTTACAGGTTGTCAGGTACATTTTCCATGATGACCATACTCTTTTAGCAGCATAATTACTGTGAGTGTTGGAAATACTCAGAGATTACTGTGAGATTATCTCTTTTCCTCAGACAAAAAAACAACAAACAGACAGAATAGAAAGTGTTACTCAGCCTATATGCCTGCAGACCATTATATGATGTAATGAATTTAATTAATAAAGTTCTATAACATTTTTTCCAGTCAAGGAGATACATAAATGGAAATCGAGTAGACAATTAGTTCTGGTGTACCTCGAAATGTAAAATAAATTCTGTCATTAAATCATTACCTGCATGCTTTTCCTTTTTTCCATGTTTGTCTTGTCTTTCCAGTTTGTCTTTATGTGTCACTAGGAAAGAAGAAATGTGTTCATATATGTTAAAAAATCCTGTGGAAAAACTTAAAAATAATTCTACCAAGATAAGCCTTAGGAGACAAAACAGCAGACTACTTTACTCTTAAGCTGTCAAGAGCATAACTACACATTATACTACACTGGTGTGATCTGACAACTCTGGAAAGCAAGTTACCGCTTACCATCCAAGTCACCGTAACATGCCTTAGCTGTTTACTACAGTAATATCATCGCTTGCAATTGTCTGTCCAATCCTGGAGAGAGATTTTCAGAAAACTGTCAAGGACTAAAGCAGAGCTCACACTAAATGCTGTTGCCTGCACTAGGATGAGGACACCACCTGGGCCTCCCCATACTGTCAGGCAGAGGCATGTAAGAACCCTGGAATCAGTGCTGGAGCCAAAGAGCATCACATGCAGACATGACACATCTGTCACTTGCCAGCTGGCTTGAAATGGATAACCAGTAATGGATATGGATATCTAGTAATGAACACTAGCTGAGATCAGGCCCTGGCAATGATGATATAAGAGCCATAATTAGACGCCCAGTATGTGCAAAGTAAAAACTAACATTATGACAGTGGAAAATGTATTATGCTGCCCAGTTATTCAAGTAACATTTTCCACTCACTTTTCTTAGAATTTTACACAATAATTTTCTGGACAATGGGAAATAAGCATGCAGATTTTAGAGCAATTCAGAAAAATGAGCTGTGAAACTGCAAGCTAACTTTAACTTTTACTCCTGCAGAGATTGCATCCAAGTTTGGTAAAACTCCCTTTGCAAAAAAGAGAAAATAAGGAAGCTCTTTTACACTACAGTGAATTCCATATCTAATTGAAACAAAAGAAGAAGGGTAGGAAATGTCCAGGCTTTCACATTTTTTTTAGAAATATAGTGTGTATAAGAATGAGCTCCTGACATAGCTGGCTGAGTCACTTGTGACTGAGACACTTTTAATTGTTCTCTGTGTCATTAGATAACTTTCCTAAACTTCATTATAGAAGCTGATTATAAATTAGAATAGTATGTTATTTACTCTCTGTTACCTGAATCTTGAAAAGCAAATGCATATAAAGTGGAAAAGAAGCAGTTAATATACAGGGATGCAGTGAAACTTTGGAGTCTCCCAGTCACACTACAATTAAATGGGCCTTAAAAAAACATGTATCCATAGTCATAGTTTTAAAATACAAAGTACAGTGTGAAAACAATGTTTCTTAGTACTGTAAATACAGAGAATCTCTATATGCAGCACTGGTTTAGTAGTAAATGTAGTGATAGTTCACTAAATGAAACTAATACATTCACTTAAACATAAAACACAGAAAATTAGTAGGAATTATGACAAGTTAAAGACAGTATAATAATACTTATTCTTCTTCATTGGCTATCTGAGATTGGCTTTCATTTATTATTAGCTTTTAAAAACATTAACTATCGTTCTCCTACCAAATCAAATTGAAGAGTTTCCCAAATTTTCCATAAAATAACAGAAAAATTTTAATGACACATTCATGTTTTAAGATGGGACATTATCGTCTTTTTTCTGCCATTTTTCCAAATCTCAGAAAAAATTTCTCATGTTGCCATTATTCTATTTTCTAGTAATAAATATTAATTCTAACACACACTTGAACTTATGGGCCTGGCATTAACCCCTAGAGTCCATCTTGCTAGCTCAATGTATTTTGAATTAGTTATATAAAATGGGAATCTGCAGCCAAAGACCATTAGGAAAGCCTAGTCAAGCGCAAATTTTGGGAAGGTGTATGTTCACTTGGGTTGTGAGACTTGTGTTCTTGGTTTGAAATAAATCAACCACTGCTGGATATTGGGTCTTCCTTTTTTTGGATGATTTATTATGACCATTGGCCTATTCGTTCTTCCAGAATGGGTTTCTTCTTTCAGCCTGAAACTTCATTAATCACATTTTTATGTAAATGACATGTTCTCAGAAGGCTTAAAGTGTTTTGACAAGTAGGCATATTTCAACAAATGCCATTTTGCCAAAACATCTTTGACAAGAGGCAAACTAGATGGTGGCCTTCAGAGCCCAGAGCTAACTCATGACTTGTGGGTGGAGAGGAAACAGTGTCTGATTCTGACTCCTATAACAGGTTGATCTGTAATTTGTTGCTGGCATACATTAACAGCAAATTAGTAAATCATCTCTGAAATGAATCTGGGGATTTTTTTTTTCCAAAGGCAGGTGTCTGGAGCAGAATACCTCCAGGGACCATGTTCTGTATGTTAAAATTTGCTCATTACATTTTGCTTAGAAGTATTCCCAAAGATGAATATTATGCTTAGATTTATTAAGGAAGAATAAAAAAGATACTTACTTATGCTCTGGGCATCTTTTACATAAGTTAATAATACAGTAAAAACTTATTCATAAATCTCTGAATATAATTTTAGCCTTTTGCTCAGCAATGAATTCAAAGTGATTTTAAAATACTAATTTTCCTTCCAGCTGGCTTTCACACCTCCTCCATCCTTAAACATAATTGGGTTTACAAGAAGGGTCTAAAAGTCAATACATTACATTGTTTTGAACCACTGGCAAAAAGACAAGGAACATACTGAATACATACCCTTCAGGGGTTCCTTCCTCTCAGTTTTTTCTGGTTTCTCAGGTTTGTCTCCCTGAATTACTAGATATATATATAAAAAAAATACACAATAAATCTGTAATCTGGAGGAATTATGTATACTTATTTCACTAAGGTGATTGAGGAAAAATATTTGTAAATTCAAATAACGGATTTCAGCTCTGAGTCGCAGGTACTAGATAATGTATAGACCTCCTTGATGTCAATATTTAATTCCAGGTCCAAGGGAAATATTTTTCATTGGGTAAGACTTCAGATGTTAGACCATATTTCTGTAAAATAAGTGATTATTCAGTGACCTTAATCTAATCTGTGAGATCTCTTTTGGTCTCACTATACAAGCAACCTGACTCTAAGATTTCTGACAGAGGGAATTATTTTCAGTATTTGAGAGTACAGATTTCTATTCTTAAAAATAATAAAAAAAAAAAAAATTAAGAAAAAAATGCTTGCATATTGCTTTCCGTGCTGTTTTTTCTTTATTTTTAGCTGTTACTTAAAATGGATTAAAACAACCACATCTCTTTTAATCAGAGCATAACCTCAGGAAGATAAGCTGTTCAAACCATGACAAGCTACATGTCTGACTAGAAACAGGCAAACATGAATCCTTAGGGACTATTGCCCACCCAACTTTCAGTCCATTTTTGGACAAGACTATGCTCCCCATCCTGGTGATTTAGATGACAAAAATTTCCCATGTCAACCTCTACTACTAAAAGGCTAGCATATTGTAATTTCAGGGGCAAAATATTTTCTTTGTAATGCTCAAGTTTCTGTCAATGAGTAAATCACAGAAAATATAACTTCAATTAGAAGGCAACTGTGAGCTTTATACACAAGCACAGTAATGGTTTTGCATACATTCATCTCACCAGCTTTGAAGCAAATGTCATTTCACAGAGGTGCAAGCATTTTTTTGTTGGTTAAATATGTCCTCATTAGAAAATAAGAAACTTTAAGAAATAACAGTACGAACATTCAGTAATTTCTTTATGTCTTGCATGTGTTCGCATTATCCAAATACATTTGCAGTCATAACAGGTAAATTATTGTTGATAACAATTAGCAATACAGTGGAAAGAGATTGAAGTGAGATTTTTCAAGGTCTTTAAGGAATATGGACAGCCAATTTACAGTAAAAAAACAGGCTGTGAAGAATGCAGCAGCACCAGCAATGTATTACTGAATGAATTAGAGGATGTAATTCATTCAATTGCTTTGGGATATCCAGTAACTTACCAAGGGAAAGGCATCTCCCCTCTGCCTATCTCGTGCAGAGCCTAGACTGAACATTTCTGCAGAAACTGTAGCATGCTTTTACATCTTACATTTGTATTAGCAGGTGCTAGCTTTGTACAAAACACTTTGAGCTAGCGTGTTGTTAGTTTTGGATAGGAAAATAGCACAGTTTTGAAAACAATAGCTCTGTGATGGTCAATGGCATTGAAACTTGAGCTTCTGCACATCCGACAAAAGCCCTTGTAGTCTCTATGCCAAAAACCATAGCTGAACTATGCAGACTGGACTGGCAATCAGAAAGCTTGCTTTCAGCCACAGAACATCTTACTTCTGTAAGGGAGACTGTTGTGGGGTTTTGTGTTTTGTTTTGCTTAGTTTTTAAATTTATTCTAGTTTCCTCATGACATTTCCTTATTTTGTGCTTTAGAAAAAAAACACAAAACCAAACCATAAAAAAAACCAAGGCAAAAAAAATCCAACACAGAACAACAAAGAAAAATGAGCCTTGAAGGACGCTAACTGAATTGAGTGTCAGCAGACCTTAAAGTGGACAGAAAAATCTAATTAATGTTCCTTCATGTTATCCCCTTATGGTATAAGGGGATAAAAAGAAGGGAATTTGTGTGAACTCCAAGTTAGAAACACGGAGAAGGGACCACTTGACTCTGTCTTGAGAAATAAAAGGAACGATGCATCTGGGCATGGAGCCTGGAATGCGGATAAGCAAAGACCAGGCTGGCGGAAGCATAAGCTATTTTTCTTTTCCCTATGATAGGCTGAAGGCCATCTCCGGCTAGTTCAAGAGCCCTATTCTGTATGTTGATATCCCATAGTCTCAGAGTTTGCTAATCTCAGATTGTAACGTTTGCCATTACCTCTTATGGACGCTGTCAAAGCTATGGCATTTGGGTAGAAACTTATCTGCGAAGGGCAGATGCTGCCAAAAATTAGAAAGCTCATTTTTCAGGGCTATGATGACTGCACATTTTTGACTCTACCATCACAGTGAAGAAGGGCCACCAAAATCCTGAAGCTTTTGATCTGACAAACTTAAATAGTATTTTTCTTTTGCATTTTAACTCTGCTTCCCCCCCCCCCAAAAAAAAATGTTTTCATGTTCAGCATCATATGTAGTACTCAAACCTCTGTCATAGATAATATTTCACTGTCTGCAGATCTTTACCAGATTTAGACATGTGGATGTCTATTTCTTTGTAAAGGATTTAATACATGTCCTTTTTCAAGCCCGCAGCACTTATGCGAAAGAATTAGGTTTTGTAAGTAAATCAGGCTGGCCATATTCCCATGTTTACGTGAAACAAATCAGAGTTAATAAGATTTTCTTTTGCACATAAAAAACCAAAGAGAAAACACATAAAAATGTTTTTAAGGCTGCTAAGTGAAGCACTCTTCAGCTGAAAAATGCTGGTACTGAAACTGTTCATTCAACTTCAACCATTCAATTTGCTTTATGATACACTTTGTAATTAAAACATTGCTTCTTTTCTTTTTATAATAGGATGCTGGATTTATAAAAAAAAAAAGTGAGTAACTAAAACTAGTGTTATGACAATTGTGTAAGCTAAATCTGTCCCACAACTTAAAGAATATTTCTTGGACTTCCTTGCAAATACTAAAAAATTATAAGCTCTGACTGAATTGTTATTAGCTTGGAAAAAAATAAAACACCCCAAAATGACCCACACCACAGATTTTGAAAATCACTGGAACATTTTTATATTACTTTGAATGAAAATTCCGCTTGAAGCAAAAATATGAGCATGAAAAACTTCATTCTCAGTGACCAGGGTGTGGCATATTTATAAATAATCTAAAATAGGAGTTGATGAGAAAATGAACATGAGCCGGCAGTGTGGGCTTGCAGCCCAGAAAGCCAACTGTATCCTGGGGTGCATCAAAAGGAGCGTGACCAGCAGGTTGGAGGTGGTGATCCTGCCCCTCTATTCTGCTCTTGTGAGACCTCACTTGCAGTATTGTGTGCAGTTCTGGTGTCCTCAACATAAAAAGTACAGGGAACTGTTGGAACAAGTCCAGAGAAGGGCCACAAGGATGATCAGGGGACTGGAGCACCTCCCTTATGAAGACAGGCTGAGAAAGTTGGGGCTGTTCAGTAGCAAGAAGAGAAGGCTGCATGGAGACCTCATAGCAGCCTTCCAGTATCTGAAGGGGACCTATGGGGATGCTGAGGAGGTACTCTTCATTAGGGACTGTAGTGACAGGACAAAGGGTAACGGTTTAAAACTTAAACAGGGGAACTTTAGATTGGATATAAGGAGGAAATTCTTTCCTGTAAGGGTGGTGAGGCACTGAAATGGGTTGCCCAGGGAAGTTGTGAATGCTCCATCCCTGGCAGTGTTCAAGGCCAGGTTGGACGAAATCTTGGGTGGCATGGTTTAGTGTGAGGTGTCCCTGCCCATGGCAGGGGGGTTGGAGCTAGATGACCTTAAGGTTCTTTCCAACCCTAACGATTCTATGATTCTATAACAGAAAATTTGAAGGTAATCTATCAACGTATTCCAAACTTAATTGTATAGGAATAGTTATCTACTTCACATAAAATTAAAAGCAAGAAGTAGTATATATGTGACACATTTTTCTGAATTTCAGTCATCTAATAGTATATTTAATTTGCAACGAATGGAAGGTAGTGAAGGAGGATATAATTTAATTTTTCTTCATTAAAGTGTTTGAGATAGAGACGTTCCTCACCACAAAAACAAGTGCAAAAAGAAGAGATGTAATAAGGAGGCACTAATTTTTTACCTAAGGGATCTAAAAAGAGTTTCCAGCTGAGTAAGTCTGAAGTCTGATGCTTAGTATAAAAGTAGGTGATGAGCATGATATGCACAAAGCAGAGATTGCTTGTTCCAGCTAAGTACTGGTTTACACAGCAACACTCAGAAAGTTAAGATAAATGAACTAATTCAATGAAGTTTGAGTGCATTAGTCAGAGAACATTAAATCTCTGTGTAGATTTTTTTATTGAGAAGTAAAGTAACCTTAGAAGTAACCTTAGATGCCATGAATTAATTCTTCTTGAATACTCAGAAAACAAAAAAGAGAAAAAAAAAGGAAAGGGGCACAGGCTCCCAGGTCCAAAACAATAATCTAAGAAAATCAGAGTAATTAATGGGCCATGAAAGCACCTGCACTCACTCTAAATCACCTCAATTACCTGAGGAGGTGGAAGAAGATTGCCTCTGACTGCCCAGGTCCTCAACAGCTGGCACTAGGCATGCACACTCTGCTTACTGCAGCTCCTAACCCTGTGCTGGATTTAGCCCTGCAACACTGAATGTAAACACCTGTATAAGAGTGAGACAAGGTCTCATGAGTTACATGTTTATATAATTTAGAATTAGATTTAATTGTAGCAGTCAAAAAGTGTTACATCCATCTGAAATGAGATTTAGGTTTAACAGCTATTGGTGGTAGTCAAACTTCCCACAGCACTGGCTTCATCCTAGGCTGCTGTAAACCCATACAGCTAAATAAATACTTGACAGATGTATCTTAATCACTACAGCTACATTGCTATCTGTACCATGTTAACTAGTTTGAAGTTAACTCATGTATCTCTGTAGCTATACCTCCAGAAATTATGCAGCCTTGTGTCAAACATTAATATGACATTTCATTTGCTAATTTTGTCAGTTTGCATATGTTTCTAGTATACTGTGGATTTGTATGGTCTGGGTCTATTTATCTTTTTAGCTGTCTGAAATACCTTGTCTTCCAGTTATAACAAAGTAAATTATGGGGTCATATTATACTTGTCTTTATAAACTCGTAATTTATCCATGTGCCAAAATACAGACAGTTTTATTCTGTGATTTTTAAAATCTGCCCAAAGAAGTGGTAAATGCTCCAGTCCCTGGCATTGTTCAAGGCCAGGCTGGACAGAGCCTTCGGTGACATGGTGTAGTGTGAGCTGTCCCTGTCCATGTCATGGGGTTGGAAATAGATAATCTTAAGGTCTTTCCAACCCAGCCATTCCATTATTCTATGATTCTATGATTATCAGTACCACCCTATTGACCACTTAATAGAGGCAGGAGGTACAAATATGTGCCGTGAATAGCAAATGAAATAGTTCTGGAGGGCCTGGAATCTGTCAGATCAGGTTAATTCAGAGATACTTTCTGAAGCAAAAGAGAGAGATTAGTGTTAATTCATAGGCAAACAAGTATCTGTCCTATAGTCACCGGGACTTAATGTATGGTTGCCACAGGTAACATTTAATCATCACATTGTCTTTTTCCCTCCCTCACTCCAACAGCAATGTATTAGTGAAGTGTATTTGGGAAAAGCCACACTGTAGATCAGCCTTTTCCAGTTTCTTCTTAATGTCTGTTGTAATAAGATATATTTCCCAGAAATGCAGGACAATTCATTTCATTGTTAAAATCAGTTTTCCATAAAAATCAGAAATGTCCATCTGGATTATCATTGAGCCTTCCATTAGAGAAGGTATTTACATGTACTTTGGAACTTGATGATCTTCAGGTCCTTTCCAACCCTAATATTCTATGATTCTATGATTTTATTATTGTTCTTCCCTGTTTACAAAGTATTGCATAGTTATGTTTTATTCATTGATCGTAATAGTAGTAACAATTATGACACCTGCTACTTAAACAGACTTCAGCAACAGCTTAGAGTTTTATGTCACAAAATGACAAACTCACAGGACAGCTGTCCCAGGCTGAGAAAGCCCTATCCCTCAGCCTTTCCTCTTGGGGCAACAGCTCCAGCCCTGACCATCACAGTGGCCTCAGGCTGAACTCAGTACAGTTTACTGATGGCTTTCCTGAACTGGGAAGCGCAGAACTGGACACAGCATCTAGATGTGGTCTTATGCGAGATGAGTACAGCGGGATATGTAATACCTTACTGCTACTGATGGGCCGAGCTCATACAGTCCAGGGTGCCATTTGCCCTTGTGAAAGTACTAATAAATCAAATACCAAATTGGAAGGAACCTATTTTATAGTGACTCTGTGCTTATGTATGTACATAATTTTGAAATAATTTCAGTGCTCTTAAGCATGAGAAAATGCTTTGGTGAATCATTTCTCATAGTATTTCTTCTTTTCAGGATCAAATTGACTAAGTACAGTAATTGAAAAGTACAAAAATTGAACTATTACTAGCACTTTATAAAAATATTTCATTCAAAGCAAATTTTAGGGCACGGGTTTACCTGACTCTTAATGCCATAAGAATCTTTCTTATAATCTCAGCCACTTCCATCTGGAATTTTCAGTAATTATACCTATTCCTCTTATTTCAGTAAAATCTTTTCAAAATTAGGCTTGTGGGTGGAAATCCCTTGTAAATCTTGCGACTTAGATTCAGGGAGGTTGACTATCCAAAAAATATGCTTAAAATTATTTTTAGAACTCTAGTGTCATATTTTGGGGTGGATAACTGAAATTTGTTTGTGGTGTTTGCATTTATCAGAAACATCCATTTTTCCTCTGGATTTTTTCTATTAAAAACAATATTATATTATAGTTGCACATACTTTCTGGAGGTACTTTAGAAGGTAACAGTAAAACTCCCTGAAGATTCATGCCTTTATCATACTCTAGCTTGAGGCCAGACGGAATGTTTTCTTATAATTTTTCCTCCTATGTACAAGATGCATTTTTTGGAACTAAATATGAAAACAAAAAAACAGAAAAAAATCTGTCCTGTGCTTCAGTGACTGCATAATTAAAGACAGCATTATCAGGCATATGCATAAAGTGACTTAGCTCTATGACACACGAATGCTTTTTTTCTGGCATTTTATAAAATCTTAGTAATCATTTCTGCAAGGTTCACATTCTTCTATGTAAAGCAATGAACTCCCGTGTAGGTAAAATGGTACACAAGAGGCTGTTTTGGTCAAGGCTGCAACTTCATTTGTGTTTTTAGAATACTGTGTGTGAAAAGACCTTACCTGGGATCCCTTGCATTATTGCCGGGCTAGACCACTGATAACCTAAAAACCCTCATTTTCAAACAACATGATTTATTAAGTAGTTGGGATGCAGGTCTAGACACTCCAGATGACCCTGATTAGCACAGACTGGAAAGCTAGGAATAGGGGTGTAAAATACTATAAAAACATATAAGAATACATACAGAACTGAATATAATAGTGTGAAGGAGCGTGTGTGTATATACATACTACTTTTAATAAGCTCCCTTCTTGCTTCCTCCTGTCATAACTAAGCATAGCACTGGTGCATCAGAGAGATGTTCATAAAATTTTATGCAACCTAACCTTTATAGAGGAGGTTTCTTAGGCAAAAAATCTGCACATATCCCAGGAAATATCTTTGTTTACCTGACCTTTGAAAACCAGTCCAAAACAGTTCCTCTGTGGATTTTTAGAAAGTGCCAGTTAGAAAAGAGTGAACAATCTGCAAAAGAGTAGGTTCTTAAAATGGAGGCTTTTCTTATCTCTGATACACAGCTGTCTCACTGTTAACTATGACTTCGTAACTTGGTTAGCACCCACTGGCCTATAAATTTGCTTTTTTCCTTGCTCAACACACTTCACGCTTTTTGCACCAGAGGAAGTTCATCCGCACTCTACTTTCTTGCACCTTTGCTACAAAAAGGATTTCTGGATAAGTTTAGATGGGAAAATATTTTTTATGACTCTCCATTGACAATATAGCCAAACAAAATTACACTATTTGCTAATGTTAAGGTACAGACAATTCTGTGATAATTTACAGCTTGAATGCTTCTATAATGTAAAAGTGATAACATATGTAGTTAACAAATACACTGGATATTGCATATATATGTATATAGGTAGATAATAGACAGAAATACAAAGTCACCTTTTGTTGGTGTTTGCTTTTCATATCTCTCCAGCTTCTGTTTGGGAATTTCTGAAAACAATGCAATGTAAATTTAGCAATATTATAATAAGCTTCACACACAACATATCAGACGCATTTTCATGATAAAAAACACCTACATTCTTTAAATATTATAGGAGAGTAATGTCTTTATCATCTGCATATTCAGAATTATACACAATATAGTTCAATTTTATATACATATGCATATATGAACAAAAAATAGTAACATTAAATGACTTAATAATTACTTTGGATTTAACTGAGCAATTTTAAAGTCAAAAATACATTTTGCTGGTCTGCAACAGCTATACAGTAACATGTGTTGGTCATGAATCAGAAAAACTCATGGTTTTACTAAACATATTTTTAATGTGTCTTGAGTTACCAGTATTTTATGTTTTCCAAATTACCTTCAAAAGGAAAAAAATGTTCTTTTTACTGCATTTACTAAATTTTTTAGAGCTCACTTGCTGAACTGATAACTCCAGCACACAAGAAGCGATTCAATACTGTATACAGATTACAGAAATAAAAGTTCCCAGGTTAGGGATCATTGTCTTGGAGAATGATTCATTTGCTATATACCAAAGCATTGAGTACTGTATTTTTAGAAGAGGAAGTGAACAGTATTTACCTTCTTTTGCTACACTATCTCTTTTAAACAAAATTCCTCACTTATGCTATTGATATTAAATTACTGCTATATACCTCTGACACTAATTTATTTCCTACTGCCCCAAACAAAAGGATAACATTGAAAATGCAAAGTGTTGAATTTGAGAAAAAAACAAACCAGAATTAAGTCAAGATTGCATAGCACTGTTTGCATACAGTGGTAGAAATTTAAAGGCCGTTTATTACTGGTGTTCAGTAAAGTTATTAAGACTATACAGAGTGCCAGGTTTATGTTATTATGCATATATTTCCTGCAGTAGGAAACTGGTATAAAATACTGGATCAAATTCATCTTTGACAAAAGCACATTACAATCTCACAGACTCTGTGGGAGATGCTTCTGTAGTTTAGGGTTAGATTTGGCCTGTAGTGTCTAATTAACAAGGAACACTGACCCCAAAATTAATCCAACAAAGAAAATATTGTGCATACTACAACTCAACTCTAAAGAGCTATTTTAATGTCTTTTGAAGAAAACTGAAATTTTCCACTTATACCCTTAGTTCTTTCTTCAGGTTGTAACAGCATGCACGTTGCCAAAGAGGTCCAGGCAATGGTAATTTTGCTTCCCACGATTTTGATCTTAGTATAGGTTCTTGAAAATAAATACAGAATGGTTTTATTTGATAGTATTTGCCATCTGGAATATTGATTGTGTCTTGTTTGCAGGAAAATCACCTATTCTATGCTATCAACCTATGTTGTCTTTGGATAAAGAGAATACTATTTCACTGAGCTAAAGTGCAATATAGTCCAAAATACTGTTAGCTACTAATGTATGGCAGCAAAGTTAAGCTAATTATATGATAACATTAAGCTAAAGACTTTTGATTTAGTTTTCATCTTGTTTCTTGCAGCCTGGGCGTGTAGCTTATTTATTGTTATATAAATCACAAAGGTTGTGATTAGGAAGAAATCACGCCGTATTGTTTAACTGTATTTCATTTTAGCCTGTCTTATTTTTCTTTCTGCAACTGTATGAAGATTCTTTTTCTATCAACTGAGATAATCCAGTTTATAGAAAATCCTTTTCTGGATTTTCAGAGTTTCCCTGTCTCCTTGTCACTTCCTCTGCATTGCAACATGCAGTAGAGACATATCTCACCCAGCTCAAGAGGTCATCCTACACACAGAGGTGAATATGGCCCACTAAGTGATAAATCACATTCTTCAGGCAGTCATCTACACAGACACATATTCCTTAATTGCCTCAAGATGCCTCAACTTTTCTGAGTTCCCACACGTCCCATGTGTCTCACTACAGAAAATAGGCCCCTCTTTATTGAAAACATAAGTATAAACTTTTGTTCTTTCAAAATAAAAACAAAAGGTCTTTAAATTTGCTAAGGGTTTAGGGAAATTCTCACTGCTAATTTGACTGCAAAATAGTATGGAGCAATGACTGTAGAGCTGGCCATTTAAATCAGTCTCACATTCTGCCAGCAGTGAAACTTACTTGACACAAATACTTCAGTAAGGTACACAAAAATGTCACTTTCTAGACAGTTGCACTGAGAATCTCATGTAAGTTGCTGCTACAATTAGAATGCTACACATCACAAAAAATCCTGTACAAGTTCTTTAAAGTGAAATACAGTGTGTATATTTATGTTTTAATATATCGCAAAGTAGGGCATCAATAAGATCTCTTCATAAACTTCCTATTATTGTTTGAGCCATCATAAAAAATTGCAGCTTGGAACACATCAGTTCTGATACATTACAAGCTAAATTTTCCCAGCACAAATAAATCTATTCTCAATATATGCTGATCTTGACCAATTTACAAGATAGAAAATAGTGACTCTTCGATAACTCTAAAATATTAAAAATAAGGAAACACATTATATTATTGGAGAGTATTTTTTTCTTTTCTGAAATTTCAATACCGTTTTCTTCATCTTTAATGACAAATAGCTTTAATTTTCTAGTAATCACATCATATCTTATTGCTAAGTTGAAGAAGTGGCTATAATACCACAGAACACTTACAGGGCCAGTTTAAAGCATGTAATTTATCTCTATCAATGTGACACATTGTTAATAAATCCCAAATATTACGGATTCGTGTTTAGAAAAATGACAGAATCAAGCAGCAGCAAGGATAATCTTTGTCACCACGGCAACCATTCCGATCCTTTACGAGATGACAGCATGGTTTATTAAATTATTGCAAGGGACTATGTATTTTAAAAGCTGTATTTCACTGTTTGTTTTCTTCAGTTATCAAGCAGACATGAAAAATAACCTTTCCCCTTGCATTCCTTCAATTTTGAATGGGTAAGTACTTTATTTCCTTAAATATGGATACTGCTTGGCACTGACTTCTCTAGACTTCAGGTCTTGTGCAGATATACAGAACATGCAGATTGATTAAATAATGCCAAGAAAGGAAGCTAGCAGTCTCCTCAGTGACCATTTCAAGATGCTGGAAGGAGATATATTTGATCATATTGTTAGCAGGCCCATATATCTATGTACTGTTGACCCAAGGCAAGCCCTCACAATCAGCTGATGATCAGTGTCGCAGACAGCTTTACTGAAATAGCTGTTGAACATGCAGTTAGTGTACTAGCTTCCCCCATGCCTTACCCAGCTAATCTTCATTAACAGCAGTTCAGTGTCTAAGGACAGCCCGACACTGGCTGCATGTTACAAAGCCCCAGCTGTGGGAAGATCAGGGTGGGAGAAAGAGAAAAAAATTACAGTTCCCTGAATCTGTGAGTTAATGATGCAGCACTGTGCAGGTTTACATCAGTGTGAAGGAAGAGCACAGCCCCTCATAATATGGCATGAGGTTCCTGCTTCCTGGAACAGTTCCCTTCTTCATCTGTTCTTGTGGTTTTGATTTTGATTTTTTGTTATTTCCTTTTTTGGTATAATAAAATATATGGCCTTATTCTTAGCCATTTAAATTGTATAGTGTTATGATAGCATCTATAGGACTCAGCCTACATAAATTGTTTTTGGTACCACATGGACTTATAACGATATAATATCCTATCTCCTTAACACAGGAGTTGAAACTTTAAGAGGAGTACATTTCTTCTCTTACTGGGAAAGCACAGCCCTGCATCTTGCTTCATTAGAGGATGAAGTGGTGTGTAGCGATCTGGCATTGCTAAAACAGCTCCTAGACCTCACCCTCTGCTGAGTTATCATCTTAATGGTGAAATATAACAAAATATATAAAAACAACACCCCCCAGAACCCCCCACAACAACAAAACAAAACAAAACCAAAAAAAAAAAAAAAAGGACCACAACAGCCAAACAACAAACCAAACAAAAACTGTCAAGGGTATGAAAGGCAAAGTGAGAAAACAAAAGGATTATTGCCCCCATCTGAAACTCAAAAATGCTTTACTCAAGATAACACAAAAAGCCAGCAAAGGAACTGGGAATTTAACTCTGATTCTTGAAATTCAATATTATCCCCTTATTCTTAAAGCCATCCTGTTTCTACTTAAATACTGTAGTGAGAATAGAATATAGGTTTTATGTATCTTTTAAAGGTATAATTGAACAGATAAAATTTCACTTGAAATTATAATATATTGTTCTAAGAAAACATTACCAGTTGGTCATCTTTTTTCATAGTCTTTTACAGGTAACACAGCAATATACATGGTCAGTGTTTTGACATTCTTTCTCTTATAAACATCGAAGTGTGAAAAGGCAAATGAGTCCTATTCAGACTCCTGGTGAGCCAGAGGTTAATAATTTGCTCCTGAACAGTTAAAACCCTTACAGCTATTACCAGCAATTTAATGGGGCTATATCCTTTTTAGTTTATCAAGACTAATTGGTAGCAGGCAGCTGATTATCCTGAAAAGTTGGTGGAAATAGATACTGAGGGCAAGGTGTGAGTGGTGTTAAAAGCTTTAGAAAATGAGAAGGATGTAATTTCTAATGTGTTTCTAGATGCTGTCTGTATGAAGAATTGTAGTCAACTCTCCTGCTGCTGGTATCCTCTGGAGAAATTTGCAATTGTGCAGCTGATGTGTATGTTGAATCTAGATAACACCAACTGGTGAAGATGACAGCTATCCTGTGGGGCTAGGAAGAGAATAAAGGAAGTTGTACATTAGAGCAACTTCTAGCTATCTAGTAAAATATTGTGTTGCTGTACTCTAGAAGGAAAAAAGAAAACACCCAAGTTTTGCAACAGAAAAAAAAAACATGGGAGGAAAAAAAAAACCACCCCAAAAACCCCACCAACCCAAAAAGAACAGGCGATATTTAACTGGGGAATTAGATTGCTATATTATGCCTATATCCAGGAGCAAAAGACAGTGTAACAGAAGGATTTAGGTACAGCATTCAGCGTTGGAAACTGAGTGACACATACGGCTAATTTAGGTGACTTCCCTACTAGCTTGCTGGCAGCAGAGTCTTATCCCCAGTGTCTTCTTAGATCTTGCCGGTTTTGAGGATTCATAACAACTTCACACGGGGGTGCAGAACAACTTTTCCTAAAGTCATGTGTCATACAATCTTTCATGAAAACATTACAGGAAAAGAATTGCCTCTTACCAATGAAAATGCTGAACAGTTTGTGTGCTCATCCACTGTGTGAGATAATGGGCCACAGTGCCTCTTAAATATGATTTCAAAATTATCTATCCGTCTCTTTGGAAATCACAACTACAATTTAAAGTGAGAATGTAGGTTTCTTTTTTCTTTTCTTTTTCTTTCAAATTTTGCCAAATTATACAGTGTTTCTTTCATCTGCTCTATAAGACTGCTTTTGACAGAGATCACAGAATACTATTTCTCATTCTTCTTGGCGCAAAGCACTCCACTATGCTGTATATTTACCTCAAACAACATGTTGTTCCAAACTGAAAGGTTGCTGTGAAGTGATATTGGTTTTCCTAAACTTGTTCAGCAAAAGTTCAGCTACTCCACCTTAGCTGTCTTTATTTCCTCCACTTGATACTTTCTTTGACATCCTTAAACAGCTATCAGAGATAATAGAGAACATGACCTTCAAATTTTTCTGGACAATTTACTTATCTTTAGCAGCATAAAGCAACCAAGTAGGTTTTATGTTCCCTCAAGAATGCAGGGATTTAACATGGCCTTCTAGATATATGTTAAGCTTTCTTTGTAAAGCCAGAAGAGGACAAAAATGATTAGATTCTAGTTCAACAAATGTTCAATTGTTCCCATACTATTGTATTTTCATTAGTCTATAATAAAAATTCACTGTAGATGACCTGCTGGCATCATCATCAATGCTGAGACGTGCTTTATTCCAGTGTGGTGTGGTGTTATTTTTATTTTTACAAGACATACATCAAAAGAGATGCATTACAAGGAAGATATTTTCAGAACAGTCTGCATGTTATTTTCATAACAGCAAAACATCCCAGCCCCTGTAAAGATTTTATTACAAACCAGTCTTTCATAATCTCCAACTTTCTAAACTGAACTTATTCCACTCCTTTTCTCATTATGTTAAAGACAATTAAATATATACATACTTTTCTTTATTTCTATGTTTGAAATAACATTCCTCTTATTATAGAATAAAATAGCTCTAGCAATTAATGGTGAGTAGGCATATATAATTAACTATATATTTATTATTTTATCACAAAATTACTGATTGTCGTGATTTCCCTTTGTTGTGTCATTGTGTCATTGACCTTCTGCCTTTGTTTTTATATGTTTAGGAATTTTGTGTATCTACTAAATCTGTTTAAAAACTTAATCCCATGAAATCTTTCAATACAGAGTTGTCTTTTAGCAAAGTAGAAAAATATTTATTTTTCCTGAAAATCTGAGAGGAGAAGGAAAGTATGAAGGAATTAAAAGTGGAAGATATTAAACGGTTTTCAACTCTAAGCAATTTTTACATGGCAGTAATTTTTATTCCAAGTATATAAATATGTTATAAATGTTTTTCTCATTCCCAGACTGCAGTTCTGTACCTTGGTTCTGAAATGTAAAAAGAATGCTAATTGCAAAAATTAACCACAAACCTCTTAACCCAAACAAATCAGAGATAAGAGCCACGTGATCAAACCCAGGCTTTTCTTTTCCTTCTGTGGAAAGTCAAATTGTCTTGAAATGTTTCTTTGTATGGATTCCAGCCTGAAAAGATGTTATTGGACCAGTTTTAAATGATGTTTTTCATAACCAATTTTATCAGAGTCTGCATTAGCTGAATGTTATTTTGTGCCCCAAAAAATGCAGACAAAACTTGTAGACTCTGAGTAAAATGATATATACAGTAATACATAAAATTGCTAATCTTGATTAGCATCAAAAATGCGTTTCCCCATATAAATCTATTCAGTAGGGGTGTTTTTGTGGAAAGAGGGAAAAAAAAGAAAAAGAAAAAATCACAAGACTAACCACAGTTCCTTTGCTCAGCTTTAAAAGTTAACTCTGCAGATCCCACCTTAATGAATTCGTCTTCAAATGCATATTCCTCTATAAACTCAATCACTTCTAGAGCCAGCTGGGGTTTTTTGAGTGTTTTTTGGGGGGCTTTTTTTAGGCATCTGGCATGCAGAGATACTGTTTTTGTGGGTCGTGAGCATGGGGCTTCACTTTTCATATCCTCTCCTTGGCACAGCAGTTGCTGTGAGGGGATATGAGTTCACTCAGAAACATTGAGGACCTCCTGTTTTGGTGCTGTGGATTTAACTAGTTTTGGAAGGCCCCCTCACTTCCCAGTTCAGGTATTTACCCTGTCTCAGGCACACCAGGCTCCCAGCCAGGCAGGCATCTTCTCTGAGAGTCAGAGAACGCTTTCTAACTCCTCAGCGCTTCATTGCTGGGTCACAAATGTTTTCCACAAAGGTAACATGGATAGTTTTGCTTAGTGTTTTCCCTGATTTAAGAGGGTAGATTAAACAGCTGCAAGCCTTTGTGCTGCTAAACTTCCCAGGATTTCTACTAGCCTTATGGCTCAAAATTCTGTATCTTTTGAAAGGTAGCTGGCAAGTCTGGACTAAAATGTTTCGACTCAAACTGAAACCTTCTCACTGTTCTTCAGTAGCAAAAGAACTGTAAGTGAACAACCCTGTTCCCTAGTGGCATATGGTTTTGTTTCATCTGGATAATATGGAAGATAGTTTCTTCCCATTATAAAATGCTGATTTTTCATGTGTATGCTATTATTGTATCGGTCAGAGTAAGTAAAATAAGATGAGATTGTTAAAAGAACATTAATAACAGAAATGGATGCCACAAAAACGCAAAAAAAAGTACATATCTGGAAAGCAGTTTAACATCTGAGAATTGAACCAATCAACGATTTTCATCTTTTAACACAGGGTGTACTTTACACAAAGATATGCAAAATGCTTTGTAGTAAAGTGTAGCCTAGGGAGACAGTGAAAGCCTTTTAGAGAGACCTATTATAGCAACTCATATACAGAAAAGTGAACATTACCATATGGCAACGTAAAAGAAACTGAATTCAGAAGGCATTGCCAGTGCAAATAGATACATACTTTAGGGGTGAATGGAACTGCATAGTTAATTTCTAAGACACATATAACAACCATATTGGCAACTAAGTTTTGAGGTTTGGTATTCTGAACTTCCTTGTCAATTTTTTGTTTGAAAACTGGTTTATGAATATGAATATTACTTCCAGAAAACCCACTTGTTTTATTTTTCCAGATTTGTTACTGTATAGCAAAAAGTCTTCTAAATAATAAAACCAATATTCTAATTTCAGTATTCTGCCCAGAAATATAGTTACCATTTTAGCTAGCAATGTGAATTTTTCCAGATATTCTTCTGAGATCAGCAGTAAGAAATATTTATTTCTAGCTTATAGTTATTTTAAACTTTAGAAAACCCTTGTAGCAAAGAATTTTATATGTAAGAATCTGGACTTCTGTCCCATCCACTGGGTGAGTTTGACTTTTGGTCTGATCCTACATAACTGTTCTTATGTACTTAATAGATAGAAACAATCTGACACACATTATGAATTGCAGGACCTTAAATATTTTTATGTTTTTAACTACCCCATCTGAATACCCAAGCCAGTTCTTTTCCGGCATTTATAGGCTAAAAAACATTTTCAAACCCAGTTTAGCATCTAGGCTATCTAAGCAGATGGCTCCTACCTCTCCCCTTTCCCAGGCAAAGCTTTCATTGAAGTCTGTTTGATTACTCTTAAAAGGAGACGTGAGAAATTATCTGGTCTCAGAATCTTTCCTTTTGGGAGCATTTTGGTGGTTGCAGTTAGTGCAGATTAATATCCAGATCTGAACAAATAAATAGTTTGTGCTGTTGTGCTGAATAAATAGAAGACTGAAAACAGAAAAATAAGGTGATTTGCTGAACAGTTTATTTATAATTAAAAGTTCTTGCAAGCTTTAACTGATGTTTCTGGGGTTTTGTGGTTTCTTGTTTTAATCTATGATTTTTTAAGCTGCATTGTTCTAAAAAAAATAATTTAGAGCCAAGAAAAAAAAAGAAGGATCATTTCATAGAACTATTTAATACATTTTTCTACCTTATACAGAACCAAATTCACAGAAATTTAGCAATCCATCTCTCCTTCAAGGAAATACTTTCTTTTTATTTTTGATATAGAAGAATCTTATGCCAATAAAAAACTACTTGGTAATACAGACATGGTTAACAGTATCCTGAAGGTGGCTAATTTCTTACTGTGTTTTCTAAGTTAATTGTATTTATTGAAATGAAAATTACTCACATAGTGACCTACTCGTGTGTGTATGAAAGGAAGTGCAAGAGAGAGAAAGACATAGGATTTAATCCAAGCAAAAATATAAAATCAAGGAAGGATGTCTTATGACAACAATTTCTTAATCTTTGAAGTATAGAGTAAAAAAAACAAATAATTCTGATCTTAGAATATTTTCCAAAGGTTTCCAGCAATTTATTCATAAGACCACATATTAGATTCATGTTTCCCAGCCAGAATGCATTGACTTTAACATGCAAAACCCCCCACTGTTAATGTGTGCAGGTTTTTTCAGGTGTATCCTGGCTACCTAAATGAGGAATCCATGTTCAGATTTTAAATTGTCAGATACCCATATGTAAACTGAAGTTCCAGAATAGTTTAATAATCTCATTATTAGCCATGGATGACAATGCTGAAGTGTCTGCACTTGCTTATATTTTACGATCATTATTTCTAATTTTGTACACCAGGTTCCTTAACTCTTTCAGAAACTTGCCACTGATATCAGTAATGTCCATCAAAAAAAAAAAAATATCTTTTTTGTATAAAAATAATTTTTAGTAAAAAGGACCAAAATATAAGGAAACAAACAGCTGTCAAATAACTGAATTTGTCTCTAAACATAAAACTAACCCTGAAAAAAAATGAACTAGACTGTCAGTCATAAAAATTGTTATAGAAAGAAATAAAGCCAACAGCTTATTAAGCCTGCAAGAAACAGTTATTAGGCTTCTCAATATCTTTTGTGAAAATGCTCTGTAGTTTTAGCATGTTAAGAATGCCCACTGTTAAAGACTGCAAAGTCCTCTACGGGATATTCTTTTACTACCTTCACCAAAGAGCACTTTTTTTTTTCTTCAGACAATATCAGATGTTCAGACTTTTCTAACTATTAAAGATAAATATTAGTGATAAGACTTGGACAAGCAAAAATAATTGCAATAAAAAAGGCACTAGAGAGGAATTTTCATCCTTGCAGAAGGATTCTGAAACTGATATTAGTCCTGTTGAATGTGCAAGCCTATTGTCATTACTTGTACTTTTATTATCTTTGCTTTCAATTTACATCTCTAGGAAGGTGATCTTTGCTTTCCCTGGGTTTGTAATTATCATTACACTTCCTTCATCCCTCTAGTCTCCTTACTACTCCCCTTGAAGTTTTTCCAATATGTAGGTGTATTGTGTCTTCTTTATTTTTCAGTTACTATATTCAATTGTGAAGTAAATTTTGTGCTAACATTTTAGCATTCATAATATCTCCTAGTCAGCAAAGCAGAAGAGTGAAGTCTTGTCCATACACCAAAACTAGCCATGGAGATTTTTCAAAAACTTTCATCCTATTCATGGGTACCACAGTAACTGTGTATTGGATCCAATACAAATACTTAAAAATCAGGCACAGCAACTATAATGTACATTTCCAGAGTGAAATTTGAGAGATGATTTCTGTAAATGAGTGCAAGCCATTAAACTGTTCATCTTCTGGAGAGAGCCCTAGTGTTCTGGACAGTCTGGGTAATCTTTTTTGCTTAGGATATTCAAATGCTACCAGCATGTCCTCTTGCACAAGCTTGTCTGAGCCTTCATCCCCCAGGACTGCCTTCTGCACCCTATGAGCTTCAGCCCTGGGAGTTAACCTCACTGTGCCTAAGCAGAAAAGCTGTTGACTAGGCTTTATCACAGAGTTCTCAGAAAACTTCTGTATAGTCTTAGACCCAGGAAATTCAGCTCCTTGTTGTTTACACAATTTTAAGAGAAGCCTTCAAAGAGAGATAGTAACAGCTCTGAGATGCTCAGAGCTGCTGGTCACTCAGCAGATATGCACAATATCTGCACTGGCATGCCTAAGGGACCGGTGGCTTCAGACCACATGCGTTGTATTTCTGTAGCCCAGAAAAAAAGTGGTGACAAAGTCACATACAATCAAGGACAAATCTTAGCTGCTAGCATGAAATGGAGACCTTCAGTTGTCTAGAGATTATAATAGGTTATTTGGGGATGTTGGTACGTAAAAGCTTGTAGCTATACCCAGAAAGGGTCTTAGACCCCTTTATTCATCAGCCCTAGTCAAGAAACAGCTTTTTGAAGAGAGGTAAGGATGGGACTCCTTGTCCCCTAAAAGATAAAGAGAAAAATTTTGAGTGCAGGTCCAGGAAGTAGAGAAACCCCCTCAAAATCTATTTTACTGCCCATGAAATATGTTTGAATTTGAGCCTTTTCACATCCATGTGGCTGAGTTACCCTGTAAGATAGTAAATCCAAACGAATTACCAGCTCTGCGTCCATTTTATTCACACCAAAGATAGAAGACTTTCTCATGCATTATATCCAGAACAGGTCTGAGAACTCTGAATACTCCGGAAAACATTTCAAGCTGGCAATTAGGTATTCAGCTTCTTGGATGGAGGACTTTTAGGCCTCAACATTCACCTTACCTCTTCCAACTGACTAATTTAAGCATTTTCCAGCTGGATTCTATTGTATTGCCTAGTGTCCCAATGCAAAGTGTAAGGTATGTCACTGATTGCCAAAGAAGCAGGCATTGCAATGCTGAACATGGTATTATCCAGAATACTTGTATGGATTAAGTCTTCCAAGCAGTGAAGTATCCCACAGTACTTCCAGCCTGGTCAGCTACAGTGGCCCATGGTGAAGACACCTTCTGCCCATGTACCCAGCATCCCTGCCAACAATGACCTACATCTTTAGACTCTTTACACCCACTGTGAAATTAACAATGTGTTTTTCTCTTTGAGAGAGGAGACAGAGCAATGCTGAACCTTTTGTGATTCTTACTGGTGGAATAAAGAGATGGAATGTTCTCCTGCACTGTTTATAGATTGTCTTCAGCCCTAACATGAAGGGTCATCCATAGAAAGATGAATGGCCCTGGTCTTCAAGCCCATTAATTCTTTGGATTCTCTATTGAGACTGACAAAATGTTTCATTAAACAGAAGCCTGATCCAGTTCCAGTTAACTTCAGAGAAAACTGGATTGTAATCTCAGCACCAGTTGGGGTGATAGATTCTTTAGTACGGGCATTTAACTACTGATAATTTGATGGATACCAATTTCAGGTCACATACGTCTGGTTACACATCTTGCTATTATCAAGCTTTGCTTGATTTGGAGAAATAAACATACTCTTGCTTTGAAAAACTTTGCGTCCTATAACCTCAGGCTTTTTAATACATTTTCATTTTGACTTAATAGAAGTTGAGCTTAAGTTTTATGTTTCAACATAACAATTTTAATGTCTGAAAAGACGTATATTGTAAATCCTACTTGCTTTACTTGTCTGTTTTAAAAATTCAGTGATAACTAAGTGATTTTTTTCAAGAGATTCAGTAGTTCTTTTAGTTCTTATTTTAGGTTTCTGTGTTGGCACAAGGTAAAATGCTCTTATGACACTTCACCTTTATTTCTCACCAAATATCCTTTCTATATTATTATTTCTAAACATTTTTTTAATCCAGACATACACCGAACTCATATCGGCATTAATAAGAATCCCACATGCAGGGCAGGGGTATAGAAATATTCTGCAATTCTATTTTTTGGATAATGAACATTTTTCAGATTTTTTGGATAATAATGAAACAAGAATTCTCACAGAGCAGAAAACAGTACAGCTAGTATTATTACTAGAGTTTCTCATTTAACGAGTTTTTAAAAACTTACAAGGTTAGTAAACTGACATGTAACTAATGGCAGGATTTATATCAGAAATATATTAGTTAATTCTTATAATGGTTGCAAAATATTTGCCCTCTAGAGTAAAACAAGTGACCAACCTTTTGTCAGGGAAGGTTCCACTTCACCTAAGACAAGAGAAAAGAACAAATGTCAGAGAACAGGTATCATCATCATTAAAAAAAAAAACACATTTTTTTTCTCATGTTGGCTCATTTTAGTAAAAAAAAAAACAACAAAACGACGAACTATTCTTTATATGATATATTACAAGCACTCTATTCTGAGATTTTGGTTTTTTCATAATGTATCTCACCATAGAGGTTTTCCTGGGTTTAGGATAGATAAATTCAATGCGCAGTAGTAACCAAAGAAAAGTCAAAATCTGTGTTTGTGCTTCTGCATGTTAACTTGTGACTGCAATTTACAATTTGCTTGATTTTATGCATATTTCCCTGTTTTAAGGAAAGGTCCAGCCAGTGTTTCCATTTTAGCTCCAAATGATAAAATGTAGATGCAGGTTAACAAGGTTGTAAATCTAGCAGCTCTTCCAGTGAAATCCAAGGCAAAAAATCAATTTCAGTGGAAATACGAGCACTTGATTGCTGCAGTGTTTTATTCCACCTCCATGCAGGACATGAAATTTAAAGGAGTTAGCCTGAATGACTGGGGCAAGTGTGCAGCCGCCGCTGCACTGACTCCAGTGAACAGCGGGCAGGGAATTCACATGAACTTGCTTTTTATAATATAATGCAGTAAGTTGCCTGTTGTCTTTTCACACTCCTTGAAGATACTGATGAAATTCCACAGGCTGGTAGGACTGAGGTTTTCAAACACTCTGAGCACTCATATCTTGAACTTTGGTATGTTAGGTATGTTATGACCTTTCCTACTTCCATTAACACTTGTCCACTGGAGGATTTGAATGTTTGCTGGTTCTTTGGGGGCTATGAAATGATACAAATGAACACCGTTCAAATTTTAGCAAGCTTTCCATATTTCACCTTTTCTGTTTCTCAACCGTATGAGAGACTGGCTTTCTGCTAGCTGCAAATTATATCTCAGAATAGGATGCCCAGTTCATAGGCTTACATGTAGCAGCCTATCTATTAGTATTCATATATGGTGCTAATATAAAAAGCTCATGCACACATTTAAAAGGTAGAAATTTGATAATATCTGAAGTTTATGAACAAACTGGCAAAAGTCACATTCAGTACATGTGCTTTTTAATTATATTCTGGTATAGCCAAATAGAATATAAAATAAACTACCATGAAATGAAGATATGTCTCCTACACTCATTGCTTGTCAAAATGACCAATACAATGTTACTTGATGATCCACTACTACTCTGCTTACACCAGGGAGCTCCTTTTTTTATGACAGAAGGCTAGCTATTTCTGAATTTGAAAGCCTGGTAATTTACATTCATTTATCAAATGATGTCAGATGAAGAATGTTACTATAATGCAGAAACATAGCTTCTAGTAAATTGAATTATTTGCAAGATGCCATTCAAAATCTGGTCAATTCAGCCAAAATGCTTTTTTTTTCCTTTTTTTTTCTTTCTTTTTTTATTCAATATATTCTTCTGCCATAAATATATCAAATTAAAAAGTTGCAAGTTTCTTGGTCTATCTTGTATGTTTATGGGGATTCTTTAAATTCTTGCCAATTAAAAGAGAGTAGCTATTGCCATTCTCTGAAGCAATATCCTGATGCATATTTTGGTTGTGGCTTTGAAGTATGTATAAATTAGTGCTCTTTACTTCAAGTTGTACTAATGGTAATATTTAATTCTGACAGCTTTCCTGTAATGGTACATTAAACATGAAATGAAAGCTAACAAAGAGACCAATTTACTGATTGGAATAGCCAGTAGATGCTTTATTAGCAACAATGTTCACTTTTCATTTTGTTTGACCTTCTTGTCTGTGAGGTTAAAAGCTGAGTAAGCCAACATAATGCATGTAAAACAGCAGTTAGAGCAGTTACAGACTTCTTTACATTACAAATACCTTCATCACTGTCATCATCATCACTCCATACGATGTCAGACAGTAAAGAAAAAAAGCCATAAAGCCAATCAGTGGATTCTTCCAATGTCTCATGAATGATTCTCAGTGGTTCTGTGCTGAGCTTGTGAACAGATCTTCCTGAGTGCAGAGTTTAAAATAAAAGCCATTTGAAAAAAAAAAAAAAATACTCCTTCAGTGATTAAAGTTCATCTTCATTTTATACAGGACTACTTATACTATCTCCTTTAACAGAAACAAAGATTGTGAATGTTAATCTTTATTATTTGAGGACAGCTCTCCTTCTTGTCCAGGACTGGTATAAACTATATCCTACTATATTTGCTGTTTGCAGAGAGATTAGGGACCCAGTGGATAATTTGAGCTAACACTGCACTCCAAGTTCTGGCTCTTCTTAAGAGGCTTGGTAGGGCAAAGTATAAATATAGATTTGATTCTACCTCTTTTTCATCCATTTAGATAACCACAATGACCTGGCTAACCACACAGACAGGTCGTACCATTGCCATGGAGTGCATGTGAAGGATGGGAAGAAGAAAGCTGTGTATAATCAGGCTAAAATAAACCTGAGCCCGGAATAAAGGGGAATACAAATCCAATTGTGACAGAGTCAGCTACTGCCAAACATGTACTACTGCATGGGTTGTTCTTCTCTTTCTTACAACTCTTCTAGAGTTTCTTTCATGCACATTTGTGCACATCTGCATATTTAATCAGGTCTAGTCCTACCGCTGCTGCAGGCAAGTAAGATGGAAAACAAGGAAGCTGTGAGTTTTTAGGTGCTCCACCTGTGTGGGACCTCCGGTGGAAGTAAGGCCCCTGCTCCCTACTGTATCCACACCCAAGGAGAGCAACCATCAGGGGGTAGTACCAGCATTCCCTTGAAGGCTTTTCCAGTTGTGATTTCACCAGATTTCTCCCTACCATGTTCCAGAGGAACTTTCCAGCCTCTGACAGAGTATATCTTCTGGCCTTTCTGTCCAGCAGACTTTTATTTTCTTGAAATCTGTACCAAGCACTGCTTAGGAAAAGGGACAACTCTCACTCAGTTCATGTTACTGTTCACTGTGCTTGAAAAGGCAGACTGAATGATTGCCCTATCTGTGTGAAGTTTTCCCACAAATGTAGGCAATCACAAAAATCACAAAAGTGATTTGAATCATTCACCTCATCTTGTTTCTAGGCATTTCAATAGAAATGCATGCTCAGTAGTAAGATGGGAGCTGTATCTCTGTTTACCACTATCTTTCTGTATGCAAACGTTTTAGTAAGAAGTTAAACACAAGTCTCTCCAGAACTACTTCTGGTTGCAGTGTTCTGACTCACAAGCCAAATCTTAGCAGTAATCAGAAGTATTCTTACATGGACTTGCAGGTTACAAAGACAGGCAAAGTGCAGGCTTGAAGCAACTCCTTTAATGGCAGCAGTATGAACAGTTATTTTCTAAAAGTGCTATAATGAAATATACAAGTAACTTTATTTGAAAAACAAATGGATCCCAAAATAATTCCATTTATTTCTAATTAGTTAATCTGAAGCACAAAAGACCAGGCTGACTTTCTATTATTTTACATCCGTTTAGCAATGATGTATACCAAAGAAATATTTTTATTATTATTTTCTTGAAGGTTGTATTATATAGATATATTCTACTAAACAATCAGGTACATCAAATAAATTGATCAAGCGCCATGATGAAATGACATAATTACAAAGAAATATGTGTGATCTCTTAATTTAATCTACTATTATTTGCACTAATGTATTCAGAATGATTGAGTAGTATAACAGGGCATGTGCACTCTGTTTTTCATAAGGCATTTTATTTTCATTGGCCTCATGCATTGAGATGTAGAAATTTTATTTTTTCAACTTATTTGCCAGAAATACTTTTCTCAACTGTTTACAGGGAGAATGAATACTTATATTTATGTTATTAAGAGTAAATCTGAAACCTGACTCCTGATGTCATTTGCATTTTGCTCTAATCTAGAGGTGCTGAGGAATCCAAGGGGACTAATAGAATGGACATAACCAGAGAGATCTTAGCATAACCAAGGATTTGATTCACAAGCATGAATGGTTTAACTTTGGGCAGCTGCCTTGATTTCCACTCTGGCTTTCCACCTACTCTTTACCCACTGGTTGCTTAGGGATGGCTCAGTTGGTTTTACAGCCACGGGCTTTTAGAGCTGCAGGGACTACAGCTGTAAACTAGTCAAGAATTGGTGTCAATTTCTTTTAATATACTGGTCTATCAACTAGCAGTTCAAGAACCTCTTCACAGGTAGCAGAGCTGTTCCCCCTGGGCAGGCAAAGGAAATGCTCAGAGAAGAGCAAGATCAAGAGCAGAGGAAATTATTCCAACCACCCCAAGGCAAGCCATCTTTGCTGGTGAATCAAAGCCCCTGGTCTTTAATTCATGACATCTTCATAGCAAACTATGAAAAGGGATTAGAAATTGTAAGTGTCCAGAGGAAAAATTCTCCAGCTACACCTACACTAACAGGCCCAATCTGCAAATCCTGTTTAACATAGAAAGTTTTGGAAACTAGGGGCTGGGTAGAGGACATTTCAGTGGTATTTGCAAAATTAAATTTTGCATACAAACAGATACTGTAAGATCCACTTGCAATTTAATGGACAGGCCTGGAAAGTTATCTCATCGTGCATAGATCTTCTGTTTGACTTCAGTTGTATCTCCTAAATTTTTAAAAAGTAGTGGCAACGGTAACAGTGTGTCCTAAAATGCTTAAGAACATCACACCAGGTAATGCTGAAGTGAAAATTATTACTGGTCAAATACATGCTTTTAGCTCTCCCCAAAACTTTGCCAATAGCAGGTTCTTTTCCTAGTAGAACAAAATACACAAGAAACAAAGGAAATAAAGCAATTCAGGGTGTAAGAAGTAGAGAGAAAGATGTCACTTCACACACATGCAAAGAAAGATAACTATTTTCAGAGGATTTGCATACTCTTGCTTCAAGAGTGAACAAAGTTTGAGCTTGATATTTGGATGAAATTTAGATTTTTTTTTTTTAATTTACAAATGTCCAGCAAGGGTACAGTATGGTAAATTTCTTTAGAATATCCTTGGATTCCACACATTCAGACTGGATTAACTGTCTTCTGTCTGACACTTCATTTCTTGGCAGACCTCAGAACACCCTTTATTGTAAAACTAAGTTAATAATATACTTCTCTTGTGAGACTGTGTTACATACTATGTAATATATCATTTGTTCCTAACATATAATTATAAACTGATTAATATTTTATACATGGTATGCAATGTACAGTATATATATTGTATATTTAGTGTCACATATCTTTTGTGCTGGGAATAGAAGGGGCAGGATCTTAAATTTAAACTGTAAACAGCATTTATGAATGCAGAGTATTTCTCGGATAGATAGATACATGCTGTAAAGTTCTACCTTTTGCTGAACTTGTAAATAAGGACTGAGCCAGTTCCTCTTAGATAATGTAGTAGAAAAATACTAAATGTCTGTCGAAGGAGGAAGGAGGGGAAGGAAAGAGATGATTGCACAGCAGGTTAAACTCAGGGATGAAACATGCAATTAATATTGAAGAATTATTTTGTCAGTATGTAATTTCATTTAATCGCACCTTAAATTCAGATTATCCTATCTATCTGCCAGATGTACCTTAAAGCCAGGTGTTTCCCTAGTGGCTTCTAGACTCCCTTAAAAGTCAGTGCAGAAAGACATACTGCGACCTTCAGAAGTCCACTCTTGGTTTCCTATGACATATTTTTTAGGGTTATATGAATTAATTAGCAAAGATGTCTGTTCCTTTCCATTGACTAGGAAGGAAAGGAAACCTGAAAAATTAGCACAGATATGACAGTTCATTTTCCTGTGACTGAGGTATGTGACATAGATCCTATTAGTAGTGCTGTTTCATATTTGAATCCTTCTTTTCACTGTACACTTTGGCTAAGTACTTAGATTTGTATCTTTGCATTCATAATTGATATGATTATTCACCTTGATAAACCATTTGCATTCCAAACTAACGCTGGTACCACCAACAATGAATTACTATAACATTTTGTTTTGTTACGTTTTTTATTACTTGGTACAGTATAAGAGATGTTTTTCAGTAAAAAGGTCAGTAAAAGTTCAGCACTACTTTGCTGGCACTTTCATTGCTATGAGAATAATAAAGTTTTGCCTTTCTTTTTTTTTTTCCCCAATTCTTTTGTCAAAGGCCTTTTGGCAAATGCTGAAATCTGGAAGAGTTAAAGCTACAGAGAAAGAATTCCCACCAAATTGAGTGACTTACTTTCTATACTACCTTTCAAAAAACTTTGCTGTAGGAAAACTCAATTGAATTTTGCTGGGAATGTTTGTTACCTGTTATAGATATCTGTAAGAAAATGTTGAAGCTTGTTTGAATTTTCTTTATGAAACGTATGCAAATTCGGTTAAAACTTCTTTAAGAAAGGCTTTAAGATGTTCTGTAGATATTAAATACTTATGAAAACTCACTATGTATTTTGAAACTGGCTTTCATGATCATTACATCAAAATTAAACTGCTACAATTCTTTTTAGTTCTCCAGCATTATTGGTTCAAAACCAATATTTTTTATTTAAAATGTAACAACAAGAATTCCAACCAACTAATTTCTTCAGTTCTGAATTCTGCTTGGATCACAATTTTCACTTCAATTGATTTGAAAATAGAATTCACCCCTTTTATAGTAATTAACAACTCACACTTAACACAGCTTTATGAAATCAACCAATGACAGACTTTAAAAGTCCTTCAATCAGCATTAGGTGCGTTCTTGAGACGTAAGACAATTTTTGTAAACTGACAAAGTCACTTCAATTTCAGCAAAATTGAGGTACTTTGTGAACAGAAGAAACCTTTTTTTCATCAGGACTGATAATAGGTCCTTTATCAGTGGCATTTGGAAATAGGAATTGATTAATTACATGGCAGCACCTCAAGCAAATTTGGTTGAGTTTCATGGTTTATGTCATTTATTCCTGTGAAGCGCACAACAGAAAGTGACTGATTTACCTGTGTAAATCACTTTATTCGTTATTAATAACTTTGCCATGAATGTAGTCTCCTATCAATCTGTTTTGCTTGTCAAATAGTTAAATACAGACTCAGAGTTTAACCTCTTTTAAAAATTTGGGGGAAGGGGGGTATAATGAATTACAGTGAATTACTTAATAATTGTTGGATTTTCATCAATTACATATTTTGACTCTAGCGAGTTGAATGCAATTAAATTATAAATTATGGTAATTATCTGGTGTAAAGACTGACCTATGAGGTATAATCTAATACATTGATATTGACAAGGTACAGCTGATGAAGACAGAGAATTTCTGTCATGTTTGATAAAATACAAAAGCCTAACACTAGTTTGCAATAATAAAACATATCCAATTTTAGTAAAATATTCCGTTATAAAGAGAACAGTATTTTAATTTGAAAGTTTATATATTTTTAATATTTGTTAGTAGTAGTAGCATTTTGTTTCTGCTCTGTGATCTTCTGAAGAGTAATAACATAAAACTCAATTGATACATAAAATCTTTCATTATTAATATTGCAGTTTACCAACATAGTTGTCCTTAACTATTATCTACCTATTTCATATAGTAACATCTGGCATGCTTATGACACTAATCTGCAGGACAAACTCAAGTGAATATCACTGAATTGTAAGTATAAATATATCATATTAATTATATTGAATTGCAAGTTTAAAAACTATACCCACCCCCCTCAGACTCAATATTACCCAGTAATTTCCATTATATAGGTACTTAAGTCGTAAATATGAAGACTGCAGTTCATAGCATAAAACTTCTCTGTCTCTTTCTAATATCAGCCAAATGAGAACAAAGTAGTTATAACTAGAATCTAGTTGCCAAACTTTAGGAAGAAATTCACAAAGTGTCACAATCCATCAGTTAATACCAGGTATTTTTTATATAGTCACACATTGTTGTATATGGCTTGATTTGAAATCAGCTCAAAGACTTTTGGTTTGATGGATCAGACCCTAATCAGGTTGTGTTTTCTGAAACAGGGAGACATTTTATCTAAAGTAATTTGAAGATTTATTGTTCATCATTGCAAGTATTCAATTCTCTAAGAACACAGATCTTAACTTTAGATTAAAAAAGCAATACTGTTAAAAAAATGTACAACGGCATTTTTAAAGGGCAATTAGGAAGGTAATTGAGTACCTCTCAGCTTGTCACCCTTTCCTGGGAGTCTCCTGACTGAGGGCGACTCTTAGCTGACAGACCTTTTTCAAGCATGTATGAAAATGGGGAGGAGGCTATTGCAAAGAATTTTGCAGCCCCAGTGAGCCAGAATTGGGGTTAGTGGAGAAGCAGTGCTGCCACATCCTGGCACTCTGCTAGTGCCCATGCTTTGTTATTGCTGTCTATCAGACCGCACGCACACACACATATTGAGAGCACTGCAGGCAGAAAGTCTTTACCAGGTGGTAAACAGGGATCATCACAATGTTGTGAATAGGTGGCTATAGCAGATGGCAACAGGATGAAACCCAGAAAGGCCAATGAAAAAAAGGAAGAAACACCATTAGTGATAATGAACATCCTCAGCTGTCACTTGACTAAAGGAAGCAGTTAAGAAGTGAAGTGAGGAATTATTTAATTTCTGTGGGTCTGCTGTTATGAAGAAGAAATTGGAGTTCATTACAAAGAAAACAATACACTGTAGATGTGAAATAATACAGTAAGAAAGCAATGTAAAACATGGTTAAATAAGGCACAGGTATTTTCACAAACTACAAACATTCTACTGCTGGAAAAGAATTTATTACATACAGTGGATTTTAGTTGAATTATTTAGATTTCTTCAACAGCAAGTAAATAAAGAATTACACTAATGCACTTGCTACTGAAATGAACTGCTGGTTTTGTTTGTTTAAAATTAGAAATTTCACAGATACCATTATGGACCATAAATTCGGGCTGTGTTTTGTATCCCGTGATGTGCATTCAAACACACAAGACCTTTCTCTTCTCAGATCCTTCCCTATTTATTGAGACAGTTTCTGAAATTTCTTATTTTCAACTTTGTGACCTTCGTGACCTTGATCTATCACAGTTTATCATCTTATGTATGCTAGACCATTTGGGATGAACACAGTACTTGCAGCACTGCAATACCTCATAGACTGTCATTCTTTCCAGCATAATTTAATTTTCTAGGGGTTTATAACTCAGCTGTGAGATTTTCTGCAGTGTGAAACACGAGAAATAAGATGTCATCTGGGCAGCCCTTCTTTAAACTAGAATAGGGTTTAAATCCCTTTAATTGGTTTTATCATTATGTTTTATCATTATGGAAGACAGTGAAAAACAAATTGTTTTGTAGGTTTGAGTGCATTATTTGAAGTACCATATAATTCAATTAAAAAATCTCATTAAGAACTTTGCAATGGATAAACTGTTTATTCATGCTATGGATTGACAACTTTAAATACAGTAAAAATTGTGTTTCAAAAGGTTATAGCACTGTTTTGATAAATTCCAAGGTAAGCACAGTAAGGGTCAATACCTTTTTTACCAATTATTTCAAATTGGTGAAACTTTGAAACACCTCTTTAACCAAGAGACAAAATTATTTGTTCCATTAAGTTCACTGGTGCTTTAAAATAAGCTGGAAGTTTATTATTTCTCCCGTGTAAGTGCAAAAGTAATATCAGTTTTTGGATATACCGTTACAAATACAATAGTAAATATAAGTAGCATCTTATTTTTGCAGTTGTTAAAAGTTTCCAGTGATTATGAGTTCAACAGAAAGACCACAGAGTGATGACACTTTGGGAGAAAAATGGATGTATGCATTCCTAATAATTATTATTAATTCACAAAAAAAAAAAAAAATCAGTAGAATAGCTGCATTTTGCTGACTTCCACTTCTCTTCTGTCATTGACAGGCATTGCCTCCATAGAGATCTGCCTTCATTACAGGTCTCTAAAAAGACTCCTTATAGCTAAGCAAAAGGAATTATCCACCACAAAGAATCTGCACTTTTTTCTTTTAAGAAAGCAGTCACCACAAAATGGCAAGTTCACCATGCTGTGTGCCTGCTAATTTCACTTAGATTATTTTGTGTATAGTCTTGGGTCTTACAGATTTAGTGAGTTTTATTAGGTTTGATTTAGTTTGGCCTTCAGGTGACTGGCTAAATCACTATCAATTTACTCTGAATATTGAAAGCTCTGGATCTGAAATTAGGGCTGTGTTAATTAGCTGTAATTGGTCACAGAGATGGCAGAGAATTCTGAACACTTTATTAGCCCATCAGCAAACGTGGATTCCTGGGCAATCAATCTTCAGGATTGAAATAAATTATTTAGTTACATTTACCAATTAAAATAGATAATCCAGTTATGTGTACAAGAAATGCATGAAATACATCCCTGAATTATGAAACCAATTAAGGTGCGTTTTCTAACCACAAAGGATGGTAGTAATAACAAACAGTTGCAAAGCCCACATCAAACCAAAATGAGTCATTTTCTGCATTTCTGAAAACACTGAGAACGTATGAAATCTTCCAATGCTACTTATTCATACACACTACATGCTTCATGAGATTCCTAGTTTCTTATCTCAGACTTCTGTAATGCATATCACCTTCATACCGCATTAGAAATATTTCATTCATGTTTATAGTTGTGCAATACAACATGGTAGGAATGCAAGCTTTCATTCCTCAAAGGAATGAACATAATAAAGTGAAACACTGCAAAATTTAATTTCTTTCTGGGTAGATAGAACAAAGGAGAATCTTTCAGCACTGATTTAATTCTTGTCTCACAATTCTTGTCTCCACTCAAAATCCACTGCCAAAGCTGACTTGCACATCCCATCTCTGTTCTAACCTCTGAGCAAACTGACACGTAACCACCAAGGAGGCCCCACTTTATACATGCAATCCATAACACAGGGTCCTCCTGCAATATTTTGCATCATAACCACACCTCCTGAATACTACAGAGCACTACAGAATTTACAGTCAGCATGTTCTGGATGTGTAAAATTGCACAAAATATACATTAAATCTTTCTATGAGTGGAGCTTGAATTCATGTATTCTAACTTCAGCTACTGAAATACCTTATCTTACCTCAGTTCTAATGGCTCCCTTTCAAATACCAAATAGAGAGGGTCTCCCCACCAAAGTAATTTAGCACATCTATTTTACAATGAAAATATCTCATTTTCATATAGTTACTCCTGGTACAAATTTCATCTTATATAAACCGTCAAAATTCCCAAAGTTGATAGTTTACTTCTGAAAGAATGTAAAACCATAGTAATCGAGAAGAAAAATCTATGGTTTGGCAGTCTAATCATAGAAGCAACTTGAAGTTTATACTGATAAATTAAAAGAATACACAAGACCTAAAATATATACTTTATGTCTATTTTGAATTAATTCCCCTTAAGGTAATGACAGCAATATTGTTGATTGTTGAAAGGTAATGACAGCAATATTGTTGATTGTTGAAATAAGAAAATAATTTCTGAGTTCAAATCTAAACTACTTTCTACTCTGCTGATGTGTTTCTACTTAGTTCCATGAATATCTGTGTATCTGGGTAACTCATAACTTAGGGCATTCACTTCCTTTATTGGCCAGAGGCTAACAGCTCTGTAGTGTAATCAAGAGGAACAAAACTGTGTATATTCCTCAGACACAAGATTCCTAGCTTGATTTGCTATGTCAAGCCCCTATTTTCTGGTGAAGTCAGTCCTGTGTAGTACAGTCACTACTAGCAGCTCTGCTATGGAGACAGTCATTTCTTGCACAGAGATGTAGTGAAAGTCTCTGGTAGCAGCCTGTAAGTTGAAGTCCCTTGTCATCTTTGTAACCGCTCTTTAAAAATTTGCAGGCTTCTCCTAGGTCACCCCTCAGTTTTCTCTTCTCTAGACTGAGCAAGTTTCTCTCTCTCAGCTTGCTTCATTCATATGCTATGCATACTTCCTAAACTTGGACTTCATGGAACTTCAGGTAAAGAAAAGGGAAAGAAATTGAATGCACTGACTTATGAAAGTGTTATTTAAGGAAAAATACACTGAATATTCTGTGTTTTATAGATTAAAAAAGTACAGTTGAATATAATTTCTTTGGTATCCTTCATTTACATTTGAAAACTAGGAAATTAATTTTAATCATGCTTGCAAAACTAAACTTACAGTCCTGAAAGTAATCATTCACTTTTTTTATGCAGGTCTGGTTGTTCAAAGAACAGTATCAAGCCCAAGAGAAAATTTCACTGGATTTTAGAATTAATGAGTCCCTAAAAAATACACTTCAGATTTTGCTTTCTATATGAAAAGATGGCATTACCTTCAATGGACACAAAAGGCCAAACTCTCAGAGGGTGAAAATCATTTTAGTGTCAATAACGCCTGACAGGTGCTCTTATGTGAAATCTTCAGCTATGTCCATGGACTTTTTATAAATAAGGGGTTTAAACTGGAAGAAACAGACTGAGTAGGAACTCAGGAGTAGAAAAGCAAGGGTCATGATAAGAACTGTGTAGTCGTTGGTATGTAAATACAAATAACAGTCTAATGAATTCTGCTCTACAGGAGCACAGCAGTTTCTCCTCTTAACATTTCAGCATTAAGACCCGATTTAAAAGGTAGCTTAATTTATCACTTAGGAACAGAAATATCTTTGGAGAGGAAAAGAAACAAACTCATGAACTCAAACTCAAAGTACTAGAGTATCATCTCGCAGAAATCTCCACAAAATACAAACTTACTCCGCAGATTAAATTTTACGTTATTTTATGTCTACAGCTTGGTCTGAAAATATCAGTTTCCATCAACACCTGTGGGATTTAAACTCATTTAACCAATACAACATTAACATCAGATTTCCATCTGCTTAGAAAATTTCCAGAGTCTCCAGTACAAATTCAGATTCTCATTGCTTAGCAGTACCCTGACTAGTGTATTGAGCATGTATGAGCTGACAGCCAGTTCAGGAATTGCTTAGTCTAAGAGTTTGTGCCCTGGCTTTTGACTGCTCATTGAAAAAATGTTAAGAACTTGATTGAATGATTGATTGATTGATTGATATTTCATATGGAAAATTAAAAGCAGAATATGGTGGTGTGTCGCTCTTGGTTTTTATCTGTCTGTGTTGTAGCATTAAGCATGTGGTGCCATAATTAAAATCTGATGCCTGTTTTGGGATGATTGTTGAAAAATATATTTTGCTAGGAAAGTGACTTCCTTCTGAAAATGAAGACAGATGAGAAGCAAAAAAATCTGAGAGGCTTATGATATGTTTTCTCCATATTTCAAGCCTCTGTGTCACCCATTGATCCAGGATTGGTTGGTTTCTTTCAAGATCTGTGTCTCAAAACCATTTTAAGTAAATCTTGAGGTCAATATTGATATATAGCAGGACAAAATTCTATCAATTTATCAGTAACTAATAAAGTCCAGGAAATTAACTTTGAAACATCAACTCAATTTGTTTTGAATTAAAAGGCTGAAGTTTGAATTTCAATTCCTAGTAAATTTTTGTTACAGATGTGATAACTTTAGAGCTGGAGTTCTTATTTAAAAAAGAAAAAAAAACATAACCATTTGTTTTCTATTTTACATACATGTTTCCCAGTCATTACAGGCTGTTTATCTCACAGAAGTTTGGCTTGCCGAAGATTATGCGCCCTTTACAAACATAGGTTGTCAATTTATTTTACTTTTCACTATATATCATTGCTAGACACAATGTATAAAAATCAAGTAGCAGTGAGGTAATTTCTCTTCCCCACTCCTTTCCTCTCTTTTCTCAACCAGGATCATATTCCTTGTGCCACCCACTTCATTTTCATCTTTGCCTTCAGTAACCAATATGTACCTCAAATCTTAATCTTCAGTCAATTTGCCAAGTCTTAAACTAAGCTAGAATTATGGCCTTATTGAAAACAAGGGTGTGACTTAGCTAATAGTAAGAATCTGGTCCTCTGTGCTTATAATTTTTTCAGATGAATTTAGAGCTACCATGTTTAGAAATTATCTTCTGCACTTTTCTTGCCACTGAGCTATACAAGCATGTCAGAATACTGAAGGCAGCTATGAAGTTTTTAAAATATGTTACAGAAAATGTGAATTATTTTATCCTTCTTGAAATGCTTTTATATAGAAATTTCAAAACAGAAATCTGACCATACATGCTCATATACACATTATATTGCTGTCAACATACACATTTTCCAAGATGACAAGGAGCTGCAAATGAAGATATTTAAATCATAAAAATGTATGAAGTGTAAACTAGCATATTCTGACTCTTCTCATAGTATCTCTTCTCTTGGTAAACTCAGCAAAGACACTATGCTCTCTCCAAGAATGTAAAGGATGTGCATATTTACATAATACATACTCCTTAATTTTTTTTTTTTAATTTTAATATACAGGATGTCAAACAGAATATGCTGAATTTTACCTGCAAAGGCTTTGTAATCCACCAAGTCAAACATTACAATAGCTACTGCTGACCAGGTAACAATCAGAGCAACGACAAGAATCCATACTGCTGGTGAGCTGAACGTTGTCACAAGGTCCTCCGTAACAGATTTTTTGCCCACTTTCATGGATGATGAAGGAACAGATTCATTCTTACCATCTATTATTGTCGTGGTTGTAGACATATGTCCTAGGTAAAAAGACAAAGCAGAGGAAAATAGAATATAACACTTGGAACCTAAAAATCGAGAATATCGTTGTTCTGAAATCAATCTGTAATCAGAATATTTAGCATAGATGCGAATATTGTATTATTAAAGGCAGGCAATTGTGCTTTCTGGAAGGAGTTTTTCCTGAACTGGGGCCACTTTTAGTAAAGTTAACTTTGGAAATAGTGAAATTATAATGAAATAGCCATGACCAGCCTTTTGATTACAATATGATATTTTTTAGTCTGCCATGAATAGCTACAGACCTGGGAGAGTGATTGATGAAAGCATAAAATATTATTACTCTCCAAAGGGCTGTCTTGTTATGGGCTGTAGGCCAGATTCTCAGGTGATGTGATTAAGTGTACTTCCATTGACTGTAATGGAGCTAATGTGTAATGGAGTAATGCCACTGGAGGTTTGGCTGGAATTCTGCTGTCAAGGACACATATCAATAGCAATAGGAACATATATACTCCATTTTATCTAATAGGAACACAAATGATTTACATGTCCAGTATCCTTACAAGTTGCCGAATGGCTTGTAGTTGATTTTAAAATATATTTGTGTTATTTCTGACTTAATGATAAAGTCTCCTAAAAAACAAGAATAACAGTGTCAAAGCAGACTGGATTCCAGAAAGCACAGGTTTGTGCTAGAAAGCTGGTAGGAAGGTGAGTATTTACATACATTACCTAAGAAAACAGGTGACATGCATTAACTGTTTAGTGAAGAGTCAACAATAGTGACTTAATCTGCTTCTTCCTGGAGTATTAAGGAAAGTTAATTCAGGACACAAGCCAAAATTATGGTTATGGAAACCTGACCACATTTGAAAGTTCTCAAATTACTCTTCTTCACAAGAGAAAGTGATGACTTAAAGAATCATGGTTGGTATTTGTTTTCCAGTATATACAATAACAGTAGTAAAAACATTCATAACTCCACAGCCAAAAACTAGAAGAGCACAGTATCTATACTTAGGTTTAGAATATATGCATGTGTGCTGATGTTAAAGTATTCAAAGATATAATAAATATATTCCTGGTCTGTTTGATGATACCAACTGTCCTAAATTAACGCTAGTGATTTCAGGTACCCTTGCCAAAACAGAGGTGTGAAATTTCAAGGAATCAGATGCTGCCTGTTGGGCTCATACTTTTGCTTCTTGCACTGAGATCACCTATCTTCTCTCACAGCTGATAAAACTTATAAAGATGATCATTTTCTAGGATTATGACTATTTTCTAGTATTATGAGGTAAGGAAGCTGACAGACCTGCTTTATACACAGATAAACAGATTTTGTTTCAATTTTCACATAGAAAATGGCAAATATTCATTTGGAAACCATCTCTAGAACTAAGGTACAGGGCTGTTGAGGACTTTCAGATATTTGCAATCACAACATCTATGTAGCCTCTATGAGAATCACTATATTGATATTCTTAAATAAATAAAGGAAGGAAGGATTAGTTCCTTGATATTAACTTGACATTACCAATAGCTATGTATATTAATCTCTAAAAAGAAAAAAGGCATAACAAGTCCTCCAATCCTTATGCTAATGAATATTGTTTTTCTGCAGAAAGTGAGAACAGTAATCTAATGTGCTACTGAAATGACCTTAATGTATCTCACATATATCTGTAGAACTGTGAAAGACAATTCTGGTATCAGAAGTTCCCTAACTCTAAATCTGTCATATCCATAGAGTGTTCAAATTGATAACCCAAACTATTCTACAGTGCTTTTGTTTGTTATGTAGGGCATTGTGTGTACTTCCCTTAGCTCTACCTTTTAAACTTCCTTCTGCACAAGCAACCTAACACTGATCAGTGCCTTGCTTCAAGCACTGGAAAGCTGTTCTGCTACACAGCAGTGTTGTATAAGCAGAAGAAGATTGGCATATTACATGCTTTTGTTACTTATTTGAAAACTAGTCTTATTTATAGAATGTTTATGCTGTTTATGAATAATGTCTATCTACTAGGATAGAATTTATACACTCTTTTAAAAGAAAAAATATTATAAAACCATCACTATTTCCATTTCTTCAAACATAAATTTTAGATCAAACATTTCACAGCAGGAGGAAAAATCTGCCAAGTGACAAATAGCAATAAAGATCTGATTCCAAAAGTCAAATTCAGAATCAACAGCATTTTGTTATTCTACTGCATACAAAATGCTAGTAATTTGTACATGCAACAGGTCATAAACGACACATTATGCATTTTTTTTCTCTTGTGAATATCAGTCAGAGTTTATGATATGTAAGAGAGAATAGAAAGGTACTGTCTCATCTTGACTATCTGATTACTACCACAGCACATCTCCAAGGACATACTAATGACAGATACTTGCACAGTTATAATATACAAGCAACTAAAACTCTACGTGTGTATATAGATAAAGACTTAAAATTACCATTCAAAGGACCATTCCTCCAGGTTTGTTGCTATGTGAAAACTGTTCTTTCCTATTTGGTATACCTCACTTTTCAAATTCATGCTGCTATATGCCTTCTTTGATAAAGAAAACAGCTTCCCATAATTTATCCATCTAAGCAATGCTACAGAGACAAAGCTGAAGTATCCTGGAAAATTATCTTTTGCATGCTTTTGGCTGCTGATGTAGCTGTGGCAGATTTCTCCTTAAAAACTCAGGATGTTATACAACAAAATCACCACCATCACATTCATTGAAATGGGAGAACAGCTATTAACTAGAAGTCAAGCTAAGACTAATGCTGTTACACTGCCAGAGCTTCCTGATGCAAGTGCTTGCAGTATGATTCAGGAGACCTAAGAAAGTTCTCTAGTGCTGTTAGGGATGCTTCATGATATCAGAGATATACAGGACTGTCAGGCACAATCTATAGCACACTAACTTCTGAATCTCCTGTAAGAACCCAGACAGAATATCCTAAACCACTGAAAATAGAAATTAGACTTTTATGTTCTTAGATGCTAATATAAACAAAATTGGCTGGAGGAGTTTATCTGAGAACTCCCAAGGGAGATATTGATATTGCTACTACACAATCTCATGTGGGGGTTGATTCCAAAAAGTCCAAGATGACTGCCCTCCCCCCTAAAACCATTCTGTTATTGCATGGTACTATCCTGATGCCTTTCTCTGCCTGTTCCTTGCTTTGAAGTGCCCAGGTGTTGCGTGCATTTTTGTCCATTTTCCTCCAGCGCTAATCTCCCCAAACCTGCAGCAGTGCTATTTACACAGCAAGGCCAGTAGAGAAAGAGGGGACCTACACACACGCAATGTTTCCAACAGTTCAGCCAGCACTCCATAGTTAAGCAGAGCTCCTGCCCAAAAGGTCAGTGGGTCTTCAGTTGCCCCATGGAGGAATGAGAGACAGGCTTTTTTATTGCTGTGAAATCATCTGATAGAGGCTAGAGAGTTTTACTTCTGCAACTGAGAAGGGCCATTCAGCAACAGGTTAAAATCAGATTACTGAACTTTTCCAGACATCCTTGCTGCCCATAAAATACACATTTTCTCTCCCAAGACAATTTTCACTCTGTATTACATCCAACCAGAATCCAAGGCAGTTAACTTTAAATGAACACTGCAGTGGATCAAGAAATCATGAGCATATCAGTTGTCCCTGCTTTGAGGGAGGCAACATCCGTCACAGGAGTGGAGGGTGCAGCTGAAGGCTGTTACAAGTTCAGCCATCCAATTCTAGTCCACCACCATGTCTGCTAGAGCCTCCTGCACTTTGGGTTGTGATTGCTATTGGTTTGCAATGAGGATGGGAACTTAAAAGAATTATGTATACATTTCTATAAAATGGTTATTCTGGGGATATGTACCTCTAACTCCACAGTTTCTCATGCACACAGAGCTATACCCTAGGGTCACAAATGTCACATTTACATCAATGGACTGATTTGCTAAATTCCAAACAGCTAAAACTCTGAGATTCTTACTATTCCTGCTGTTTCAGAGTTGTCACTTAGGATACAATCTGAAGAACCGTAAGGTCTCACAAGTATAAATAAACCTCGACAATTGGTGACAACTTTGAGATGAACACCATGTGACTTTCAGAGGCCAGAGTGAGCTTGTAGTCCTAGCAGCTTAGATAAAATACTCTTTGCATTTGTGAGTAGAGCTCCCTTAAGGCATAATAAGCATAGGAGTCTATGGTTAAGAATGGGCACTTGATTTTACAGTTCAACAACTATACCTTCCAATACCCAGAAGAAAAACCAAACAGGAAACAGAACAAAAAATACCCCTACTCCGTTCAGACTCATTCAAACATAAAGCAGTAATTTTCTGTATTTATGTTATAGGTTTTATTTTGGTTTGTTTTGGTTTGTTTGTTTTGTTTTTGTTTTTGTTTTTTTTTTATATAACAGTCCTAGTTCTGCCAATAGCAGCAAAAATAAAAATAAAAAGACAATCACATAAAATATTCAATATGCAATGCATTTTTAAGGCGGAGCATATTAAAAACAAAGGGCTAGTCACAGAATCATAGAATCATAGAATAGTTAGGGCTGGAAAGGAACTTAAGATCATCTAGTTCCAACCCCCCTGCCATGGGCAGGGACACCTCACACTGAACCGTGTCACCCAAGGCTCTGTTCAACTGGACTTGAGTACCATCAGGGATGGAGCATTCACAACTTCCCTGGGCAGCCTGCTCCAGTGCCTCACTACCCTTACAGTAAAGAATTTCTTCCTTATATCCAATCCAAACTTCCCCTGTTTAGGTTTTAACCCATTACCCTTTGTTCTATCACTACAGTCCCTAATGAAGAGTCCCTCCCCAGCATCCTTATAGGCCCCCTTCAGACACTGGAAGGCTGCTATAAGGTCTCCACGCAGCCTTCTCTTCTCAAGGCTGAACAGCTCCAACTTTCTCAGCCTATCTTCATACAGGAGGTGCTCCAGTCATGCTACTAAAAAAAACGTAGATGTCTTTTAAATACTGTTGCTAGGGCATTTCACCTCAGTGCAGTCTGCTCTAAATGAGAGAGGTGGTAGATTTTCATTTGTCTGTTCCACTACCCAGATGAACACTCCAATAAATACAGAGTATTCTGTATTCAGGTCATTAATGGCTCTTGTTTGACCTATTCCACTTCATTTGGAATATTTAAATATTAATTAAGGGAGCAGAAAAGAGAAAGTGTGACTGTATAAATTGACACTGTATGTTAAGCACCAGCTCGAGCCTTGGGCTTTAACCTGTTGACCTTACCAATCCACCACTGTTGTGATCAGGGAGGCAGGAGTCTCAGTTTACGAGAAGGAGGGTACCACAGGGAAAAGAGGACAAGAGATTAGAGCCCTTCAAAGAAGGACTGGGCAATGGATATATGATAATCTGCTGCATTTTTTCATGTCCAGTACATCACTCTTAGTGAGTCCACAGACCTCTGCAACTCTCACTTTAATCACTCTTTTCCCATGTGGGGAAAATGCTTTCTATCACAGGAAAAAACAATACCTACATCTGTTGTTCAAGTGATACTTATGCTTCACTGTGGCATCCTCCAGTTTTCATCTCTTTTCTATGGTTTCTGCACTCTTGCCTTACACAAATGGAAAGGAAAATGAAGAATTTCTGCTGTGGCTTGCAATAAAATATCAGTAACAACATTGTCTCCTGAAGTGGTCTACTACTGACTTGTCCATAAAGCTTCTGCTGCATCATGAGCATGTAGCCAATTTCCAAGCACTTTCATAGGCACAGGTTGTTGAAAACACTTCACTTAACTCATGCTTTTTGCCTTCTTTATACATTCATGTGGGAAAAAAATACTGAGCAAAAAGTAGAGACCCTCAGAGAGCCTCCACCATCTTACCTGGCCAGCACCAGAGGCCAGGAGATGCAGACAGATGGTAAGAGAGTACAGAACAGCAAACAAAACCATTTAGTCTCCTCCAAATGCTGCTAAAGCATATAATTGCAGTGGATCTAAAACCACTTACTATGGAGGATCTGCAGTCCTGGTAAACTTCAATGGGTTAGGAACCTACTTAGATTCAAAAATTTGGATCATAAAATCATAGAATAGTTAGGGTTCTAAAGGACCTTAAGATCATCGAGTTCCAACCCCCTTGCAGGGATGCCTCACACTAGATCATGCTGCCAAGGCTCTGTCCAACCTGTCCTTGAACAATGCCAGGGATGGAGTATTCACCACTTGGGCAGCCTGCTCCAGTGCCTCAACACCCTTACAGTAACGAACTTCTTTCTTATGCTTAACCTGAACTACACCTGTTTAAGTTTAAACCCGTTACCTTTTGTTCTACCACTACAGTCCTTAGTGCAAAGTCCTTCTCTGGCATCCTCATAAGTCCCCTTCAGATACTGGAAGGCTGCTGTGAGGTCTCCACGCAGCCTTCTCTTCTCCAGGCTGAACAGCCCCAACTTTCTCAGCCTGTCTTCATACGGGAGGTGCTCCAGTCCCCTGATCATCCTCGTGGCCCTCCTCTGGACTTGTTCCAACAGTTCCATGTCCTTTTTATGTTGAGGACACCAGAACTGCACACAATACTGCAAGTGAGGTCTCACAAGAGCAGAGTAGAGGGGCAGGATCACCTCCTTCAACCTGCTGGTCACGCTCCTTTTGATGCAGCCCAGAATACAGTTGGCTTTCTGGGCTGCAAGCGCACACTGCCAGCTCATGTTCATTTTCTTATAAATCAACACCCCCAGGTCCTTCTCCACAGGGCTGCTCTGAATCCCTTCTGGGCCCATCCTATAGGTGTGCTTGGGATTGCCCCAAGCCAGGTTTAGGCCCTTGCACTTGGCACTGCTGAACATTATGTTTTCTATGGGACATATATAGAAATATAAAGGCTCTTCTTAACACTGATAGAGAGGCAGATGGAAACAGGGAAAGACAACTTAAACAGGCAAATTCAGCTTGTACTTAAAAACTCTTTTACCATTATCTGCAACAGACTCTGAGTAGGGCAGTGACATACAGCTCAGCCCAGAAATGGGTGGCAGGCACCTAGAGTAGGTCTTCTGATTTTGAAGGAACTTCTGCAAGCTGTTGAGCAGAAAGGTGACCTCTTTAAGAGCAGCCAATTTATTTATAGCTGCAGCATAAATCTTCAGATGGCTGACATTCAGCCATTTTTTTTCCTTTTGTATCATTTTACATACCTTTAAGTACAAATGAACTCAACTGGAATAACTAAAAGGGAATAATAAATAAAGATTTGCACAACTCATACCAGAATTTACAGACTTCTAAATTCATTGCAGAGTACTGAAGTGTTGCTGTACAGTTTATGTAATTAAAGTACAAAGAGAAAGACCTCTACACATATCATATGTATATCGGCAGGCTTCTCAAAATTAAAAGGTAGTATTTCTGCAGACTAAAGGTTTGAAAACTGTGACTGGGACTGTCTGTGATGAAACATTTGCAGATTTATTGGTGGCTGATAGTTATAAAAACGTAATATTCTTTATGAAATGTGGAAAATAGGGTTGGAGATTATGCAGAAACCAATTCTACATTACAAAAGAAATAGAGAATGTGGAATATGGAGAGTATGGTGCATGAAAATTAACTGAATGAATTTAGAAAAGCACTTCTAATCACATATGGTGCCGAGTAATTTTTTAATTTCCTTTTCTGTTATTATATCTGTCTTAGCTCTGTTTTGATCAATAGACAGTATCTGATAATTTAAGGAAGTGAATTGTATTAATCTTTTCTATTCATTCTCTAAGAAATTATGTACACCAATCTTTTGATCTCATCAATTTCAATAAGGAGTTTTGAGAATAAAAGATACATCTTATCAAGCTATTTCATTATCTAGTTCAAAGAAAAAGTGTACTTCATACAGTATTGATAAATAATACTAACAAACAATGGTAGAACTACTAATAATAAACACTATAAAGTGAAAGCTAAAAGTTATTAATGCCATATTCTAAGGTATGATATATATTTTTTTGATTGTAATAATGACTTACCTTAGGGTACTGTGGTGGGCTGACCCTGACTGGACACTAGGTGCCCACCAAAACTGCTCTGTCACTCCCCTCCTCAGCTGAACAGGGGAGAGAAAATATAGCTAAAGGCTCGTGGGTCAGTATAAAGACAGAGAGAGATCACTCACCAGTTTCTGACACAGGCAAACAGATTCAACTTTGGGAAATTAGATTAATTTATTACCAATCAAATCAAAGTCAGATAATGAGAAATAAAACCAAATATTAAAACATCCTCCCAGGCACTCCCTTCTTCCTGGAGTGGGATGAACTGACCTCAACTCCCACTCTCTATCCCCCTGTGCTTGTTGACCTTAGTTTTCTTAAATAATAAAAAATAAATATTAAAGTCAAAGAAAAATCAATTTAAAAATATTTTATTTCTGTTATTGCTTCCCTATAGTTCTTTATTTGCAATGACACTTGTATGAAACAGGATCTTTTCACTTTAAGAACCTGCTTCTTATACCCTACTTGCAGTCATAATTCTTCCATTGTGGTATTGCAACATTTCCATGTCAATCTCTAATTGTTCTAAATGGGAGGAAGAAGCAAGAGAAAATAAAAGAAACAAATCTAGTATTTTTATGTAAATGCCCTTTACAATAAAAAGGAGAAATATAGAATATTGGGTGGATTTTTTTCTACATAAAACTATTTTTCAAAACCTGCTGTGAAGTGTTAGTGACTAAACAAAAGAAATGTGGAAAAATTCAGAAATTATCTCCAATATTTTAAAATCATTTTCTTAGTATATTTTGATCTTTCATATACAGTCCATTGTATACCTGGTATTAATCATTTTTTGAAATAGTCAGGTGAAGAACAGCAGTTCATTGTACCTGAAGAATAAAAAATTAGTGTCTACAAACCCCACATTTTCCACCTAGCTAGAATTATGTGAATGCATGTATCTGATTTTGTATTTTTTCTGAGGACAACTACAAAGATTACTTTAAAGATACTTTTGTATATATAAAAGATTGTAACAAGTTGGCATATGTAGTTAACTCCTTACCATGCAGATTCAAATGATGGATTTGGACCATTGTTCTGTGTAAGGAGTCAGAATCCCCTGAGGATAACCAGGACTTTGCCCCCACTGGAGCCCTCCTGATCAAAGAAGGAAATCCAAGCAGTAGCAATTAAGGATGGCTTGTCTAGAACAGCTCAGAGAGTGGAATAGCGTAGTAAGGAAAGAAGTCTTCTACAGATGGGAGATTTCATGCTTTCTAGCAGCAAGTGTAACTGAGGAAAGAGATCTTCAGATTTTGAAAATGAATAAGGGTAAATAACAGAGCAGAGGTCTCTTTGCTCAAGACATATTTCCCCTGCAGACAAGTGGGAACAAATCTCTTAACAGACACTTTCCTCTCCCCCAGTCATTTAAAAAAAAAAAATAAAATCATTGATGCTTGAGCCTAAAAGGCAGCATCTGCATTTTGGGGAATGCACCTTTGGATCCTGTTGAAGAAATACTAATAAGCTACTACTTTTTCTGGAAAAGGCCACATTATGAGCTTTAGTATTAGATCATGAAGCAATCTGAGAAATTCAAAGAGGGGAAGTGGAAACTTGTTTCAGTCAAACCTCAATTGCACCATGTTTTGAAATACTATCAGCAGTAAAATAAGTTAACTTCCTCTCATCTGACATACTTCTAACCTTTGACTTCAGATTGCCCAGCTAGGTTAGCAAATATTTGCAGGATTCAGAAGCCCACATCCCATTGCAAATTCTTACAAGATGAGGCCTAAATCACTTGAAAAGTTGAACTTCATTGATTTGGAAACAATTTCCATCTTTTCTTACATGCTTGAATTTCATACTCTAGTGAAGCACTTGTCAATGCTTCAAATTAAGCGGAGGAGAATTTGTCTCATATATTTTACAAGAAAGTGAAAAAATGCCTCCAAAATTGCTTGTAAAGAACATTATAGTGATATGACCCTTAACCTTCTGTCTGTGCAGTTGTTTCTTGTGTGTGTATGTATTTCAAAGAGCTTTTACATTATTCTGATTATTCAAGTACAACAGGCACAGAAGGGATTAGTGGTTAGTTAAAAGATGTTCTGTGTTGCTGAGCCTGCTGAAATAGTCTTAGATGACTGATTGTATTGCAAACCTTTCTGCAGTAATTCATAGATGAAATGACTTCAGAAAGAAAAGTAAGGGAAGCCCTAAGGACCAGATTTAAAAGCAGGTTTTACTGGGAAATTTTATAGATGATTTTCCATATAGCTATATCACTTTGTGTAGTAATTTCTTGAAAACTTAGGAGACCACAGGAGTTAACAATAATCAACACAGAATAAATTACTTCTATAAAATCAAAACTGCTGGAATTACAGTTGATAAGAACAAGAAAATCGTAGTTTAGTGCACTTAGCACCACCAAACAAGCATGGCAAAGGGATTGAGTTGCTCCTTTTCCAAAATGCAGTACACTTTACTTTTGATGATCTGGAAGTTGGGTATTTAATTTTTTCTCTTTCAAATAACTCTTCAGGTTGATATGTTTTTCACACTTGCTTTTAGAAATGTTCAGATTTGTCCAAACGCAAATGTTTAATTCCTGTCTTTACAGTATGCACTGTAAGTCAGTTCTGAACACTCCATCCTAAACTCTCAGCACCCTGAAAAATCCATTAATTTTTTGGTTCCACACCTGAATTTTTTAGTTGATCAGTAGTAATACCTTCCATTCTTTAGAAACAAACTGGTTTTCTAAAACAGAAAAAAGTAGTTTTACCTTCCTGCTCATCTTAGAAACCTGACATTTCAGAAAAAGATGCCAAAAGGATATTTAGACATACTTGTGAGTTAATATAAGCTGAGAGGTACATCTTATCTTTTAAAATGTCAGAATGAAGGTTGGAGGAAAATGATTGCCATTTATCTTTAAATAGCATGAAACCTTCTGAAGCAAGAGCACTGTATGCATTCCTCTTGTTATTCGTTTATGGAAACTTGGCTCTACACATCCCTGAAAACTTCTGAGGGGATTAGAGAAAAACACTGACCTTTTTTTCAAAAAAAAAAAAAAAAAATCAGTTTCTATCTGCAAAATAATGATAGTCATAACAGATACTAAAAGTCACCAGGACAAATAGTAGGTTACAAATGCCTCTAGACAAGTGTGCCAGTATAAAGAAACTCTGTAAAGACAATTCCAGATCTGTGTTTTCTCTGATGGAACTACCATTTTCTTACAAATAAGTGCATCTGGGAATGATTAATAAGATCATTTGCTTGATTTCATTTATGTTAATCTAACCTGACAGTAGAGGAAGGATCTACTTTATATGTCTTAATGGACTGATATCTACAGACTCTGAAAATGAAAGTACTTCTAGAAATAATTCAATATACTCTCCACAATACAGTGCAAGCATTATCTCACATCACAAGTCTACCAAGTCCTCCATATGGAGCTATTCAGTCATTACAGGACTCAAATATGGAAATCACCACATGCGTAGTTTGAATGCATGTATGCATAAGTCATATTGAAGAAACTTGATCCAGGCTGTCTTACCAGAGACAGAAGGAAAAAGCATTTTTAGTCAATAAGAATAAGGAAATCGTTATACTAAAAGCTATGCAGTAATATATAAATATATATGAAGGGGAAAACTAAAATAAGGGCTCATGGCAAGTCAGTCATCTATGTCACTGATATATTTCATCTGTAAATAGCAGTTTACTATGAAACAGGTCATGCTGTCTGGGAGAAAGAAAACTGAAAGACGGTATGTGGCTTGCAAAATAGTGTAATCAACTTCATGAGAAACAGTAGTTAGCTGTAATAAACCAGGACTTCTAAACCAAGGTTGATCAGGAAGTTATTTTCTAATAAATATGAGAGTGCTTCACCTGCAAACTTAGACAATAGCTAAAGGCAAGTCCACTTACGTAGGCACCTAAAATACCAGGGAAAAAATGTTTTCTGAAACTTGCTTTGAAATTTACGGAGCTATCAAAATATACCACCCAAAATGCTTTCTGATATGCTGTAAGTATTCAGTTTGTGTTCCTATAAAAAAAGGATTCTAGGAAGCAGTGGCAGCCATGATAGTAATGCTTCCTCTGAAGGTTTTGGTTTGTTTTTTCTTTTCTTCTTTTTTTGTCTGAAAGAATCCTTTGGAAAATATCCCTTCAGTTTTAGGGGATGAGAGGGCTTTTGAACTGACACCAAGGAATAGAACTCAGTGTTTAGGTAAAAGTTAACGTGGGAGTTTTTTGGTTTTTTTTTGTTTTCTTTTTTTTTTGCAATAATGTTTTAAAAAATGGTAATCTGATGTTGAAGTTTAACCTTGATAAGCTAAATTAATATTATCATTCATGTTTGATCTTTATTTGGAAAGAGGTGTGATCTATATGGGCAGCTGAGAGACATAGGATACAATGTCACAGTGAGAACAGTTGATCTTTGTTGAGAGTACATATTCACAACTCCTCTGTCACCTAAAATGTGTTCTAAAAGTCTCAGGAGCTGGGAAATCTTTACACTATCTAACAAAGATTTATTTAATAGAAACTTACACCAGATACTCAGATCTTAGAAGAAAAACTTATTTCAAATGAGTATTAAGTAATCTGGAGAAAATGGAATGTTTTTGAGACTACTGAAATCCATTCTAACTAGCAAAGTCTTTGACCAAGTAGAAAAAAGTCACTGTGTCCTCACTTACTCACTCATTCCTGAACAAGATACCATCACTTAGCCATGTCTTAATCCATTTTATTCAGGATTATAACCTGGCCAAATTTTGGAATGTGTGAAAAACTTGTCAATTCAGCTTTGATGAGAAAATCACTACATAATATTCATGTACAGGTACAGTCTTGGGTATTTTCTTTTCTTTTCTCTTTTTCTCCCTATGCCAATATTTTTGTAGTGCCTTATCTACATGCTGAAAAGAAGAAAAAAACCAAGAAGATTCACGATTCCTTAAAGGTTACCCAAGTAAAAAATAAAATCGCTTCAGGCATCACATCCATTCTTTGTATCCTTCCTCCTGCCAGTCCAAATCAGTTGACACGTGTCAGGACAACAAGGTTGTCACCAGGGGTTAGAAATCATTAGCGATACCTGACTTTTACCTACACATAAATTAACAGCAAACGAGACTGTTAGTGAGTCTGTCTTGTACCCATACCTAAGTCTGGAGGAGTTCTAATATATCTAATTTTCACACTACCACATTCTGAACAAACAAACCCAGTAGAGTTGCTAAACAGCACAATGAAGAGCATACAGATTGTCTTAGGGACTCTTGCTTCTGTGACCTGGAAACCAGGCCCTAAACCCTCCTCTGTTATTGTGAGGCACTGGAGACGGACCTACAATTTAAATCTTTCTACCACACCTCTTCAGATCTCTGAATAGGTGAAATAAAAAAATAAAGACTTCAACTGACCACACAGAAATGAAATTCAAGCTGGCATCTATTTATCCTGGTTATAAATGCCAAAATTTCTACTAATTAAAAACAAAACAAAAAATACCACAGACTTTTGTTACTATCTCTGACAGTGATACATTGAGCGATCCTAACCAATCAGTTCAAAAAACATTCATAGTGTTAAAGTCTTGCCTGAATATAGTGTAAAAGATATTATTCTGGGTTAAAAAACCCCTCCATCTAGTGGTGGCGCCTCCATGTTGTTATTGCTAACTAGAAGGGAGAGTGAGCTACACCAGGGAAAAATTTTGTCATGGTTGGAATGATAGTTTCCTCATTTCTTTCCGTGGATTCTAAATCAAATAATCTTTGGCATATGTTGGAAGCACGCACAAAGTAATCACAAAACCATTCAGCTCTCATTCACAAGTTCTAACAACTCCCCACATTCTCTGTAATATCAGATCCATATAGTAGGAGTTCCAGTATTCCTAGTACTGCCCACAAGTAACAGCAGGTGCTGAAAAGTTTCCACTCAGCTTGAGTGCCTTGTGTGCACATCAGACGCTTGCAGGACCTCTATAATGCTCCTGGAATCTCAGACCAACCTTTGTTTTGTGCTTCGCTCACTGACTGTCATGATGATAGGGAAACAGAAGAACAAAGTTGCATAACCCTAACCCTAGGGTTAGGGTGCCTGAAAAGTATATCTATGTACATTTGTTCCAATTCCACAGAATCATTAGGGTTGGAAGGGACCTTTGGAGATCATCTAGTCCAGGCCCCTCTCAAAGCAGGGCCACCAAGAGAAGAGTATGCAGAAACGTGTCCTGTGTATACAACCTCCCTGGGCAGCCTGTTTCAGGGCTCTGCCACCCTCAGCATAAGGAAGTTCTGTCCATGTTTCCCATCCAACTGAAAAATCATTTTCTTTCATGTCAATGAAATAGAGACAACAGCTGAAAGGACATTTTTCAGCCTGGTATTATTTTCCAAACTGCCTGTGTATTCACAAACATTCTATTGATGCTCAAACATATATACACATAAACGTACATCCATATAAACACAATTTTTCCTATTTATTAAACATTTACATTGTCTCAGGTTATGTTCAAAATTCTGTTCTGGGTATTTTTATAGATCTTCAAATCTGTTTGGTTTTTTTTTTTGCCCCTGGTCTTCTAACATTTATCTTCCCTCCAAATCACACTGATGTAAGGCCATACTATTTTCATACAGAAGAAAGAGATTATGTGAAGAGCAAAGACCATACTGGAAGTCTGGCAGGAGACAGAACTGAAGCCAGGTCTCCTGTTCTAGCTTCTGGTTCATTGCTCCTCTACAATGTGTAATGTTTAAGCCAAATATACCAGAGCCATCTTCTGAGTGTAGCTGTTCATCATCTATGCCCATCTTCTCAAGCCATTTATACTTATTCAGCATGTGCACAAAGTTCCTTGAAATCTTTCCATCTTGGATTTTTAGAATGCTTCTGGTATTCTTAAAATGTCACTTTCTCATTTCAGGAAACTTTCAAGCAATTCTCTGAAGTTTTTTTAATATTAATACAGCAGTCTCAACTCATAGCTTTGTTGGTATAATGAAAAGAGATAGAGATGTCCTCTCTAGATGTAGAAGTTGATAGTCCCTTCTAAATTTTTAAGAAAGCTTTTGAGAGATACTTAGTTATTCTATATACATCTTTGCAAGATTTTGCTGGCTGTTATATTCTGGTCAAAGGCCTATTCATCATCTAACCTTTCATTATTAATTTCCTTTTCTATTGTATCAATAGAATGCAGCTTCAGCTGTAATTAGATAAGTGCTAATAAATAAAAAATGCATAGTTTCAGTTTTATTGAAGAGGAAGATTTACATTAGAGTTGATATTTCAGCCTTACATCTTACATTGACTATATTCTTATGGTCACGTAATTCATAATCTTTCATTCACTAACAAAATTCATCCACCAATAAGTACAGTACATAGAGAATGCTATTAGAAGTATTATGGTGGAAGACAAGAATAGACACAAAATGTATCTAAAATGATTGAATGACTAATAATGAATAACATTCATAATATGAAATAAAAGTAGGCTGTAAGACATTGTACTACACTTGTTATAAATTATTAGAAATTATAATGGCTTTTATGTAAAGTAGTGCTTTAGTTAAACCTTAGGCCAGGTGCCATGTAGAAGTCTGAAAGAAACTCTATAGGATGATTTTCTTAAGTAAGTTTATCTACATACTGCACAGCATACCATGTTCTCCCCAGGACCTGCACAGGCAGGCAATTCTTGACAGGTATGTGGGGAAAAGCTGTCCACATTGTGCCTTTAAAAAAGCTGTCCACTATGTGCCTTTACAGTTCTTCCACCTTTTGGAACTGTGAACAAAAGGTTTGCACCACCTAACCTGGCAAATAAGATTTAAATAAGACATCAGTCTTATTTACAGCTGAACCTGTTTCCAAGTGAGATCAATATCCTGCCCATAGGGGCAGGAGTGGAATGGTTAGCATTTAAAGGACATAAGGAGATATCTGTTCTGGGAGAAAGCTGAAACATTTTCCTTGTCACCAAATGGGCACATACAAGTTAGATTTTCTTCCCTCCATTTCCAGAAACACACAAACCTGGCGGACTACAACCTGAAAGAACCCCTCAGATATTAATTCCTAAGAGGGTGCTACTCTCTAGGAAACCACTACACAAATGGACTTGGAAGACCATAAAACATCAGGGGCTCGTTAAAGTCACTGTTCTGTGATCAAGTGCTGAAAATGTTGATAACAAGTCTGCAAGCATAAGAAAGTGTAAGATCTACTTGTCATAGAAAAATACTGCTAAGATTTGTATCATCACCAGTGTAGTTCTGTCCCAGCTGATATTTCAATCCACATCACCTTTAGTCAGGAGCTTATTTTCTGCAGAAAGAAGTATAGATTAAAAATAGTTAGAGTGCTGCAGCACTTGTAGATTTGCATAGTGGAAATTTGGGATGGTAATTTCTACAAAGAATAAATTCAGATGATACTTTTGGAAGCATAGAAGACATTAAAATGTTTTTTTGTATGAGACACCTGCAGAAAATTAATAGGAAGTTCACATTATTCATAACAATGTCCAAAAAAGTGCTCATGAAATGCTGGTTATAAAATCGATAAAGAATAAAATAATTTATTATTTCCTTATCTTCCCACTTCATTGCCCTAGCATCTAAGCAAGTTTGCAATAAAAAAAAGTTTCTGCAACCAAAAGTAAATCAGCAACTTGCTAACTGATAATAAAAGACTAAAGTATATGTGCTTTCACATAGAACATGTGCTTTTATTTTTCAGCTAATGAGACACTAATGCAGTTCTACTTTTATTCGAAACCATTGAAAATTATTCTTTCCAATCACTGTGAGAACAAAATGTAATATTTCTATATTTAGTGAAGGCAAAAATTCCAATTCTTCCAATTCAAAGAATGAAAGACATAAAAGAAGAGGAAAGATTGAAAGCAAACATAGATATGAAGTCCTGACTGTAGCTGAAAATAAGAGAATCTTTACCAAAATCAAATTCAGATATTTAGCAAACTTTATGTAGGTAGTTTTCACTGAATACCTAAGTAATTGTAACTGCTTTTTGAAGACTTGAAATTATTCAATTAGACATAGTGACATGATTCTTAACAAAAACTTAAGGACAACAAGGATTGTGTTAGTAGTAATAGCAACAATAGTAATTTCAAAAGTATTGACATAGTCATTGAGTCCACAAATGTAAAAGAGAGAAGGTTTACAGTAAATACAAAAAGTAGAATAAAAATAGGACTCAGAGTAAAAGGTGGAATGATATCTTCAAGCATATGATTGTAGAGAATGCATCCTGTAAAAGCATGAACACATTACTTGAGTTCTCATTCACACTAACTTGAATAAGTGAATCTGTGGGAAGGTTGTTTTCATTTGTGTATTCCTTAGGGACAGCTGACTAAAGTTGTTTTAGTGAAAAAGCTATTGAGACAACTATAATAATAATGAAACATACTTTCAAAAGCGTGTTCAAGTCTATGAAGTTTACAAGATCATTCTGCAAAATCACAGACTTTAAGACAGGGTGCAGTTCTTCATGTTTTCACTAAGCCTGAAGATTTTAACACCTCCATTTCTCTGTCTTTGGAATACATAGAATATTCTACTTTAAAGCATAATGTTGTAATTCATGTTTAGCTTATATTCACTTAAATAAAGCACATTCTAAAAGAGAATGTACATACCTCTGTTACTGCTTACATTCAAAGTGAGAACTGAGAGGAGAAAGAGGAACGCAGTGCAGAACCAGGACTTCACAGGCTTTTCTAAACACTTTTTTTTTTAGCATGCTTTACACATTTTTTTTTTGTTAATACCTATTCTTGCAGGGAAAAAAATCCTTGGTATTTTGGTTGGTTGGGGGGTTTATGATTAGAGATTGATCTCCGTATTACATAGTGAACTACAGGATTTTCATCAGTATGCGAGAAAATGAGTAGTGCAGGGTGGGAAGATCAAGGGAATTTTGTGAGAACATACCAATGCAAGTTTTATTTCACTGTTGCTTTCTAATTCTTAACACAACAACCTAATATTAATCAGAACCATTTGTTAGGTCCTGTGTGTCCACATGACCAGGAATTCAGATTTCTGCACAACTTTTAATAGACATCCTACAGGACAAGTGGAAAGGTCTTTCCTGCCTATTCACACAAACATTGAAAAATAGGGAGGTGTAATTTGCTGAAAATGAGATTGCTGGGCTAGAAAACAGACACATAATAGCACTATAAGATTTTTTGTTGCTAGTTAAATAGTGTCACCTGAAAAACAGGTACCCCTTCCAGGAGGATATGTTTGATGCTGGAATTGCTCCAATGCAACTGATGTACATCTATTATCAAGAGAAGATGCAATCCATATCTGTCTACCTGGGCATCTTCAGGGAAACAATCTGGAACTTAAAGTTGTGTTCACATTTGAGAAAAGAAAAGCAAATGTAAACAGCTTAATGAAGAAAAAAAGGGGAAAGTGGGTGAGTCTGCAGATACAGGGCATCAATGGCTGGTTACAACTTGATGTTCTTAAATAAACTTTATGTGGCATTCAACATCTCTTGGAGCAGTTCAGGATCTGGGTTTGCTGAAATTTCACATAATGTTCGCAGTATCTAACGAAAGGTCACATTAGGAAAGAAATCTTGGGTTTAGGCCTGCAAAGATACTTGTCTAGTTTTAAATTGAGCACCTATGTTTCAGGGTCTGAAGCCTTATTGTTGAAACCCATTAAAGGCAAACACTTTATTTAAAGACTCATTTTTGCTGTAGTGAAAAAGTATAGGAACCAAAAAATACTATTGCTGCCGGTTTTACTTGGAGTAGTGGTGATTTGAGAGAGCAGAACTAAGAAATCAATAGATGGGATGATTAGGGAGGGTCCAAAAGTGGAGAGAGGAATGCAGGTGTGTTGGAGAAGTGTATGCCTCCGGGGACCTCAGCCACCCTGCTCCCTGCACATGAGGATGTGGGTCTTTATAGTTCTGGTAGCCTCTGCAGATGAGGTATTATTTCTGGTTTTCTACACTTTTTTACACAGTGAAAAGTGGATAGCAACCGTGCTGTAAAACTAACTTAGTCATTTGTAACTCCTTTGACACTGCCTTTAGCACTTCACAGTGTGAAATGCATTAGCTTATACTGGGTGGCAAATGAAATGCTAGCAAATATATTCTTAAAAGAAGACTCTTGATAATTAGTTTTTAAGACAAAAACCTAGCTCGCATCATTGTTTTGTCTGTATAGTTGAAATTAACTTAATTCATTAACTTGGGCAAAATTGCACATTGCTTCCCTACCCTGATGCACTAATATCTGCATATGCACATATAAATAGCATTTAATTTTAAATGTGTGCTGAAGTCTCATCAATATTTGCAGATAATCTTGCAAAGCAAAAGGCTTCCCTGAAATTGCATTCTCACATATCTGTAGCTTCTTCATAATTTCCAAAGTTCCCTTCTTTCCAGAATATCAGCCATCTCGTAAAGCTTCCCTTGTGATCTTTCTTACCTCAGCATTGTATAGATCACCAAAAGAAAACGACTACAAATCACTGGAAACCTCTAGTTTAATAGCAACTTGCAGGCAAAATATAACACATTTGTATTAGAAAATCTATGGATTTTTCACTTGTGATAAATGAAGGAAACAGGCATGGAGGCATGTCTCTGGGCAGAGGGCCCCGTTGCACTTGTTTCTGGAAAGGGAAGGAAGAGATATAGTAGACTGGGAAAAAAAGTGTTTTGGAGGTTACTGATCTGGAAATTCATCACTTCATTTGGTTTACTAACAGCAGAATAGAGCATTACATTCTCCAGAGCATTTCAGGTGGCTTTTATGTATTCAATACAAAATTACAATGTCTAGAACAAGAGATGGATTTTAAGATAAATGTATTTCACATGGATTAATTCTGCTTGAGCATCTAATAACAAGACTACTCTTTCTGTGGAAAAAAAATACTTGTATTTAGTTTTGAATTGACATGCCTCTTACTAAAGTGACAAATCTATCAAATGTAGTTACAGTTTAAAAAAGGAACAAAATAAGCTTTTTGAGCCCTTCATTTTTGAAGCAGGAGAAAGCTTTGTATCCTCAGAATTCATACTGTACTACCAAAATAACATCTTCATCAGCTTTACAGGTTGTTGTGACACAAATTAAGAGCAGAGTATGCAGTGGCTCTGCTCCAGGTGATTGGATGTGGTCAGCCATCTAGTCATGTAGATGTCCCAGGCAGGTAAGAACATTTAACTTCTATCACAGACCTTTTGCTATAATTAACGTTATAACCATACTCCTGTTAAAATACCAAGACAAGCCAAAACAAAACAACAGTAAATATCAAAGGGATAAGCCTAACTTAGATATTTCCTTGTGAAGTTATCAGTTTTTTAATCCTATCATGAATGATGATGCAACAAAATCTCTAGAAAGAAGAGGGTTTGAGGATTTCCCTTAAAAAAGGAAAACCAATTAAAATCATACTAAATTTATGTTATGAGTACAGTTTAAATATTTGGATTATAAAACTAGGAAATGTATCAGATTGCAACTGCATCAAATACATATGATATCACCTTTTTATGTTAACTTGTATCCTTCATCATACATGCTCATGTACCCATTCAGTTGACTCCAGCAGGAGTTGCATAGATAGACCCTAAGCCAAATTAATGTCCTGCCTGTTATAAGAGGGAAAGGTCAAAGCAAAATGAGGATCTTGACATTTGAATAGAAATATTAAATTGTGTCTCTAAAAACTGTAAAACAGTTACCAGAAAACTATATTTATGGTAATTGTATCAATTGTGAATATCTTCTTAGAGAACTCTGAAACAAGATTTAGCCTCCCTGACATGCACAGAGAGCCAATCTACATAGTGGAATATAGGAAAAAATTGGGTTCATTTACATACCAAAGGAGGCTACAAAGGCTTAGATTCATTGTGTCTTTGACAATTTGACTCCAGGCAAAGGTACAGAGATACTTTTGAAGTTGTGAGAACATAAGCATATATGGGGAGTAGCAGGTCTTTACTCATTACATATTTGTAAAGGATTACTTAAAACTATCTTTGAAGATAGAAAGAGGAGTCTTCTCCAGTGAGAAAGTTTTTCTGTGCTTGGCATTTTATATTTTCTTTTCTTATGGTAAATGCCTTCATATCACATATGGCACCAAGAAGAACTTTTAGGCCAGAGACAAGTTCATGCTGTGCTGTAGGACTGATTCTAAAAAAACCAAAGAAAACCCAAATCAGCTGCAGGACTCAAGTTATGCTTATTCAGGACTTAAAGCCATGGATTTTTCATTCTGATTTCTAAGGGCAAAACCCAGCACTGACTATGATTTTGAGCAGCTGAATTGATTTAACTGAAATTGCAACATAAGTGAATTTTAGCATATGAGATAGTTTGGGATGAAAAAAAACAAAAAACAAAAAACCCAAAACCAAACATAAACAACAAAACTAGAATCTTCTTTAGCTTTTTTGTTTAGGCTTATGTACATTACATGGTCTGTTTTGTTAGCTCAGCCATTTTCCTCAAAATCTAACAACTCTGAAGAATAATATAGCAGCTTACTGTGTTTTACAATGTTCTTCTAGTTATGTTTTGCATTCAGAGAAGGGACCCATGTTACAATGCAAGTTAATACCTGCTGTATCATCTGTGAGGTCTTGGAAGAGGAAGAGGAAAACTATTACAGAGTAAAAAAAGCATCAGAAGCTAGGAAGAAAAGAACAGAATGTGGGACAGGACAAGATATGTTGGGAGTGCCATCTCACATCTCTGCCACGTATTGGTGTCACTGTCTCTACTGTTTGTCAAATATTTGCTAGCCATGTACTTGCTTTGTAATTCTTGAAATAACTTACATAATTCAACAAAAAAAGAAGCTAAATCTTTCTGATCTCTTTTGAACACATACTGCTCAAACACATTCCCATTCAGGGATCTAAAGTCTGAATGGTCATGTTCCAGTGCACCAAGGAGAGATTTATTGGAAGATTCACGGTTAAGACTAAAATACGAAACAATCATAATTTAAAGCTAACAACAGAACATGGCAGTGGGATCAAACATGGCAGTGGGATCATACGGTTAAGAAATATAACTAGTTTTCCATAGCTTTAAGTTAAGTCTTTCAGTGTAGTGAATTTACAGTTCAGATCTGCTTAGCTACTTCATGTTTCCTGTTCCCAGTTTGACCTGCCAGTATAAAGCAATAAGAATATTAAGTCTGCACATCACTGTAAGGTTCCTTTTGGCCATACTTTGAGTTGGTTTGGAAGCCCTGTATAAAAAAACAGTGCTGCTGGTTTACAGTTATCTATACATCTCCAACTATTGAAGACATTTCAATCCTATTTGTTAATAATTCTCTATAAGTCCCAAATGATGCTGCAGTGGGGAGAGGCAGGGAATATAACTGTTGGTGCTTTTTGAATCACAAAATGAAGTTATCTTTAAATGCTTTTAAAAATACGTCTTTTGAAAATTAAATTGGAAATTAAGAAAACCTGTGCTAAGTAATACACTTTTACACCTCAATACACTTTGACACTGCTGTCTATAGAAATCACTTTTCTTTAAACAAAAGGCTATTACAATTGTGAAGAAAGTTAAAGAAATCACTGAGCTACTGGAAATCACTGGTAAAGCATGCACAGTTAAATTAAGGTAGACTTTTTTTGAGAGTATAACCTGTTTGTGAATGCAAGGAATATGGTCTTAATTTAAAATTATTTTACTATTTGAACTCAATTATTATCTTATTCTATGTCAAGAAGTAATTATGATTAAAAATGTTTTAAAATGTAATTATGATTAAAAATGTTTTTCTAACATTTGAATAACTATTATATGAAAGAGAATTAGCTCTATCAGTTATATATTCTTGTGGAATGCAGACTAAATTACAAAAAAACAATCAATCAATCAATAGAATCATAGAATACAAATATTATAGAATATTATATTTGGTTAAGAAATCACTTAGCTTATCAAACCAGGTTCTATTTCAGATTTTTCATATATACACAGATAAAGAGTTTTAAAATGTTTTAATTGAATTCCAATTTCCATCCTAATGAAGCTTGACAGAAGTCACAGTAAAAAACAAAATCATTATCTAGTAAAAAAGAAATGTATCCTCTAGTATTCTTTATCATAAAAAAAAAACAACAACAAAACAAACAAAAAACATGTAAAAGCTAAGAATCTGGATAAATGGTTCCTGACCCATAGAGCTAACAGATTCTCTCTAAGGGCAAAAGGCACAAATTTAGTGAGAAAGGCTGCATTCAGACGCTGTATTAATAATCGGGGGGGGGGAATGTCCATTAATTTGGGAAAAAGAATGATAGAAGACATATGCAAGACACATTAAAATTGCTGTTTTGAAATCCAGGTTTCTTATTTGCTGGTTTAAATCCTGCTAACAATGGTGATTTAAAAGTATTTTAAAAATAATTTTTCAATCTTTTTCACTTAAAGCAATCCACTCTCTACTACTTTAAATATGGTTTAAGCTGGTAAATGAACACTGTGCACTTGATCAATCTTTCTAAACAGATCAGAAAACAGGGAACATCAGTATCTGAAAGAAAAAGAGAGCTTCTCCATTTCTGTAAACAGCTGACCTGACTCAGATGTTAGCTCTGTTTTCTCTGTCATCACTGTGTCCTGGACTTAAGCCAAACCTGTATTATGAAACATGTTTTAAACTAAGCCAGTTTCTGCTTCCCAGGGCAGAACAGTAAGAGCAGCATGAATCCATCTCTTACTCAGTGTTTACATTGTAGGCAATGGGTCAACACACTCCAAATGTTTATAGATTAGATGCTTTTCAAGTATTAGGTACCTGAACGCAACGACTGGGACTTTTGAGAATCTTAAGTAGCTGCATAGATTTAATTCCTAAATCAGTGGTTACTGATCACCCCAGTAACTTGAATATGCTACTCATTATGTAAGTAACCTTCAAATATGTTTCAGATACTTATGGGCACAAACTTCTTTTAAAAAAAGTGAATAAATAATCAAACCTATGGTCCAACTCTTTGCATACACATAAGCATGAATAACTGCACCCACATACTTTTAGCCTGTCATGGACTAGCAACACAATTTATTAGCTTAAATCTCTGATTTACAGGTTTTAAGGCTTCCTGCTGTCCATACCTAGCCAATCTTCTTAGGGACTACCTAAACTAATGATATATTAGAGTTTCTCTGCACCAACTGAACATATAGATGCCATACCAGCTGTGAGTAACATTGCCCACAAATTCCTAAACATAAAGCTTCAGCTAACAATTTTGGCCTCACACTCAATACACTATGAGAAAGCAGCCAGGCTGCAGCCAAACTAACCAACTCAGTTGTCCAGGCCCAGAGGCACAGAGGAATCCAAGTTTTAAGGAATTTCAGTGAGAATTTGGAGCATTTGTTGCCCCGAGAGACTTACTTTTTTACAGGCAGTCCTGGGTTTTCTGACATTTTGTCTCTCTAGGTAATTAGGCTGTTAACTTTACATGGGACTGACTCCTTCAAAAAGTCAGTGGCAAAATTGTCTTTTCCCTACCCCACTGCATAAGGTATTCCATCTGCTTCTTCATCAACACTGAAAGCCAGAAAAAAGACATCTTTTCATTTTGCAAATTTTCTTGTTGCAAATAAATTCTATAGAAGCCTCCTACCTCAGTGCTATGTAGCAGTCTAATGGAAGGCTAGAAACCTGCTCACATGCCTTTAGCTATCAAAATGAATCATCTAATCTAATTTATTCATCTAGGCTCCTTTTTGAGTCAGCACATGTAGCACCTTAAGCAGCAGCTCATGAATTACCATGAGAAGCAGCTATCTCCCTCCTGCCTGTAGTGTGACTTCACTAAAGTTTTTTCCAACTGGAGACTGCTGTTAGCTTCTGGCCGTTGCACTCATGAAGTCATCATGATTTTACTCTCTGGCTCTTGTGCGTTATTTCTCATACATTATCAGTTTCACATCTATTAATCTTCAAACAGAGATCTTGTCAAATCTGCCTTTTGAAATGGTTTACACCTTAAAACTTTTCATAGTTATCAAATATCCTGAAAAAAAAGCACAGAAACCTAGAAGCTAATTTTGATTTTGTCACTGACAAGCTGTGTGTGGCCTCAGGGCTACCCTGTCTCCTTGCAGTCTGCTCCAAGGCAGAGGAAACGCGTAGTTGCACAGCTCTCAGCAGCAGCAAAATAAGGACCAAATTGTGACTTGTTGTCACATTTCTGTTTGACTCCTGCTTCCCCCTTGCTCGGCTGGGGAAATAAATTGTGGCAGACAAACAGCTGGTGTAGAAACCTTGCCTTTCTCCTCTTCTCACCTCCCCAGATTAGATCAGTGCACAGTCTCCAGAGCATTGTAACAGGCAGAGCTAAGTCTCTGCTCATTCTTCCCTGCGAGGGAGCATAAAGAGTCAGGGAAGAGCCATCAACCTTGCACTGCGACCTGCAGTAGATGGGACTAGTACAGACCAACTACATGGCTGCTGCTGGAGCACATATAAATTAAGCTGTACTTTAGTAGAAGCCATTTCTCAGAGGTGTCAGGCTTTTTGCATTCATATTTCGATGGTGGCAGCTCTAACCACGTCTGCCATTGAGTCCAGTCCAGTCCCCTCATTCACAAACACAGCAGAGTAGCATAGTTACAGATGCTCACGGCTTTTAGACAAGGTCTGAAGTGTATCACAGTAAAGTCCCTGGCCATTACAGAGTACTCAGTAACAGCTGAAATGTAATAATAACAACAGCAGCAGCAACAACAACAACAACTAATAATAATAATAATGATAACAAAAGAAAAGATCCTGAGACTGTTGCAAAGACACAGTACTTTGTACTGAGACTTTTTCTGTATACAGTTTTAATGACTTTCATAGAATCACAATCATAGAATAGTTAGGGTTGGAAAGGACCTTAAGATCATCTAGTTCCAACCCCATTGCCATGGGCAGGGACACCTCCCACTAAACAATGTCACCCAAACCTTTCATTTCATTAAGTACATAAGTACATAAGTACATTTCTGTGGTTGCAATTAAATGTAATATGAAGATGCTGAAGATAATGCTTTGGAATCTTCTCCTAAATATTTGCTGGCAGGAGACCTAGGTCCTGCCAATTTTCTAAGGACATTTATAAACTGTTGTCTTCAGAGGTCTCCTTTTGTCTCTCACCAGGTACACTTCACCAGTATGTCCACAACTAAATATTGTAGCTGTGGAAATGAATAGGCAGCACATGTGGCTTGCAAAGCAAGTAGGCAGGCCAGGGTCATTGCTTGGTGGCTATATTTTCAAGCTACTTAGTCTCATTGTCATTACCAGGATGCTGACCTTTCCAGAGCACCTCGTCAGCCTTGTACATCTGTCTCTGAATAGATCATGGCATTGACATAGGCTGCTAGAAAAAGATACCTGGACCATCTCTCTACACCAGCAGCCACACTGGCAATGGCAGTGTTGAAACCTGCACCGCTGTTGTGCTGTACTCTCTGGCATGTCAGCATAGTACCTCAACAGGCAAGGAGCCAGGCAGTTTAGCTGATCTGTGGCTAAAATACAGTTAATACCTACCACAAGGAGCAGGTACTTTAATCCTAATAAAGTCATGAAGACACAACAAATCAGGGACTGGGATGTAGCATAGAAGAAAATAAAATAAAAAAGGACTTGTGTGAAGCAAGGGGTATTTTAATTGGTCCAAACTATATGTTGCTAAAGTTTAAATCTGCCTTGTCAATATCAGCAGCAGCCCCAGAGGAAAATAAACTGCAGTGAAACATTAGCCCTGGTTGAATTCACAGTGTTCTGCCAATTTAGTGTTCTGTACAATAGTGTTCTGTACAATTTCCATCTCGTGGGTCCAGATTTTAAAAATTAGACAATTAACAAAGTCCATTCCAAATGTAAGAAAAAAAAACAACTACGCCCCATCCCACAATCAAACTAATCTAAACTAATTATATGGCTTATTTACCTGTTATACTGAAGGTTAGATTACTGTGGAGCTGATGTCCCTTATCACCTGAGGTCTATTGCTTTGCACATTAAAAAAACACAGGAGAAAACCACACAATATTGAAGCTAAGGAACACCTGTAAAAACACTATAAAAGCACTATAAAAAACACTTTCAGACTCTAAATGACTGAAAATTCATTTCCAGACTGATTGAAAATTTCATTTTTGCTCTTAATTTTGGACTAAAAATCTTCCCAGTTTGGGATTGTTTTGCTTGAATAACCTTGCAAAGAGGTACTGCTGCTCTGATGCTGATAGTATTAATGCACTCATTTTGGAAGATAAATAGAAATTCACAGATTTCCCTCCTAGCAGCTACAAAATAACCAATGTTTCCATCAAGCCAGGTTAAGAATATCCAAATAATCAAGTACTAGCATTTTGGTTAGGGCTGTCAGGCTGAGCCACCTGTTCTGGTAGTAGTTGCTGCCAGAAGCAAATTATAGAACCATCCAGCTGCTGATTACAAAAATCATACTCGTATCACCTTCTTGTGGCTAATCAGACATCAGGCCAGGACTGTCATACAATTTGATATAGTCCTAATATCAGTCCTTTAGAAGACAACTGGCTCACTCTCTAATAGTACTTACTGCAGATCCTCTTACAAATAATAACAATGAAAAATGGAAGATGAAAAGTATAACTTTCCTACACTGAAACGCATTATAACGTTGACAAGCAGAAAAAAAATAACTTTCAGAAGACTGTTTAAAAGCCTTTTTTTTTTTTTGTAGTGTCATTATTAAATTTGGTAAACACTGACAAAAAAAAAGACTTGGAATAAAATTCAACTAAAATATTCAGTATTAAATTTAAAGAAGGCTGCATTTTAAATATATTCCCTGTCTGACTGTGGTTGATAAAATATTGTTATGCGTCTAAAATGTTATGTAAATATGAATGGTCAGAAAATATTAAAGTATATGAAATATTCATATTTTAGAATATGTATTTCCTGGTTAATACAATTGCTTTTCATTCTCGCAGGCCTAGCTCTGGGGTACTAATTCAGCACAACTTTCACTGACTCCTTTAGACATTTACCCGCATAAGAATTGCAGAGCTGATATCTTTTACCCTTCAGTAACATCCTGTAGAGTTCACCCTCAGGGCTCTTTATGGAAAAAACAGGGCCACCAAACTAAGCTATTTTGACTCTGGCAAATCTTCAATTATAAAGGACTACCACAGCTTTACCTGAGCAAAGGCTTGGGGGTAGTATCACCTGACGTTCAGACATTCCCCTTCTTATATCACTCTAACGGAACATTAACATTAAGCAGTGCTGTTCTGCAAATGAGACTAACACTATTTTTAGAGGTGTATGGAGATCTAGCTTCAGTAAATGGCAACAGGAATGAAAAAAGAAAAAAGAACAGAAAAGGTAAGTAGGAAGCAATCCAACAAACAAAATGAAATGATCCTGGAGTGAGTTATTTACTAAGAGCAACAAATCGTATTTGTTTGATCATCTACACTGTCAAAATATGCATAATTTTTGGTTAATTATACTTGAAAATAGTTACCGTACCTTCTGCTGTAATCTCGGCCATGATGATGATGGTAAGAGATACTCTGTTTAAAAGGTCAAGATCTACTGTGGAAGCTTATATAACTGTTGCTGACTCTTGCAGGAACTGCAGAATGAGGAGGAGGAAGGTCCACTGCTTTTTCTAATTCTGTTCCTTCTTCTTTGTGCCCCTCCAAACTTTCTGTCTCCCCTTCAGACTCTTGCCTTCTCGGAGCAAACTAAGGACTTCCAGAGGCAACACTTAAAACTTAGTTTAAAGTATCAGCTTCTAACAAAAATAGCCATGCCTTATGGTGAATCTTCAGCATGTTTTTTCTAATATCCTAAGAACCACAGACACTACAAATAAAAACGTCCCAGCTATAAACAGGACAGGAATGCACAGAAAGGCAGAAAAAAACCCAAAACAAAACAAAAAAAAAAGAACTGGCAAAGAACTGTTCAATGCTCCTGCAGCCTTGCTAGCGTAATTGCAGTTCTTTGGGGGGTATGTCAGAAAACATGAAATACAGAGTTCAAAGTAACCTTATCCATCCCAGCTCAACTTTATTCTTAGCACACTCAGTGCTTAGCACATTCTTCCTGGCCTTATTTGGTTTGGGGAGGGTCCTATGAAGCTTACTGCTGACTAAGGGGGAGGGTAAATTTAGGTGATTTTTCTCCACTTTGATACTTAGTCACAGTTCAGCGCCAAATAAGACGCTATTTGAAACCTATAAAATTGGTAACTTCTTCAGCTTGGATTTGTTTTAGTACTCTTCTGGGTTTTTTTGCAATAATCTCACATACCTGAAAAGTTCATCTAAGTATTACAGAACACTGTTAAAAATGTAAATAGTAATATTTTATATAGTCTAAATGCATGAAGGTAATATGCAAATATGTCAAGATCAGCTATTTACTAGGTCTGATTTGTGGAAACAAAAATCTGTGATTTTAAGCAAGATTTTATAAAACTGAAGACAAGTACACTTTTAAAACAATTTAGAAAAATGAAAATATTAGCAGTTTAAATAAGAATAATAATTTTAAAACCTGGCAATCTTTTTTATTGTATTGCTTGCAATTTCACTGCTGTAGAGTTATGTATGCAGGCAAGAGCTTGAAAATGAAATTAGTGAAAATGTGCCCTTGAGCCAGCATACCTCTACATAAATGTCATCATCACATGAAATCAGAAACCATCTTACGCTCTTCTTACTAGGGAACTGTTCTTCTACTAGGGGACCATGTAGTTTCTACTGCATGGGCTGGCATTTGCACTTCTCATCTTCTGGCTCAGGAGATATAAGCACCTGGCTCTGTGGCAAAGTATAAGGAGAAGAATTTATTTATCCAGTGCACAAGATGCAGAAGTGAAGGTTCATTGAACAGTTTACAGTCACCATCGGGATCCTACTCTTAATTCTATTCTAACACCTTTCAAGCCTGCCCATGTCTCAAAATGTTAACCTTTTGTAGCCAAAGCTTACAATCTGTGCTCATCCCTTTTCTTCTTCAAGTCTACTGCAAAGATTTTTTTCTTGCAAAACCAAATCTTTTCCACTGACAAGTTTTGATTACTTGATGCTCAGTAGTCAGTGCTTTTCTGATCATCCTCCTAAGACCTTTAGACTGTCTTTCAGATTATCCTCACTAAGGCTCATAAACTGATTTTAGTCAAAACTTTATTACTTTAAAAATACTCTTTCATGAATACCAAAATGTTCTTGGAATCACATTTATATGAACAAAACAGCTGCCCACAATAGCTCGGTGGCTAGTAAAGGCTGCTAGGATATGTGATACTAAGGCAAAGCCATTGTCTTTCTTAAGTACTTCTTTCTCTTCTGCTGAAGCAATTCCATTTTAAAGGAACAGTTAAATATTTTTGGTCATCTACATTTCTAATGCTACTTGTTTGTGATGTAAGAGAAAAAATCTCAGCTAAACACCTGAAGCAGAGATTTAATCAATATTGCAAAGTCAGGGTTGCTTTCACTTCTGTTACTATTCCAGCTGAAATAAAATGAAGAAGTCTCAGTTTGGGTATATAAGGAGAGAGAAATGGGGAAAACATTCACATCTGAATTTTATTCTTAGTTTATGTAGCAAAATCCTGAGACTGTGGACTATACCCAGACATCTGTTTGTATAACTGTATGTGTATGGTTGTCTGCCCTTCACTGTTTCCATTTTAGCTCCTACCACCTGCCCTCTCGCCTCCATGCCTTACTTCCTTTGCTGCTATTTATGTTCAACTTCAATTATGGACTGACATTCTGAAACCAAAATATAAGAGCAGAGGAAGTGGGAGAATTCAACTGGAAATCAATTTTCCACAACATCAGCCTAGTGGCCAGAAAGAGGACTGCTTGGCAGTCTCTGCATCCCTTGTATATGCAAAACATTCATTCTGGAAAGCAGAATAAAGTTTTCGTATGCACAAATATCTTACAACAAGTAAAGCTCTAGGGAGCTGTACTGGAAGTTATAGAGTTGCTTTCTTTAAGAGAGGCAAGGTCAAAGGAGATAGGTGTCATATTTACTGGAGATAATCAGGGCCTTTACAAAAATACACAGAATTAAGGTAAACCAAATTCTGTTACTGTGTATGTGCATGTAAATTTATTTTGAAAAATGAACATTACCATCTGAAAATTATACAGAAGATCATATTTCTCCTTTAGGAGTCTAAGAAAGAGAAATTCTAAAAATTTTGTTTAGTATCCGTTAGCAGTTTTGTTAAAAACTGAAGCTTAGATCCTGGCCCAAGTTTAGGAGTTTCTTCTACACTAATCTGTGAAATTCAAATTATTCAGAAGGCCAACACAAAATCTATACCCCTCTTCATCCAACAAAGAAACATTAGTTCCCTGATCTAGCTTATATATTGAACCTGACCAAGAATGCTTTTGATGGGAGCCCTGTCTCTTTAACCTGACTGGAAATCTTCTTTTGTAAAACGTCCTTTCTCTCTCCTTGTTCATATTTCAAGCAATAACAAAACTGAAAAATTTGAAACTACTTTGGTTCTTGCAGGAGATACCCAAATCTTGACACACACAAATTTCTCTCATTTTCTTTCCACCAGGTCTCAGGCACAAAGTGAAAATGCTCTTTGCTCAATTTAGCACTAGGTACTTTCTTCCCACTCACAGGGACTATATTGTAAATGAATTGTCTCGAGATCAGATCTCACATTCAGGAGTGATGGCAGGAGTTGTAGCATCAGGTTACGTGTCCCTCCTCACACCAGATTCCTGAGATATAGAAGTCTATGTCAAAAAAAAAAAAAATAAAAGGAAGGTTCTGTTTGATTTATAGTTTCCTGGACAGGGAAAAAGCAGCAAACTTAGGAAGAGGAGAGAAGTATTAGATGCTGCTACAGATGTCTGCATGTATCTGCCTTGATCTCAGATAATTTCAGTAAGAATCTTAACTGATGAATCAAAGAAAAGCCAATATTTGAACATTTTATTTTAGGAAAAAGTCAGAATTATACTGTTTTAGAGACCTTAATAAAAACTCCTGCTGTTAGATAAAAAGTTGTGTTGTTCATACAATCAAAGTAGAAGTACACAAATACTTTATGAGCTGATTTTTGGGCTGCCTTAATGATATCATTAAAAAGGAAAAAGGGGAAGACAATAAATCACATTGAATTACTAGATAATGAGAGAAGAGAGTTTCATAGCGATGCAAAGAAGCATATGAGAAATTAAGTAAAACCGTTGGGCAACAAGAAAATGCAGAACAATATCTGAGCTTGTCTGCTAACACATTACTGAGGAATTCTCAGAGTTCAATCCTACAAAATCAAATGAAGCAAAATAAAAAATCTCAGCCCATGCTCAGCAGCACAGCAGGGTTAAGGAAAGGAAACTGGAAAGGAAACTTGACCTTAACTCCTAGATATCTGATGGATTCTGGGAGCATGCTATTATCAGAAACAGAAGGTTATCAACTGATAAGAACTACCTATAGGATGGAAGTGTAATGGTAGAGAGAAGGTGAATGGTACTCAATCCAGTGAATAGTAAAGACACACACAGAAGCAAATACAGGATTAGAGTGAAGTCTGTCACTGAACTTTGATGTGCATATGAAGAAAAATACTAATATTTGTTTAAGACATCAGCTGGTTTCTACTGAACAGACGTTTCTACTCCTTTTTTTCTTTGATTTTTGTTTAGGAATAGTGCTACTAATAGGTAAGATTTTCATCCAGTCCCAGTGGTAAAACCCTATATTTTTCAGGATGGATAGAAGCATGCATTTCTATTCAGATGTCCTTGAAGTTCTGATTGGTCAGGGATGTAGTTGTGACCTTCTATGGACCATTACAGAACTCTAAAGTAATTGTCATACATTTCTAATTGATATTTTAAGAATAACACTTGCAATAATTTTTGAATCAATATGATCAAATTATAGGCTTACTTTGGATATCGTGAGGTACACCCAAAGTACAGAAGTCAACAAAGCCTAAGCATCACATCAGATAGAGGTTTAAGCTTGGTATGTGTTTAAACATAAATCATTCTGCATCATTTTTTTATTGGAGTTTCATACATAGTGCTTTTAAACAATTTATTCTTTAATATGTCAGACACATTTAGTTTAACTCTGCAGTAGATCTGTCCTACATTTAATTCAAAGAACTGACAAGTATTTAAGAAACCCTGTCTCTGTAGGCAGACTGGTCTGAATGTAAAGAAGCTTCTGCCTGGGGACAGCTGACAAGCTGGGGTCACATCACCTTGGCACCCTGAGCTCACTAAGGGGCTTTTGGTAAGTTAAATTTCACAAAAAGAAATTACTCCAAAGCTACATAATAGAAAGTCGGCAGATATAAAAGAAAATATTTATGATACCGACTATTCAACTTTCCATTGACAATACTCCCAATTAGACATCATACTGCAAAACTGCTGATGTCACGTCAGCCTGGGTGTGACTGAATAAAGAACCATTTCTAACATTGAAAAAGGCCCACTGATTATAAAACTGCTTCCAGGAAACAAGGATTTCACAAGATGCCCTACTTGTTCATCTGAATTTTGGCTCCTTCCTAGCTTTTCTTATAGAAGACATTCAGGATCTAGGCACCGTGAATTAAAAGCCACTTCCAAGCTAAGCCGCTTCTGCTTGGAAATGCAACAGGGGTGTGGAAATAGGCTTGGACAATAGAACGCTATACATCCTAGCCCTTTCTTGCAAGTTTAAGCGGGCTTTTTTTTCCTCAACATCCCTGTGTGTGTGATACAGTTGCATCCCTAAGAGTGGTCCTGCAGACAGCATGTGTCTCTTGTGTTTTGGTTTTTTTTTAAAGCAGGTTTTTCTCTTATTCCTGACTTCCTGTATGCCCTGGGACATTAGGACCTGCTTGAGTTATGCATTTCCACATATGAGATAAATATCAGCTCCTGGCACTGGATAAATCATTCTTTGACTCCTGAAATACAAAAGTCTACAGCTGGAATTAACCCTTTGTGTGCCACAATGTCTGTCGCCCACTCAGCAATAACACAAACCTATGATGCAAAACACTAAAGAAAAACTAGCACCTGTTATTTTTCACAGAGAGACAGATACAGAAGAAATGAGACAAAAATATAAAGCAGGCAAAATATTTCAGCAATTATGAGGTATAAGAAAGAAACTACATGAGAGAAACCAGATTTATAAAAAAGTATGTTTGTTTCAACAATAGCTATAATTTTTCCTTGTGATTACTCTTTCTTTCTTCCTCATTCTAAACACAATCTTGGATAGATCAAAGCTAGAATTGCAGATGAGGAACCCACTTTCTTATTATTATTATCTCTATTTAAATAGAAAATCTAAATGGGAAGCTTTTTCATTGGGCGATTTAGCTTCTTTACAAAGTGCAAGTGGAACATATGAATTAGTAAATTCAACCTTGTCACTGCTGAAAGCTGCAACTGCACTGAAAAAAGTATATCTAAAAAATAAAGGATCTCTTAAAATGAGACATAGGTTTGAGCATTAAGGTCTTTACCACCTATCTTTGCAGATATATACTAGTATTCTTGAATAATGCATCACCATTTGTCACATTAGATTCCTGTCCAAGCCCCAACATGTCTCCAAAGTCAACTTTCAAATGCAAACCATAATGACTATTTGTCTGCAAAGCATTTACTGGAAATAATTGCAACATCTTTCTTATTCCTCCCCCTGTCTCCCTGAAAGAGCAGAACACAGACCAAATGCAGAGGACTACAATGATCCTTAAGGAACAGTTAAACAATTACTTTTGGGTTTTTTTCAAATCCACAGTTTAAATGAAAATAAAGGTATTACCCTGGAGATACAGAGTAGAAGATCCTGAGCTGCGTCCCAGAGCTAGGAAGGCAAGGCAAGGACATTGAGGACTTTTGGAAGCTCCCAGCTGCATTCCCAGGGCCTGAGAAAACCATGCAGCTCTAGCACAACGGGCACCAACCACAGCTGCCAAGGAGCTGTTGGCAGTTGTTCCCTGTGGGGTGAAAGGGTCATGCAGCCAGATTCGGCAAGGCAGCACATCAAGCTGTTGTGCCACTGTCAAACAATCCAGACTGGGACACAACTATTTTCTGTGTCAGGGCATTTGGCCTCTAGTATAAAGGGGTTTGCTTGAGATAATTTTATGGATACTTAGAAATAACTGTAACTGTACTTGTATATTTTAAATTCACAGACACTTTTTGAAGTGGTCATTTGTCAATAATTTTTATTCCTGGTTCTTCAAAGATTTTTCTGTCTGATCACTTGTGCTTCATACCCTTTCCTGAGCTACCTGGACAGTTCAGACTTTTGCTCAAATTCATGCCTGGCAAAAAGTCTGGCAAAGCAAACATAACATACATATTAGTATTCTCCTTCATTAGCAATGGTACATTATAATGAACAAGGAAAAGCCATGTCTCTTGTTACCTAGGTAGCAGATAATTGAGAAGGGAGGGTTGGGTCTTTGTTTTGTTTTATTTCAGAGAGACAAGTTAGCTAGGGTTTTACTTAATCTCTGTGGAAGGCAGATATAATGATACTACTATTCCCCACACTGCAGGTAACAACAAAAAATGTTATCTATCTGTTCTAGAAATAAGAAGCAAAGCATGACAGTTGGATAAAGCAATCATTTGGTTTAGCTGCAGTAATAAAAAAGGCCATACAGCATTGAAACTACACAAACACAGGACTAGGAGTCCAACCAGAATGTGCACTTTTCACACATCACCAAATTTGAACTAATGTTCACAATCATATTTATGTTCCATATACTGCAAAGAGGTGCCTGACAGAAATCAGGGTGCTGCACAGTCCACAGGAAGTTTAGGCACAGATACAGACCATAAGTAGTGAGATGTGTATGCCACAAGCAAGATTATGGTCCCAAACCCCCTCATTTGCTTCTTGACTTGACAGACCTGCTCTGAAAACGACACCGTCCTGCTTCCTCTGCAGCATTTGTCACATGAGTCTTTGAACCCCACTATCTCCATCAGTACATTTATTTTCTTAGTTAAAAAAAACAACCCTTCATTTGTCACAGTAGTGCCCTGACAGTGACCAGCAAACACTACGGGCAGACTAAATCCTAATGGCATTTTTAAACCACTCAGTGTGATTTTACCAGTTCTTCCACTCAACACTAACACAAGTGAGCTGGGAAATAAACTTGCTCCTGCTCTTTTCCTGCTAAAAGACTGCCATCAATATATATTAGTAAGAGAACAAAAGCTCTTTTTGCTTTTCTGGCCATGCAAGGTCTATCAACACTTTCACTGAGTTAAAAGGAGTGAATGATCAGGCATTTAAACTTGGTGATCCTGAAGTAAACTCATGTCTTGAATAGTCTGGGTGTTTTTTGAGAGGTTAATTTAAACACACCTGTCACTCTTAAGTACAAGGCAGTTGGAGGATATTAATATTCTCTTGAATTATTTAAAAGACATGACTGATGCGTCATGTACCATAAGACTCTTGTCTGCAAAAATAACGCCTGTGTCAGTCATTGTGGTGTGGTTTGGATTTTATCACTAGCATTTATCAGTATTACTGAGTCCTGAGTGCAGAGGATTCTGTGAGGTTACCAGCTCTCCTTCAGTTTCAGATGTAAGGCCCAACCTACAGACTCCTTCACATTGTTCCTTTTGATGAGGGATGAATCAAAGGTATGGAGTCTCCTTCCTGAGCAGAATCTCATATGAGAAGATAAAAAATATTTTAGAGAGATTTCTAATAAACTATTTATTTTAACCACCAGCGACTGTGGCATAGGTAAGTCAGTCTTTCAAGAAAACAAATTTTTTTTGGCTGAGTGCTGAAGAACAATATTATCTAAGGCAGTAACTCAGTGAACTGAACTGAATACAAACTCCTAAAAAAAGTTCTCACAGTTTATGCTAATAAATCCCTCCTGCGCACTGATGATGTATGTATGTCCAGGTATGCATAAACCAGTCTTCACTTGCAGACTAGCAATGAGCCATCACTGGGGTTGGAGGGGAAATGAAAGGGCATTAAAAAGTATGAAAAGCAAATTTTATTTCCCTTATCTATGCCACAGCCTAGGTATCTCCCATGATATAAGTTTGATGCCAGATGAAGAACATCCTGTTATGGAAGCTATTTCTGATAACTGTTTGATTCTGTTTGAAGGAGTTCACGAAGGACACAATTCTGCATTATGCTGCTTCCAGATGGAACAGCAGCAGCAGAGCAAACTGTGCACCCTTTTAAAGGTGTAGCTATCTATCTCAGTGGTTCATCAGGCAGAAGTCACAAGTGAGATACAAGAACGTTTCAAGGAAAGAAGTTCCTTTCCTGCTATAGCATGCAAGAAAAAAGTTTTTATCACCTTTTGCTCATGGATTACAGTAGAGGTCCTAGCACCATAGGATCTCTTCCTCACCCAACTCTATCAATTAAAACCCAATTTTCAGAATATCAAAGGTCTCAGGTAAAGCAAGTGAGAACTGGGGGAAATTTCAAAAACAGAATGTGAGCTATGCACTTGTATTGCTTGCATACTTGCATTGCATATGCAACCAGTAATTGTAAACTTAAGTATTTAACTGAAAGCATGTATATGTTATGATTATACTGAAAGACAATAATTTTATTGAGCTATTCAGTTTTACAGTCACTTCACTAATTGTCTTTCTTTGAATGCACAACATAGCAGATAATTTGAGTCAGGTCATGGATCAGGTCATGGAAGGAATGTGCAGATGAATGAATTATGAATGAATGAATGAATAAGTGAATGAATAAAGAGTAGCCAGAAGTTTTAAAGATCTAGTTCTTTATTATTTGGTATTCTCAATGTAAATGAACATGTAGTATCTGTCACACTTCTCTGCAAAACTTGCTGTCCTCTTTTATTTCTTCTAAAATTATTTTATAGTACACTTTATGGAGTGGAAAATTTGTGTCCATAACTTAAGAGGATCGAGACATTGGCTCTCAGTTTTCAGTTTGATTTTGTAAACTTTGTATGTAACTTGTTTTGCACTTCCTTGGACCATTACAGATATATTATGCAAAATCATCAATAGAGTGTTAGCTAGTAGCCTCATACAGTGGCAGCAACTTGCCTCATCACAGTCCCTAATAGGAAGAAAATGAACTTCAGTGTAGAAAATACATTCCACACACACACGTCAAATAAATTTCTAGAGAATTCCTACGGATTCAATTTTTACAGTTATACTACACTAATAATTTTCGTTTCGGTCTTGGCTAGATCCTGATGTGCTGTGTGTAACCAATGCATAAGCCATGTGTTACCATGGGGTAAGAACTTTTACATTGCTCCAAATCTATGTAAACATAGTCAGAAAAATTTAGTCAGAACAGCTGCTGTTAAAATCTGAGCTGAGAGAATGCCTGAAACTTTCTGCCATCACTTTCTGGATGTGTTCTGGGAGAGGCTGTAATGGCTGCCTAGATGTGTGATTGTGGTTGTGTAAATCCCAGGTCAAAACACTGGAAAATTTCAGGACTCAGGAGTTCAAGCATGGGCCAAGATGCAGAAATATATGTAGCCCCAGCTTGAACAGTAGCCATGTTGTGGTTCCTGAGTCTAGGAGTGTTTCAAAGTACAGGGTCTACTGCTACAGCAGAGCTGGAGGGAGGCCCAGTGAGGATCAAGAGCCAGGCATCTCACTTTCTAAATTTTTGCTAACCTTCGTCAGAGGAGGTATTTGAAATAAACACACCTTTGACACAGTAAGTAGATATAGGCATGCCAAATAATTTATGAACAAAAAGTTATCCAAATGCGTTTCCATGCCCTGGGCTTGACAACTGTTTTCTACTACATTTTCAGATTAGACAAAAATTTACGTCCACAATTCTAAAGAAGAGGTCAAGTGCCTAACCTGAATGTGTTTCACCTAGTTGATGTACATTTTACATCACCATTAGGGAGACTTTTGTTGTGCCATAGGTTTCTAAAGTAAAACATTAAGATGTGAAATCTAAACAATTATTTTACAAACCTTTGCAAGAATCTGGAACCCAGTGTAAGAAGTTTACACCTGTGACCACCTACTGTGTCTGTTGCTCAACACCAAAATAACATTGGGAGTATCCATCTGTCACTATTAAAAAGAAATAAAACAGAACTATTGAAATGTAAGCTCACCATGAGAATTTTAAATACTTTGACAGATTTTTATAAAAGAAAAAACACTTAAAAGCTATTTTTCAAGTGATTAACATTGATTAATTCACCACTAAAGATTATTTGCATAATTTTTAGGATATATAATTAACACAGTGATTTGTATGAACACTTTAGTCTTGAAAGAGTTTTTAAAGGGTCCCCTTTCAAATCAAGCTGTTATTTTTGCATTCACAGCCAGTAGGGCAAAATTAAATATATATGCCTTGTCTTTATACTGTTCATACTTAAGACACACAGAATATGGGAGAATATTTTGAAGCCGTTCAGAAGGAGCCACTGGTGGTGGAAATACTCTGCCTGAGCCTTCTGACAGACACACAATATTGAATTATAGAATCATAGAAGGGTTTGGGTTGGAAGGGACATTAAAGATCACCTAGTTCTAGCCCCCCCTGCCATGAGCAAGAAATATGATGTCATTAAGGTGGAGGAATTCCAGTGACAATTGCAATTTTGCTGGTTGTCAGAGCAGATGCTGCTCACACCTGATCGGTGCTAAGAAATAGTCCAGCATCTCATACTTATTCAAAATGAAAAACCAGACTTGGTTGTGAGAGAAAGTATGTTTAGAAAACCTGAATGCCAAAATGCAAATCCAAAAAGACACTATATACCAGTATATGAAAGATAAGGGTGGCACGCTTAGTTTTCTCCCATCCTTTATGACTTGGACAAAGAAAATGCATAATTTGAAATTTAAGATAATCTAGCTTGAAAGTCCTTACGATCCAAATTTGCCAAGGCAAGCTGGCAACAGAAAAATTGCACCAGCTTTGATTTTTAAATCTTTGGCTGCTGTGAAGCTCATAAATTAATTTTACTGAGAACATTCTCAAGAATACCCTCATAAAAAGGGGAGTAAATCTACCACATGAATCTAGCACAGTATAGAAACAAATTGTCTGGCCATATCCACCAAGGAATTACTGAAAGAACAGCGTTAAAAAAGGATACTTGATGTGAGCAGACTGGAGTTTTTCTACTGCTGCTAGAATAATCATTCCATAGCCAAAATGTCAGTTCATTGGCCAGATCGTGTCAATAAACCCCAGCTACTTCACAGGTCAATATCTAATCTACATTCCTTTCCTGGGAAATTTTAAAACCTTCACGATATTTTGGAGGATCAGAAAATCTGCTATCACTACACTTGATGACTTGCCAGCAGAAGGATTTGCCTTTTTATTGCAGAAACAGGAACACACATACTTGATTGCAAAGATTTCCTTTAAAAGTTATTTACAAAATGACAGCCTCTTTTCTTTCTTATTTCCCTCTGGAAAAAATAGAATTCACAAATTAGATCTTTTGTTTTCCAGAGTTTTAAACATCCCCTGATTCTTTACAATGTCAGATTGATTCTGTCATTTAGTTTTAGATTAAATTAGTCTCTCCTGATATCCTTATTTCACTAGTCTATCTCAAAGTCTTTATTAAAAATCCCTTGAACTTACCATTTATTCCTTTAGCTTTATAAATCGTCTGACACAAAAGAAATTCTGGAATAAAATATTGCCCTGATATTTCTCATGCAGTTGCCCCTGTCCTCTGGCAGTTTGAATATGTCTCAAGGACAGACAGACCAAAAGAGACTGGCAAGCTGTTCTGACTCATACTACAGATCTGCATCCTCTGCTTTGGCTATACCTATTTGGGAGCATCGATACCAGTGGCAGTTGTTACCTGTGAAGACTACCAGACTGCTACTATTTGAGTACTGTTGTTCCAGTGAAAGCCCTCTACTATCCAGACAAACCTATTCCTTAGGTGTATAGAAATCAGGTGGATTCCCATATAAACAGTCTGATGAAAAACAGTGGATTGCTTTGCCTTGCAAGGGCCATCAGAAATGATCTATACAGTTACCCTTGGCACGGTTGCTTAGACAGAAGATGATCAGCAAAACATAAAATTTATCTAACGTGGAGACTAAAAACTAAATGAAAGACAAAGTCAAAAATCAAATTAAAATTTGCATAAGAAGGGAAGATTTATCATTCTGAAGCAACTCTTGGAGCCCTGATGGTCAGTGGTGGGGACTAGCAAAAAATTCCATGGAAAAGTTTTTTGCTATAACACCACTAATTGGCTGTACAGAGCTTTCATTGCAAAGACTTTAATACAGCCTAGTAACAAAATGTCTAACCCTGCATATCAGGACCAAAGTGACCTATGAACCTTGCTCTCACTGTAAGGAGCTGATATGTACCAAGTTTTAACTTTAATGTTGATAAGTAGTGATATTAATATATCCATGTCACACTTCATTGCAATCTAACACTTTTCAAAGAGGGAAAAAAATCTTTCATGGGAATTGTGATAAATAGAAATATTCTCTTCAAAAACAGTCCTGTGGCCTTGCCCTTCATTTAAGTCTTCTCTCAGGGCTGCAGATTCTTATACATAGTTTACCCCTGACTCAAATTATTCTTATGACTCAGAGCATACTGAAGATGACTCTGATACCGACAAGGTTCCTTTTAAAAGTTGTAATAATAATTTTGTCTACTGCTGAAATCACTGAAGATTTCAACTTGACATGTATTCTTTGCACCAAGATAGAACAAGTTCATGAATCAATTTACTTCTGCTGTATTTCTTCCTAAAATAAAAATATGTAAGCTCTTTCTCTTTGCTTTAAATATGCACAGACCACTTGGCTGAAAATGGCTTGGGATATCTGAGAACTGAATATAAATAGTCCTATTAATTTTCACTGACTAAAGACTAAATCATTAGGTACTCATCCTACCCACTATCCACGTAAGTCCTTGATGGTTAAAAGCTGACTGGGCTTATAGTTAATATATATATTTTTTTTTTATTATTATAACAGTGCAACTAAAAAGGAACTAAAAAATTACTTGGAATGAAGACGAAAGCTTGAAGGCAAAGGATTAGTTTTTAGCAGTCTCCTGTCAGGTCACTATTGAGTAGTTCGACTAAATACCTGAAAGGGATTTACATTTTGTTTTGGTTTGGTGGTTTTGTTGTGCTTTTTTTTTTGTTTGTTTTTATTTCTTCTTAATCTTTGTATTGCTCCAAACCTAAATCCAGAAGGACAGAGCTTAGTATTTTGGTAAAAAGGTGGGCAAAATAGTCCTCATTTCTGTACCTGAACTCCCAGAGAATATGAGAGAAATAAAGAGTGAATAGACTGTGGAAACTCTCATCCCCTGCAAAGAAGAAACTAGAAAAAATAACATATGCCTGTAAAATTTACTCAGAAAAAAACAAATGTAACTTTAAAATGTGTTTCACTGCAGCAATCTCCAGTGCTAGAATCCTTTTTTAGAGTGGAATTTCTAAACTTACCTATGGACCAGGACAATATAACAAAAGTAAGCTGAGAGAACTGAGCAAGAAACATTGCAAGGTACTAGGCTGGTGTGAAGACATTGTCCTCACAGAGTTTCTGTGATCATTTCACTAGTAAACAAATACACATTTGTATCCTTATTCAAATGGCTTGTCAGAAATTGTGAATCCCACCCTAGCAGAGGATTATGTGCCTTTCTAAATGCTGGCTCATCAATTAATTTTAAATGGCACATGCCAGTTTTCACTTTACCTTAACAGGAGTTAGTTATAGATCAAAAGGAATAGACCTTCCCTGACCTTATCAAAGTTTTGAGTTGTAGAGAACATCACCACACTCCACAACTAGACTTACGTGGATTTAAAGAAAGACTTCAAACAGGTTAGAAACCATTTATTTCAATGTATCAGGACTGGCATCATACTTTCTAATAATTTCTAATCATTCCTAATCAGGAGCAGCCTCACGCTCAAAGGCCTTTGTTCTCATGGGGGACTTCAACCACCCTGATATCTGTTGGAGGGATGGTACAGACCAGCACAAGCAATCCAGGAGGTTCTTCGACTGTGTGGAAGACAACTTCCTTCTGTAAGTAACGGAGGAGCCAGCAAGGAGAGGTGCCATGCTTGACCTCGTGCTCACCGACAGGGAAGGGCTTGCTGGAAATGTGACACTCCAGGGCAGCCTTGGATGCAGCGATCATGAGATGCTTGAATCTGAGATCCTCAGGACAGTGAGAAGAGCGTGCAGCAAGCTCACTGCCCTGGACTTCAAAAGAGCAGACTTTGGCCTCTTCAGGAACCTGCTTAGTAAGGTTCCATGGGATACAGCCCTAGAGGGCAGGGGGACCCAAGACTGTTGGTTGATATTCAAGGATCACCTGCTACAAGCTCAGGAGTGTTGCATTCCAACTAGAAGGAAGTGAGCAGGAGGGCCAGGAGACCTCCTTGGATGGATAAGGAGCTGATGAGGAAAATTCAAAGGAAAAAAGGCTTCTAAAAGGTGGAAGCAAGGACAGGCGGCCTGGGAAGAATACAGGGATGTTGCCCGAGAAGCTAGGGACCAGGTTAGGAAAGCTAAGGCCCAGGTAGAATTAAACTTGCTAGGGATGTTAAAGATAACAGGAAGAGATTCTACAGGTACATAGCGATAAAACAGACTAGGGACAACATAGACCCCCTCCAGAAGCTATCAGGAGAACTGGCTACCCTGGATTTGGAGAAGACTGAGGTTCTGAATGACTTCTTTGCCTCGGTCTTCACTGGCAAGTGTTTTGACCACACCATCCAAGTCTTGGAAGACAGATGCAGGGACTGTGAGACTGAAGACCCTTGGCCCGCTGTAGGAGAGGATCTGGTTTGAGACTGCCTTAAGAACTTGATTGTGCACAAGTCTATGGAACCTGATGAAATCCATCCATGGGTCCTGAATGAGCTGGCAAATGAAGTTGCTAAGCCACTGGCCATCATATTTGAAAAATCATGGCAGTCAGTTGAAGTTCCCGATGACTGGGAAAAGGGAAATATAACCCCCATTTTCAAGAAGGGGAAAATGGATGACCCGGGGAATTACAGACCAGTCAGTCTCACCTCTGTGCCTGGCAAAATCTTGGAGCAGATTCTCCTGGAAGGCATGCTAAGGTACATGAAAATCAACAAGGTGCTTGGTAACAGCCAGCATGGCTTCACTAAGTGGAAACCCTGCCTGACCAATTTGGTGGCCTTCTATGATGGGGCTGCAGAACTGATGGACAGGGGTAGAGCAGTTGATGTCATCTACCTGGACTTATGCAAAGCATTTGACACTATCCCACACGACATCCTCGTCTCTAATTTGGAGAGACATCAATTTGATAGGTGGAGGACTGGGTGGATAAAGAACTGGCTGGATGGCTGCATGCAAAGAGTTGTGGTCAATGGCTCAATGCCCAGCTGGAGACCAGTAATGAGTTGTGTCCCTCAGGGATCTGTTTGGCAAGTCCTGTTCAACATCTTTGTCAGTGACATGGACAGTGGGATTGAGCGCACCCTCAGCAAGTTTGCCGATGACACCAAGCTGTGTGGTTCAGTTGATATGCTGGAGGGAAGGAATGCCATCCAGAGGGACCTTGACACGCTTGTGAGGTGGGCCGATGCCAACCTTATGAAGTTTAACCATGCCAAGTGCAAGGTCCTACACCTGCGTCAGAGCAATCCCAGGCACAGCTACAGGTTGGGCAGAGAAGAGATTCAGAGCAGCCCTGCAGAGAAGGACTTGGGGGTGTTGGTTGATGAGAAAATGAGCATGAGCCGGCAGTGTGCGCTTGCAGCCCAGAAAGCCAAACGTATCCTGGGCTGCATCAAAAGGAGCGTGACCCGCAGGTTGAAGGAGGTGATCCTGCCTCTCTACTCTGCTCTCGTGAGACCTCACCTGGAGTATTGTGTGCAGTTCTGGTGTCCTCAACATAAAAAGGACATGGAACTGTTGGAACAAGTCCAGAGGAGGACCACAAGGATGATCAGGGGACTGGAGCACCTCCCATATGAAGATAGGCTGAGGAAGTTGGGGCTGTTCAGCCTGGAGAAGAGGAGGCTGCGTGGAGACCTCATAGCAGCCTTCCAGTATCTGAACGGGGCCTATAGGGATACTGGGGATGAAGTATTCATTAGGGACTTTAGTGACAGGACAAGGGGTAATGGGTTAAAACTTAAACAGGGGAAGTTTAGGTTGGATATAAGAAGGAAATTCTTTCCTGTTAGGGTGGTGAGGCACTAGAATGGGTTGTCCAAGGAAGTTGTGAGTGCTCCGTCCCTGGCGGTGTTCAAGGCCAGGTTGGACAGAGCCTTGGGTGACATGGTTTAGTTTGAGGTGTCCCTGCTCACAGCAGGGGGGTTGGAACTAGATGATCTTAAGGTCCTTTCCAACCCTAACTATTCTATGATTCTATGATTAGAGAAAATAAAGCAGCAGCAGCATTACATGTGCTTCATGGCATTTATTGTTGTCAGACTATAACTTTTTTCCACTTGACATTTTTTATGATATTTTTAGGTTTTCTAGTATCAGAAGATAACTGCTTGACTAATAAGATTAATTTCTCATGTGTTAGGGACAACCAGATGTTCAGCTCTAGGCAGCTGGACAAGGAAAAACAATGGCAGAAATGAAAAAAAAATCTTAGACCTTCAAGCACCCAGATTTAGCTTGTTCTGCATAAGTGTCAGTATTCTACAAAGAGACTTTTATGATGTATTACTTAGGCGGTAAAGACTGGGAAGTACCTTATGTCACATTGACAAAAATGTATTTCAAATGTATTTGAGCCTGACAACTTTGAAAGAGTGATTGCTTTTTGAGTATGCAATCACAACAGATATAAAATAGAGATTTTTTTTCATCTTTTCCTCCCAAATCTTCCATAGCCATATCAGAACTTTATTTCTTTTGCTATTTCTTTCACAAGTAATGGTTGATCTATCATTTTTCATTAATAACTATAGCTTCAAGTCTATAAGAACCTTGTTCTTAAATTCCAAAGGAACAGAGTCTCTCTAAAGAAAAGGTTACACATGAAAAAGGAAGGACGAGAATTTCTCTATAAATGAGATAGATACCTCTACTTGTTTTTTTCAGTGCTCCAAACTCTGAGCATATTTCAGTACTGAATATTTCTTCCATGTTAGATCAAAACTGTACACATTTTCCATTTACTGCTCAAGACTAGCATATTGAAGATATATTAGTATTAAGTGACTGTATTTATTCACTCACACTGGATAGCTAAATGTGTTGCTCCCTATTTCTTCTCCCTGCCAAGTCATTTTACACTGTACTGACATAAATAGTTTGTTGGTGAAGATGGAGTTTCACCAAAGTGGCCATCACTGGCCATCAGCATTTGCTTACTGTCCTTCACACAGGCTAAAGAAAATGAGGAATGGATTTCTAACTCCCAGAAACACTCAGATACGCAGCACAGCTTGTGACTGAGCCCTTCCAGAAAGATTGTCAGTAAATGGGAAATCTAGGAGGAAAAAAAAAAAAGTATAGGTCACTTTATTTCCCTGTTTTGAGCCAAAGATAAGAAAAAGTGTAACTTAGAGTGGTAATTCTCAAGTAGGAGGGTCAGTACTATGGAATCATATAATGTACCTTGATGCGGAGCGATTCTTGTCAGCCCAGTAACAGAAAACTTACTTAAAGAACAGCGTGCCCTGATGTCCTGGTTGAAATAAGAATCAAGATCCAGGAAGTGCTACAGACCATGAGCAGAGAGGATTTCTCCCCTCCGCAATCATATTATGCAGTGTAAAAGAACAGCATTAGTATGTACGTTCTGAAAGTCTTTCCAACACCAAACTATTAGAAATAGTATGGAATTAATGACTGAAAGACAAATTCCAAAGAAGTCTAAAAGTCTTTATGGAGGTGCAGGGTCACTCTATTTCCACTTGCATACTAATTTGATGATTTGTAATAGCTAATAATAAACCCCTGAACACATTTGACACTGTCCTGGGTTCAGCAGTAGCAGTCATTTTTCCCGTTCTTGGTGGCTGGTGCAGTGCAGTGTTTTGACTTTCGGCCTGGGAACAGAACTGATAGAGATGTTTTGATTTGGCCAAGGACTTTGTGAGCCTCATGCTCTGCCAGAGAGGAGGGGAAGCCGGGAGGAAGCAGAGACAGGACACCTGACCCAAACTGACCAAAGAGCTATTCCATACCACAGCACATCATGCCCAGGAGGTAACAGGGAGTTAGCCGGAAGGGCTGGGAGACTGCAGGGTTGGAGGAGGTATCGGTCGGTGCTTGGTCGGGCTGAGGGGGGCAAGTTATCGGTCGGCTGGTGCTGAGGTGTTGTACTCTCTTCCCTTGTTATTTCCTTTATCATTATTATCATTGGTGGTAGCAGTAGTGATTTGTGTTATACCTTAGTTACTAAACTGTTCTTATCTCAACCCGTGGGAGTTGCATTCTTTTCGATTCTCCTCTCCGTCCCTCCGAGAGCAGGGGGGGGGAAGTGAGCGAACGAATTACCTGACTGGGTTTAAACCACGACAGACACTCCTAGAAGATAACTGAAAATGGCGCCTGTCCACCTCCAGTGATCCCCATACTGGGCACTGAGATGGCCCAGATCAATCACGTGCCTGCCATACTCTGTTTACCTCTGTCCCCAGCATACTGCTGTGAAGTTTGTAAAAAGCCTGCCTGCTTCTGTCTTCCTTAGTTTCTGAGTCACAAGAATTGTCCTGGTCATGCCAAATAGCCAAGACTTACTTTTCTTCTCTGTTTTCCTCAATTATCTTTTTTTTTTCATTTAATACAAAAAGAAAATAATATTCATATTGGAATATGCCCTTTTTGTCATCATACATTATGTTAGATTAGCAGTCTCATGTTCTTATATATCAATGCATTAACCATTCTCACAATCTATTATAATTAAGTCAAATCAAGTAAAATACAAGGTAAAGTAGATATAAATCTCAGATCATATACAGGATTCCCTAAAGAAGAATGTAAGAAAAAAATTAGAAAACTTCCATAAATTTAAATATCAAAAAAGCAAAAATAATCAATGACACACAACAGGGAGTTTGATTATCCCATGATAATAATTCCCCCAAGCTTTCCCAGCCATTTTCAATCCAAAATTGAAATAGCATCAAAAATAACATCTGAGATTCACATTCATTTTCCATGTTATCACTGCACAAATCTTAGGGGCTACATTCCCGACAACGTCCATCAGGCCCTTCTGTAAAATAAGCAGAATTTCAGATGGGGATCTGAACAATGAGTTTTAGAGAGAAAAATATTCAGATTTTTTTTTTTTATTCTTGAAATAGAAGGAATTGCTATTATGTAAAATCACACACATTCTTTTGTATGCAAGTGTAAAAATGCATTTTCATTTCTGAATCACATTTATAAGAACACCAGAACTCTTATAATAATCATCGTATTTCCATTAGTGTTTATATTTTGTACCCAGATTACAAAAGAACATTGCATGACAGTTGGAAAGAATATAGATTTAAAATGTGTTAAACAGTAGCTCACCAGGCTGTCTATAAGCTTTGGGAATTCTTCAATCAGGAAAAATGACTGAGTTTTTAATCAATTTACAAAAAACTGATAGGAAAATGTAAAGATTTCTAATAGCTGGAAGGAACAGGAATCATTTGCCACTGGATAAGTAGATTTCAGACAGTATTTTCAGACAGTATTCAAACTGTATTTTAGTACTTTTCACCAATGTGTATTTCCATCCATGAATTCAGTACTTTCAACTTAAATAACAAGGTTAAGCAGCCATAAATATATCCTGGGAAGGCATCATGACAAACTGGAACTCCTTAGAGGCACAGCTTACCATGTGTGATTAAACTTGATGTATGCTAATTAATATACAGTCTCAGTAGCTTTCAGAGACAATGCTTGACAGTGTCCAGTGGTCCTGTTATCATTTTTCAACTTGTATCTCCTACATGGAGATGTGAAAGGTAGCCCCACTTGCTTGTCTGAAGTTTCTTCTTTCAGCAAAAACGCCAGAAGAAACTATTTTTTCCTGCTCTAAAATTATAATTTTGTGCCAGAAGAGAAATCCCCTTAGAAAACATACTCCTATGTAGCTGTATATAACTTAACAAAACACTTTTCATATTCTCAGCCAGCAGATAACACTGAACTTTCATGATTAAGAAAAAATAAAGTGTAGAAAATATGCAAACTGTGGTCATAATTTGCATGTTTTTTACAGGTTGCTTTTCATTGGTAGTTCAGAAAGTTTTGCATTATGAGATAAAATTTTTGCCATTTTTAGGCATGAGAAACAAAAACACGGAGAGGAGTATATATTTATATATATTTACTAAAGTTACCCATTACTAAACAAGAGAATTTGGAAAAACAAATACAAAAAAAAACAGATCTCATTGGTCTCAAGACATCACACTGTTTCTTGTTATTTCTTTGTTCACCTTTATACTCTTTAATAAACATTTAATAGAAATACTTTGTCATCTATGGTCCAGAATATCTGATAAAAACTATGTACATTTAATATTTCATTGCAGTGCTAAGCTTGTCACCAGATCAAATCCATTTACATATTATATCCATTTCTGTTTTTCCTCAAAACACATGCTTATTTTCTTTTGCAAGTTTTAAGGAAAAACAATTCAAAAATATTCAGAAAATCAATTTAAATAATCACAGGAGGAACATAATTTCCTGTTTCAAAGACATCTACTTACCTTCAGTTATTCTTTTTCTATTCTTATAACATGCCAGATGTTAATTTGGCTCACAACCCCTTGCACAGAGTCCTACCGCAACTTTAATCAAGTGATTAAGAGAGCTGTTATTTCATTAGTGCATCCTTTTACTGATCATTGTGACACATTAGTCAGATAAAATGGGTACCAGAGGCTTGTCTCAGAAATTGTTAATTGTGGTTTCAACTGCAAGCACACTTTTGTTGCCTTTCAACCTGCAAAAAAGTCATTGCTCTAAACAATCTGGTCTAGCAATTTTTCTCTCTCTGCATAAAGGGCCTTATACACTACAGCAGTAAGAAGGGAGGAAGGAAGGGAGGAAGAAAGAAAGGGAAGAAGGAAGGGAGGAAGAAAGGAAGGGAAGAAGGAAGGAAGGGAAGAAGGAAGGAAGGAGGGAGGGAGGGGCGAAAAATATCGGAGGTTTCCACACATATAACACAATGACATATTATACAAAACTTAATCCTTTAGTGAATGACAAATACTTCAGAACTTAAAATTTCAGAAGTCTGCAAAATCCATCCTATCTTCCCAGATACCTTCAGCTTGATACTATACCAACATAATTCAGCATATAATGACAAAAAATATATAGGTATTCACATGCAGTAATTATTGTGCCATTTTGGAGCATACTGAGCAATCATTTGGGGCTCAGCAGCCCTGCAGCTGGCTCTGGTGTCCTTCTTAAGGGCCATCCCCACAGCCAGGTGGGGACAGCCTGTCTCTCACTTCCCCAGGGATGGATCTGTGCCTTCATTTACAGAAATCAGATTTAGCATGACAATGAATGGGTCACTGAAGAATTCCCTGATATTAACCCTTACTGGATGTGTTCAAGGAAAAATTTTTAGTTGCTGAAAGAAATGGCATTTTTCTTTCTGTATGATCAGCTACACAGCTCAGAGACTAGTGGAAAAAGTAACTAGGCTTTTGTCCAGAAGTGGATATGAACTAATCTAAGGAGTATGTCAGCTTCCTTCAACAGAGAAGTAGGCTATTTAACTTTGAACCAGGTGGAGGGTCTAACTAAGCAGGTCAATCTTTCTCTTCAATTTCAACTAGAATTTCTAAGATAAATGCATTTGTAAAGAGTCATTCATTCCACCAAGAAAAGATGGCTTTCAGAATTGCTGTTAAAGAAGCATTTGACATCTATTATTACAGTCTAATTGCGGCACATATTCTCAACGCCATAAAATTGTGAAAGAGTAAGCTGTTACTTTTTGCTCGCAAGTGTATTGTGATGTAAAACATGGAAGTATAGGGTATGAAAGAGCTATAGTGAAATTCAATTACTGTAGATACATATAAGCTTTGACAAAAATGTAACAGGAACATGCAGCTCTGTGTTACTGACAGATAATCAAAGTACTGGCTGCTTTCACAAGTGTTGTAAGAAGTGTTTCTCTATTAAAGTTTCTTTTTTTAAAGTAGAATTTGTACTGCTTCTTTAAAGATTACACAATCAAACAAAAGCCAAAAGAATTAAATAACGAAAATTACATTCAGTCTCTTGTAAACCCTCCTGCCTCACAAACAAATGCAGGATATCCCTGCATTTTATTATAGGTTTCATCAGTAGATTCAGATCCAGAGCTGTGATTAGGGCCTGAAAAATCTTAGGCTGAAACTGAAAGATGCACTTCAGCTGTAAATATGTAGCAATTATCCTGAAATGAAGTTCATTCCACATTTTAGCTAATCACCATGGAAACCTATATTCATTGGTTCCTAATTGGAAATGTTCCAGACCTGGAAAACCTTGTAGGCTTAAGACTGCATAATTTCTTATTTAAGCAATTGCACTGTTCTTCTGCATTTGTGACAGTAAGCCATGGCAATTTTGGCAATAAGCCCTTATGAAAAGCTACTGTTCCGGTAACTCCAAGTTCAAAATTAATACTTGAATATTGCTAAACCCCAAAAGTTTTTTAAATCCTTATGTATACATTTACTCAGGATTTCTAATAGGCTTAAGGGTAAATTTTTAAACTTTAGTGCCAAATGTTAGCCATTTTTAATGCAATTTCTAGAAAAAAATGCTAGGACTGACTTAAGCAGAGACGACACACTGATTTCTACTGTTTCAATCCTAAATCCATCCTTCAGATTTGAAAATGTTCAAATAATCAAGAATGAAAGTTTCATTAATATTGCTAGGACCCATGCACACCTTCTCTAAGATTATTTAGTTGATTCATTTACTTTCCATCACCCCTTTCCTGAATATTTTGATCAGACCCACAGATTTTATACGGATATCTTTTGTTTATGTTTGTGATCTCAATTACATAATCTTTATTAAAGATGGCATTGAATTCCAGTTGCACGTATCATTTCACAAAGAAAAAGACTTCAAACTACAAGTTCCTAGATGACTGCTTTCTCTTTTGAATTACACAATTATAGTCTCTGGTTTTCATTAGGACCGCAGCAAGAAATTTTCCCTACCTTTCAAAATGAAGCATTCGAGCAGGAGTTGGTTTTCTGGAGAGAAACATTCACTGAAATTCTAGGTTAGCTTGCTTACAAAATTTTCATCTTTGTCATTCCCAGAAATAGGTTGAAAATCGTTTGCTTGAAAGAAAACTTCCAGCGAAGGCATTAGGAGAACTCATACAAACCCATGTTTTCCATTATTCAGTTTGCTGCAATATGGTGCACCGCTATACAGGACGGAGTAAGCACAGGCTGGAAAAAAACAACTATGTAAAATAACTTCTAACTTAGAGTCATGCGGCTAGACCACACTCCGGAGTGTTGCTACATTACAAAAGTGTTGGTCTCTGAACTAGCGGGTTTTAAATCAGTTCTGGTTCATATGAAATCACAGTTAGATTACAGTGCAAATGTTTCCCAGACTGTTATCAAAAGCATTCTACCAATGTGTTTCTGTCATCCATTGTTATCTTCAAAAAGTAAAAAAATGAAACTTTGCTCAGCAGTAAAAATTGAATCTTTGTTAAGCAGTTACAGAAATGGCACAAAATACTTCAAATTATTGGAAATAGTTCTGGGTTGGTTTTCTTTTCTTCCTTTCTGTGACTGGAAATGTTTAGCATTCCTGCTCCCTGTCCTCCCTGAAACTCACACAAAATAAACAATGAACAAAAGAATATCCAGATACTTATACCCATACATGCGTATATACGGTTGTCATGGAGCAGTCCTTAAAGAGAACGTTTAAAGGTAAATTCCAAATAAACTTGCTTGCATTTCCTCCAGTGTTTCTATGGGCCTGCAATGACAAATAGGGCACCTAGTTTTGTATTAGGACAAGGAACTAAGGTGTGTTTAAACACCAGGGCAGTATTGTTGTGTGAAAAGCTGATGCTCTTTTTCCAAAAAGTGGCCACTTGTGATACCTATTGCACCCCACTGCTCTAGCCTTTTGCTAAATTTGAGTTTTCACCAAGAGTTTGCTGCCTCAGCAGTTAAAAGACATGAAAAATATTTCTTTCTAATTCATTCTTTCAGAGAAGCAACTTCCTGTTGGCTGTTAAAATCTTAAATTAGTGTTTTACATATTGGTTACTTTAAGGACTTTAAAACCTTCCTAGCTTTAGGAACCATTCTTATTAAACATGGCCCAGTATACTGATTTATCTAGCATTGAGAAAACCTTTAAATTTTGGTCCGGCACTTCTTCAAGTTTCGAGTCTTGGTGTATCTGAGATCTGAAGATTGGATACGTAAGGCTTCTCCTGCTACATCTCCTGAGAACCTTATGAATAAACAGTCTTCGTATGACTAAATGTATCCATTCATTTTATTAATGCTTGCTGTCTCTGAGTAGTGCTCCTTCTTTCATGAAAACTTTGAAGTTTTCTGTTAATCTAGAGCTTCAGAGTGTCCCGAGTGTTAATAGCTTTTGCTGAGGTACTCTTCTCATCTTCTTATTGCCCTCCAAAGAGCCTTATTACTCCTTTAAATACTTACATGACGAATAAATGCTTGTTTACTACTAGTTACATTACAAAAAGAACATTTTTTTGAGTTCATGCTTTGGATTCTTGTTAAAATCCATTCCCATAAACAGAAGTCCAGAAAGATTAATGGTCTTCAATTAGAGCATACCTATTTTAAATCTATTTGCTCTCTTAATAATTACATTTCAGTCAATATCTTCCTTTCTGTATATTTACCAGGTTGATCTATTAAGATGGCTAAGGGAAGGCTGGGATGGAAAAAAGGGAGTTGGAAAATAAGAGGGGTTTTCCACTTCAGCTGTGCAGAAAATGAATGCAAGAAATTAAAATTAAATGTCATTAAATCAAAAAGAAACACAAAAGAAATGCTCTTCAGGGAAATAATAAGAATTATTATTAATTATGTTCATTGTTAACAGCAGGATAACAGAAATTGCTTTGTTAACTTATATCGAATTCAAGTAAAAGAAAATAAGATGGAAAGTTTTCAGGTTTCATGCCAGGCATAGCATGGTGTTTAACATCAAGTACTTGTAATATTCATCTAACTGCACACAAAATGATCAAACCTTGTCCATCTCATTTTAAAAGCCATCACAAATAGCCATGTTACCTCATTCCCCATTTTGGGATTTTATTGCCCTTGAGATCAGCTGGGCAAGAACTTGGGCCTCTGTTGTCCTACTGGAGGCAGCTGCTGAAGGGGAATGTTTCTCATTAGAATTTAACTTTTTGAGACCAAATACACGCACACACAGAGAAAAACCAACAAACCAACAAATGAAAAAAAAAAAACCCAGCAGACTGAACTACAAATAATGTCTATGAAAGGAAATGGCTCCATGCTTTCCAGAGTATAAGCTCTTTTCTACATTCTTCTAGTGGTTAATCTTTCTGAGAATAACTGGGTTTGGTTTATGTTATGTTAGGTACATGCTTTCAAAGAATGAAACTTTCCTAAAATTATCATTTTACTTTCTGAAAATCAGTTCTGGAGATAAAAAGTTGAAATGTGAACAAGACAGGTGTGCATCTACCTAAGCTAAACCGTTTCTTCTACGGTGGACAAAGAGATGCAGACGGGGGATTGAAATCAATGTATTTTTTTTTTTTTAGAGAGGAATTAATTTCAAATCTTACATAGAAGAGGTAAGAGAAGACACATATTAAGACAATTCTGAAATCAGAGAGAGCAGTACAATTTGAAATCCTTAAAATACCCATTTTATAAGGTTAATTTATATCTAGCATGTTATTAAGTCATTTAACGGTATTCTTTTCCTAAAAAGACTGTTAAAGAGTCTGGATAGTACAATGACAGGTGCTAATAGAAAACCTAGCTACTAGTGCTACTAGTGCTGCATTAATTCAGATGTAATGGGTTGGCTGGGCTTTACAAAGTTTTTCTCATAACCTTGTTACTTTATAATACTGTGAACAGATTTATATATATATTATAGACAAAGTTCAGAATTTGAGTACCGTGATAATAAAAGCCATCCAAAATATTTTTTTAACTTTTATTAAATATATAGAGATATCAGAAGAAATCAGTTGAACTGTATGACATATATGGAACTAAACAAGGTTAATTTTAAACAAGTTTGGGTTTTTTTTATCTATTACTCTCTGCTTTTTCGCTAAAGCTCTAAGAAATAGACTTCTTATATCACTGCTTTTAGACAGTAATAGTTGTCCATTTGGAACAGAAAAAAAAAAACAAAACAAAAAAGGTGTTTAGATAGATGCTGTTGTTGCCATCTGTGTCCTTCAGAACAAAAGAAGATAAACACAGACAAAAAGAAGATAAAAGGAGCAGGGTAAAAGAAAAAAAAAAAAAAAAAGATGGAAAAAAAGAAAGAAAAATGCAGCTTCTGCTTCTGGGCTTCACTTTTGAATTATGGACTAGAGCTTAACGACTTTTTAATTGTGATGAAGGCCATGATCTCCTTTTGGCTTACCTGAAAGGGCACATTCCTTCTTTGAGTATGCACGACCCAGCGCAAGACTGGGGCTTCTCTTCCCTATTTTTTTTATTTGTTTTTTCCCCAAGAGAATGGGTACGTGTCTTTGCTCATAATGAGAACAGAATCCTGTGGTCTGGACAGAGGTCATGTTGTTCTAACCTGCTCTTCAGAGAGGTGATGTGAACCTTCTAAAATATGAATGTTCCTCAAAATCATTGTTTGATAAAGACAGGGCTGAGAGTCTGCCTTAGCTAATCCATGAGGTCTGGTCACCCTACCAGAGGCACAAATACTTTTGTGCTCACAGCTGTGCTGCCCTAAGAGGTTACTTTTGTCCGCCAGAAGAGGATGAAGTATTTGTTCACCAGATAGTTAACCTCCATGTGCAGTTCAGAAAATCTCTACGAGCAGCGGATTATTTCAGAACATCTCTTCAGCATCCCCTATGTGATGAAGCTGTGGCAGGCAAAACCAGGCTCCTTTTTATACAGAAGACCAAAAGAGAAAAAAGAAAATCAGAAAAATAGAAATGAGATTAAAAGAAATGTGAGGGAACAACTGGTGGTATTAGGGCTTTAGCTCATACTGTGAAGCTGGCATTTGCACTTGTCTCTCTCCATCTGGCATGTTCAGGGCATTTCTCACAATGAATGTTTTGGATGTTACAATGGAACCCCAAAGATCTCAGTTCTTTCAGTAAAAAAAAAAAATGGTTATGATGGTAGGAATATCCTATTAGCTTTTTTTTATCCAACAAATAAAGTGTAGTAGTTTTTGGTCCCATGTTCTTGTCTGTCATATATGATCTTAGCACAGTTCTCCATGGATAATTTTGTGGTAATTTTTTTTTTTTTTTTTCAATTTTATTTTATTTTGGAAGAAAAGAACAGCTTAGCACAGTCAGTATAAGACTGTTTTAACAATCTCTGTATGAGATGAATTCAGAAAGTCACAGAATTTGCATAGTAAACCAATTGCAATAATTACATTGACAAACCAAAACCATTAATTGAAGAACCTGTGTTTGAAGAAAATGCCTCTAATTATAATAGGGTTAAATATTTCTGACAAAAATTAATCCTTCAAATGACATTTGAGTTCAGAAGAGAACGGTAATCCACATTAAGTTCCACGGCCGTAATATGATATTTTAAAGACTCAAACATGCAAGCGAGCTATAGCAAAAGTTGCATAATGCTGATCTTTTTACCCCTGAGACTGTTGCAAATGTCATTAAGGCAGCTACAGCTAGCCAGTCAGTTAGTGTCAATCAAAGCCTGTGAGGCATTTTACAAAATAGTCCCTATCAATATATAGTGGTATATGAATTAAAAGCAAGAGATGGAACCATTTGTCATTGTAACAGCTAAGTTTCCAATTAGCCTATTTAGATACTTTTATTGCACATGGCATGTGTATGCTATGTATATTTTATTGCTCAATGCATTGTAATTGAATAACACAAATGTTTGAAGGAGCTTACATTCAATCAGAAATATCTGGGTTTTCTTCATTTACTGTGTGCATGGAGGAAGAAGAAGAATAACTTTTTTTATTTTATTTTTAACTTCATGTAGCCTACATTATGTACTTCACACTTCTTTACACACAGAGGGACTTAAGTCATAACCAAAGCCTTTCTGACAATATTTGTGGTCCAAATTGGTTATAACATAACGTATTAGTGCATTTTTGGACAGAAAGAATCCAGAGTACAGATCTCTATCATAGTGATGTAGACTATCTTAAATCTGATGATGATAACTCAGTTGGTCTCACATTTTATCAGTAAAGCTGAGATCAGCAGCTAATCTATGTTTCTCAAAGAGTTCTTTGGGGTTACTTCTGCACACATGAAGTGAACCTAGCTGCTATATTCCTGTGTGTGTGTTTGCGTACCCCAAAGACATGGTCAATTTGCTACCCAGGATATTTGATGAGGGAGTAGAAGAGAAAGTAGAATGACATTCTTGCAACTGTACCACAGCATTTATCTATTCCCTGGTTAGGCATCACCCAAAGCATAAAGAATCAATTCAGCAGCTGGCTTATAAGCTGAAAAAAAATGGAAAATTGATGCTGTGTCAGGAACTGCTTTTCTCTAGTTAGAGTAGGAAGCTACTATTTCAATCACTCTGTATTGCTCTAGATTTTAAGTGGTGAAGTATCTTTGTTTATCCCAATTTCTAAAATGCAGGTCTTTCATGTATAATATTCTAGCAGTACAGTAATCCTACAAAGATTATTCTTGAGTTATTTGCATTCTACATGCTGATTTTAGCATATCAGATCTGAAGTATTTTAGACATTGATTTGTCATTTGTTTGGCCTCTGGTACTAAGATAATACGACAGTTCCACTAGATGACTTTGGACAATTCTGAATTTTAAAGTGACATAATACCATAAAGAATAAGATGCTTTTAAAAGAACAAGAATAAAGAAAATGTCATAAAATGTCAAAATAAATAAAATAAAATAAAATAAAATAAAATAGTACATTTCACATAACGGTATCAAGTAGTTTTACAAATCTGCTAGAGTATGGAAGAAGAATAAAAAGTAAAGGAGGGAACTGTTAGAAACTATCTCTTTTAGTTTTCTACTCTAAAGCTTCTTGCCAGATACTCTGGTTTGAATTTTCAGAAACTGTCTGGAGATTTAGATGTTAAAGTCCCACTAAAAATGCCTTTGAAAGTCCTATCTAGGACAGCCTGTTAGGAGTTTTGTGCAAAGAGTAATTATGAGCTAGTGTATAAATACAAGCTGAACAGATGTAGATTAACACCATCTGTAGGGCAATTCTACACAGAATTTAGGGCCATAATGTCCCCTTTCTTTACCTATTAATCCAACTGTCTTCATTCACTGCTGTACTTTCCCCTGAGTATATTTCATCTAAAGGAAGAACACCCAGAGTCAAGCAATTGCATAGGTTTCTTTTTTAAATACCTAAAAAAAATCTCTCAAATGAGAGGTTATTTACTGAACTATGTGCTTGTTTCACCCCAATAGCCTGCTAATACTTGTTGACACGAGGCTGAGTGTTATATAAATGTGGTGGAGCAGAGACACTGCAGGTTATAGACCGACCAGAAAAGGTTGAAATAAAGGCAGGCAAGAGGGGACAACAGGGGATGCTAAAGCTATGGGAGACTGCAGAGAAATAAGCAGGACAAAAAAAGAAAAAAAGAATCAACATGAGTCAAACTCCTTTAAGGGGTGTTTTAAAAGGTTTTATGGGTATGATCTACCTTCATTAGAGAGCTCTGTACTATTAAAATAATGGCAAAATTACTTAAACAGTTTACAAGAGATCCTTATTTTTCAGATATAAGTAAAGATTAAATGCCATTAAAATCATGAGGCTGAGAAAAGAGCTGATTGTTCTCTCACAGGGTAAATACAAAAAAAGGAGTAAGAGTGATTTACAGTGAAGGACAGAGCTAGCATTAAAAAAAAAAAAAGAAAAAAAAAGTGTACATTGGTGAGAAATTAATTCAAGGTGGAAATCAGAAGCTACCTAAGCATCTCAAGAGCAGGATTCCAAAAGGCTGAGCATGTGGCCCAGAAAAATAATCCAGAAAAATAAATCCAATGTTTACACTGGAACATCAGAAATCTAAGAGGGCAGTTGCTTGATTGACAGTTTCATATCCTGGGAAGCGATTTGAAAGTGAAAAAAACCCTAAACCAACAAAAAAACAAAAAAAACCAAAAAAACAAAAAACAAAAAAACACCAAAAAACCCACCCAAACCCCACCAAAAAAAAACCCACAAACCAGAACAAAACAACCAAACAGAAAACAAACAAGCAAACAAAAATCCCCAAACTCTCCTGTCAACTGTTCAGCTGGCCTGCTGTTTATCATTATATACTTAAGCTTCAAGCAGCAATTAGCTTCTCATTATATGTCTGGACACAGCAAAGAATCTGAATCCAATACAACTAACATGGTAGAAATAACAACAAAATAACATTGACATTGAAAGAGAACTATTTAGGGAAAAGATTAAATTATGGTAATGTGTTACCTAGAAAATTTCAGTAAATCTGCCAGAGTCAGGTAAGTTCAGAATCAGTGAGATGAGGTTATGACCACGTTTATTAGATAGAAATGACCCAAGTGAGTCATTTCTGCAAGTGGGGAAAATTAAGGAAAAAGTGGAAAATAGCTTTTTTTGAAAAAATGAGAACTTGGAGTTCACTCGAGACAAACATTCTCTGATTTCTGTCTAAGCAAAATAGTAGGGTTAAACACTTTATTTTGCAAACACCAAATTATCCTAGATGTATCTCAAGCTTCAGATTTACATAAAAATATTGGTAGAAATGTTTATAGCCAAGTAGCAAGAACCACATAACAAAAAGCATTTCTTCTTGAAAAGAAATATTTCTGTGTGCCTTTAACATTTATTCCATTGCCCTAGGATTCATATAGAAGCAAGAGACTATAATCCTATGACAATGTTCTGTTCAATTCATATCATCTCTTAATTAAATTAATGTATGCTTTATCACAGGCACTTATTAAAGTAATTGTTCATGTAAAGTGGGGCTATCATAGATATAAACATTACAGTCATCTTGATACGATTCAGAGATCCTTGCTAATTACTTACTTGAGTAAAATTCTACATTTGACTTGCCCTCTGTGATAATAACTTATTAGAAATCAGCCTAAATTATTATGCAAATTCTTTACTAGCATTACAAACCTAGCAGAAACTATGAAAGAAAGACTAAAAGAAATATTCTGCAACTGGTGACCCTGTTTCCAGACTCAAATATCTAGGCAAAGTTTCAATTCATACTAAGCAAATGTAACTAAATGAGTCAGAGTACTGCCCCCACTGCCTCAGAACGCAATATAATAGATGGTCAGGGACATCTTCTTCTCTGGAGTCATGAACCTGCATCTTCACAGTGAGCATTTGACTCAAATTCATCAACAGCATTGAGATTTTCAGCATCGCTGCTTGAGATAAATTTACCTGATAGAGACTTTTAATAATGTTTTATATTACTCTTTAACAGCAGACTTTCCAAAACAATGACACGGAGAGTCAACTCTTTTTTTTTTTTCCTTTATTTTTTTCTCAAATTATTCTCTCCCCAAGGCATATCTGAGCTGCTGAGGATTAGTGAGGAAAAAAAGTAAAAGTTTTCACTGCACCAAGATTTTGAGGGAAAACAAATGATTTTCTCCACATGTAGACTTTTCCCCTCACAGCTATTAACTTGGTAATGTAATATTAAATGAAGAATTATCGCAACATGCTCTTTGACCAGTACTATTTAGCAAAGTAATGATCCTGTTGTCTTGAACATCACATCAGACATCTACTATATATGATGCTTAGAAATCCAATTCAGCCTTTGATTGAACACTTTTAATTTTTACTGAAGTGGATATTAATCACATGGATTTCTGACCCAAACTCGTCATTTATAAACTTTACTGATGTCTTCCATGCAGCTTTAATAATAATCTTAACCTGATTCCACCTTCAAACTTTTGCAAGACTGAGAAACACACCAGAAGATGATCACTGTTAAATTAAATTATTGATACAGAATTTCCTTTCTGTATCAATGGTATCAATTCCCTTAGCAAAGGCAAATGTATATTTCTGAAGTTAAAGATTTTTCTGAATGGCTCAACTGGCTTTATAATACAGGAAAAAAACCCCACAGAATTACTTATAAATTGTGGAAATTGTCTTGCAACACAGGAAGAGATTGGTTGCTATGGCTGCTGCTTGTGAAAGCAGCTGGCTTCTTCAGGATATGATTATTGTAATATATTAAGTGGCAAACTCAAAGCACCACAATTATAAACAAACAAACAAATAAATAAATAAAATATATATTTAAAATAAACTGTGCATAGACAGAATTAAGGAAAACATCATCTAATTGAATATTCCATGTCTCTGCATTCCTCTTTCTGTGTTCCAGTTACTGGGCTCAGCCAGATATACGTTATAGGACTTGATGGAAAAATTGTCTTTTTCAGTCTTGTAAACTCTATGCTCCTGCTTCTGATAAATTCAGGTTGATGATTTCACATTCACTTTCACTTCTAAGGGCAGATATAGGATAATTCATTCATAACTATTTCTCTCAATGGCTACTTTCTTTTTTTATTATGAAGATGTAAGGAGAAGAAAATAAAGGATGATCTGGATTCAGGGTTACTATATTCTTAATTTTGAAAGAAATTCGTAATTGCTAACATCAACCTGCCCTTTGAGTAGCTTTTGCATACTATTCTAAAAAAGTGTGATTAATTTTTCTTTAGGTAGTTTTTTGGATCAAAGAATCAATTGAAAAAAAGAAAAATTAAGTATATCAAAACAAACTAATTCATAACTCACTTAGACAAACCTGACTGTCCTTTTTATTTTCCTTTTTTTCCTAGAGAAAAAACAGGTGTTTTTGTTTCTTTGGTGTACAAGTCATTACTTATGCTTTTGCGATGTCAACTTGCTATACTTGTAAGAATAATTTTCATGTTCATCTACAATGACTTTCTGAAGGAATCAGTTATTTTGAAGGCTTTATCGACAACTGCAGAAGTTCCAAATCATTACCTAAATTTCCATTCTATTCTATCTGGAAATGTATTTTTATAACTTTCAGACCTTGTCCTATTCTTTTTGACTTCAAATGGAATTTTACAATAAAAGGACACCTGTAGTTTTTAAGGGGTAACTGAAAGTCACAGAATCACAGAATACTGGAGGAAGGGACCTCAAAAGATTATCTGGTCAAACCTTCTGTGGGAAAGGAGAAGAAGGCTAGACAAGAACTATTCCATTTTTCTGTTAGTCTGCTTAGATATGACTCATTGTCTATATTTTATATTTTATTTTATTTTAAAATTGAAAGTGTTACAACAACTAGAAAAGACCTGCTGTCTTGGAGAGGATGGATGGTTATGGACATAAGAGTAATGTTCTCTTAGAAAAATATCTTTTATGCACATGTACTGCTGAGACTCATTTCTTACATTTGAAGTGCAATATAGCAGCCAGTAAATGTATGTATGAGCTCTTTTGTATGACAGGAGGTGAAATCCTGCTTCCCTTAATCATCAGGTAGAATCCTTCAAGAGTAAAGGACCTGACTACTGATTCTGCTTTGAAATGGAAAACTTGGAGAGCAAAAGATTTCACCACTTAAGAGAAAAAGGTATACTGATATCAGTCATCTTAGAATTCAAATGGCTTCCTTGTTGCAAACGGTTGTGCTAAAAATAGGAATGATTTTTTGTTGAGGAAGAAAGCCTGCAAAAATCTGCAAAAAATCCCTGGTCTAGAAAAGATTTTTATCTTGTAAGACTTCTCACATATTTGAAATTAAACAAATGCTTAATTAAGGCCAAATTCCATGTTTACAGGAATTCTTGATAGACTAGAATCTCGTGATTTGGGAGAATAGTAGAACAATAGTTTCCAAATTTGGCTGATTTGTACTGTGAGTCAGAAAGAACAACAACAAAAAAAATATTATTCCGTTTCTTCTGCAGTCACTCTCATGCTATCTTTCCCTCCCAGCTTAAGGGCATTAGCTGAAGAAACAGAGAGATGCCACAAGGATGATCAGGGGACTGCAGCACCTCCCTTTTGAAGACAGGCTGAGAAAGTTGGGGCTGTTCAGCCTGAAGGAGAGAAGGCTGCGTGGAGACCTCATAGCAGCCTTCCAGTATCTGAAGGGGGGCTTTAGGGATGCTGGAGAGGGACTTTTCATTAGGGACTGTAGTGATAGAACAAGGGGTAACGGGTTAAAACTTAAACAGGGGAAGTTTAGGTTGGATATAAGAAGGAAATTCTTTACTGTTAGGGTGCTGAGGCACTGGAGCAGGCTGCCCAGGGAGGTTGTGAATGCTCCATCCCTGGCGGTGTTCAAGGCCAGGCTGGAGAAAGCCTTAGGTGAGATGGTTTAGTGTGAGGTGTCCCTGCCCATGGCAGAGGTGTTGGAACTAGATGATCTTAAGGTACTTTCCAACCCTAACTATTCTATGATTCTATGATTCTAAAAGTAAGCATTCATCTAAAAAAAAAATGTAATTTTTTTTTTTTTTTTTTTTCCCATAAATACAGGTTAATATTTTTGGCAACTTAAATTTTTCCCTCTGCAGCTGGAATTCATTCAGACAGCTCATAACAGTCTGCCAAGGCAGATGCACAATCTAGGCCACTGCCTCACAACTGCTTTTGTAAGTGTGGTTAAAAGAAACACTTTCTAGATAAATACTGTGAGCATCTTAAAATTAGGGAGCTTGAATAAAAAATGACAGGATTCACTTGTCCAAGCTGGATCAGAGGAAACAGCTGGATGCACAATTTAGGGTATGGAGATATTTTTTTCTCAGTTCTAACAAATACCCATTATTAATTCCTCCCTAAATATCCAAAAAATAGAGATTTAGCTGGTAGTTCAAATTCAGAGGATGCTGTACTGACGAAATCAAATATTTTTCATTATATCCTATTAATATGAATGCAATCATCATGTTACCTTGCTCATAGGAAGAATTAAACCAACAGAAATTTTATTTGTTCACAGTCCCAAGGTTTTTTTCAGCTGGTGTCCTGACTTTATAGATTCCTTTTTAAGTACACTTGCAGTACTGGGAAGTCCCACCTCTTTTTAATTTTGCTATTTACTTTTCCTATTGTTCTTTTACTCCATCTCTTTCTCTCTCTCTCACACACACACATACACATGCATATATGTATGTATTCAAGAAAATAGTCAGCAATGTTCTCCTATTTTTGACCTGCTTGGAAATGGGGGATTTGTTTGGGGGATTTGGAAACTCTTATTTTCTCAGCTGTCTCCTCTGAAAGCATTCCCACTAACATTCTGGGGGAAAAAAAAAAAACAACAAAAAAAAAACATTAAACTCATAAGTTTCAATAATGTTCTAGCCAATGAAGTATCTGTATGGTGCTGATGAAGATCTACTTCAAAGCAGAGCAGTTTGGTGGAACTGTCATCTGCTACACATACTTAAACATTTCTACATTTGGATTTCCACCTCTGAAGGTCAACCTTGCTTAAAGTACAAGCAGCTTAAAGCAGGTTGTTCAGGACAAAATTTCACAGCCTTTCTGGGAAACCTACTCTAGTGTTTGATTGCACTGACTCTGGTTTTATTCTTTGTAATATACATGCAGAATTTCCTCCGTTGTAACTTGGGGCTGTTGTTTCTTATCCTTTCACAGCTGACTTCCAAGAACAGCTTTTTTTTCTACACACCCTCATTAGGTGGTTGAAGACAGCAGTAAGATCCCTCCTTAGAACACAGTTCTTTCAACCTCCTCTCATACATCACATGTTCCAGCTTTCAGTCATCATGGTGGTGGTCCTCAGTTGTATTTGCTCCAAGTAGTCAATGACTTTTCTTTGCAGCAATGGCATGTTGGAAAACCCAGCATGGTAGAAAGTCCCTCACAGTGAAAGTCACAAGCTTACTGTTTCTTGCTCTTCCACAAACTCTATACCATCTTCCTGTCTGTTTCAGCTTATGGGATGGCTTTTAAGTAGGGATACTTTGGGTCCAGAAACAATCTGCCCTATGCATAGCAAAGTTCCCAAGCTGGTACTCCTTCCCAGCACAAAACCAGCTAAGGACTGTGACATATAAATAGGTCCAATGTGATCATATGGGTCTGAGAGGGTCTGCAAAAAAATGAAGTTGATTAGAACTTCCTAATTGGAGCTTGTTTCTTATGGAGTAGACAAGGTTTTTTTACTTTGCCATCAATTCCCAGGTTTCTGAGGACAAGGCTGCAGACTTCACCTGCTCTCCATTAGGCCATTCGGGTACATCTGTACCACAGATGATGAATCTTATTCTGCACTGTCTAATGGTAATTTTCTGTAGATATGTGGATGCACGTATCTCCCTATCTACCCACATAGCTATCCAATGATTTATAGAATTATAGTTAATCTAGAGGAAAATAAAAACACAACCCAAACCGTTGAATTGCTTCTTTGTGGCCATTAATAGTGAAACAAGCAGGTCATTAGGTATGAATTAAACATCACCTTTGTGCCAGCTGATGCAAGGAAGGCCTTGGCATCTACTTTGTCATAATTTTCATGCTAAAATATTAATTCTGTGTAGACACAATGTGTGAAATGAGACAGACCTTTTATTCTAAAAGACTCAGTATTTTCTAAAAGCTTCCCTAACTTGTAACTATTCCTGACATTGATTGTGCCAGAGTCATATGATTTAATGGAACATCCTCTCTGAAAAAAAAAAAAAAAACCAAAAAAACCCACAAAAACCAAAAAAACAAGCCAACGACCAAAAAAAAAAGCCAACAAACTTTTACATCATGAATTAAGGTATTGTAAAAAGAGGAGAGGAGAGGAGAGGAGAGGAGAGGAGAGGAGAGGAGAGGAGAGGAGAGGAGAGGAGAGGAGAGGAGAGGAGAGGAGAGGAGAGGAGAGGAGAGGAGAGGAGAGGAGAGGAAAAATTTTTTAAAATACGGATACCAAGTTAAAAACGTCTTCATCTCTACCTGATAAACACAAGGGTTATCAGGGAAGAAGTCAGAAATTCTTGAGCATGGTATTGGTAAACCTTAACTACATTTAACAGAGCTCATTGGCCAACTTCATGGCTCCATTCATCAAGCTCCTTTCCCAAGCACTATTGTAGTGAATATATTGTAGTGAAGACTGTCTTAAGACAAAAAAAAAAACAACTATAATGAACCACAATGGGCATTGCTTAATGTTTTTACATTCCCACCATGAAGACAGACCTGTTCATTTTGTACTGCCTGATATGTGTATCCCTGAAGCAATAGCCACATGAGGTCACTGTAGTTCATACATGAGTCATGAGCTTGAGTCATAAGCTTGAATCATAGTGTTTTCAAGCGACCGAAACCAAAAATGTGTGACTGGAAAATAAAATGGTTTGTATTATATATAAATAAAAATCTGCAAAAGAATTTATTAAAATTGGGTGCATTAAATACAAACATTAATTGCAGAAAATACAGAATATAAGTTAATAGTTTTTTTGCATTTGAAAAACAGTTAAATATTATCCCATAGTAGCTGAAAAGAAGCAAGGATATTACCTACTATATGTACTGGAACATCCTCTGTAGTAGGTACTCTCCTCTGTACCTAGTTATACAACATTTGATGGGCTGTGCTAGCATAAGAACATCAAAAGAGTTTCAAGAAAGACCTAGAAGTCCACAATTTTAAAATTTCTTGTCTTTCATGAGAGAGATTTCTTATTTTCTTTTTGCTTTTAGATGTTGAAGTTTGGTGTCTTCAGAGGTATGAAAATGTAAAAGGCTGAAGTATTATGAGCAATGTGAGACGCTCTGGCAGTAGAGAAGCAGTAACACAGCAAACCTGTGTACCGAACTTTGGTATGAAGCCACTCTGTAAATTTGCTTACAATTTTTTGTTAATTCTTCTCCTATGTTATTATGCTAATAAAATTTCTCTGAATGATTAATCCATTTATGTGGTTATATCAATGTACATTATCATAATATCTTCTCTTAAAATATTACATAGTATATGTGCTGAATTCAGTTTTATAAGATTTTGGAGAAGTCACATTTCGTTTTAAATAAATGCTCATTAAATAATAAGGTGCCTTATAAACTAATGCTATATAGTCATGAAATTAAAAACCTCATCATGAGCAAAAGCATCAAGAGAATAGAACTAAAATTGCAATCAAAAAATATCAGCTGAATTTGTAGAACTGCATAATTAAAATTTACTCCCAAAACTGAATCAAATTCATATTCATATACTGAGATTCTTTCAGGAAGGCATTTTTATGCTGGTATATTTATCAGTATGCATTTAGATGCAAAACCATGACTTTCTCTACTAATAAAATAAAAGATAACTTTAAAAGTTGATTAGTTTTTGCAACATCTTTTATGAAAGTAGCATGTATATTAACTTGTACATTTGAGCATAAAAAACCCTTCTCTACATAATGTACAAAAAGACTGCTTTAATAGGACATTAACAGAGTAAAAACTCAGTCATCTGCTCAACAGTTCTTGCATTTATTCATCTTTAAGCAGGTGAGTAAATAAAATTCCTCATACTATGTAATTATTTCACAATTCTGGATTCCCATATGGGATTTAAGATACCATGCAAAAAACTCAAAAAATGAGCATATTAATCTCCAGTAAAAAGATGAACGGAATAATGAATCTCAAAGGACAGAGCCTGTATAAATATGGATGAAAAGTGGGTCAACACAGGACATTAACTCCAATATTGATTGACGATATATTGCCTTAAAAATGGAAAGAAAAAGCTCATAAGGAAATAACCATTAGCTTAAATTCTACAGTAGATCTGACTATACATAATACAACCTTCATGTTTATAGAAACAAAACATAGTATAATTACAAAATATAATTAACTGTACTAATTAAGCTATAAAATAGCAATAACTCGGTAAGTATTTCACTACAGTTTGCTTCGCTGAATTTATGACCGTAAAGGAAGGCTAAAAGGACTATATGCAGGAGTGAGTGCAATAGTTCATCCTGCCCCGGAAGTCAGCTAGATTTAGAAAACTTATCAAAATAGTTGCTGAAAAATCTATAGCGACAGCATGTGCAGAGGATCGCTGTTCAACAGCAGAAATGAGTTTGAATGCGCAAGGCTGCAACTTCTCTTCTGGTAGCTGGTGGCCCTTTTGTGATCTGAAAAGGCAAGAAGAGGTTTACCTTAAGATTTGTTATCTGGGTCCACAAAATTAGAGCCAAACCATTACAAGTAGAATTGTTTGTTTAATGGGGAAGTAATAATGAGGTGTTTTCACTTGGAGAGCACAATATTTAAAATTACTTGATAGTGCCATCATGCAGGAAGAGAGAAACCTGTTGCACCCCAGGCTCAGATGACTATTGCGGAAAAAATGAATATTTTTTTGTTTGCCTTTCATTTCCAGATAGATATTGATTTATTGTACTAACAGTTGTCCTAACATACCTGACCTTTTAAACCATAACAGCTGACAATTGATATACAAGATAAATGTACGAGAGGTGTTTTCATGAACAAGGCATATGACAAACAATTTCAATTTCAATGTTGCTTAGGTATTTGTCAAGTAGTGAGTTCCTCCTTTCTTTTGCTTTTTTTTCTAATAAAGTATTTCTGCTTAAGCAACCAAATAAGCTCCTGTACTTCAGCTACATTGCCTTTACTCTCCTTAATGCAAATCCTTACTGAAAGAATTTATGAGGGTAAGGAATAAGGAGCATATTTTAGAGTGGAATGCCTTCAAGATGTTGACAACACAGATATAAGTATCTGAAGAAAGGGCATAGGGCCAGACTCTTCTTGGTTGGTGCTAGGCAATAGGATGAGAGGCAACACAGGAAGTTCCACCTGAACATAAGAGCTTTTTTACTGTGAGGGTGACTGAGCATTGGAATAGGTTGCCCATAAAGGTTCTGAAGTCTCCTTCCTTGGAGATATTTAAGAGCCATCTGGACACAATCCTAAGCAATGTGCTCTAGGTGACCCTCCTTGAGCGGGGAGGTTGGACTACATGACCTACAGTGGTCCATTCCAACCTCAGCCATTTTGTGATTATGTGATTCTGAAACACATTACTGTATTCTCCATGAAAAAAAAAAAAAATCTTCTTTACTAGAAATGAATGTTTTAGTGCCAGCTGCTATTCTGCCTAAAAGATCAACAACCCAGGAGACACTTTTGATTACTGAGTGTTATCACCCAAAGTGTCACTCCAGCAGAGGATGATGGAGAAGGTGGAGGGCTCTTCTGCTCATTTCTTTCAAGTGAGTTTTAATTTATTCTTTACCTTTTCTCTCATTGAGAACTTCTCTCCCTTGCCTCAGTAACCTACTTCATTCAGTACGTTTGACAAACCAGTGAAGAGGAGAGTAACACATTTTTGTGTGAGTCATGCTGATAAAAGTCTGAGCTATTTTATTGTCTGAAGAAGCATAGCTCTTTCATCTCATAGGTAATTTTCTCACTACTGGTTAAACGGTTTAAAGGAATGTATGGCCAATCTATCACAGGGGTAGCTGTGAAACAGTCAGAAAATACATAGGGGAAATTTTGTATCAGTGAGGTTCAAATATCATTTAGAAAAAGCAAGAAAAAAAAAAAAAACAACCTTTCAACACAGCCCTGTAAACATACGAGGATCAAATTTGTAGCAACCTTTAGAAAAAATTTTGAGATTCTATCATTGTAGGTCCTCTAGATTACATTTATAACAGAAAAACTAGCACAGCTGGGGTTAAACCACCCATAACTCTTTTATAATAATCCACATAATTTAAACAAATGCATTATAAATATTGACTTTTTTTTCACAAATTCATCATCTGTCCATAGAGACATAGAGATTTCTGCCAACACGGGCAAATCAGGACTTGAAGTCATTCAGAAGTCTAACAGGATATAACACTAATGATAATAATGCTAACAATACCATAATTATCATCATAATTAAACTTGTGTATAACTTTAATATGAATCATAGAATCATAGAATGGTTTGGGTTGGAAAGGACCTTAAGATCATCTAGTTCCAACCCCCCTGCCACAGCCAGGGACACCTCCCACTAAACCATGTCACCCAAGGCTCTGTCCAACCCGGCTTTGAACACCGCCAGGGAAGGAGCACTCACAATTTCCCTGGACAACCCATTCTAGTGCCTCACCACCCTCACAGTAAAGAACTTCCTCCTTATATCCAATCTAATTTCCCCTGTTTAAGTTTTAACCTGTTACCCCTTGTCCTATCACTACAGTCCCTAAAGAAGAGCCTCTCCCCAGTATCCTTATAGGCCCCCTTCAGATACTGGAAGGCTGCTATGAAGTCTCACGCAGCCTTCTCTTCTTGAGGCTGAACAGCCTCAACTCTCTCAGTCTGTCTTCAAATGGGAGGTGCTCCAGTCCCCTGATCATCCTCGTGGCCCTCCTCTGGACTTGTTCCAACAGTTCCATGTCCTTTTTATGTTGAGGACACCAGAACTGCACACAATACTCCAGGTGAGGTCTCATGAGAGCAGAGTAGAGGGGCAGGATCACTTCCTTTGAGCTGCTGGTCGCGCTCCTTTTGCTGCAGCCCAGGATACAGTTGGCTTTCTGGGCTGCAAGCGCACACTGAAGCCAGCTCATGTTCATTTTCTCATCGACCAACACCCCCAAGTCCTTCTCTGCAGGGCTGCTCTGAATCTCTTCTCTGCCCAACCTGTAGCTGTGCCTGGAATTGCTCCGACCCAGGTGCAGGACCTTGCACTTGGCATGGTTAAGCTTGGTTGGCATTGGCCCACCTCACAAGTGTGTCAAGGTCCCTCTGGATGGCATTCCTTCCCTCCAGTGTATCAACTGAACCACACAGCTTGGTGTCATCGGTAAGCTTGCTGAGAGCGCATTCAATCCCACTGTCCATGTCACTGACAAAGATGTTGAACAAATATATGAAGTAAAACAGTTTGATCCACCCCGTGTGCATATTTTAGGAACACCTTACTCTGTGAAAAAGTTCCTTCTTCCAAACCATGGACACCAAAGTTCATAATCACAAAAGGCACCATCTCACCAGTTACTACAAAGTTTGACCCTAACTCTGCAGTATATATACCACTTGTATGTATCTTCCCTTTAAATGAGTGCATTTTTAACCTCTACTTTATCAAGACACCCGGACATGTAAATATGCAATTATTTATCATCAAGGCATTTTTGTAAGCCGATTTTTCTTGGGAAATGTGTGTGTGCATGTGAGCACAATTTTCTGCATGTAACGAGGGTCACAAAATAATTTAGATTGGAAGAGACATTTGGAGATCATCTTGCCCAGCCCCCCTGCTCAAGACAGATGTACATTCACTAATTAAACTAGAAAAATCAAATTATTTATTTCTATTAGCATCAAGACAGCTATGAAAAAGACTCACATTCATGCTAAGTAATCTAGCAGCTTGCAGTTGTGTACACTAAGCAACACAATTTTTCAGTTGCTTTCTAACATGTACACATTTCTCTCTACATGCATACATATATAAACACCACATATAAAGATAGATGTGTTTCATTTGGAAAGGCATACAAAAGCATGTTTAAATATACATATATAGCAGAAAGTGCAATTGTAAAAAGGAATATACTTACAGGAAATATTCTGAAACAATATTCTTATCCTCCTGAAATAAAGGCAAAGCCATAGAACCTACTACGAAAGCTAAAAGAGGTCAGAAGACCACTTGTCTTTTACTTAGACTAATCTTTTTAAACAAAAGTACCATGTAATGAAGCCTGCATATAGGATGTGACATTTTGAGAGCACATCAGTTGCCCTTCAGCCCATTCCCTATGAGTTTAACAAGTCAATGCTTGTTAAGCTCATATGGAATGTCACCTATCTTTGTCTGGGTGACAAGTAATTAAGACACTATTAATGAGGCTGTAAGAATTGGGGTCAAAAAAAAATCGGAGATTTCTGATTACTGACATCTATTGCTCTTTGGCCACTGCACTGTGAGAAAAGACTTTGAGTGAAAGTTTGAATTTTTCAAATAGGTTTCTCGGAGCACAGCTTTCTGTGGTAAATAGAAAACAACTGTAGTTAATCATGCAGAGATCAGCAAAACATAGAACATTATGCCTTTGTGTTCATGCAGAAAGAAAATGTGTCTGATGTAGATGTTAAGCTTTATAATAGCTTAATAGAACCAATATTTGGCATATTCAGATACTGAACTACAAACAAATGTGCTGTCACTCTGAAAGCTTTCATAGAATTGCAATTTTTAAATTAGCAAACTGAAAGTTATCTAAAAGACAACATGTTGTTAAACTCTAATGGGCCATTATGGCATAACTTATTCACTTACTTAGTTATCTGTTCCAGCTTAATTTCAATTTCTTCAGATTTTGGGCTCAAAACCCCTGCAGGGCTTTTACAATTTGGCTTCTGCAAAGCCTACTCCTTTCTCAAGAAGTAGACATTTTCTTCTGAACTATATTACAGGCTCATGAATCCTACAAGGCTTGGCAATACATCTTGAGTAAATATGACATATACAAGTAATTTTTTCCTGCACTTGCCACAGCTATTACATGGCATCATCTACCTGGAATTGTGCAAAGCATTTAACAATGTCCTGCATGGAATCCTTGTCTCTAAACTGGAAAGACACAGATCACAGATTTGATGGATTCACTTGGTGAACAAAGATTTGCCTGGATGGTCGCACTCAAAAGAGTTGCGGTTAACTGCTTGATGTCCAAGTGAAGACCAAGTGACAAGTGGTACTCCTCAGTGATCAGCATCAGGATTGACACTGTTCAACATCTTTGTTTGCAACATTCACAGTGGGATTGAGTGTGCCCTCAGCAAGTTTGCCAGCAGTACTAAGTTATGTGGTTTTCTTGATATGCTGGAGGGAAGGGATGCCATCCAGAGGGCCTTGACATGCATGACAGATGGGCCAGCACAAACCTTCTGAAGTTCAACCAAGCCAAGTGCAAGGTCCTGCACCTATACTGGGACAATCCCAGGCACAGCTACAGGCTGGGTAGAGAATGGATTCAGAGCAGCCCTGAAGAGAAGGACTTGGGGGTGTTGGTCAATGAGAAGCTCAACATGAGCCGGCAGTGTGCACTTGCAGCCCAGAAAGCTAACTGTATGTTGGGCTGCATCAGAAGGAACATGACCAGCAGGTTGAAGGAGGTGATTCTGCCCTCTGCTCTTGTGAGATGTCACTTGGAGTACTGTGTACAGTTCTGGTGTCCTCAACATAAGAATGACATGGAGCTCTTAGAGCAAGTCCAGAGGAGGTCCATGACAATGATCAGGGGATTAGAGCACCTCCTGTATAAAGACAGGCTGAGAAAGTTGGGGCTGTTCAGTCTCAAGAAGAGAAGGCTGTGTGGAGACCTCATAGCAGCCTTCCAGTATCTGATGGGGGCCTCCAGGAAAGTTGCAGAGGGACTTTTTACAAAGGCATATAGTGATAGGACAAGGGGAAATGGCTTTAAGATGAAAGAGGGTAGATTGAAATTAGATATTAGGAGGAAATTCTTTACTGAGAAGGTGGTGAGGCACTGTTGCAGGTTACCTAGAGAAGCTGTGGCTGCCCCATCCCTGGAAGTGCTCAAGACCAGGTTGGATGGGGTTTTGAGCAACCTGGTCTAGCGGAAGGTGTCCCTGCCCACGGCAGGGAGGTTGGAACTAGGTGATCTTTAAGGTCCCTTCCAACCTGAAACATTCTACAACTCTATGAATAGTATGATTCAAAGGTGTATCATTGTATATCCTTGCAATACAGTAAAGCCACGAGACTGACCTAAGCCTATTCAGAGAGGAAAATACCTGATCTCAATACATAGGGAGAAGTTGAGTGAAGCCAGATTGCAGCCAACTGACCTGAAAGGAAAACATCCAAGCTCCTATATTAGTTCCATTGATGCTCTACTGACTGAAAGGCATTTATATTCATGACAATTTCCCTGTGATTTCTCTCCTGACATTTTGTTTTCATAGCTTTAGAAAAGAGAACATGAAAAAGGCTGCCTTTATCCCATATACATAACCCCTAGTCAGTAAAGCTGTCTTCTCACATTCAGCATCCTTCCCTGACCCAAAGTTTAACTGCCCACAACGTTTACCTCTATATATGAAACATTCACTTTAAACAAACTGGCTTTGTAGTCAACACAAAGCAAGTCTGTGTAGTCAACATGGAGTCTACTTGAGGAGGAAATGCATCTATAGATTCTTTTCACTGTAATCGCCAGGTCTCTGTTGACTGCAGAGATCCTGCATGAGCTTTTATCAGAGATCCTTTTTTGTCAGATGACTCTCAGGATTACCTCAATTTGTCTAATAATAACCCATTGCTCAATATAGTTATAACTGGAAAAAAAACGTTGAAAACATTATTGCGTTCCTTTGACTTTTGACTGAAGGGCTGTTTCTTTAAAGCATCAAATCTTTCACTCTTACATATCAAAGTGACTTTCTGAATTCATTTTGATCTTCATTTACAAAATCAGTGAGGAGGTAAATTTCTCATCCATGAAACTCAGAGATAACCACAGATGTAATATTAAACTCAGATCTAATTTAATGTTTTTCTTTTCTCTATAAGCATCTAAAACATTCAATTCCGTTTCAGAGTTTTATTCAGAGTCTACTGCAGCCTGTTGAAAGATTTGCTCTGGTGACCACACTTACTATATTAGGTTCCAGATCTTTAGATTCTTTAAGAATTTATTTTGAAAAAAGAAAAAAAAAAAAAAGAAAATGAAATCTTGGTTAAATTTGGTATTTATGTCGGTGGGATTTTCAGTGCTGCTGTTATCTGTTTGTCCAATTCTTCATGCATGATGTATATGACCTTCGACTTTCTCTTGGTGACTTTTCTTTCAAAGCTGTCTAAAAACTTTTTTAAGATTCTTCTCATAGCTGCCTTCAACTTCTTTTCAATGTATTCCTAATATAGAAATTACCATAACTGGTCACAGTATTTCAAGTGTAGCCAGGACAGGAATAATTATGTCCCTGTTAATGCATGGTCTTTATGTATGTCAAGCAAATATTTGTTTGTTTGTAGATGCAATATTAAAATTGTGTATCTGCTTTTTTGCCTATTCTCACCCGTCCTAATTTGAATAATGAAAATCAGGCTATTACGTTATATGGACTATATTGTTTCATACTGTTCCCCATATTAAATTATATGTTGTCAGTGGTATCTGCAAAATGTAACATATTGTCTCCTGTATCATGAATATGCTGTTATTCTACTTCTGAGCTTTTATTTCAGAAAGAAAGACTGACTTACCACTGATTCAGTAGGAGTCATCTTGCTACCTTTAGCTGTTAACAATGTAGATAAGATTTCCAATTCACAGTTATATGATTTTTCTCTTGTAAAATCATTTTATTATTTGTTTTAGAAGTAATTATATCCTATCTAATAAGAAAAAAAAAACCAACAAACAAAACCCAAAGCAATTATATTCAAGTTATTTTCAAATTATTTAGGTAGGGTTTGCAGCCCCTAATGTGAAATTGTTGTTGAAATCCAGACTAGCCCTCAGGATAGAATTGAAGATCTATACCTTCCTGCTCCAAACTATGTATCTTAGGATAAAATACACCAACAGTATTTAAAGCAGGAACCAGAGGCTGGAAGTATCTTCCCTCCCAGGTAAAGACTCTTGTCAATGGCCTGTTATAGCTGGTTTTTCCTTTTCTGCTATCTCTGCAAAATGGCCCATTTTTACCACGAATGTGAGAAACTTTACAGTACAATGGTAAAACTGGTGATTAGGACAGTTTCCTTGACAACAGAGTAGTATGTAGCTGTTTCTCCAGATTAGTCACCCAAGACTTGCAGTCACAAGCTACAGCTTGAACTATGTGATTAACAGGAGGGAAAAAATTTATTTATCCATACTATATACAAGAGACTTTCAATCCCATGTTCCTCACTGGATCACACTTCATAAAATGAAGATGACCCATTATACCTTTCTAAATAAAATTCATAAAAGACTAATTGCACAAGAATATTTTTTTGATTCTGCGTTTCCATCTCCATGTACATGCCAACTAAAAACTGCTGCAAAGAGAACACTTGCAAGATTTCATACAGTTTACTGTTTGTAGTATTTCCTGTTGATTTTTATTCCCATAAAAGACCTAAAAATATATTGTTTATAACTATATTACATGATCTGTGGATGAAGCTCTCTATAGACAGATAGGAGCTTACTCATGCTCACCTCCCATATCAACACAGGCTGAGAAAGTTGGGGCTGTTCAGCCTGGAGAAGAGAAGGCTGCATGAAGACATCGTAGCAGTCTTCCAGTATCTGAAGGGGGCCTACAAGGATGCCCGAGAGAGACTCTTCGTTAGGGACTGTAGTGATAGGATAAGGGGCAATGGGTTAAAACTTAAACAGGGGAAGTTTAGGTTAGATATAAGAAAAAAGTTCTTTACTGTGAAGGTGGTGAGTCACTGGAACAGGTTGCCCAAAGTAGTGATGAATACTCCATCCCTGACAGTGTTCAAGGCCAGGCTGGACAAAGCCTTGGGTGACATGGTTTAGTGCAAGGTGTCCTGCCCATTGCAGGGGGGCTGGAACTAGATGACCTTAAGGTCCTTTCCAACCCTAACGATTCTATGATTCTATGATCTGTACAGAGACTACCTCTTTCAGACCTTTACCAAAGCTTTTTTCGACGTTATCAGTGCTCTCAGTACTGCTGAGTGTAGGGAAGCTGCAAATAAAAACTTGTTTAGCAGCCCAGGTTACTCCCCCTGTTTACCAACATTAACACGAAACAGACCTGTAAAATCTTTGGACAATAACAGTGAAGCAAGAATTTTCAGTATGCTGTCTCACCTATACTTGCAACTCCCTAAAACCCCCTACACAGGCATAACTTAATGACTTCTCTGGGGTGCATCCCTGCTGCCTTCTGCTGCACAGCATGATAAGCCCTGAGGCCTGCAACATGCTGGCTAGTACTACTCGGAGTGCATCAGAGATCCCATTTGAAAAGTGCGCTCAGATTTCTTTACCAGGGAAACTGGTGCCTGTCTTGAAGTGTGGGGAGAAGAAAAGCTTGAAGAGCTGGTGGATGCCCTGATGCATCTATGCTTGGGTTTTGATTTCTCTAAATCAGGACTCCAAGACTGAGTCACAATGCAGTACCCACAACCTCCACCTCATAATTAATTGCTTTCTGCAAATGGAAACTTTTAAGCTCTTTAATAAATATTTCATTTTAAGATTGATCTGAGAATTAAAACCCTGGAGAAAGCCTCAGAGGCATCCTTTGTTATGTTGGTATTCTGTATTGTAACATGCAAGGTTTACTACTGCTTTCCTTTCCTACATTCAATCTTTTAATCTCACCTAACTGTAAGCAATCACACAAAATGCACTGTTATTCACTACACCAATGAATAGAATGAAAGCATTCCACAGTCTGGCACACAGAGCACGTGTCACATTTTGTGACCAAGTAACAGCAGAACACTACACATAAACAAGAAGATAAAATTCCTTGACAGTACCTCAGCCATGAGTTACCATTTCTCTCCAGAAAGTGTAATATAAAATTGCTCAATAATCACCTGGCAGTTTGGTATTTGTTTGTTTGCTTTGTTGTTCTTTTGTTTTGGTGTGGTTTTTAATGAATAAGTCATACGTAAAAGTCTTTTCAATTAGGATAAAATGTAATCCTCCACTATTTTCTCATCATGTCTTTTCCTTAAGGAAGTATCTGAGAAACTTGTGAAAAGGGGTTTTGTCCTATTTGAACAGGACTTTGTTTCACTAATATATCTCTCAGCATCCCACTAATGAGGGAAGTTTGTAGAAGTTATCAAAAGAAGTTTTCATGGTCTATTTGTCCTGTTACTTTGACCTAATCTACCGGCAGATTAAAAATCCCTGTTCAGGTCTGCATTTTTTTGAAAAACAGGGAACCCGGTGTAGTATAGGGTAATTTTTTGAGATGTTATAAATCTTCACATTGCTTGTATTAGGACATGAATAGAAGGGAGCCGCTTAAATAAATATAAAGCTTAAAGACATTAATATCTCTGGTTAAATGGAAAAATCACTCCATTTTATCAAGAGATAGTGATTTCTTCTTATTACTAAATTTTTTTAGTGCTGCATTATTTACAAATCTTTGGGCAGATATTAAAATAGTCATTACCAAGGGAAGGATTCTCCTTTCATTCTGTCTCTGTTCTTTCACATAAAAGAACATATTGCAAATGTAAACATGCTTTGAGCTGAATATATACAGTATTTTTAACACTCTTTCTGGCATCTTGCTGGCAGATGACTAGCTGTGATATAAAAAAATGTTTCTGTGACAATTGTTTTGTGTGCTTTTTAGTGAAGCTCTTCTGATACATGTTCTGTCAGAATGCACATGCACAACATACTTATGCTCTGTTGACCATCCATATTTAAAATATACCAGCTGGATATAGGACAATGAATGCAGTCAATCACAGATGTCTCTGCATCTCAGTTCTGCAAAATTAAGAAAGCCAGGTAGCTTTTAAGACTGTCACACCTCAATCTCTCTGTTTCTGTTTTCGCACCTGTGTCTATTTACTCCATTTGTATGAACACGAAGAAAAAAAAGAAATATGCACAGGTTATTATTACAGGCAGGATTAGGATTAGGATTTTCAATATAGACAGTAGCTGAGGTACCCTTTTTAAGCTCAGATGTCCCATGAATAGCCCTCGAAGACAGTCAGACCTAGTTTCTTATTCATTTCTCTGGGCAGCATTAGAATCCATATGCAGTACAGGCTAACGGCAAATGTTAGCCTATACCACCAAGAAGCCATTTTTCCCCTCTGCTGGTTGTTCATCTGAGCTAATCAAAAAGCTCATGAACCAAGGAAAAGCAGATGCTCCTACCTCTGTGCAGCTGCAGGCAGGTTAGCTCAGAAAACTGTCTGCCCACCAGAAGCGCAGAGCCGCTCTCTTCTTGCCAGCACATGAAGGCGTAACTGTTAATCTGAAGTTTCAGTTGGCTGCAATGCTGTTAAAAATTGTGTGGGCCTGTATGAAAGGAATAATCAAGACAGAAAACGGGTGGGAGGCTGAGCTCCATTTACATCTGTAAAATGTAAAAAGAAGGCCTTAGTCCTTTGCGAAAGCCACAGCCCACAGGGGAGCAGATTATTGATGTGCAATTGGTGTATCCATAAGCTGATTGCATGGTGTGTGGGGTGGATGTACAGAGATATCAGGGAGAGCAGGGAAGCCTATGATCCTACAGACTGAATATACTTTTGGTTAGGTAATGCTTCTTAACACAGTCCCACTATGCTGACTGAAATGGCAGCTGCCCTAGATATGCTGTAAAAAGATCACCTTGTGAGAATCATCCAAAATAAGTGCATAAAGGAGAGATAAAGCAGGCAAACTTGCAGAGAAATGAATTCAACTAATACAAGCTGGTGTTAAAAAAAAAAAAAAAAGTAACACTGATCATATTCCTTTATTTGCAATGATTTGCATTATCCCAGTCAGCTTTATCCACTCCTAGAATCTGTTTGATGACATTAAAGTCATTTTAGTAATATAGCTTGCAGAGGGCATGGAGAACAAAATTGTTTATTCTTATGTTATAACTTTATTACTCTGCATATTTGCAGGAGAAGTTGCTTAGTGTAAGGAGGAAAGTGAAGGTTTATAGCTTGGTTATTCACTTCCAATATTTGATATTTTTCACTTACATTTCATTTCCATCTCATTATTAGACAATTAAAATGAAATCTATAAATGGAATCAAGTTCAAGACTTGCTTACAATAGGGAATTTTGGCAATGTCAAACTTGAATGACTTGAAGATCTTATTTTTTTGACTGTATTTTCTATATTTTTTTGATCAAATGGATATAATGGGTAAATAGCAGTAGTGAGAAGACTTTCCAGTATCTTTGAGTCTTCCTCTGTTTTACCCTATAGCCCTATATGGAATGTACAGCTCTAGTGATTCCCCCCCCCCCCCCTCCCCCAGTGCAGTTCAAATAATATTCAAAATGATCCAACTAGTGTTTTCAGAGTCAAGAAAAACAAACACATGGGAAAGAAAGCCTCAGGACTAGCAAAAAGATCACCTTGAGGGTTTCCTGCAAGAATTATCTGGAAATGAACCACGGAGTTCTTAAGAAAGTTTGGGGTATGGAAGGGATTGTAGCAAGTGAAGAAAGAACTTCAGTGAAAGGAAGAAAGCTCAGTGACAGAAGCAACACCTACAGGCAGTGTGAACAGAAAGAGAGTCAATACGTATGAAAAGAATGGTGTCAAGAAATAAAACAGATGAAGAAAAAGTGATAAAAAAAAAGAGAAACAACAGGAACAAATTGTGATTGGAGAATGTAGTTTTTCTATAGATGATTTATTTATGTGAAATCTTCCTAACAAGTGGTAAAGTATTATTCCAGGCTGGTTAAACTTTCATAGACAAAATAATCTTGAGAAACAGACTAAAGGGGGCATTCATTCTGAAAGGTAATGGTAGCAATATACCATTCATACTGAATACTGAATGGTATATATAGTATTTATACTGAATATAATGGTAGCAATTATACTGAACTCTTGTCCTCAGAAACAGTCTTTTCCCTCTACATTATTTACCATCTTATTCATTATCATCTTCCACACTGTTTCTTGAGGGACAGTCAAAAAGAGAAAGTTTTTTATTACTGCCAGAAACTGTAAGAAAATGGTGCTAAAATTCATATTTGCTCAGAAGGCTTGAAGTTAGTCTACCTTAGTTTGTGGTGCTTCCAGCATAGGTGCATGGGATAGTCGTGCGGAGTAGCTGTCTAGAGGAATTGATGGGAAACACACGGGAGATACATACGTATTGTTAGGTGAGGGTATGACAAATTGATATGTACCTCAAGATCTGTACCTTAACTGTCAAACAAGAAACAATGAACATAATTTTCTAAACACAAAAATAGAGGTAAGTTCTTTGCATCCACAAAGAGAATGAAACAGGTCTCTCGAATAAAAGTCATAGGGAGAAGGGAGCAACCACAAATCTGAAAGAAAATTTACAAAATGTAAGAATAACTACAATAAAGTCCCAGATATGGTGGCTGCAGGAATTCAAAAACGTTTCTTGTTCAAATCTAACCTCAAGGCAGAACATGAAAAATCAGAAAAAAAATTAATTGCAAGAAAAGTGAGAGAGCTGACATCTGCCACAGCTAAAGAAAAAAAAACAAACAAGCAAAAAAACATTTAATCCCTTTTAAATACTCAGTGAATTTAAGAGGAATCAAAAAAAAATATGCAATAAATCTTAACAGGATACACAAAATTGGAGCTTAAAGACACAGTTCTTTAATGTTCTAGCCTTTTTAATATTCATTTTTAAATGCCCAAATTTATTAAACATTTTACAATACAGTTAAAGGACCAATCTCTGTCCTGAAGAATTCAATTTAGATTTAAAGCACAGCTTAGAACAAAAGTATTTCACAAAAAGAACTGGAATTGGTAATGTCAGACTACACTGTTCAGGTGACTGCCTGTTAAGCTTACATATGCCTCAGTGGTTTCTGAAATCTGTGTTTCATGTTAGAAAAAACATGTAGGACACTGATTTTAAAGAAAAGTTTAAAGAAGGGATGCATAAGGGAGTTCAAAATAGATCCTAAATTTCTAAAAATAATAAGAGATTGTTAATTCTAATTAATCAGCCTGGTAGCTTGGTGGAAACTTCATGAGCCCATTACTACATAGAAAAAAGAATCATAATTAAAGATCAAACCTTAATTTACCTCCATGGCTCTCTCGTAGTTGGTGATAGTAGGGAAGAGGTTTACTTCATAGTTTTTATGATGAGATGATAGGGTTTTTTTTATAGTTTAGTTACAGCTGCCTTCCACCAAAAGATCTAGTTCCTGTCCTGAGGAATTGTTTGACCTAAACTTTCCTTATTTCACTCTGACAGAAAAAGAAAATAAATCTGGGAATAAAAAACAAACAAAAAAAACCCAACAAGCAGGAAAAGAAAAAAACAAACCCAAACCAACCAGCCAACAGAACACTATAACATCTTGCTGCTGCTGTTATCATCTCCACATGTTAAATCTATTACAAATCTCTGTATCATCTGTATCATTGAAGAAAATCACTATTCATGGAAGATAAAGGATCTTCATCAAGTAGCACATATAAACCACAGCATAGTTTGCTTTTATTCAAATGCTGAGAGACAAAATGTGACACTATTATTTGATAAACTAACTTTTGAGCCAGTGAGCAAAACCTGATCCACTGAAGCCCTTCTCCTATTTTCTGTGAACTGAGTTAATCACACAGCTGGAAGCTGTTCCTGTGCTTTTTTTTTGTATCAGCTTTCAGGTCACAGTACAGGAGCACCACCATCTCTTTGCCTATATCTTCCCCATTGTATAGTGTGGAGGAGTACCACCTAAGAGGTACAAGGACCTGTAAATTCAGATGGCAACCCTGGGCACTGATTTCCCCAGCACAGAAGGGCCCTGTGGTCACTGTACAGAAAGAAAAGCATGGCTCCTGCCTCTGTGGCTTTGACCAGAGCACCTTCAGCAGCCAACCCACCACCACAGGGCTGGGGCAAGGACTAGCAGGGGGCCCACTCCCACCTGCGTGCTTGCTGTCCTCCTGTACCACAAGACTTTCCCACCCTCCCGGGCTGCCACAGACAAGGGCTTTTGGAAAGCTCTATCCCTTCATAGCTCTGATTTAGAGCCTGATTCCATGTGAGTTGTACAGCATCTCTGGGGAGGTGGTCAATCGTGGGGGAGACTGTGATGAGAGGGGAAAGCAGGAACTTTGACTGCTCTAACTGAAACATAATGTGAAATTATATCCTGAAAGATATTGAATGGATGTGAATCATGGTGGACGAGGATGCCTGATTCTGGAGAAATTCCTACTGCCTATTTCTGGCAGCACTCTGCTGTTGCTGTCAGGAATTCACTTTCAGCCTCTTGACACGCATTGTGCCAGGAACATCTAACTTCCACTGCACATTTTACCAAGCAGCAAGGCACCAGAATGCTTTTGGAAATGTTGCCTGAAGATGATAAACTAATAACAAAAGGGGAGGATGGAGTGGGAAGGGTAACAGAGCAGTCATATAGCACAAAGTCAAGACACTAAGAACAAAATTAATCAAAACTCCAAGGGATGTGAAGAGGAAAAAAAATCTTTAATTGCCAATATTCTAAGGCTACTGGCCAGGTTAGTAAGCAAGAATTAGAAGGGCTCATTCATGAGCATGAATTTGTCCTCATTGGCATTACTGAGACTTGATCGGGTGGTCTGCATGACTAGAATGTTGAAATCATTAGTTGTAATCTATTTAGGAAAGATGAAGTGGGGAGAAAGAGTGGAAAATGACACTTCATGTCAAAAATGGAACTACCTCTTTCCAAGTGCTGACAGTGTAGAAGTGATCAATAATGAAGGTCTATAGATGAATATTTAACTGGCAAAGTGCAAGGTACCATCTGGGATTTCCTGCAAGTTACCATATCTCAGCAGGAAGTCAGGTGCTCAGCTGAGTACCTGTCTATAATGCAGGAGGAATAAGTGGCTGTGTCTCCAGAGAGACTTCAGCCTGAGTGACATATGCTGAGGAATTTCTGATGTTAATGTTAAAACTTTTCTAGAATTTCAAAAAGCTACAGGTGAAATTTTCTATCATGTTAAGAGGTAAAAAAATCATGGTTACATTTATGCAAATTTGTAGATTTGCTGTTTGCACAGAGAACAAAGTCCAGCCAACACTGTTTACGTATTGCTTTAAACGGGTTGATTTCAGAGAGTTGATAGCAATTAAGAACCAAATTAAATGGAGGGGGGGGGGGAAAAGAGTACCACAATATAATGAGCATACGTTAAAGTAGGAACTGGAGAAAACAGATAAAGGAAACAAAAGAATACACAATCATTTTATAATGGACCTCACCAGGTCCAAGTAAATCAAGATGAATCAATTATAAAAGTGAAAAGGCAGTAAGACCTGCCATGGCTGTTAAGGTCAACAGGAAGAGAGACTATTTGGGCTTTTTAAAAGGATATTAAAGGCAAATAAAAGAGAAGAAAAATATTGGCTTTGTACTAGAAGATGGGAATCTCAGAATAAAGAACAATAATGCAGGCAAGCCATGTGTGCTCAGTGCACAGCTCCATTCTGTGTTTAGGAGGGGAAAAAGTAGAAATTTTATCATAAGGTAGCGCTGCAGTACTTTCCATTCCAGTGGTCACTCTGGAGAATTAAAAGGCAGTTACTAACAGCACACATTTTCAAAAAAGGTCCAGATGATTTTCATTGAGGAATTTTAGAAAATCCTAGCAAAGAAATTCTCTGCAGCATTAATGTTGATTCTCAATAAGAGTTGGAGCACCAGAAAAGCCCCAGAGAAATGGAGGAAAGCTAATGTTATGCCAATATTTTAAAGGGGTAAATGAGATGACCTGGACAATTATATTCTTGTCCATCTAACATTGATCTGAAGCAAAATGATGAAACAGATGATGTAAGACTCAATTAATAAAGAATTAAAGGAGGATAACATAATTAATGCTAATCAACATGAGTTTATGGAAAACAGATCTTGTCAAGCTACTTTGATGGCTTTTATTGATGAGATTACAGGTTTGGGTGATGATGGTACCTACATTGGCTTAAAAAGTTTAGACTATTGTGAGCTCATTTTGATGACCATTTGATTAAGAAAACTAGAATGATGAAAAGGCAACATAGGCCACATTAAGTTAGTCAAAAAGACAGCTGATACATCTCAAATTGCAATTTTAAATGGAAAACAACCACTGAATATGTCAATGGCAACTCAGGCTATCTAACATTTTAATTATATTTACAAAAAAAGGGAAAAAAAAAAGAAATTGCTTTGAATATAGTTTATAGATGAAAAACAGCTTTCAGTGGCATGCTGTAAAGAGGACTGGCTACTTTCTGTGCAACTTGGGTAACTTGGCAAGTGGAACGCAAAGAAATGCATTTGTCTGAGCAGTGCAGAATACAAAGTCCCATAGCTAAGAACAGATAAGGTAATGCAGAGGGAACCCATGCAGGAGCCTGTCCCAGGAAAGAGAACCAGAGAAGGCACAGAGGTCACGGAAGATGCACAAGATGGACAGGACCTCTCATCAGAATGACATAACCAAAAATGCTATGAGACACTTTGCATTTGATAATGCCACATTCCCTACTAATATACAGTATTAACATTTCTAGAAAATATTGAACAGCTAGGGAGGATTTCAAGAAATGCTGTGAGAATGTTTGAAGGATTGGAAAACCTACCTGCTAGTATAAGACACAGGGAGACCAAGGTCTTCAGCTCACCAGAAGGAAGATTATATATTGAAACGGTAACAGTTTAGGCAAGCTTATTGACAGAAGAAAACCTTCAACTTTTTTAATTTCTGAGGGGAACTCTTCAGTGTTGCAGACAGAAGTTGAATTAGAACCAGTTCTTGAAAAATGAGGTTTAGACTAGAATTAAAATGCAAATTTTTAATACTGTATCCTCTAATGAATGCCTAAGAAATGTAACGGAATGCTTTGTGCATTCCTCATTTTTAGAAAATTTTAAATCATGTTTGGATCAGCATTTCCCCCAAGTTCAGTTCTGTCAGAAATCAGTCCAAGGAGGACTTCGACCTCTTGCAGGAGGCAAATCTGGGTAAACAAAGGGACTCCATTTCACCTACAAAGACATCAAAATGTTATAAACATAAATAAGGTTATTCTTCTCTTTGACCTGTTGTATGAATTACAAGTGCGCTTGTGCTGTCAGGAAAACAGAAGGGCTTTCCAAGTTCAGTCCAGGAAAAGACCATTAGAACTGCCATGTTTCTTGTGCATTTCCTTCTTTCTTTCACTTTTCATGGATTCCATTAACTTGCATGTGTGACAGTGAGACCGCGTTAGACAACAGCTGCCCTTCTGTAGCGCGGTATCCCTGCACCACCTTTCTCCGGTCCCTGGCGACCCGGGAAGCTGACAGCGCTGCCGGCCAGCAGGTACCCCTGGGCAGGCAGGGAAACTCCGCACCCGCCGGCACCGGCAAGAACGGCCGCCTCGAGTGCTGCGTCTGTGTATGAAGACAGTGCCCTCTTTTGACGGGTTGCAGTTCATCGAAGAATATCGAGTTTCTGTAGCTGAGAGCTACCAGAGCTCTTCCAACGGCTCAGATCTTTCCACAAAGGCAGTACGACGGTTCATTTTATTTTTCTATTTGCAGATCAAGTTTCCTTGCATGGGCAAATACGTATGACCCCCTCTTTTCTTTCCCCTTTTCCAAGACGGTTTTTTCCCCCTCCATATCTAAGACAGTAATCACACTTCAGCCATGGCTTCATCACAGAATAAACTATCTTTGTGTTTGTCACATGTCAGGATTTTAGCTTCACTGGTAATCAAAATATTTGCTGAAAACAGCGCCCGTTTACTTCATAATTAAAATACATTAACACGTTTTGTTAAATATACTAAATTAAAAAAATTAATAAATGTAAATCAGATTTGACAGTGACTTACGGAAAAGGCAACTTTCAAGCATATTAATAGTAGAATGCTTAAAAAAAACATAGCTAATAGAAATACATCCATGATTCCATGACAGTGAAGTAAATAGAAAAAAAACCCCAATGGTAACAAAGAATAATTTGACCTCCACAATGGCCAATTTTAAAAGTGAAAGGAAATTCCAGTGCTAGGAAAATGTGTTACCTTGTGTTACCTTGCCCTAGGCAATATGAGAACACATTTATTTTCCAGATGAGGTATATAAGAAGCAAACTGTTTTAAGCAACTTGCTAAAGGTTACACAAGTTTATGGGAGACAGATAACAAAAATCTACTATGTGAATGTACCTAAGATAGAGTGTTTCAAGTCTCCGTGCTCAGATCCACTGAAACATAGGATCAATAATACTTGTTTACATAGAAAATGTTTTAATATCCACAAGCAAGAAAGCAGTGACTGAAAAGAAAGCAGTGACAGCATTATTAGACTCTTTTTTTGTTTTTTTTTTTGTTTTTTTTTTACCCCAGAAAGGCTAATAAAAGTACAGAAAATTATGGTGTTGGCTAAAAACAAACAAACAAACAAACAAACCCCCCCCAAAATAAAACAAACGAAAAACAAACCACCATAAAAATGATGTCCACAGAGAGCAGTGGTAAGCCTCAAGGCTGACAATTTTAATCGTGCCCCTGTGTGAAGTAAGACAACATAGCAAGGAGTCCCTTCTCCCTTCTAATTCCTCCTTTTTCCCATTCATCCGCAGAGGGTGGAGCTGTCTGAGAATTGACAGAGCTGTTGCATCCTTGCTCTCTCTCCAGCTTGGGTAGGGTACAAACTCCTCAGTGAGGATGCAGTGACAACATTTGGCTGCTGTTGTTTCTGTGGCCCCATAAAAGGTTTTTCACCACTTGCAACGCTGCAGTTGGTGGCCAGGAAGGTCAAAGATGCCCTTGAGCACTGCTCTGCTGAGCTCTGCTCTTCCTAATGGGAGCCCTGTGCTGCATCCCACTGCAGGTCAGCTGAGCACCTGGCTGCAGCACCCCTCAGGATAGGATCAGCATTCAGCCTCATGTGTAATGTACTGCTATTTACTAGCATTCATAATGGCAGGTATATGATAGCTACATAGTCTACAAAGTCAGTGTATGACAGAGTGCCAGGGACAAATCATTCTCTTCTACAATCTAACAGCTTGTTGAGCTTCCCCATCCTATTCCCTTCACATTTTGAAATTGAAAACTGGCTTGCCCTTTGCCCACGCACAACAAGATAAGAATGCTACTACCACTACTTCATCCACTCATTAGCAAGAAAAAATGCACAGAAAATTCCCTAGCATTGCTAGGTAGAAATGACACATCACATTATTTTACAAAATCCAGTCATTCAGAAAAATTTTATACATTAAATGAATGGATTATCCTTACTACTTTTATTACTTATATCTCATCTAAGGTATGTTTTTTTTTTTTTAAGTAAGGAAGGTAAGTTTTATTCTCTTCACACCAGTTCCAGTGACCCAGTATTCCTGCACAGAAGCCAGATTTTCTACTCCAGTAGCCAGAGTCCATGACATGGCCTCGGATCTCCAGCACAGGCTGTTAAGAAGAACGGGTTTCCCAAATAGGAGCCAAGCACTTTTTTGCCTCTGCAGCTATAGGGAGGTATCACAAGGCTTCACATTTCTGTCCTGTATTTCACTCATGTAATGATGCCCCTCCTAATTTGCCTCACCCTCTGGCTACTTGTTTTCTATTGACTTTTACAAGTCTTAAATTCATGCCTGAAAGGGATAATACTTGTCTTCTCATTCAGTTAAAACAAAGACGTGCTTAGAAAACGTACACATTTAAATCCACCTTAATGTTTCAAATATCATTATTGTCAGTAGAAACTGTTTCTTAGTTAAATGGCTTTCAGGCAGGCATCAGACTATTATATGACAGATGATTTTGTCACTATGCAAAATGTGAAACCTGTAATCAACTTGTTATGGCATTTCACAAAAGTATGTGACAGTAAAATAAGTAAACTGTCATTTGGGCAATCAAGTCTTGAAATCCTGCAGGAGGAAAAAAAAGTACCTGACACTCAATCTTCATGGTAGGGATGAGGTTCAAAAAATAATTGAATACTGCTATAGTCTTAGAGGTTTGAATAGAATTCTTACTACAGTGTGCTTAAGCCTGCAATAATTTTGTATTATGTTTTAATCACATATTTTCCCCCTTAATTGATTTTTTTTCTCCAGATAATGTATATGCACATCACACAGCAAGGTCTGATTTGTTAACAAGGTGTTGGTTAAATTGAAACAATATTTTCCCTTTACTATTGATGACAACTTTATCAATTACCAAGCACCCTCAGATTGATTTGATATGAGAACGGACACAGTAAGTAGGAGCCCATGCTGATTTACAAGTGCCTGTGACAGCCTGGGTAGACAGGATGCTGGCAGCAACAAAGGGCAAGCTCCTACATGGCTGGAATGCTTGGGATGATGCGCTGCTGAACCCATGCTGTGCTGGCTTAAATGGATTTCACATAAAAATTTTATTAAAGGAAAGGGATATACAAACTACGGGTTCATGAGCCGCTTGTGGCCCTTCATGCTGGTTCTTTTGGCCTGCGGCTTGTTCTCAGAAGTCCTTGTTCTCCCCTGTGGCTGCAAGTTTGATGCAGAGAGCTGGCAGCTGAAACCCTCCCTGGGCTCCCCACTCCCTCGCGTGCTCCCCAGGCTCAGGGAACGAACAGGCTAGGGACAGGCTTACAGCTGATTAGTAAGTCCTGTCAAATCACAGGGAAGGCACTGCGGGAGACACAGGCTTTCACCATTGTGCCCCTGAAAGGTGTGTTCCCCACTCCTCTTAAAAGAGCAGACACCATGGGTGTACAGGCACTAGTAATGAAGTCTTACAACTGGGACTGTAAAATGATTCTGCGGCCTCCTATTTCCAGTCATTACTGACAGTCACACTTTTTGTAATCTCTTCCAAGAGATGAGTTACAGAAGAATAAAATTACACTTGAGTATAAGAAGACTGAAGAGAAACAGGGAAACCCATTTTTGTCTTCTTTTTTTCCTTATGGCTTCTTTATGGTTACAAACCAACAACTGGCAGAACAACTGCAAGTTAATGTTTTGCATAGAAGAACCTTCAGTGAAGAGCACTGTACAGCCCTGCTTTGTGGAAAATTGGCTTTGTTTAGACAAAGGAATGAAAGTTTGGATATTAAGCACACACAACAGCCCTTTTGCTAAGTCTAACTGGAAACCTACAAACTGGTATTATCATACACACACAGCTGATCTCGCTACACGCTGAAGCGGTGGGATCCCAAGAACAGGCTTAGACTGGCCTGGGAAAGGCCAGGAGCGTTCAACCTAAGGAGAGCTGAATCCTGTGGCTAATCTCAAGTGCTCAGGGAGCAGTGTAATAAGGATGCAGGGGTAGTGTTTTGCTCATCCTTCCCCGCCTGCTCTACATAGTCATACCATAACTCTTTTTCCCTCCCAATACATAATTTGAAGCTTTGCTAATTGCACAGAGCAAGCAAAGGCAAGCCTACGGCAAGCTGAACTGTGGTGAGTCTGCTGGCTACAGGGAGGAGGAATTGTCTTTGACACCTCAATGGTGGGTTATGGTTGGAGACTCACAGTGAACCTAAATGTCACTATTGTCAACAAGCTTGTGGAGGAATACCTTTCTCTGCATCTCAGCTTTTGGGGAGGTTCATACTTGGAAAGGTAGGAAGCCTGGAACAGCAGCAGAGGGAAACAGTGACAAGAGGCAGCACCAAAACTCAGACAAAGGTCAAAGGAACAGAGCCGTTCTGACAACTGACTTCTTTAACTTCATTGACCTCTGCTAAGGCCTTACTCTCCTCCTAAGATGAACCTTACCAAGCAGCTCTGGCCAAAACCAAAGACAGGACAAAATGAAGTCCATATCCATGTATCTGATGTTGTAGGACAGAGTGAAAAATGCTGCCTAACTCCTGCTGAAAATCAGGGTACAGACAACCCAGTGAAGCCCAAATAAAGGACAGTCTAAAAAGACAGAATGACATGGAGAAAGGCAGCTTGTGTGGAAAAGTAAGCCACAGACCAGGGGGATCTGGAGAACAGTGGCAGAAAGAGGCACAATTAATTTGAAGGTCAGGAGAAGGCAAAGAAATAGAGATTCTTATAATAAAGCAAAGCTATAAAAGGTGCTGCAAAAAGGACCAGGGAGCTTTGGGAAGCTATAGGAGTCCATGAAGATCACCCTTTTGGACTCTGTCACTACTGCCCTCATTTTCCCCATGGAACCTCCTGCTGTAATAAACAAGTAGCTCAGTTATGGACACACAGAGAACACTAGTGTTAGCTTCCCCTCAAGAGTCTAAATGAGTACAAGCTGCTGCTTCTTCCATTAGCTTCCTAGCTTCCAGTCTCACATCATCAGATACACTGTTCTTTCCCCTTTTCAGGAGACAGTCACTGTGGGTAAATATTAAGCATTTTCCATTGTTTCCTGACCACCCTAAGTCTTCAGTTGAGGAGGACTCACTATCCTGGAAGAGACCAGTACACAAAGGCACACACTTGGGATGAGACAGAAGTAATTATACAGCAAATGCAGAGTCCACTGCTACATCTTGTCTAGTTCAAATTTGAAGTTCTAACAATCATAATACCAGCTAATACCTGCACACCAATGTCACTCCTGTGAAATGCACAACTGGCATGCTGAGGAAGTCAAGAAAGGCTGAGTCCAAAGGTATCTGAGTTGTTCTCTGCCACTGGAAGCGCATCTCTTTTCTCTGAGCCAGAGCTTACATTTGTTCTCAAGATACAGCTCTCCCTAGTTATTGCCTCCTCAGGTCCTAAAGTGAATGTGCTTGGTGTGTTTGGTAGTCTGCATGACGCGATTTGACCCGTCAGTGCTGTTTCAGATAGTCAAGAAAGGATGCCCTTATGGAGCAGAGGACATTCAGCATCACCTTCTTGTGTTCTGCTCCCCTGTGGAGTGCTCATCACGTTATAAGGCATCTCAGGAATCATAACTGTTCATTTGACAGCCTGCCACCTACTTAGACAAACCCACCTGGAAAGTGATAGACAAACTACATGGGGTTCTAAGCTTCCAAAGAGCTTCCAGTTTCACAGAATATTTGTGCTGTAAATAAACAAACATCCACATGTGCTCAGAAAACCTAGTGATGTTCCTCCAGTTAGTAATTGTTGATGTCACTGCTAAAACTACCTCTCTTAATGGGCAGCTCAGCAAAAAAGTCACCTGGTCCAAATGCAATGTCATGACTGCTGCTGCTGACACAGCAAGTAAAAGCCTTTGGAGGCTGATTGATGCACCAGAACTTGACATATAATTTCCCACAAACTTTATGTATCTTGGATGCTTTTGATAGCAGAGAAAGGCTGGGCCACGCCACTAAGTGCAAACGTTCCTCGTCATGATGGTGAGCAGAATCATTTCCCTGAAAGCAATTTTTTTTTTTTTTTTCCTAAATCTGCCTGGTCTTGTCCTTCGTTTCCTGCCCTGCAGCTCCCGGCCTCTGCTCCGGACCCCTCCCAGTGCTCAAGTCGACCTTCTCTGACCTGCCTTCGCCTCTGTCCTCTGCTTGGGGTGGAAGGGCTAGGGCTCCCGGCGCGTCTCTGGAGGTCTCGGGGAGCTCTCCCCGGTGCCAGCCGGAGCAGCGGCCTCTGCAGCAGGGGAGAAAGGAGCCGGCTGGGGCGGCTTCCCGTGCACCGCCGGCCGCGGCCCGGCAGGCGGCAGCAGCGCAACCCACAGCGAAGCTTGGGTCACGCCGGCTCGGCTCCGCGCCCGCGGGCCGTCGTGTGCTTCGCTGCGCTGCCGTGAGCGGGGGCCGCGTAATGTTCCGCGCCCCTGAGCCGCCCCGCCGGCAGAGCGGCTGTGCCTGAGAGGCGGCTGGGCTACGGCGGGCCCCGGCTGGGCGCGGTGCCATGCGGGGGAGCCCCGGAAGGACTGAACACGGAGAGATGTCCCGTCGAGACAAAGGGGTCCCGGAGGGTGAAGCCGCCCTCGCCGCGCCCTCTCAAAGTGGCGGCAGCCTCCCGTTCTCGCAGCTGCGCCACGCCGCCCCTCCGCGCCACCCCCCGGGAGAGCCCCCCAGGCGAGGGGTTTCCGCTGCTGGGGCTGCATGAGCCCTACCGGGAGAAAGAGGAGGAAAAGGAAGGAAGGAAGGTGGGGGAGCTGCTGTGCTGCGGCCAGGAGGAAAGCCGCTCTCCGACCGCGAACTGAGCTCAGCACCGCCGCCTGCCTTGTCTCCCCTTGCCTCGCCTTCCCGTCCCTCCCTCCTCTTCTCCTCCCCCCGCTCCCGCGCCTCCCCCCGCCGCAGACGGCTGTGAGCCCTGATGGTTTGCGAGCGGAGTTGAGGGGGCAAACTTTGAAGCCCAGATGCCTCTGGGGCTGCGCGGCAGAGGGCGGCTGCTCCTGCAGGCACCTGCCGCCGCCCTTCCCCCGGCGCTGCCGCCCTCCGCGGAGGTGGCCGGCCCCGTTGCCGGCGGCCGCCGAGGCGGCGGGCGCTGCGGCCGCGGCTAGGGCGGGCGGGCGGCGGGCGCGCCCCCATGCGGGTCCCGGGCTGGGGCGCGCCGTTGGCGGCAGGCGGGAGCCGGGCGGCGGCCGGGCGGTGCTCTCCCGCCGCCTGAGTGGGCGCGGCGCGGGACGGCGCGGGACGGCGGCGCGGGGTGCCGGGAGCCATGGGCTATTGCAGCGGCCGGTGCACGCTGGTGGCGGTGTGTGGCGCGCAGCTGGTGAGTGGCGGCGGGGGCGGCCCGCGGAAGGGGGGGTGGTGTTGGCGAGAGGGAGCCCCGGGAGGGGAGGGGGTGGCGGCGGGGCGGGTCCCGCGTTGTCCCGATGGAAAGCCGCGGGGCCAGCGCCCGAGCTCTGGGCGCGGGGCCGGGATGGGGGACCCGTGAGGTAGCAGGGTGGGACACAAGGGCTGCATTACAGGTAGTTTCGCGGAAGCTCTGCTAGGGAGGGTGCGGTGGGCGCACGGCAGAGTTAATAAACTCGGGGGGTTTTCCCAAGCGTTGACTCAACTTGGTACCTGATTTTCTCTGGCAAGCCGGCCGGCTTCGCGTAAAGCAGGGACGCGGCCGTGTCAGAGGTGATGCACAGCCTGCGAACAGTTTGCCATACAGGTGTGTGTGAAGTTCTGCCCGAGCTCTTATACCCACCCCCCTATGCCTACCCTTCCCCCAACCTTGTCAGACTTAATGGCCAGTGGATTTTAACGTTATGTCATTATGTTGTTACAGAACTAAACCAATTACATATTTATACTTACCTTTAGGAGAGACATGTGGCAGCGCTTGTAAGCTCAGCTACCAGTGAAATTAGACTGAGTTTAAAAAGTAGGCTCTGAAATAATGATAACAAAGAAGCTGCCTAAAAATAGATCCTTTTAGCAAGACAGTGAGACCATACAATTGTGTTGTAGCACCTTAGAAGAGACTGGGTTTTAAGTAAAGAAAATAGAGAAATATCTCTTCCTGTAATAGATACTTGGATTATTTTACTGTTGTGACATCAGATACATGATATATAGAATTCATGTGATTTGGATGCAGGGACATGCAGCTAAAGACCTATGAATGGAATATGCTCCATTTCTTATTTTCATTAGACCAAGTGTTCATGTGCTGGAAGCACCTTTGTCAAGCAGTTAACCTTATAGCAGGGAGGAAATAATTCACGTTACTCAGTCCCTCTACCTTGTACTGAATAGTTTTGCTGAGAAAGTGTTAGTCGGTATCAATAGCAACCAGCATTGTCACCAATTCCTCTCTTGCAGACAGGTACTAAGAGAACTACAGAAGACAAAACCCAGTAGATTTCAGGGACCAAAATCAGTAAAAACAGTACATAGGGAAAAGAAGATGTGTTAGCAGATCAGAAATTCAAAATGCCTATGGTCTTTCTATCTGTTATAATCAACCTTTAATCCTTTCATGTTCTGGGAAGCATGCTATCTGTATATACCCACCTAAGTTACCCGATTCTTTGTAGCTGCATGTGTCATATCAGATGTGATTTATTCATGCACACTGTCTAAAAAAAAAGAATCTTGACTAGAAGTAGTGAATCTGAGTGGAATGGTAGGAATGTAACCTTTTCCAGCAATTTGGAAACATAAAATTAATCCCTGAAGTTCTTCATATCCATGTAAGTTTCAGAGGAATACTTCTCAGTTTGGGTTTTTTGTTTTTGTTTTTTTTTTTTCCTTGCAAAGGAAACAAAAAATGGTTTAAACTGTACCTTTTGCAGATAAAAGGTTGATTTTATTATTTTTTTTTATGCATTCATCAACTAGGGGTTATGATGACTATGAAATGTACTATTATGTTAAATTATTATTGTTCTGAAAGTCTGTAAAGGAAAATGTATTTGCTAACTCATGGTGAGAAAAATACATGCAAAACTCATAGTAAGAACATCAACGGAAGTGCCCCATAGGAATGTATCAGCAGGTGGATAAGCAGGTAAGCTCATATAGAACTGTAGCATTACTGTAAGCTGAAAGTGGTCGTAAACTACAGGGTCAAATATAGATCTATAGTCCTATTTTAAAAAAGTAAATATTGTGTTCTGGAGTAGCTGAAGTGAACTTTTGACATCCTTTCATAAACTGAAAGCAAACTTGAAATTTTTTACTGAACAAGAAAAAAATGTGGTAGCAGCAACACAAACCTCTGAATCACACTCAGCCTATATAATGACATTTAGCTAGATCCAAAGCAGGAATAATCTTTTACATGAGAAAAAAGGCTTGTGAATGGAAAAAAAAAGATGCACTTCCTTAAAATCACGTCATAGTCTTTCATGTGCCATATGCCATCAGATGGGAACAGGTCATGAGTTTTAAGTCAAGGAGACTTAATTCTCCTAAGTAGGCCTGTGGGTGATAGATCAGTTGTCACTACTTCTTAGGTAAAGGCTACTTAAAGGAGCAAATGCTGTCAAGATTCATCCTAGAATTAGCAGCCACGTTAATGCCGATGCAAATCAGAGAGGAGGAAGAAGTTTTCTTGCCTGAGGAGATGGGCATAGGAGGCATTTCTAAAATGATAACCATACTTAAAAAAATGCAGAAAACTTCTAGTGTGAAGATTATTTACTACTGATACCTGAGTTTTAGTTTTAAAATGGTCATACTTGGAGTAGAAAATACACTTCCGTTTGAGGGGAAGAAAGGTTTCTTCCATTTTTTAAAAATATTTTCTTCCATCTCTGCAGAGCTAGGGAGTGGTGATCTAATTTATCTTTGTAGGCACTGTACAATAAATAATATTGAGGAATACTGCAGTTCATTAGAGAAGCCATTGCATACTGTACATGTATAAATGATGTAGATGTTGTGAATGGACAAAAAAAAAGTGGTTGTTTCAAATACTGGTGCAGGAGTAGAGCTACATCGACTTGAGAGACCCTGCACAGCAGAATTATTTTCATAAATGCATTTTAAATGTTTATAGCTAAGGCAGCATACTGTACTATCAGATTATAAAAAACCTCAAGGAATGTTTCTGTTCTCAAAGGAATACTGATCATTACTCCCCTGCTTATTAACATATACCTTCCTGTTTGTGCTCTCATTTGTACTATGGAAAACAACCTCAGACAGCTCATTTACCTTCACATTTATAGCCAATGAGAAGAATTAACAGCAAGTAAGAGCTAATTTTGTCAATGTTACAACCAAGGCATTGGGTTCTGTGTACACAGCTAATTATTTCAAAATATCTTTTAATTTTTTTTAAGGTACTAATTTTGCTCTCTGTTGTCCTTTGTCTACGTGAAGATAACCCCGGGCATAGGGGTTCTGTGTTTCTTCTTGTATGTCAACTATCCTGGTTACACTGAAGGAATTCTCTGCTATGGCATTTTGTGCTTTAAACCTTTTTATTTTTGAGTGTCACCTTTTCTATTAATAGCTTGCATGAGTAACACTAGTATCTTGTTGCTTAGTCTTTTTAATAGCAAGAGCAGCAAAGGTGAAATTGACAAGATTTATTGGGCTTTGTAGAAAGCTTCAAGAACCCCATGGAAACCAGTTTGGAACTTTATATGTGTCCACTGTTGCTGCTTGGGAGAACTGGGAGCAGTGGCAAAACAGTAAAAAGTACTGCATGTTTTCAACCTAGAAGCTCTTTTCTTAAAGTGCAGTGATGAGAAAGGACAACATTTCTTCAGGAAACTTGAAGTCTTCAGAAATCATTGCCTCACTGTTTCTATCTGTCAGACAAGGACTGCTGTACTCTCAAGGCTAATTAGATGAGAGATAATTCATTTTTGCATTACCTTTTCTCAGTTTCTATCTGAATTTACTGAATTTATTTATGTAATTTTATTGTACATTTTCCCTGTTTTTTCTTTTTCCTTTTTTAAGGTGTAATGCAGTTCAGATATTCCATACATATTAAAAAATATGTAAAATTTTAAACAAGCTGCATCTATCCCAGGGGCCAGTTAGTGATTCTGAGGAATTCAGTCTGATGCTATAAAGAAGCATGTATTATAATGGGCACAAAGTCCCCTGTTTCTGAAAATCAGTTTTTTTCACAGGCGTGAAAATGTATGTTTGCAGTCTCTCCTTATCCTCACTAACACCTTGCTGTTTGAGGCATAAGACACACAACCTGGTTTTATCTCTTTGTGAACTCTTCCAGTTACAGTTCTGGCTGAAGCCACTGGCCTGGTATGTCATTGTGGCCACGCAGAATGACAAAGGCATCCAGATTTGATTCCTTTTGATAACGTAGGCCCAGTCTTTATCTTTGCCTGGAGCTAGTGGAAAAAATGATTGAAAAACTAGCATCTTATATGGATATGTCCTTGTTCTGTGCTTTTCCACAAGTGAATAATGTGAATTAAGAGAAAATTCAAATACTTTATTTCAAAAACTGTATCAACTGAGGTTATTTTTATACTTACCTGTGATACCAACATCCATAACCACATATTTAGCTACCTTATTGCACACAGAGGTATGGATTTGATCTGTGGTGAGAAAAAAGTGGTGGGACCACGCAAACCCAGGAAATTAATTACATACAAACTGGGAAGTATTGCCTACCGCATCTCTTCTGTGACTTCTGACATCATGGAAGATGCCTGTAATCTTTATTGCACACTTGACGTAAGACTGAAGTGTGCCCTGTTCCTTTCAAAGTCTCATGTGCACTATAAAACAACAGTATGTGTAGCTACAGAGAACAGAGGTTGATTCTTAGAGAAAAAACTCTGCGTTAGTGATCAGTCCTGTAATGTTTTGGCTTGCCTTTTTTTAAACATGAACAGCAAATATCCTCATGCTTGTTCAGACACTTCAGGAATGGGGATCATAGCAACTTCTAGCCTCTATCACAAATCTACCTACAAGGTTTAGCACAGTTTAATACCATGAATATTCTTGCTTGGGGAAAGACCTGTGTTTTAACAGTTTGCAGGTTAAATTGTCTCTGGACCATCAGGATGTGAGGTTTACCAGATTAGGGTGAGGTCCCTCAAAGAGCAAAGTCGTGGCATTCACACCAGATCCTCTTTAGGATTAGCTACTGTACAGCTTTATATAATGAAGAACATAGTTTTGTTAGTACAAGCTCTTACACCATGCTTATCATCAGGGTATTTTCCAGTAGTACACAAAACCACTTCATTTGTGTTTTTAGCATGTTTGGTTTTTCTTGTTTTAAATTTCTGTCATGGGGAAGCAGTAGTGATTTTTTTTGGTGTTTATGCTTTTAATTGCTGGGGTTTTGGGAGGGTTGTTTTTTTCTTTTTGCATGTGTGTTTTAATTGTGTTTCATTGTCACTGTTGCCAATAGTTTTTCAGTAGCAGCTGTAGGAGAGAAGTGGAAAATTCTGATGACATGTACATGTTCCTACATTTTCTGCTAACAAAAGGGGAATTAAAGGCATGGGCTTTCCATGTGGAATTGAAAGTTATGTTGCTGCTCTTAGACTGCAGATGTGTAGGTTTATCAGTCTACAAAGACAGTAGAATTGTTTCTTGTGTTTTAGATAGTCCTTAAATATAAGTACTGCCTTTGAAATTGTGACTGTGTCAACAACTTGTGTCTGTGCTACCTTGAAGTTCTGCTTCCTGCTTTGTTTCAATTGTGATAGAAAAGTGTAAGTTTTAGTTTCATTGTATCCAAAACCATTGTGGTTCTACTAAGCAGTGAAAATAAGACAGTCGTGAATAGCAGACTTTCCACAGATGTATGTTCGGATGCTGTTGTGTAAGGAGATTTTGAGGTGTTGGTAGGAATATATAAAACAGGAACTTGATCATGAATTCAGAGAGCTAGCATCTTTTATTGCTATGAAAGAAATATGTAGCAACCTTTTTAGCTTTACGTGAGACCTTGGTAGAAAATAAACACTTTCTTCTGTTCTTGAGATAAAATACTGATGATTCATAACCAAACTGTTTGTTGGTTGGTTTTGGTTTGGTTTTGGTTTTGGTTTTGGTTTTTTTTCCTGGTAACTAGAGGTTGAATATAGTGATGCATACAAAAAGTGAATGTCAGAGGTAATGCTCTATTATGTCATTTAATTTAAGTAGCTTGATGTTCACTATGAATAGTGCAGTATTATTTTTTGTAAAAGTGTGAATGAATAATAATTGTGAATGACCAATTCAAGAAAAGTATGTTGTTTTAAGTTACAGGAGTAAAAGATTTCAGACCAGCTGAATAGCAGGTTTAATTCACTACTTGTTGAAACTGAACTTCTTCAGAGTTCAGTGAGCAGACTCAACATTCAGATACTGTGATGATGGGTAGGAGAGAAAGGCTTAAATGGGTTGAGAGGAGCTGAATAAACTGCCTGAATATAAGGACCTAGAATATCTGGTGAAGTTACTTTTCTTGTATAGCCATGAGGAGAATCTTTGACGGTAGGAGTTAATTTCATATTGACACAAATTTGTGCTAGCACCTTGAATGATGAGCGGCAGGGTGTTTTCTTGTTTTGTTTATTTTGGTTTGTTGTTTTTTTTTCCTTTTGTTCCCCCCCCCCCCATTTCTTTACAAAGAAGTATTAAGTAAGTGTTTTTAAAAGACACTAAAACCTCTCTGTATTCAGTGGAGAGAATTTTCTCATTTTGTAGTGAACAGAAAGGAACAGGTTCCACTGCAGAACAGTTCAAAGCAGAAACTTAATGTTTGGAGTCAGTAGTGACTTTATTGTCCCAGGCTGAGCTGTGGACATGTGTACAATGCAAGTGCAGCAGATAAGTTTTGTAAGCTACTACTTGATGACTTTTTCCAGTAAAGAATCTAAATCCATTTGAGGTCTTTTCAGTATGCTGATGCATCATATGACATGGGTCTCAGCATCTAGTTTCAGTTAGCATGAAGTTTTGACTCCCTGGACTTAGGGACTTAGATTCAGCCAGTATCTGAAAACTGCGTTTTTGGTCCCATGGTTCCACTGAGCTGAAGAGATTATCCTAGGTGTAAAATGCCAAAAGAGACAGTTATGCCAAATGACGCTTTAAAAAAAAAAAAGTATGTCAGAAATCTTGACTTTCTGACGGATCTTTAATCTCCTCTCTGGTCCAAAAAGGACCCTTCAGAGGGCAGGTCTGAGTTGACTAACATTATTTCTTGCCCTAAACTTCCTTGTAGATTTGTGTCTTAAAGGAAGCAGTCCTTCAGCTTAAGTAGGCTTCTCAGGAGGGGCTGGGAGAGGAGGAATCACAGGCCCATTGTATACTCTTTTGCCATTCACAGTACTTATTATTTACATTTTCCTCCTCTTGCATTTTCAGTAGTCACTAGTGGACTTTTTGGTTTTAAAGGTGACTGTGATCTGCATATTGAGAAATGCTGTTTTGGAAGGGTATTTATGTCTGCATTGACTGCGGAAGGAAACTAAAAAGCCTGGCTTCACCAGGGCAATTATCAGCTTTTGTGTATACGTCCCATAACAGCCCCTAAAATTTTAATGCTAAAATCAAGTGGATAAAACAAATTTTTGCTCTCTTTGGGTTTTGGATGTTTTTCTATAGCTTCCAACAGGAGTGAGGAGGAAGACAGGGATGGCTGTAAAGAATGTGTAATCATAAAAAATGCACTGAAAACAGTATTTTTAACGCCTCAAATAGTTTATTTTCATCCAGGTTTTTTTTTTTTTTCCAGTTATAGTGAGTAAAAGAGAAGGGCTGTGAAGTGATACCTGGGCTGTAAAGTAGAATGGACTCTGTAGTTGAAATGACATTCCCATTCCAGAGTTTATTTTCTCCCCTCTCCCCAGATGTACATGTACCAGCTGGATGGCATTGGAGAATTGTTTCAGCATTTTATCGTTCTATAGCCCTCTGATAGAAATGACATTTAGAAGAAAAATTACTGATTTCTGTGTTCACTAAGAAGTAAACATGCATAGCTAATAGTTCTATTCACCACAGATCATACTTATGCATTTTTAATAAAAAGTTGATTTTAATTCATACATAACTTATGAGAAATGTTTATCAGTTTAGGGCTCTGCTGATTCCCACTTAAATTTTACATATATCCAGATACCTTGAAATGTCTTTCATTTGAGGTTCAAATTTAGCTTTTATAGACAAACTTGGTTCTCTGCTGCCTACATGATGATGTAATGTATGTAAGAAATGCTGCTTATTATACTGATTGCTAAAATCAGTAAAAGTATCATTTATACAGCATAAATGATTCTCAGATTTTCCTATGCTGTTTGAAGTAACAGCTTTCCAACACGGTTTCTTTGTTTTTTTTCTTTCTTTTTCTTCCCCCCCCCCCCCCCCCCAGCTGGGATGGTGGACTGCATCTCTAGTGACAAGTCACCAGTTACATGTAACTGGAAAGTTCACAGTTATATGAATGGGAATAGGAAAAGTCTGTTGTATCCTATATTCATGTCATAACAGATTGAGGTCTGGTTTCCTCCCCCTTCCTTTTCTTATGGAGGAGTTCCCATTAGTAGAGTCTTGTACAGAAGGCAGTATGTGAGGTTAATTCTATAATTTCTGAGATGTGTTGAAATGATGATACCTGTCATGTTTGTATGTCATGTTACCTTTCAGAAGGCAAAAATGCAGGACCATCTGCAGATGGTGATGGAAAGGTTCATGCTATCTCATTTATACATGTAATGAATATGCTCTGAACTGCCTTATGGAGGTGGCTGCCTGCTTCCATCCACTGTATAGGGATCTTTGAGTTGCTGCCCAGCTGGGAACAGAACTGCAGCTTCTCTTCTGCTTGTACCTTTATTTACTTCATTATATTGTTAAGCCTGCTTATCTTTGTATGAAAGAAAATAGACTGTGGAACTTTTTTTTTTTTTTTTTTTGAGTGATGCATAATATTACTTCTGTATCAATGGAAGTCACGCTAGAGATCTAGAACAAGGGGCAAAGGGCTGCTCCTGTTCACTTTGAATAGCATTTACTGTCTCTCTGTCTGATCCCACAGTAATGAATTAAATGGGTCTAAAAGAACAAGATGGAGATAAAGGGTCTTGAATCTAAAGTACTGACTAATACTTGTGTAAGAAAGATTAAGTGTTTTAGGAAATTATGTAGCTCCTTTCCAGGTGATTCACACCATGGGTCAGTTTACTAAAATTCCTTTAAACTTCTTCATAACTACTAATTGGCCCTCAATCGAGTATATTCTTATTGTTTGAAGATAGAAAGCTTTTGTGAGGATAGGAAAATAGATGCTACCATGTCTCTTCAGAACAATGCATGGATCTTTGAAAAGCCATTCTTCAACAATTAAACAATATGTGAAGTTTGCAAATTTTTTGCCATGACCAACAGTGGCTTAGCGTTTTTCATTATGCTTGGTCACAGTCTCTGTGGCAGGCTGTTCTATTACAGAGCACAGAAACAAAAGGAGAAAAAAGCCTGTTGTGTGTCATTGTTGCCTTAACAAAGCCACAGATAGATTCAACTCAAGATACTGTTCATTGTGCACTTGAGCCACCAGTGACAAAGGTGCTGTAAGTACCACTGGATATCAGGCAGTCCTATGTCATTACATCACTGTTCAAATTGGCAGAGCAAATGTCAGTAAAACAAATGAACGCATTAGCAGCTAAAGGAATGCAAAAGAGTAAGAGGCTTGTCTGGAAAAGAAAAAAAGAAAATATGGATGTTGTAAAGTTGATTTTCCTTTTTTTCTTTCTTTTCTTAAATTTATTTTTAAGTTCTTGGCCATGCCTGTCTTGTGTCCTTGAGGCTGGTTAGCTTTTATTTTCTTTGACACTAGTAGCAGTTACAGGCAGTGACAGCATCTGGTAACAAGCCAGATGATGGCACTGGTAGTGTTAACATAAGACATGGACTTCAGTGTTTCCTGAAAACAAAGCTCATTGTTTTGGATTTTATCAGACTGGCTTTCCTGAGTGTGGAGCTGGCAGTGAATTTGGTACCACAAAAACCTGGAGCTGGATGCAATATTCCGCAATTTTTTTTTTTCTTTCTTTTATTTTTTTTTTTTTTAGATTAAAGCCATCATGCAGGGGTAGGGCTGTAATGGCAGGTACAGGAGAAAGCTGTTGGCCTCAACAGCTGGAAAGGATGGTATTTTCTGTGTTGTGCTAAACTGCTTTTTCAGATGCATAATAAAAGTTATTTATGGACACCGATAAAGTATCTGTTGTGTAATATCACAGATAGGCATAAGGACAACAAAAGGCAGGTGTTCTAGTAAGCCCTATTTGCTGCAGAAATGTGCTGTTCTTTGTGAATTGAAATTAAAAAAAGTGTGTAGGGGAATGATGTGTTTTTTTTCCTAGTTCCTGGCATTTTGCAATCATTCTTGCTTTGCAGTGTGCTTACGAAGACAATTATGTGGGTCCCATGTCAGTATTATATTTGTCATGACTAGCACCTTATTAGAGGACAGCTGCTCTTCTCTGTCCAGCACATACACATAACTACCACTGACAATAGAAGTTATGAGTGTAACCCTCCTCTGTGTTACACTGATGAGGGATTCCGGAGCTCTCATGGTTTCAGTTAATTAACTGCAGGAATGAAGCAGTGATGGATCTGGGACTTATTCACGTACTTGTTCCAAGTGCTGTGGCTGTAAGATTTTGAACTTCCAGCAGTTATTACTTGGCCCTTGTAACAGGTGACTGAGAAGGGTGCTGTCCAAATACAGAAGCATCTGAGTCTCTCAGGTTGTGCTGAATGCCTACACTAGAAGGTCAGATATTCAGGTCCCTATCAGCTTAGGGCAGCCACAAGGAAGACTGGTGTGCTGTGGATATTTCCAAGTTGTAAGCATTTTATGGTAACTCCTTAGTCTCTCTCATTCCATCAGGATTAAAAAAAGGATTTCAGTAGATTTATCCAAAGTTCCTCAGATGCTGTAATGGTGGTTTGGTCACTGTCACTTCTGCTGAGAACTGGACCTATTTGGAGCAAAGAAGAATATAGATGTGGCACAGTACCATCATAAAGCCATTAAGAGCTAATGTAAACTCATCCAGAGAAAACCATTTGCAATGAACTAGGTTTGTTGGCCATATCAAATCCAAGAACATATTCTCAGGAACCACCTCTTGGCATTTGGCTACTGTAATGAGTTGCATGTGTGCAGTCTTACGTGCTTGCTTCTGTCAGCTCAGATCTCCATAGCTCATAGTGGCTAGCTCAGACTGGCTTAGGGGATGTAAACCCATGCCTCTGTGTTTATGTTGATTTCTCGTTTGTTGCTGTTTTATGTTTGCTTTTCAAAATTTGAGTAAATTGGAAGTTCTGCAGTATTTGGGGTGATGTTTTTTTTTGAAGGTGAAATCTATTAGTCGTAAAACTGCAGCATCTCTTCCAGACAGTTTCCTTACTAATTTAAGACAAGACAGTTATTCAGAGCTACAGTGATGAATGGATTGAACAGTTGATATTTGACATTTCATTTTATGATTGCACCATTTAAAAATAGCTGGCTTTTGACATGCTGGTAGTATGTTTTTATATGAATTAGAAAATCTAGATTTATAGTAAGTAAATTCCCTGTTGCCTTTTAGCTTGAGGTCTCTGGAGAATGACCACAGTCTAGAACCTAGCTGTTCTGGTGTTCGGCGCAGGTATGGACACATTCAATAAAGGTGGCTTTGGAAGGTGGGGACTTCATTTACCCTCATAGCTGGACTGGTTAGGTGATTGAGAGAAACGTGGAATAGCATCACAGTCAGTGGTAAACTTTAAAAGGAAACAAGTTTTTAATTGTCTGGGGTATTTTTAATCTCTATAAAAGTGGAAACTGGTGCTACAAACAGGTGCCAGAAAGCTACTTTAGAACCTCACTCTCTGAGGCAGTTTGGAAGGTATGTCTGTCATAACTGGAATATATGGGAGATACCAGCCTTGTATTTTAACCTTGCTAGATTTCAGGAGAACTTGATTCCGAGCTTCTGCCCTCTGCACCCCAGGCCCACCTGCATGATTTAGGACAAGATTTTGCTGCTCTAACAGATGTCTCCCTGTGTTTCTAGTGCCAAGCTGTGGCTGGGATCTGGGGAAGACTGATGAACACATACTCAGTGTCCTCTGTGTAAGCTGTGAATGGTGGCATCCAGAGGGCCAAGAAATGCTGGCACTCTTCTTACCTCAACACAGTGATGGCTGCCGACTTGGCCACATTCTTGCAGTGCTAAATGATTTCACAGTGAATTGCCTCAATTGCTTATCTAAATAATCCAGCGGGAAGGTGGAGGAGGAGGTTTGTGCTCACTCAAAGACTTGAGACTCTGGCACTGGGTTGTCTCTGGTCTTCTTTAGCAGAGAGTTGTAGTTTAGAGCTTTTATCCCATTTATTTTGAAGATGTGAAATATGTTGGGAGGAGTGTGCTGAGGCATGCTTACTGGGGGAAGGGATGAGTAATCTCCCAGGACCATTTCCATGTGCAGCATCAACAGGAGTATGTGATGAACCTGTCTCTATGAATGATGTGGTTCCTGAGAATTCTGTCTTCCTAATTGTGCAGATCTTTCCTAGAGCAGCATGGGTTTGTGCTGTGGGTTTCTTACATAAAGTTCAGCCTAGACCCAAGTGATCAGTGTATGATGGTGGGTAACTATGCAGTTCCACTAAAAGTATGGTACTCTACATCATAACCATCCTACAGCTTGTATAAGGTCAGCATTCTAATGCAGCCACCCGAATCGCTTTAGAACTTCAAATTTGATAAAGGTAAAATGTGCTTAGAGAATATTTTTTAAAAGGTCAGAAAGTAAACATGTTTTGTTTTTTTTTTTTTACTTAAGTTGAATTTCAGCAGGTCTAAGGTTAAGGTGAGGGATAAAGAAAATCTCTAGAATTATGTTATACTTGACAGAATATTGATCAGTAATTGTCTTGACAGGAGCTGATGGTGAGCTGAAAAGCAGTTTTACAAATTTACATAAATATATTTGATTGGCACTTCTTGTTGTTATGTTGTTCTGGCTAGATTTTTGGGCCACGGTTTGCTTCCACATTAACGTTTCAGGAATGTTAGACTATCCTTATTTTTTATTAAACATAGTTTAGAAAATTCTGTTCTTCAGTTAATATTCCTAATATGTAAGAAAATAAATGCTTCCTTGGACATTCTTCATTAAATTAGTAAGTTAATAATGTTTTACACGGTGGTGGGTTTACTAAATACCCCACACTGTGAGTAGTGGTACCATAAGGAAGTTGGCCCTGGAAAGGAAAAGCATTTCTGTAGGCATTTAATAATCCCTTAAGGAAGATGTGTATCTACTAAGTTCTTATCAGAAGTCTCCCTATGATTGCAGGAGTAATACAAGGTCTTTCACTAACCAGCTGGCATAATCTTAAATTAAGTATTCCTAGTGTGTGTTATTGGAGATCTTGGAGAGCATTGTACCTCTTTTTTATTTGCTGCCATAATTTCCCATCCATGCAAGCACCTGAGAGGAATTCCCACCAGCTACCTCAGCACCTAGGCTGCCTATCAAGATGATGGAGACAGGCAGGTGCCTCTAGGGGGGAATTCACTGCTCTTTGTCAGCATTTTCAAACTTTGAAAATTGAAGTGCTCTAAATCATGCTCTGGAAGAACCAGCACCTCTACCAACCTGATAGAGAATATGGGGTCCTGATTAGTATGTAGGGTACACAGAGTACCTATGCTCTTTCTGCCCCCATGCAGAACCCACTCCATGGTAGGAATAGGTATATATGGACCATTTTTTTCTCTTTTTTTTTTTTTTTTTTTCTGTCTCCCTCCTCTGTATTTGCTTTCAGTGCCTTAATCTTTGTAGTCAGCTGTGCAATAGCACAGACAAGCTCTCCTCGGTAGGCAACCTATGATTTGCCTGGACCAGCTGTAGGGCCCTAGTCTCTTTAGGTGGCTTGCTGACAGAGGACCTGGAGAATAAAGGACTCCTTTGCGGGGGTGTTATCACTTGTCGCGGCAGATATACTGCATGATGGATGGAATGTGCTGCTTCTGAAGCAGGCCAGGTCTAAAGCAAAGCAGAGTTGAAAGGTAGATACTCACTCAGTTCCCTCCTGTTCCCTCCAGTCACACACACTCTGCTATAACTGGATTTGTTAAATTAGAGCATCTTCTTATGGATCTGCACAATACATCAAGAAAATAAAACAAAACCCAAAACAAAACCAAAAAAGGAAGCTATTTCTTCGGTCTTGTTTATGTAATAAGATGTATATAATTGTAAATAGGAAAGCTATAAAACAGAGTTAATAAAATTCATCCTTATAAGCACTATTTACCTTCATAATTGTGACTGAGTCTCTGCTTTCCAAGAGCTGACAGGCACTAATGGAGTATCCGAGAGCCATTTTCTTTCATACCCTCTTTTTGTCACTGTTCGTATCTTTTCACTGCTTAGGTTCTGCTTGTATTACTTCCTTTGAATGCCTTGGTAGTAGGAAAAGGTACATAGAGCCACTGCTTAATTGATATTTTTTGTATTAGCTTGCCATCTGCTGCTGCTGCTGCTGCTGTGAGAAATATTGCTTGTACAGCTATCGACTAAGCTCTGTAAGCAGCACGAATTGCCTACTAAGTAGCTACTAATAAATATGAAGTATTTCTGAATAGAATCACTCTGGTTCTTTCATATGCCATTGAGGCTTCATGAGTCTTCTTGATTGCAGTTATCAGTGAACTGTTTGGTGACAAGGCAATGTATTGCCAAACAAATCCACCAGCATTTCACTGGACTATTGTCTTTGTTCCCATAGGTAACCGTGGTTAAACATGTGAGAGAATATCAGTTCTCTTGTAGAAAAAAAAGAAAAAGAAGCAGAAAGGTTCCCCAAAATACTGTGCATCTTGGGGAAATGCATCTTTAGTGAAAGAAAATCCACTGACAGTAAGTGAACAGAATGGCAGTAAAGCTGACTGAATTCAAGAAGTTCCGTTAGGAAATAAGAACTGGTATCTGACATAGTAACAGAACGACAGTGAAAAGTGGGGATGCAGATGGAGGGAAGAGGAAGGAAAGAAAATACATCACAGATGGGACTGATTTTGAATTTGGGGAATTTAATTTCACGGAGATGTCTTTACTCTGGACCAGCCACTTTTTATACTGCTCTGAAATCCAAAATGTCAAAGAGAATAACGTTTTGTGGTTTTGTTGTTTTTTTTTTTCCAGAGATTTGTGGTTCATATGAGATAAAGAGGCTGAAGGAAGCCTGCCAGTTTGAAACATTTGTTCAATATATGGATATATAAACAGGAAATGCATGTATGTTTATCTAACAAGAAAAAAATGGGTATGTCTCAATGATGTGGCAGATATTTGATGTCAAATTCTTATTTAAAGCAGTGATGTTTCACGTGCTGTAGGTGCTCTGCTGTGTATACATGATGACCCTCTATATTTCATGGAATTGGGGACTTTCAGAGAAAAACTCACATGCCTCTACAGCTTGAGTTGGAAAACTGGACTTCTTGGGGAAAAAGATTAGTAGATGTAGCTTAGGCACAAGCAGAGTCTTAAACTATATGTTTAATAAAGGATGCATATGAACGATAGATTGCGTATCCATTTTCAGCTCAGTGTTGCAACAAAGGAGATAACAGCTTAAGCAAATATGCCTGAATGAAGTCATAGCTCTGAATGTGTGTGCTGTGAGTTTTTAAAATAGAATACTGTTGAATTGAATAAAGTCATCTTCACCTACGCTGCATGGGTGGTACTCAAGACTTAGGGAGAATGGATGATAAATCTGATACTAATGGAAGTATATTAGAAAGAGAGATGAATTTATCTTGGTGCATGTGTCAGAGGTGAATTAGTCTTAAGCAGACCTACAAGCTGAGTAGATGATAGATGTTTCATATTTATGTCATCGAATTAAATGGGAAAGGTCATTAATTTTGCTACTTTCTACTATTATTGTCAATGCTAGACTTCTAATTTGAGAGGAAGAGGAAGGAGAGCAGAAGAAAAGAAAAAGGAACCTGGGTAATGAGTGGACGTGGCAAGACCCAGGACCCTGCTGGGAACACAGAAATACAGAACTGTTCAGAGATGGTGTAAACTGCAGAAGTGAATACATATGGAAAACACCAGCTTCTGGATCTTGCTGACCAGAGATCTCATCAGTTTTGTCCCTTCTTTAGACGTATTAAGACAGTGCCTGGCAGAACAGGGAGGTCTGTAGAGATAACAAGGGTGGACTGTCACATGCATACAAGGATGTCTTTGTTATGCCAGTAACCAGTATTGCTGACCATCAGTTCTGATGTATCCTTTGGTGGAGAAATACTCTGCATTTCTGTTCATCCCAGGCATTGGTGGCTTGCTAATCCTAGGAGAGAAGAGCTGAGCCATTTGAGTGGTGTGGATGGAAAAAACCCATACTTTTAGCTTATGTGCTGTAGCAGCAAGCACATGCACTTAAAGTTCATTTTGTAAAAAAGCCTTAACATGCTTAGCCCAGTAGCAAATCTGTAGTTTATATTGAATATATTTAGAGAGTCTACTAAAATTCAAGCTAGTTGCTTGGTTTCTCTGAACAGAGTGAGAAGGGCAGGTACAAGTACTCCTGGGGTGATGCTGGGGATGGGGAAGGTGTCTCGTCCCCCTTATGGGCTGGGTTTACGTGTCCACCCACATCCACATTAGGCATCTGTGTGGGTTTAGGATCCACACTTGCCACCCGTACTGGAGTCAGACACTGAGATTGCTCTTTTCCTACTGGGGGAGGCTTGGTCACTTCTGTCATGATGTGTCTGGGGAAGGAGCGGTGGCAGCTGTAGTACTGCCCATTTTTCACATAGTAACCGACTTGTTATTTTGCACACAAGAAAAAAACATCCATTAATTGCCCTCTTAAGTGGACTGGGGCTGAAGCCTTTGTTTCTCAGCTGTCTTGAGAGACAGTTCCCTTGCCAGCAGCCCTGGGGAAATGGGAGCATCTGTCCATCTCTGATTCAGTCTGGGCCAACAGGACAGAGAAAGAAAAAAGAGACCTGAGCTCCATATGTGTGAAATAGAAGAGTTCCCTAAAGAAATGTACCTGGGCTCATCTCCTTGGACTTCTTGTTTTCTGTGATGGAGCTATAAGATGCATAAATAATATTAAGAGCAGCTGTACACTGGGGAATTGTTTAGTGTGGTATTGAGTCGGGTAGAAATAATCTCAGTCACTTGCCCAGAGTTATGACATCAATCAGTGGAAAATGGATCTAAAACTTTAATGCTTAATGCTTTCCCTTTCAGAAGTGATCTTGCTTAATTTCTTCTTTAGTAAAATGGTTCAAAACTAATCATCGCTGTTACCAAAAAACTAGATTCAGGCCCCAGGACAAATGCATCTTCATGAATGAAAAAGTCTTACAAAAAGCATTAACTAAACTCCTGAGAAGATTCCTTATAAAAACTACTTTTATTACAACACCAAGTTGCTTTGTCAGGAAAAGCAGGCTTAAGGTAGAAGGATCAAACAGAAGTTGGTTTTTTTTTTTTTTTTGCTTGTACTCGAAGATGTGGTTGTTCCTGTCATCATCAGTAAAAAAGCCTTGCAAAGGGAAATTTCTTCAGCTTGCTTTCTTCTGCTACATTATTGGTCATGGTCTGATTTTATTCAGTGAGATTTTAAAGACAGTTTCCACAAAAAAAGGAGTATACTTAAGAGTTCTGTGTGCCTGGGAGAAATAATGAATAAGTCTAAATCTGGGCAGCCTGATAACTGTCATAACATCGCTCCTTTCTGTTCATTGCCTTAGCTCTGCACCCTCTCGGCACAGCAGCACCATGCCTGTGTAGCCTGCCGCAGGCTGAGTTTGAGAGTCCCCTTCAGGTGTGTTAGGCCACACCTGAGGGGCCAACAGCAGTGCACAGGGCCACCAGAGTCTGGTCTTTTGCCTTTAAGTATCCCTTTATGGCTCTTTTAGTTCTCTGAATAGCTCCTTAGAGCAATTTCCAGAACAGCTAAAGATATTATGGTGTTTGAATTTTATTTTATTTTATTTTCTGAGTAATTTTCGTGGGTGCTCTTTTCAATGTCCCTGAACCATGTTTTTCACAAAATGGAGTCTTTGCTGACTGTTGTCCTGTATTCTTACATGATTCTTATCATGTAGGTCTTTATCCTTGGTCCCTTCCAACTTGAGGTGTTCTGTGATTCTGTGACTCTGTTCGTGGTATCCCACTGGCAGAACTGCCTTGTTTTCCTTATCTCTACTTCCCATTGGCTTTGTTGCCCTTTAAATCTTGGAGGGGGGGAAAAAGGATGTTGTGGCTTATTTGTTGCATATCCATCCGATTAATGTTGCTTACTGCCATCTGCCAGACAAGGAAGAAAAACCACCAGAAAGACCCCCCTTACAGTTGAAACATATTTCATTATGACCTACAGTCTTTCTAAGTGCAGTTCTGTTACTGTCAGATGAATGGTGTACTTTCTGGTCTTACCAAAGGTCAGTGATGTTCCTTCATGTTTCCAGTGTCTGTCTGCTCATGCAAGTGTGCTTTCAACAGATCAATTCTGAGTTTGTGAAAACAAAACGCAAGGTTTTGAAGGCTGCCCCTGTTATCAGTCACCCAAATCTGTTAACATTTAAATATAAAATGGACACCCAAATGCCCTTCTGGCAGCTTTGAAAGTCTTAGCTTTTGGGAGCTCTGATTCAGTTGCCAGACTAACAGTCCATGAAACCTGTGTATCAGCCAAGTGACTCAAGGAAATTATTGGTAGCCACCATTATGGTTTTGTTTTCATTGTCAAAAACATTAATGTAGTGGCTTTGCTATATTGCTTCAGTTTTTCATCCAGACTGCCAGTAATAAAAAGTATGATTACTTCATTGGAAATGTGCTGCTTGTTATAATTCCTGTAATCTTCTCTTTTGTGTTTTCTCTGTTTTTTTTCTTTTTCTTTTTATAGGCATAAAGATTAACCGGATGATGATGTTTGGCATTTGTAAAGCTTAGACCGCTCCTTATACTGGGCAATACAAAAGTCGATCATGGATCTTTTCCATTCTTGATTACTTTTGAATGTAGTGCCTGCAAGTATTAGAACTACCTCCTCATTACTCACCTATATTTGCAATTATAAATATTGTCAAAAAAAAAAAATTAAGTAGAAATCATTTTCTTGGCTACTTTTTCATTTCTTCCTTTTTTTTTATACCATCTCCCAGTAAAGTTTTAGAGTATATGTATCTGACTTCCTTTTCTATAGGAAGTGATTAAATGTTATGTTAAATGTAATTTATGGAAACAGATGGGCAATTATATGCATATCAGGTGCTATCTCAGTATCATTAAAATATATGCTATGTGAATGTTTACACAGATACAAGTTATTCTCTCTTTAAGGAGCACTGATAAAGTGGTGACTTGATGCTGGTTGGACACCAGGTGCCACCAAAGCTGCTCTATCAGTACCTCCCTCAGCTGGACAGGGGAGAGAAAATAAAATGAAAGGGGTCGAGATAAGGACAGGGAGAGATCACTCGCCAATTACCATCATAGGCAAAAACAGACTCAACTTGTGGAAAATTAATTTAATTTGCTAAATCAAGTCAGAGTAGGATAATGTGAAATAAAACCAAATCTTAAAGCACCTTCCCTCTACCCCTCCCTTCTTCCCAGGCTTAACTTTACTCCCAGGTTTATCTGCCTCCTCCCCTCCAGCAATGCAAGGGGTTGGGGAATGGGGGTTGCAGTCAATTCATTGCACGTTGTCTCTGCCACTCCTTCCTTCTTGGGAATATTCCTCATACTCTTCTGCTGCTCCAGCATGTGGTTCCCCAGAAGTTCATGGAGGAGAAGAGATGGTCCTCCATGAACTGCTGCAATGTGAGTCCTTTCCACAGGCTACAGTTCTTCATGCACTGTGCCAGCGTGGGTCCATTGCATGGATGCAAGTCCTTCAGGCACAGCCTGCTCCATTGTGGGTCCCTTCCATGAGGTGTAGTCCTTCAAGGTTAGCCTACTCGATTGTGAGTCCCCAAGGGGCTACAAATGCTGCCAGCAAACCTGCTTCAGCGTGGTCTTCTCTGTATCATCACAGGGCCACAAGTCCTGCCAGGAGCCTGCTCCAGCATGGGCTTCCCACCCAGTCACAACCTCCTTTGAGCATCCCCCTGCTCTACTGTGGGGTCCTCCATGAGCTGCAGGATATGTGTTCCACCATGGACCCCCATGGGCTGCAGGGGCTCAGCCTGCCTCACCATGGGCTGCACCACTGGCTGCAGGGGAATCTCCGCTCTGGTGCCTGGAGCACTTCCTGCCCTCCTTCTGCCCTGATCTTGGGGTCTGCCGAGCTGTTTCTCTCACATATTCTCACTCCTCTCTCTGGCTGCATTTGTGCGGGTGTTCTTCCGCCATTCTTAACTCTGTTATCCCAGAAGCACTACTACCATCGCTAATGACTCAGGGTTGGTCTGTGATGAGTCTATTTTGGAGCTGGGTGGTGTTGACTCTGTTGGACACTGAAGACACTATTTAGCATGCCCCTGCTACCAAAACCTTTCCACATAAACCCAATATATACTAGTAGCTAGAATTTGTATATGAAGAAAGATTAATTTAAGAAAATTAAAGCCAAATTTCTGTTATATTCAAAGTATATTTTCGTTCTGTTTATCTAGCACATGCACAAGACCAGTCATACTGTGTTTGTGAATAACTATTTCATGTTATGACAAAAAATGTAGACAGTGATTATCACTGGGTCTAAAGAAAACAAAAATAATTATGGTGAAAAAAGGCAAGGAATATCTTCAGTATTTGGAGACATCTGTCCTGTTAATTTTTATGGCAGTACTGAAGTTAGACTACAGCTGCGTTCTCCTATCACTATATAAAAATACCAGATAACATAGATTCCTGTCTGACAAAGCTGTCTGAGTGGTTATAGTAGTATGGAAATATAAGTAAATTGTCAAAGGTTATAAACTTCACAGTATTCCTGGTCACCTGGAGAAATAGAAATATAGTCTGGAAGTGGTTATCATTGGTGCTGTCTCCTTATGTGGCCATTGAGAACCTCCTTAATTATGAAAGCTCTTCCGATAACGGATTGGAAAGTAAAAGGATACTGTTATTTTGCCATTCATGTTGCCTCATATTTTGCAGCCTAGAATATGAAAGATTTATGGCAATCAATAAAGTATAAAAGATCTGCTTTTATATCTTTGAAAATTTTCTTAAGGTGTATAGTTTGCTGCCAGTGATAATACCTGGTGAGATGGAAGTTCAGGTGCTAGTGGTATTGAAAAGAGAGTTGAGAAGGTGACTTGGCTTTAAAGTGGTGATACTTTAAGTAAAGGTCAGGTGAACAAGTCATTGTGCCTGCCTTATTGAAGGATACAAGATTGTTATCCTGAGCTCTGCAGTAGTGTAAAGTAGCTTTGTTTTACTACCATCTATGTAATGTTTTTACTGAGAGTCCCTCTTGGGGGCAATCCAGAAAGGTATAGATTTTTTTGTTGTTCACAAACACTCTAGCTCTTGTTACACATATATGATCTTACATTGCATCTTCAGACTCTTTTACAATACTCAGCTAACTCATAGCGATATTTTGAGGATGACAGTCTGTCTGCATTTCACATGAACATAAAAGCTGAGGTTGCAGCATTGTCATTGATTAAGCAGTAATAAATAATTATACCAAAGTATGGTGTCAGCTTCATATTCAGCTTGACTGATTTCAAAATGTAAAACTTTCCTCTGAGAAGTTTTTTCTTCAATGTTAATATAATTTTATTTCCTAGGCAGCTTCAGAAATAAATATTGTTAGAATGATGAAAGTGAATCATTCATGTTTTCCAATTCAAACAAATATTTGGAAATGCTCATCATTAATTTGGTCTGGAGAATTAACTTTAGAAAAATATTTTATGTGAGCATATTTAATCAAGAGCAACAGCTATCAAACCAGTAGCTGTACTGGTTGCAAAACTCGGTCTGGGCTAACAGCTTCATCTTGGGTTATATTTCATCCATCTTTTTCAAGGAATCTCTTTGAGGATAATGTTCAGGTTTCAATTAAACATGAAAATCGCAATTGATAGAATGATTCTATTATGTACTTTATTTTTCTTTACCCAATACCATGTATGTTAAGCTTAAAATATTTTTAGTTTTTCATTTATTCCTTGACTGTCTTAGAAAATATAGCACATACTGTAAAACTGTGTGTTCTTTTCGATTACCACTATACTTTAAATACTACTTAGATATTCTTACCAAATGATTATATACTGTTTTTAAAATATTTACTTTTTTCAATGGTTGAAGTAGTATTCGGGAAAAATTTACATATAAATTATACCTGTGGCTTGAAAACCGGCAGAACACGCATCACAAAAAGAGGAAAAAAGTGATTCCTCAAGTTTGCTGTTCTGTCAAAGGCAGCTTTCAAATTTGTCATTGTCAAGTGCTCAAGTTTGCAAAAAAATTGAGACTTTCCGAGCTGAAAAGTGGAAGTTTATTGCACAAGCTGATTTATTTTTTCAATGTAGAACCACTGCAGGATTTTGTAAACATGGAAAATGCTGATTTTTTTTGGCAGTTGTTTTGGATATTCTCGGATTATTTATATGATGTGAAATCAGTTGTGCACCAATGGATGTGGTTTTTATCCTCCTTCCTATGCTGTAGAGAGTCCTCATTCTTTATTACTAGAAAGGAAAAGTAGAATTTCAGGCCCAGTTCCCTCACAGATATACACCCCTGAACAAGTGTCTAGTGTAGCCCTCCTTCCTTGTTTTGTGGGTCCTTATGAGGCACAGTTCCTTGCACTTCACTGCTGTGTGTCAGTGAGGACTTGAGCACTGTAGGCTTGCGCCAACGTACCCTTAGTACAGGGTATCATCTGGATTTAATCTCCCTAAAGATACAAATTTTTTTTTTTTTTTTTGTTACTATTTTCTTTTTTTTTCCCTAACAAGATTCGGACTTGAAAAAGTAGCCAGAGCTTTTGGTATGCAAGGATACAAGAATAACAAACTTCTGGAGCAACAATCTAGAATTCTGATTGCTTCTGCTCTTAGGGGTATTCTTAACGCAATTTTTTTCCAACTACCTGTGGTCATTATAATTTTTGAAATATGTGCTGAGAGAGCTGTGTGATCATATGAGTATAAACAATATCATAACGCGTATCTTACTGGTGTAACCTCTAAGGGCAGAAGGTTAAACCTGCAGAGGGTGCCTCTTGACGCTTTTCTAAAATTTGCATTTGCCTTTTCTCCAAACTTTTTATCAACATTTTTGTAATTTTTCTCATTAGAAACACATGCTACACATACCCATGCAAACAAAAGGCACTGAATTCCTCCATTTCAAAAACCTATTAGCTGCTCGTTCAGTCTGCAGAGTCACTGAGTTACTGAAGGTTTCTTGTCCTCCCTTATGTCCATCATTAGTAGTGTCTAGTGTCTGCAGAGTGTTTCACAGCTGTGTGCTGACATGCACATCAAGACATGCAAGATGTACAGTTCCTTTGACTCTAGGTCATGCAGAGGTGCCCATCCAAAGCCAAAGGATGCTTCCTGCTGGACCTGGTACTTGACTCTTGAGTTTTAAGTCTTTAGGATTATCTGCTCTCAGCAAGCAGTTAAGAAGCCTTTTGTCAAAATTTCTCACATCCAGAAATAGTTGCTCAAAATAACAAGATCTAGCCATTGATTACATTCTGTGTTCGTTCTTCTGGCTGGCATGATCTGGCGTCAGTAACCTCGTAATCTCTTATGAGCCTAGGGGTTGAGTGAAAACCTGAGATGGGGAAAAAAAGCTTCCATCTCCTGGGTAGATTTTCTGTTATGATTCCAGTTTCTTGAGTCTTCAGCAGCTTCAGGGTCTGCAGTAACGCTCAGTGTGTTGCCAACACTCTAAAGGACAGTTGAACTTCAACACTAGATTCTCCCATGATACCATGAGACCTACAGTATCCAGACATGGATCCTGTCAACTGCACCAAATGTCTCCCTTCTTCATCTTTCTGTTATGCACAGGGTATCATTTTTCCCCTTCCTACTTCTGTTCTAGGTTTGTCCATGTTCCATCTGTTGTATCCTTGCAACCCACCTACTCCTTACTCTCTTGCTTTCCTAATTTGGCCTTCTTAAAATAAAAAGGCAAAGAGCTCTGCTCCTGTATATGGTTCAGTATTAGAAGTGATAAACTATGATGTCTCTCTCCCCCAGCATCAGATTACCTAAACCGTATCATTTGAGCCCTGTTTCATGCCTCATGTTCTGCTTTTCATATTTCTTCCATTCTCTCCCATCATGATTCTTCCCATTCCCCCGGGCCTCCTCTTATTTCAGTCCTCCCTCATTTTTCATCTTTCAACCTGTTTCCTTCCCTGTTCCTTGTTCTACTCTGTGGGAGTCAGGCTGCCTCTTCCTTCGTTTGGTATCATTTGGCATGACTGAAAGCAAGTAAAAATAACATTTTATTTCATTGACACAAAAAGTACCGAGTAGATTGAAGTCGAGTGGCGCTCTCATCTGTCAGCCTCTTCTGGATATTGCTTTTCCACCTCAGAGACATGTTTGCATTTCCTGAACTTCAGTGTATACAGGCACAATAGGTGGGTTGTATGTTGCAAAGATCCTGTTACTGTTCCAAGTGAGGTTTGACATCCTCGCTAGGTTACCAAATAATGGATGGAAGGAAGATGTGGCTAGTGGAGAAGAAACCATGTCAGGAGTCCAACTTTTCATCATAAATTAATGCTCTTAGACTGGAAAAACACACAATGTCTGACCTGATAATGTTACAGGAAATGAAGAAGTTTTGATTAGTGAGAGAAATGGTGATTTGGAAGCAAGAAGAGTAATTTCTGGTGTGTACTTAATGGAAGTATTTCTTTAAAATACAAAACAAGCATATGAACTTAAGCTGTGAAACTGAATTGCATGGTTAACTTGGACAAAACTATAATTGCTGGCATGTATTTTCATCTGACTTTAAAAACTATTAGGCAATGTTCCAGTCCCACATTTTGAAATTAAGATTCCTGTACCACTTTCCAAATAAGTCAAATGTAAAATTGGATAAAGCTTATAATGTATTCTGGTAGTTCCTCTGTTGATTATCCTGACATTAATAAAATCACTATGTGATTTTACATCATAAAGTCTTGGATAATGACTTTAGAAAGGATGCTTCATTCCTACTCAGATTGAAAATACCTCTGTGTGACTTACTGTACACCTTATCAGAGAATTTCACATGGTTTATTCTATCCATTCTTAACTGCAAAAAACACTGGTTGCACTAGAGAAAGAGGAAGGACACTAGATTAGCTAAAATACTGACCATTGGGCCAATAAGTTCTCATAATGGACAGCCATGGCATGCTAAGTATTTGTTAATTCTCCCTGGCAGTTTCTGAGTCAGAGGGGTAAGGTGCTTTAATGTTGCTGAGACCAAGCTGAGTCATGATAGATGTGTCCCTGATGGTGGCGGGGCATATGGTGTGGGGTCCCCATGTGTCTGGCTCTTCACTGATACTGGTAAGTAAGTTGGGTGATGAAGCTGTTACTGGTCCCTGGGGGTGCCGTTTTCCTAAGGGCCCTAACACTGTATAGTGTACCCACCCAGCGGCACAGTAGCCACACAAAGGTAGTTGAGTCTCACTGTTGAAGTGATTGGTCTGGATTCTGGATTGAAGAAGATCCTGAGTCCAAAATGTCATCAACAGGTACAAGGTCCAAAGTCACAGTCACCTTCATGAGTCATGCAGCGGTTTAAGCGGCAGTGGAATTACAGAGCAGTGGCCACAGGCACTACTGCAGCTATGACACTGTCTGAATATGTGGCCACAGGCAATACTGCAGCTGTGACACTGTCTGAATATCATAAATTCATTAATCACAAAGTTTGTCATAATGTGATTGTCCCTGATCTGGGTATGTGCAGTTGCCAGCAAGATTGTCAGGATTGCACTTTGACTCCCCGTGGAAATAGTCTTTATTTACTGTATAATTAATTGGTAGTTTAAATGGCTGAGTAAAACAAGGCCTGGCATTAAGTTTGATGCTGGTTTTCTGGCAGCCCCTAAGGGCAGTGCTCTCCATCTCAGTGTTCTCAGCATAATTAAATATCATTCATCCTTAGAAGGACTTCCCAGGTAGGAACGAAAGAAAAGAGAACAGTGGGAGCAGGGAGGATGTGGGAGAAATAGAGCAGAGTGTGGGACCTCAGCATGAGGGAAAGGGAGGAGCAGGGACAGGGTAGGGACAGCCTTTGGGGCAGGTATAGGTGGTTAACACAGGTCCTTCACTTGTAGCTGAGAGCAGCTGAAGATCTCACATGGTTCAGAAACGAACAGCTTATGGTATCAGCTGATGCACTGTGGCATATGCTGCATATTTAAAAACACTCATCCCTTTGGCTTTCTAGTACCTGTTTTTTTTGGTCAATATTCTTGTAAGCACTAGGAAGATGTTTTTAGAAGGATGAGAACCATGTTTTCAGAAATGGCCACTGCTTTCAGGTAGCTCAGTTTTAAATGTATAACCTGAAATACACCAGGACATAATTTCACAGGGGTTTGTAGCAACAGCTCCTGTTCACTGTACTTTGAATTCTGGATACAACATTTGTAGAATCCAAACCACAAATTTACTTTAAATGGGAGCCATAAAATTGTGGTTCCCCTGTAAAAATACTGGGCCAGAGTGATTTTCCAGAACCCATATGAGGGCACTGGGAAAAAAAAAAAGCTAGATTCTGGGTGCAATATGTGCATTTTATTCAACTCTGAAAGAAAGTAAAAGGAATGCTGTACTGCAAGAAAAGCATATGATGCTAATTTGCACCATCAGGAATTTGTTCCTCTGGAGTTTACAATTCTGATTATGGGACTGTAGTTTATAGAAGTTAAAAAACATTTTGTATTTTATGAAGAAAGTTAAGAACTACAGCTTTGCGGTTTTCATTGAGAATCACTGATGGTAAAGAGGGTAGAAATTTACTCTTCACTGAAGGCCTATGACTAATTCAGGCTTTTTTCTCTCAGCAGGGATAAAAGAGAAGGCAGCGGGTGGCACAGGATGCATTGAATTAAAAAGTTAAAAATTCAGAAGTGAATGTAGAATAAGCCTTAGGGTAACAATCAGAAAGCATTCAAAGAACATGTCTGTTGATGAGTTTCTATCTAAAAAGTAGGTACTTTGTAGACAGATGGATTAGATAACGGATGAAGTCCTGGAGCTCTTGGATTTAAACTAACTGAGTTTCTAGCCAGGGGATTGCCATTTCTTTGAGGGTCTATTTTGCTGCTGTTCTGCAGATACTACCTCTCATCAATTACACTGAATACTAGTGGCAGTTTGTGGCAGTCCTGGCAAGGATTTGGTAATAATTTCATGGTAACTTGCGTTTTCTGCAGCTTTGCTGTTGTCAGCCTTCATGTATCTGTTAAAAGGCCCCGGTTTTGCTGTGAGCTTAGGTGCTCACGGCTAAATTGGGGTTGACTGCTGCTGCTGCTCAGGGCGGAAGGGCGACAGAGCAGAATGTTGCTGCTTTTGACCTGAAAACTTGTGGAGCACAATCTCCACAGGGTCCCTGCAAATGGCCCTGCACCCAGCAGTGCCACAGCTCTGCTCTGTGTCTTCATGCCCTGATGAGCATAATCCGGAGCAGGGGCCAGAAGGGCCCTTTACTAGATGTTGCTTTTCTTACTGTTACCTTCATTTCAGTGCTCTGACCGAGCATCAGCTAAACGTTGTACAATTCATTTACGGTGGTGTGTGTGCTCAGTAGATGAACAGAATAAAGTAGATACACAGTGAGTCTGTGGGGGAGAGAGGGGGAAAGAAAAAAAAAAAGGTTAAAATACCAGTAGCTGGAGAAGCACTGTTATTAGGCTGTCAGCTGTTCTCAGCAGAGACTTTGAGATACATGGCACAGCAAACTTCAGCCAAGTGACCTGGAAAGGTGTGTAGGCTTTATCTAGAAGTCAGCCTGCTTCTCTGCAATACAGTATCGCAAGTTAATGGTTGGTGCTTGCGTGCTGACCTCTGGTGGGCCTGCTGTACTGCACGCATAATTTCTGCTCTTGCCCCACCTCTGCTAATAAACGGCACAAGCTCTTACAGCTCATGTGCACAAGGAAGGAGTTATTTCACTAGGCCAGTTGTTTTTAAGTCAGCGTCTTCCATCTCTTTACATAAAACTATGGGGGCTGTTGCTGGTTGTTGCTGGTTTAGCGGCAGGTAGGCTGAGGCTGCAGTCAGCTATGCTGACCAGGGTTATAACTGTCTAATTCACTCAAGTGTCTTGACTGTCTATACCCTTCTGCTTTCTTCCATACATGCCATATGCTCTTTGGCTCATTTACTGTCATGTTCTGCATTTGCCTTATGCCAGGTCCTGAGATCTGACTTGGATTTTATGTACTACAGAAATAACCACTATTACTGTACTCTTCTTTATATGGGAGGTTATATAGCAGCTGCTGTAATCATCTCTCTGTTTAAGGCTTCATTTCCAAAGCAACATTGTAAAATGTAATGCTTTGAAATTAGGCTAATTGGAATGTGGATACTACCAGCTCCTACCTCATACAGTCACTAATCCTGAAACACTGCTAGCAATAAAAATGTGGAGGAAAGTACTCCAGGTACCTTTGCTAGGATATGGCTTCTCCTAGTTCACCGCTTCTGTTGGTTTCTGAGCGCAACAGCAGTTCTTAAATCCTTCAGAAATTCTGACATAGTGGCAGAATCCATTAGGAGCCCACACTTTTCACAGAAGTAAGATACTACCAGTCGAAAGGCTTGATAATGTAGGAATTGGGGTGGCTTTTGTACCAAGCCTAGTGCTTGGCACTCTTAGGATCTCAGTGGGACCCACAGCTTTCTGAATGCGTGCATTTTTTCCCCAAAACTGTGATTATGTTCAAAGACACATGAGTGCTCTGGCACAGAATTTTCTACTGACCTGCTTTGGGTAGTAGGCATCGTTTATATGGAGCAATCCTGAGGCCCCCTGGAAGGATTATAATTAAATTAATTAACTAAAAGGAATCTAATGAATAAGAACGTGAACAAGATGTTGCATTTGCTTTACACGTGCATCTCCTGGCTTCATAATATGTGCAGTTTGAATATTCATTTAATGTATTTTTTTCTGTATATCTCATTTTCCAGATTTCTTCACCTGCCTCCAGAAAGCTTGTAATTAAGAAACATAATGAAGCCCACATGTTCATCAGTACTATTGAAAGTGCTCATAATTAATAGCAGGAGAGGGGTGTTACTGTAAGTGGAGATTGACCATTAGTGGTAGGTGGGGCATATATATTGCCAGCAAGTTTTCGGGGGTGTAGTATCAATTGTATAGGTGAATAGAATACTCTCCAATGGTTTTATGTGGCATACATAGTGAGACTTGTAAACTAAAGGCGTCAGCTGGTGAAACTCACTTTGCTCCATACAGAGTATAATTAATAGTGTAGTACATACATGTAGGCATATATATGCATAGAAGCACATACATGTGGGCACATATGTAACTGGGAAGTTCCAATATCAGAGACAAACCAAAAAAGACAGAGTAAACTTTGACATAAATCCATTGCATACCTCATTTGTTGGTTTTGCAGAACCTGGCTCATGATTTTTGCTCTGACTTGTTAGTGATACCTCAGTGCCATATCACCTATGTCATACCTTCAACTCAAACTCTTTCATCAGTTTATGATGATATTTCCTCCCTGCCCACCCCCTTTACCCTTATGGCTATCAGCAAGGCTATAATATTTTTCTTTCAAATTTGACACTTGAGCATTTTCACACTGACTGTTTTATGCTACAAGAATGGATGTTTCTGCCCCCTTTTTATCTTTTTGGTTTTCATTAATTACCTCCCCTGACTAGCCTAGCTGGCTTGTTCCAAGCAGATTGGTTCTTTATCTGCCAAGAAAGAGGCAATCAAAATTATGCAGAACTCCTCTGTACAAACTGGATTAGCATTACACCAAGCTCAAGCTTTCTGTTTTATAAAAGATTTACTTTCGCAGCCTTTTGCTTCCTGTCCTCCCTCCCTCCCTCTCCCAGTTTTTCTTTGTGAGACAGACAGGCTTGCTGGAAAAAAAAAAACCCAACATAATCCTGTCCTTCATTGCCCTTTTAAGTTAATTCTCTGTTGTCTGTGAATGACTGAGGCGAATAGTACTTATATTAAAATCTGTAGCCCTGTGGGCTCTGATGATTTCAGAACTCTGTTCAATGCACAGTCCTGGGAAACCATAATATAATCCTCCTGGGCATCATCTTTTGCAGATTTGCTTACTGTTTTTCTTCAAATGGAAATTTAAACAAGAATTGGATGACTTCCTTAGAAAGTTGGTGATCTCTTTATTAATATACTAATAGCCTTTGGGCTGGCCTGTATAGTTCCATAAAAATACCTGTTATACTCTGGTGTTTACAATTTCAGGGACATTTTGTGAAATTTCTAAACCATGAAGCTGGTTCTGTTCATCTGTTCTTTTTTTGTTCAGTTGTGTTTGTTTGTTTTTCCTGGAAGCTTTTAGCTGTGCAGAATGTCACCTGGTTTATTTGCTTCTGGTAAATTAGCTGCAAAGCTTTCTGATTTTCAGTCTCTCTTATTCTTTAATACTTTCTTCCTTTGTTTCCTAATTCTTTTGTGGTACTGTTGGATTTTCATCTGTTTTTAAGGCTTACATCTTCTGTGCTTGTTCTTTCAAATTATTCTGAAACTGTTTTTCCACATTGCTTTCTCTTTTTAGTTACTTAAACACGGGGACTTTTTAGCACGGCCTGTTGCAATAGGGTGAGGGGTGGTGTTTTTAAACTAGAAGAGGGGAGATTCAGGCTGGGTATGAGGAAAAAGTTTTCTTACAAATGAGGGTGGTAAAATTCTGGAACAGGTTGCCCAGAGAGGTGATTGATGCACAATCCCTGGAGGCATTCAAGGCCAGGCTGGATGTGGTTCTGAGCAACCCGATCTAGATCAAGATATACCTGCTTATTGCAGGGGTGTTGGACTAGATGATTTTAGAGGGTCTTTTCTGACCCCAAGTATTTTATGATTCTATGACTCTGATTCTAAGTTCATCTTTTCTTACCTGAAACCAGATAGCATGGTGTGCTGCTTGTTTTGTTTTGTTCTGTTCTCCTGGGGCGGGTCTGATCATTGTCTCTTGTGCTATTACCACTCTGTTTGTGGTGATATTCCTATCACTGGACTAAAATAAAGAATGAAATAAATGTTTGAGCAGTGTTATAATCGAAGATTTGTTGTCCTCTGTCCTCACATACTACAGACAGGAACAGACACTATGATTTTCTCTTTTTAGCAGTAACATGCAAAGAGACACTGGAACAAAGGATTATGTTCAGGGTAGTATTCGATATTCTGGTTGTTTTGTAACAAGATTAAGGGAAAGGGTTGGGGGAGGCCAGTCTTCCTGCTCCAGCTAATGACTATCTCATACCCACCGATACTGGGAGAGAACATAAAATCGAGAGCAGAACAGCAAACTCTGGTGACTGGTATTCTTAGGAAGATGTTCAGGTTTTGGAGAGCTTCTCCATGAAGAATACCAAAGGCAAAGGATTTTTCCTCAAATGTGAATCTTGTGGTTTAGCAAGTCACCCTGCAACTCACTGTTTCACTGATAGAGTATTTCACTTTCATTACAATCATACATCACTTTGGTACAGTTGCACTGGTGCACGCAACTCCTGTGTATTGTGATCTTCAGGGCTTGTGAGCTGCTCAGATATCGTCCCCTGGCCTGGGCCTCTCTGTGTGACCTGGTCACCTGAAAGTATAGTTGCACAAAGAAGCTGGCTTGCCCCATGTGCCATTTGTACCTCACAGAGGAGCCGAGATGTGGCAGGGAGGATAAGGATTATCCCCATTTTATAAACTGTTTATTTTGGCTCCCTGAGGGATAAGGTGTGCATCTTCTGTCTTGCCTGGATAACTACTTTTGTATGAGTCTTGAACGTGGGTGGTTCTGTTGCCCTTTCTCAAGTGTGTATCATAGCTATCACTGTGCAATCCCATCACATTCCTATAACAGCATCTTCTCAAAAGGCATGGCTTTTCTATCAGACCAACCAGTTGCCAGAAATAGACCAGGTTAGCACCTTAGTTATCTATCCTTAATTAAAATAAGATCTCCAGACCCTGAGTAATTTGGAGCACTAAGAACAAATGAGCCAGAAAAGTTAATTACTAAGAAGGCCATGCTTAGAGTAAGATGGAAGACTGATAGTGTGTGTGAATATGTTGTTTGTTTGTTTGTTTTTCTCCCAAATGGAGGTGATAAAAAGGTTAAGATTAGGATGAGAGAGGAGAAGGGGCAAGTGTGGATTTTGTCGCTGACATTTTAAGATAAAGGTCCAGGGGAAAGGTGACTCTGACAACGTATGAAATGATAGTTTCTCAGTATGATGTGATTGATATATTAATTAAAATATACACATTTATATGTTTGACCCATAATAAAGTTGGAATTTGAAAATGTGGTATTTGGAGCTTTCTCAGTGTTAGATTTTCCATGTGGGGCATTGTGTTTTAAAGACTGACTATAAAGTGTAATTATAACATCAAGTACATTCTTATGCTAGTTTCCATATGCAACTAATTTGTACATTCCAAAGTAAATGGTTATCTTGGAAATTCTGTATCAAACTCTTATGTTTTAAGTTTAGTGAGGCTTTTGTAATATTTTGCTTTCAACTATGGCCATTTGTAATTTATCCTTTGTATGATAATGCGTGAGGGTAATCCTCTAACAGAAATATTCTTCTTCATTTAAACTTGGATGGATGGATGGATGGATGGATGGATGGATGGATGGATGGATGGATGGATGGATGGATGGGTGGTGGTTTGTGCTCCTCTGTGGAATCACCTACAGAATGTGCATGAAAAGCAAATTAGTTTATCTGAAGTACAGCTAACCCTAATTTAATTAATATAGTTACTAGCTGCTCCTAGCATCTGTGAAAATAATTTCACTCCAGGTTATTTTAATGTCAGACTGCTTTTTGGGACTAATTGTGAACACGTGGTAATCATCATATATTATGTAGAATGAGAAAGCAAGGACAAGGTATGCAAGGTAGATTGACTTTATATCCTAAAATTACTTACTCTTCAGTTTTGTTTTGTCACTTTCTCTATTCGTACATTTACAATTTAGATAAATAATCTGTGTTTCCTTTGGCTTGGTGTTCCAGTGAGAAAAAGGAAACATAAAGTCTTTCTGTGAGAGAAATAATTTTCTTTTCAAGAGGAAGGCAACTCTTCTAAGGTGGATAACAGTGAAAATCCAATTTTCTGAATAGATCATAGTCTCTTGCAAGCAGCCCATGGGAATTCTAGTTCGGTGTAGTATGAAAAGCATAAACACTTGAAGCTGAACTAGAGGAATGGTCTGTTTATGGGTGTGTGCACACTTATCAAACAGTGTGTTTGAGTCTTTACTGAACTTGGAATCCAGCATATGGTAATGGAAACGGGCTGTGTTGGCCACCCACAAGCATGATTCTTCATCTAATGAGTGTGTAAATATGTCCCCTGTCTTCATTTTGTGTAAGTCATCTAGACATAGGATGTAACTGATGATGGAAGAGGGAATTCATTGTTTAATAAGGTGAATTGATCAAGAGTGTCAATTTATTGGCAATCAAACCAGCTTCTGAAGCAATTGTAATAAAGTATGAAACCTCTCCTGTGTGTTAGTTCTGGCCTTCCTATGCTGGAATTTTGTGCAGTTCTAATTTTAAAAGGAATTCTCTGAAAATGACATAACAAGTTCAATTTTTTATTATCTTTTTGCCTCTCATAAATACACAATTTACAAGGAAAGCGTTATTATATATGTATGTATGTATGTATGTATGTATGTATGTATGTATGTATGTATTTTTAACCAGCTACCAGCATTCCTGGGACTCGGGACTGAGATTTGCACCATGGACTGTTAATACTCCTAAAAGGTCCTCAAGGTGAATCATGTGCTCAGTGCCTTTATATTTGTATGTTTATAATAGATCAGAATTAGTAAGCAGTTCTGTTGACTCAGGAATGAAAAACTCCAGTTTATGTTCTCTGTGTGAACTCAGGAGGTTTCATAGGACTAAAGTTCAGTTTTCATTTTCATCTCTGTTGATTATGGATTGCTCTAGTGTGCATCAAGTGTAATAAGAATCTGCACCCTAGTTCTGCAGTGGTATTTCTTTAGCATTTTCTAATGTAAAGTTGTTGCCTACCTTGTCACCAGTTAGCCGCCAGGAACCAGGATGGGCTGGTTGCAGTTGATTCCTACCTGCAAAGGGCACCCAGTGGCATCTAGCTCATGCTAAAATGAGTGTGCTGGAGCAGTATAGTAAAGAGACTTCAGAAAATGGCAGGGTGATGAAAAAGAGAGAGTAAAGAGACACCTTTCCAGGATTCATGGGGCTGAACTGTGGTGCAGAGTGCCAGAGTTTGTTGCAGGTGAGTCATGTTGCTGAACACTTAAGCAGAATGGATCCGTTGAGTAAGAAAGAGAACTTTCCCACAGGCAGTCAGTTTTTAAAGGTATTTAGGTGCCAACCTAATGCTGATTTCACCAAGAGTTAAATGCTTAAACACATCCGACACATATTGATGCCTTTGCTGTCTTGTATGCTACTATTATCTGCATAGGCATCTAAACTGCTAGAAGTGCTGGGCAAATAAAGATACACTGAAAGAGAATATCCTTATTCATTATAAAAAGGACCTTTGGAAAATACATGATGTATTAAAAAATCTGCTGTCAAGATAATATGACCTACTACACCCATGCGAGACACCAATTTAAGCAGAAATCCTTGTGAAATTGCATTTCAGTACCAATGTCATTTTAGTCCTCCTTCTGAGTATTTATCAAGCAATGATGTACAACTGACAGTGCTACTCAATGGCAGACAATTTTGTTGTTAAGCATCAGTGTCCTGGCTAGAATTCTACGTTTTCCATCAATCTTTGTTGTCAGGTTATTATAGATTATCCATGGTTGCTGCAGTGTTTCTGTTACTTAATGGCATGTGGTAGATATGACACAGAATCTGATATGACAGTAGACAAATGCATTTGCATTGCACATTAAACATCGCTACTGTCTGAGAGTTTAGCTCTCTTAGAATGTGGCATGCAAATGTTACTGGTCAGTGACTTAAATAAACATGAAGCTGTCCTAAGTAGGTGTTCATTTGAATGTTGTTACTTTAATTGGTCTGCATAGACTTATGGCAAAAGTATTCAGGCTGTCATGACGTTGCAGAGGAGCAGTACAACCAGGTTGAACACACTGCTTGTAACCTGTGACCGGTAAGTATTCCTGACCAATTCCAAAAGATATTTGTGAGGGTGGTGAGGCACTGGAATAGGTTGCCCAGGGAAGTTGTGAATGCTCCATCCCTGGCAGTGTTCAAGGCCAGGTTGGATGGAGCCTTGGGTGACATGGTTTAGTGTGAGGTGTCCCTGCTTGTGGTGGGGGGGTTGGAGGTTCGTGATCTTAAGGTCCTTTCCAGCCCTAACTATTCTATGATTCTATTCTGTATATAGTTCTGGGAGTTTAGTTATAAGTACCTTGTGATCCCTCAAAGTACCGGAATTACTGTACCACCAATTGACCCATAATTTGACAGTTATTTGTTGGGAGGAAAATGGGGAAGTATTTTTTTTTCCATTCACGTGAAGATTATACAGAATTCTTCAATAAAATGCATTCGTCCCACTCTGTGTGGTTGTACTTGCAAGCTGAAAACATATCTTTGATCCGAAGCCACAGTTCTTCTAGTAGCGTTTTCTTGATGTTTTCTTAAGGATTTTTCTGAATTCTTTGAAAGCATGAAGTGTTCACTTCAGCTAGTAAACAGGCTTTTGTTTTTATTTAATGATATGAACAATTATATAGTTTTATTAGAATACTAAATATGAAGAAGGGAACTGAAATGCCACCTTATTCTTAGCTCTCAGTATTCTATGACTTTTGTGGTGTGCAGTGTGCAAGCATGTAGAGGAAGCAATTTTTTCAAATTCTTTTAAAATGGTTCTTTGAAAGCATGTGAGTGATGTCAGTCAACTAAATTGATGATCCTATTTGGCTTTCATGTATAAAAAATGCATGGTTGGTCCCATCCTGAATGGATGCTGTTCTTTTTTTACTGCATGTGTTATCCGTGGACCACTATTTCAAGCTGATACAAATTCATTTTCAGGGCATGTTCCATCTATATGATATGGTCTCTTAAAACTTCAGATTTAAACTTCCACGTAAGACAGGGATTAAGCAAACTGGTTTTGCAGCTAAAGTTTGTGATTGACCGGAGTAGAGCAACTATAGCTCTGGGCATAGGAATGTACCTCACAGACAGAGAAGTGAATTGAAGACACAGATCTCTAAGGATACAACCACTGAGTTCCCTGTTGACTTAGCTAAAAACACTGAGCTACTGAATTCTTTACCAAACTTTGGCTAAAGCCTTAATATTTGACACACACATAAATTCTGGAATGGTAGATGCAGGTATTCATCTTACCTTTCTTGACTGTTTATAGCAGAGAATTTCAAAATGACCCCTTTCTATCTTCTTTTTTTTTTTAAATTCAACTGTATTAAATTTAAAATATTAGTGTTAAATATCTAAAATATTTAGCTGATATCTTGTTTTGTAATCACATATAAACACAGCTTGTAATTGTGAGCTTTTCAGCCTCTGTACTCTGTAGCTGGTAGTCCTTAGTGGCTATAAAGGAGTTGTAATCATGTAAAAAAATGTAATTAAGGATTTTTTTTTAGAAAAATACATGTACTATTTTTTAGATCACCCATAATTGCTCCAATGTGTAAATATGTAATTATGGAGTTTTCTTAAATGCTTACTATTTACTCAGTAGGCCATGAGGGCTACAGAAGGAGCTCTTTATTGCTTTGCAGATCATTGAACTTACAGACTGCATAATAGCTCTTTTGAAGCCAACATGCACTATTTTAATGTGGGTGCTGTGTGGAGTCCACATGCCCACATCCCATTTTAAAGAGAGAATAGTAAAATTATCTTCTCCTAATAGAAAAAGCAGTTGTTCCACACTATGGGAGACTTCAAATGTTGTTTTGAAGAAGAGAAACCCTTATGGATTTAAGCAGATACAGTTTAGGTTATGTGATTCATTTTGTGACTTTTATTTTTAGGCTGTATTACCCATATTGACATTTTTGCAGCTAAATAGTGACTAAAGTAATATAGAGCTTCGTAAAAGAAAATATTGACACAATTTAACATTGAGGACATGAACAAACAAATTTTAATCTTTAGGAATCTGCTGCTTTTGGGCTTTCAAGTGCTGGTATGGGAAAGTTGTCAAGCTGAGGATCAGGAAGGGCAGGAATTACATATATTTTTTCTGCCTGTTGTTACTGGTGGTAGTTGTTTTCCTTCTGTTGAACTTTCCAGTGGCAGTCCCGGAGCTGGTCGCTGAGGTGCCTGATCTGCAGACCATTGAGCCTTTGGGACCATATCCATAATAACCCTGAATAGTCCTTTTCTAGGATGGAGGTGAACAGGCAGAAGTCAGGAGCTATTTTCTCAGTTAATGGGGAGAGAAATGCTGTGGACATATGCAGAAGCAGTAGGGCGTCAGGGAGAAGGACCATGTTTGAAGCTCTGGCCAAAGTGGATGGTGAAATCCAGCTGGCAGTCTGTGACAGGGAAAAAAAAACATCCCACAGGTCTGGGAGGAGTGAAATGCCTTTTTAATTCCTCAGAAATCATAGTATGGTTGGTTTTGTGTTCTAAAAGCTGGTAGCAAATTCAAGTCAGTTTAAAGAAGCTATTTCTGCAGTAAAAAGGGGAGGAAATGCACAGTATTGTAAAGACCTCAGTAGTGTTCCAGAGCAGTGTGGGAACAGACGATCAAAGCTTCCATTTTCATAATTTCCTTTAACTTCTCTGATGTGTAATTAGCTACATCCAGATGCCCGAGAAATTATGCCTGAAGAGTAAAAGAGATATGAATTCTGAGTCTGACAAGACTAATGACCTATAAAGAAGTATAGATGACTGAGAAAAAGGTATTGTTCTTTTCTTCTTTTATAGAAGCTTATATCTACCAAGTGCTTCAAAACAAAATTAAACTCCATCTCAAAACAAATATTTTTGCAAGGGAAAAGAGACAGGTCATTTCAATAATTGTATCGTAAATACCTTAATTTAATGTGCAAGTTTACATAAAAAGTTGCTCACAAATGAGGAATGGATGAGTTTGTAGCGTAACTATGCCTAAATATGAATGCTAGTGTTCAAGTTAGAGAATTTACTTAAGAGTTCTTAAACTGCTGCAATCTCTTAAGATATTTGAGATGACTGTATTGTGAATGAAGAGTTTGCTGTAATGTCCACATGTTTGTCAAAGTTAGATACAGCACCATCAATTAGGAATAACAATATCAAATTTTATGTATGTCTTTCATTTTGTTTTATGATGTAATGTAATGATGTTTTGTTAGTTGACTAATTTATTGATGTTCTACTGTATACAAAAGGGCCATTAGATGCACCAACATCAAAACATTTGCTATCAGTTGTTCACAGAAGAGTTTATTAAAAGGCAACATTGTGAACATCTGATTGGTTCCTAATCCAGTTTGTTACCTTTGGCACTAATTGTCATTGGCTTGGTAGAGATGAATAATGTTCTCTGTCTTCTCAGCTGTTGAGCTGTTTTTTCTGGAACTATGCAATCAGCATACAGCTTGCATTGCTTTTATCTTTTACTGAAACTTTTGCACTGAGAAGACAGGCCTTTGCAGTCCAGAAGCTTTCCAGAATTGCGCTCTTTTAAAATATGCAACATAATCATATATGCAAGTAAAATATAAAGAAAGGAGATAAAAGAAGGCAACTCGTCCTCTACTCAGCTTGCTGTTTTCTCCTCAAATGAACTGAAAAATGCTAGGATCGAAAGCGAAAAAGAGAAAAACAATGACGTTTTATTCATCAGACTCCTAAGTCTGTACCTCGTAGGGACTGTTGGGTAGACAATTTCATTTCATTCAAGATGATGTCTGCATTCTGAAGAATGCCCTATTGTAAAGATTTTGTGGAGAGAGGACCAAGAAAAAAATAAAAGCTCCGTTTCCCTAGACAGTGGCATGTGAAATAGGGCTACATGTTTAAAAATAGCTTACCAAGATAAAACTACTTACAGCTGTAATGGAGTTGGAGAAAGTGCATTGTTGTCTGGAAGTGTCTGTCCAGTTCAGACAGCTGTCTTAGGCTGAGATGAATCGACCGCAGGATAAATCTGTTTGTTTCCACTCACCACAGGTAGCATGGAGTTTCTAGTTTAGATATTACTGAATTATTTGTCAAGTTTTGAAGTCAGATGATGCACATTTCACCATGAGTTTATTACCTATGAAAGCCCTTGTGCATCACTTTCAGAGCATTATTTAATTGAATATATTGCTCTGTAATCTCTATAATTTTGTGTACATCAACTTTTAGGAATGAATAATGTTGCTGCTAGTAAGGCAAACAAAGAAAATCAGTGTCTGTTCAGTATAAAGCCTACCTTTAAACTACTTTTTGCATGCCTTCAGTCATAAGCAACATCTGAAAATGCTTCTCAGTAGAACACACATCAGTAGAAAGTTTATGGAAAGCCTTTCATCCTCGCAACTAATATTTTGCTAATCTTTTGTTTATTCTCGCACTGATTCTTCCTGCAGCTACATAGATAAAATCATGTTCTGTTCCCCATCTCCCAACTCTGTTAATCCTCTTTTGTTTTGTAGGCAGCTCCAATAAAAGAGATATCCAATATCACTTAAATCAATCAGTGTTTAGAACTGCTATTTGGGGATTCTGTATTAAAAATACAACAAAAAGTAACACGTACAGGAAGAACACATTCAAAGTCTTCATGATGTGCCTGGTTTTGAAATATTTTTGTTTGTAGCATGTATAAACAGAAAAAATATCTCTGAATTCTTCAGCTGTGAAGTTCAGTGTTATTTTACTAAGGGGTGTTTTTTCACAGAGAAAGCTTCTCTTAGACAGAAAATCTTTAATATCTCAACCTCTAAGTGTGGATAGGTGAAGCATCCTTTGCAGTTTGCTTCATAATAAAATAGCAGCATGGAGAAGGTCCAGCCACAAGGAAATGCAAAGGAAGGCTGAGGCTGGAGGTCTTCTCAGGAGAGGCGGTCATCCCAATCCACAGGGGACCACAAGAAAATGCTGCAGGTGTGTAGGTAAGAGCTGCACATGTTGAGAGCGATTCAGCCAGCCAGACTGACATGGTGTGGAGAAAGACTGTCATTATGCATTCTAATGGTCAGCATCATGTATTGGGTTACATATGCATTGAGATTCCTTCTTCCTGATTGTACTCGCTCCTGCCTCCACCCTGTTTTCATGCTTTCCCCTCCTGCTAGAGAGAGTGGAGGATGGACTGGAGGAAGTAGTTGGGAAGGGTCAGTTAGTTCATAGTGATTTGAGATTCAGCATCTCAATGCAGTCACTACATTTTATTCAGCTGTGGTCTGGAGAACTTTTCTTTCTTCTCTGTTTTCCATTTCTGCCCCATGCCCAAACTTTGGGTTTCATTATGAAAAGTTGTTTGTTTTTAATCTTATTTTATCTTAAGCACTGCTGAACACTACATTATTCTTTCTCTGATTCATGCTTGCCTTTATAGGTCTACTGATTTTGAAAATGGCAGCATGCTACCGAGCTCCAGCCATACGTCATATATGTTTCTTCCTGTTCACGACTTAGAAGCCTGTGACTTGCCCAGAAGCTAATTATATCAAATCATCACTGCCTTCTGGGATATCATTCTCCTCAACACATATTGGCATTTTTATGAAAAGAAGTCTGAACCTGTTCACCGAATGGTGGGATTAAACCTAGTCCCCAGCAAATAACAAAAAATTGTAAGTCAGCCTCAGGTACCTTAAGAGTGGAAATGACATACAATATGGATTGGTTAAAAAAAAAGAGAGAAAAGGGGCCTTCAGGTCACATTTTGAAGGCATTTTGGAGCTGCCATTAATGGTGTCAGTATGATCAGCTGCAGAACTAATAATGCAGTTTGTTGCACTTGAGGGAAAAGTAGACATTCAGACATTGTTAGTTCCTTGTCTGAATACTAGGCTAGGAATTAAAAGTACCAGGCTATCTGAATGAACATCATCCAGATTGGCAGTTGCATGTCTCAGTTTATTTAAAGGTAGATTGGTTGCCAGTGGGTTCTTATAGCACTTTTGTCATTCTGAATTTAATTTAATGGTCCAGATTCTCTGGGACATTTTAGCTCTGAAGACAGGTCTAGGATATGGCATTATCCAAGCCAGTTGAGAATTTCCTGCAATGTGACTAGGCAGTAAATTTGGTTTGGTAGTACCAGCAATAAATCTGTACAGCCATTTTCTATCACAGTGTTTTCCCAGAAAAGACAGTGCTTCATCAGAATTCCAGTTTGGGTGAAATTTGGAAAGTGAACCAGATACAAACACCTACACTGTCTTACCCAGCTACGTCTTCCTGGGATAGCTGGTGTCAAAACATCTCCATAGGAGATGAAAGTCAGGTTACTTGTCTCTACTATGCTTAATTTAAGGCTTGGTCTGCCGGGTCTCAAGAAGGTGTTCAGATCTCAAGACAGTATTTGCTGTTCAGTATTGTTGCTTTACTTTAAGATTTTGTTTTCATTGCAGTGCTGAATGTAGAAAGATTTTGGAACCTTGATATTTTTATAGGAGTAAAGCTTTACTTCTCTTCCCATTCTGTGTTTGCCAGCTGGTCTAGGGAAGAGTGGTCCCACAGCTGTACATGCAGCTTACCCTTTGAAGAGCCAGTACAGATTTCAGCAGTCCTTCCCTTCTCCTGCACCACCTGGAACCTAAAGACAGAACAGGATCTCTGCCAACGCTGCTGTTAATGCTCTTGAAGAGTCATGCAGGTTGTTAGCTGTGTTTTGAGATTGTATGAGACTGAAAGGAGTTGTAAACAATACTGAGGGAAAGAAAAGAGTTTTAAAAAAAAGAAAAAAAGAAAAACTGGTCATGTCATAATTCAGTTTGAGAGTGGAAAAGCGATTTGGTTTTGAGCAATGTGCCTAGAATGGTTGTAATGTCCTGCTTCAGGAAGGTGATAGTTCAGTTTTACAGGTGCAGTATTGGGGCATGGAAACATTTAATAAGGCTGCTTAATTTATCAGTATGTTTTAATATGCTTGTCCAGTGATTCCAAAGCTTAAGCGTGGGGAGGGGTTGCAGAATAGTGAACTTTTGACTTAAAACCTTGTGCAGTGTTGCTGAGCAGCACACAGAACCCTATCTTCAGGTTTTGGCATCTGAGAAATTTGTAAACATTCTGATGCAGCATCACTGTTTTTGTTGACAGGTTTTGTTTTGTTTTGCTTTTGAGTTTAGTTTATTTATTTATTTTTAAGTGATTTGTGAAAACAGGATAGAAATGTTAAAAGTTACGAGCTTGATCTTCCACTAGCATGACACAGAAGTGGAACCATTGCAAGTGAAAGTTATGTGGCTTGTTACTTTTACCACTAATGTGCATTCAAGTCTGCATTTTCTACCTAAAATTCCTCTTACTGAACTGGAGTGAGTTTTGCCTTCATGTTGTTTTAAGTAGGGCTTGGGTGACTCATAGGCCTTGTAGTGATTCTATGCCTGACTTGATTTCACCTCCAGCAGAGAACAGAGCATAAGTTAGATGATAGCTACATGAGCTGAACAGAAGCATGTGGAAATGCTATTCTGTAAGGCTTAAGTTGAATTCTTCGGCTGTAGGTTGGAAGAGGTGCAGATTATCATGTATGCCAGACAGCTAGGGAAGGAACTGAGTGGCTCCTGTGAGAAATAGACTGTCCATCATGCCAGAATGTATTCCTTTAGGACTCTTTATTCAGTTTCATCTCTTCTGTTTTCTCTGTCCTCATTTCAAAATATCTACAATAGAATATATGAAGTCAGCAGCTTTCTCTCCCCTCCTCCTTTCTTGAACTTCTGTCACATCAGTCATGAATCTCAGGAATCTAGCTGAAATAAAAGCAAGGCATCATTTGATTCAAGTGGAATATGAAAATTTCCATTCTCTTCTTTGATGTTCAAGTTTATGTTCCTTTCACTTCATAGCTCTCTGATCCTTTCAAGTGTTTCAGAATTTGACAATAAAATCATTTACCTATAAGGAAAGGAAAAAAACTAAGCTCCCAAGACTTCAGCTCTTTAAGTGACATAAAACTCAGCAGAAAGGTACAGTTAACCTGACCAAAGCTCTTCTTTAATGGACTGCATTTGAGACACCCTGTCCAAAAGATGTTGGTGTGCCCAGTGTCTGGAAACACTGTTTTCTGCTTTTAGGAAGATTATTGTGCCAGTTGCTAGATATCATCTGTTGAAAGAGAACTATTACTTTTTAAAATCTTTAGTCACAGCAAGCTGCCAGTAGTCGTAGAAGGGTTTCACCCTTTTCCTGAACTCTTCAACTCTGTAATTAGGACAGGGTTTGAAAACTAAATGATTGGCTTTGGCATTTGTGTCAGATCACAAAAGGAATAATGTAAAATAATTTTATCCTGCCAGGAAACATTGTCTCAACAACAGTAGAATGTTAGACTGCTCAAATGGGGAGTTAGGTGAAATTCTTGAGCCAAATGAAATCATGTTTGGTAATTGTTGAGCTTAATGCTGATGTGGGAATTATGTCACAAACCTCAGCAAGAAGGTCAGATGGGCACAACTGCAGCAGACTCAAGGTCAGGAGGTGAAGGGATCTGAAAGGGAAGGATCTCTCAGGAGCAAATACGGACTTCTGAAAAAGCATAGGATTATATGTCCAAACAGCTGACAGCTGTTATATAAGATACAGCTGGGATGAAGCCTGTACCTTATTACTTATAGGATATTGAATATCCTATGGGAGAATGCCACTCTATTAAAAGAGAAGTAGGAGCGAACACTTTAAACTGCTGTATTACTCAGAGCTAAAATGAGTAATGAGATATCATATATATTATGCAAGGAGTTTAATAAAAATCCCATAACAATTTGTGTAATGTGGTAAGAGAATTTTTCCCAAATGGAAGCAAAGATTGTCCCCTAATCATTATTAAAAAAAAAAAAAAAAAAAGCAAGCAGGATATGTCTTGGAACTCTGCAACATGTCTTAATAGGCTGTTGCAGTGGAGAGGTTATATGGCATATGCTCAGAGCAGTTGTACCTAAGTAAACAAAGACATTCCTTTCTAGCACACACTCCAGATATTTTTGTCTGTTCTGGATAAACCCTAGCTAGTATTTATGTGTTGCTCTAAGCACAAGAAGGACTAAATGTAAGTTCTGGGAAATACTATAACCAGCATGAGACGTTAAATAAAAATCAGTCTGTGAAGGCATTTTCAGTAAGGCGGTAAAACTTCTCACCTTATGAAGACAAGAAAAGTGGATTTAACAGATACAGTGAGCTGCTTCTCATTCCCTAAAAGAGTGGTCCTTCTGCATTTGCAGAGTGATTTTATACTACCATGGGATTAAAAAAGAGTGAAATCCATGATCCATACAGGGAATGGTAAACCAGCAACATTACTGATTAAGACTACATTTCCTTTTCACATTTTTGAAGTAATTGCTTGGAATAGAATTTTTTTTGTTTGAGACCTTAATAAATTAAATACAAGCCCCCTACACCTTAATAACTTAAATCTATGGCATAAACAACAAAATAAGAAAAATCTCCTCTTTTTAATGCCTCTCATCATATTGTCTAACGACAGCAGTGAAGTGAGAGATAAAAATAAAGATGTTTTAAACATGGGATAATTCAAAGGATATTGCGTGCATATGCCAGAACCCACATACTCTTCAGTCTGTGATGTATATATTTTAAGGCATGCTGTTGAACCAGCTGGAAAAGTTCCAGCACACCTTTACACCTTTACTAGGTTGCAAGCTTTACTGTGTGGACTTTTCAATGGGAATTTTGTTACATCGAAAAGAATAAGGGTTATCATTTGGTAATTTGGTAGGAGCTGACTAAACGGGCATAAAGTATCAAGCATATAACCAAAGTGTTAAAGAGCTTCTGTGTAGTCAAGAACTGTGCCTGCTAACTTCCTGTCAAGAAAAGTGGTGGAGAAATACTCCCCCTTTTTTTTTCTTTTTTTTCAGTTTTGGAATAAAACTTGGTTTTAAAGTAGCTTAGGGTTTGTTTGTTTGTTTTTGTTTTGTTTTTTTTTTTCCAATTATTCTGTTGGTGATATTAACACAGGGTCTCAATTATGTTTCTTGATTAATTACTGCTTCAAAATGGACGAGTGATGAGCACAAAACATATTTGTACTTATTTCAGAGAGATGATTTTGCAATAATGTAAATTTTCAGTGACAAAACAATAGGTATCTTTGAAAAGCTACTGTGACAAATACTTCCTGTGTCCTTTCCGTAAATGTCCCTTCTTCTAATTTTTGGCAATCTTTTTCAGCTGTGATTTAAGCAGAATTTCAGCTACCAAGCAGAACTGGTTAAATTGAAACCTCCCAGAGCTGTCTGTGTGTTCATACTTTTTCTGCAAAATACTATGCTTGAATCCCTACAGCTTTCATCCTACCAAAGTGAAGCAAACAAGAACCGTATATGCTGGCTTCCAAGACGAATCAGCAGAATATCTTTGTAGCTTCATGCAGACTCCTGAGATGTGCTCACAGTTTTCTAATACTTATAACATGATGTGACTAATTTTTTGGTCAGCATTTCACTGAAAGTAGAAAAATGCAGATTTATAAATGGAAGCCACTGCACAGCAGTACGCCATTATAAATGTGTAACAAAGCTGCATTTTTGCCGTGCTCTGTTTTCATAGCTGTCAGTGCTTCTTTTCTTCTGCATATATAAGTACAGTAACTTCACTTAGATTCATGCACAGAAATCAGTCTCTACTGTTAATGTTCTTTCCACATCCACTTCCACTTGCTTGTGGATATGTGAATTTGACACTTCGACTTTTGTAAAATTTTGCTCATAATATGAACCTGCAATCCATTAGCCTTAATAATTTGTTTAGCCCAAAATGGATTTCCATTAGCACCCTTGTAGAAACTAAAATAGAAAAATGGTTTGCTCATGAAAACAGAAAAGGAGAAATCCAGAGAGATGAGTTTTTTCTTGATCTGTATATATTTCTGAACAGCCAGGTGGAAAATAGGACTGAAATAAGAATGGTCATTGAAAAAAGCCAATATCATAGCCTACTTACACTGTTTTTCCAGAGGACTTGTAGAGGTTTCATTCTTTGATTCCAAAATAATTTTTCACAGAATTGTAGATATTCATAAGATAAAAGATGTTATTTGGTAACAAGTCAGCCACTCTAACTCTTTAGCAACATATTCTTTCACAGTAAATCACAAAGTTATGATTGTTGACAGTGAATCAAAAATTTCCTTTAGGACATGGATTTACCAGTCTTTTCAAAGTTTTTGAATTTTTTTCTTTTTCATTCTCAGACATTAGTTTTTTAGCTTTTTGTTGTTGTTGTTGTATTGTATAAAATGCTTCAGTATCAAGGAGTTCACAGGGAATGGAAAACATCTACTCTCGGGTATGCCATAGCGTAATATTTTTCCCTACTAAGGGCTATTATATGCTGATACCTAATTTTTGTCTTTGCCTAATTTCATGTTCTTATTCCTTACTTTAAGCATCCTAAAGGCCAGTGTACTTAGCCTTTACACTCATTTTTCTCTACAAGGTAAGAGATATCTATAATGCATTTGTAATAAGTTTGCATGAGAAGTGTGCTTTTGAGATTAATCTCCTGTTCATTCCCAACTTCAGAGCTATGGTTCAGAATGAGAATTTCAACTGGATTCCATTTGGATCAAATTAATCCAGGATTCCCAGGAACAAATTTCAAGTGTTCTTCCAACGAAAGTCAACTCAGGCCTTGGGGTAGGATTAGGGCTATTTGAAAGTAAAAACCTCTCAAATGTGTGGGCATCAGGTTCTCAGCACTAGCTCTTTTGCTCAGCAAATCTGCGACTATTAGTCTTCACTACATGCTAGTATGAATGGAGAGGCATTTAGTCCTCATTTCAGTCACACTACACCTAGTGATGTCTTATGCAGAAGGATTTGTTCTTAAGATCACACTTCTGGTAGTTGTGTCTGGGTTTCTGAATATCTCAAGTTGCCATATATAAAATGTTTTTAGTTTTCTTGTCTATCTCATAAGTATTTTTAGTTTCTTCTGTTTATTCTTACTGCTGTTATATTTTTCCTGTGCATGTTATAACTCTCTGTGGTGTTATAGATGCATTATTTGTAAGGAGAAAGATTGCAGGGCTGTATCTACAGCCCAAGGATCTACAGGCACTATTGCTTTCCCATTCTTTAAGTTCTGCCCAACCTGGAGCAATCCCAGGCACAGCTACAGGTTGGGCAGAGAAGAGATTCAGAGCAGCCCTGCAGAGAAGGACTTGGGGGTGCTGGTCGATGAGAAACTGAACATGAGCCAGCAGTGTGCGCTTGCAGCCCAGAAAGCCAACCGTATCCTGGGCTGCAGCAAAAGGAGCGTGACCAGCAGCTCGAAGAAGGTGATCCTGCCCCTCTACTCTGCTCTTGTGAGACCTCACCTAGAGTTTTGTGTACAGTTCTGGTGTCCTCAACATAAAAAGGACATGGAACTGTTGGAAGAAGTCCAGAGAAGGGCCACGAGGATGATCAGGGGACTGGAGCACCTCCTGTATGAAGACAGACTGAGGAAGTTTGAGCTGTTCAGCCTGGAGAAGAGAAGGCTGCGTGGAGACCTCATAGAAGCCTTCCAGTATCTGAAGGGGGCCTATAGGGATGCTGGGGAGGGACTCTTCATTAGAGACTGTAGTGACAGGACAAGGGGTAATAGGTTCAAACTTAAACAGGGGAAGTTTAGGTTGGATATAAGAAGGAAATTCTTTCCTGTTAGGGTGGTGAGGCACTGGAATGGGTTGCCCAGGGAGGTTGTGAATGCTCCATCCCTGGCAGTGTTCAAGGCCAGGTTGGACGAGGCCTTGGGTGATATGATTTAGCGTAAGGTGTCCCTGCCCACGGCAGGGGGGTTGGAACTAGATGATCTTAAGGTCCTTTCCAACCCTAACGATTCTATGATTCTAAGTCATTATAACTTTTATAACTCTTTCATTAATTTTCTTAGTGTCTTTACTGTAGGCTAGAACTGAGACTGAAGAAAATTGCACTGTAGGTCAGGCTGTACCATGAGCCTCGTGGATGACCTTGGCCATGTCATTTACTGCCCTGTATGGCTATTTCTGAATCTCTGAGAGGAAGAAACAACTTTTGCCCAAATTTATGAAGTTTTGAGATGTATAAATCAAAGTGTATATAAAATCTCGATGTCTTAATTACTAGCGGTTTTCATCCACCTTGTTGAATATATTACTGTCATAAAATGCAAGGACATGATGTTTTTATAGTATCCTGAGCAAATACATAATATAAAAAAAACAAACCCAAACCCAACAAAAAAACCACCAAAGCCAAAAACAGGAAGCCTAAGCAACTTACTATATGGTTGTATTTATCTCACTCGTCTAATTTTATTTCTTTTCCTCTTCTGTGAGGTTGAATTAGAGATATTATGTAGTCAAAGAGCAATTCTGATATTCTTCAAATATCAGGCATTAGTATTATACAATAAAGTTGTCTGGAAGAGGATTGCTACTTCTCTGAACGAAATAGAAGTGGATGCTTCTTGGTCAGTGGGCTTTCCTTTTCTCTATTAGATCCAAGGGAGAGCGATAAGTATCCAGGCAGAAATGGGTGAAACATGTAAGAACATTGTCAACTATGTGACTATTGACTGTGGGTTGTTTGGGGTGTTTTTTTTTTTTGTTTTTTCCTTTTTTTTTGTGTCTTGTGTGGTTTTTTTTTGTTTTGTTTTTATTTCATGCAAACTTTCTAAAGTTAATAGTGTAATTTAACATAAATCCTTGGCTTTATCTCTGTGGTGAAGGTGGAGCTGAGTGAAAATGTTACATAACTTAAACAATACTGAAATAAAGCTGCTGACATAGGCAGAAAAAAAAGCAGCCTTTTTTCCCAGGTGAAGTTACTTGTACTGAAATAACATTTCAACAATAAAACATGAAAGTGAAACACAGTGGGAGATCATTAAAAAGTATCCTGTCACTTGAATCAGACCATGTAATGTGATGAAGATTATACTGATTTGATGCAAGTTTCAAATTAAAACTAGAATTTCCCCCAAGTGAGTGCAGGTAATAAAACTCTTTGAATTATAGTGGCAAACAGTAGGGTAGTCAGTACAACATCTCTCTTACCAAAACTTGAGATCAGAAGGTTATTAGCAGGAGGTGTTCAGAGTTCTTTCTTAAAGCTCAATAAATTATTAACCAACTGTATTCATACTATTTGCAGTACTGCCAATGGAAAGATTTTTTTAGAAGAGCAGTGCTGTGCTGTGCCTTTATTTTCGTTGTAAAGTAGAATATTATTCATGTTGTTCTTTTCAAAGGGTAAGAGACATTATCTCTGGTAGAAGCAAGATACCGTTTCCCAAGATCTAAATTTAAATCTTCCATGTTATGGTTCCTTGCAATTGCCAAGGCTGTAAGAACATTTCTTGTTGTTGCTTTTTGCAAATGTCCTGACTTTATCAGTTTTACTTTTGGTAGATACTGTATCCCACATCCTCAGAGAATGTGAGCAGGAATAGGAAAAGCTGTAACAGAAAGGCATGCCAAGATATAGATGAAGCTGTTAGAATTATCCTCTGAAGTGATCCTCTGTGACATTTGGAAGTGTCAAATGTGATAGTGAACTTCTCAGAGTTGGTCTGATCAGTCAGTCTGCATCATGCAAAATAGAGGTTTCCTCCCACTTAGGTGCTGTGATCTATCATTCATGTTCTGCTAGCTGAAGCCCGTGGCAGTATAGCCTGTCTCAATTTCCATGACTAGTCACAAAAACTTGTGTAGGAACATGTATGGTGGCTAATGCTCTGCTTCAGGGAGCTGAGGGACAAATGACAGGGTGTATCTATGTCGTGGTTTAAACCCAGTCAGGCAACTTGTTCACTCACTCCCCCCCGCTTCCTTCCCTTCCCCTACTCCTGGAGGGACGGAGAGGAGAATCGAAAGAATGCAACTCCCACGGGTTGAGATAAGAACAGTTTAGTAACTAAGGTATAACACAAATCACTACTGCTACCACCAATAATAATAATGATAAAGGAAATAACAAGGGAAAATAATACAACACCTCACCACCAGCCGACCGATAACTTGCCCCCCCCCCCCCAAGCACCGACCAGTACCTCCTCCAGCCCTGCAGTCCCCCAGCCCTTATGGGTAACTCCCAGTTACATCCTGGGCATGACATGCTGTAGTATGGAACACCTCTTTGGCTAGCTTGGGACAGGTGTCCTGTCTCTGTTTCCTCCCAGCTTCCCCTCCTCCCTGGCAGAGCATGAGGCTCACAAAGTCCTTGGCCAAACCAAAACATCATTGTTACCAGCTCTGTTCCCGAGCCGAAAGCCAAAACACAGCACTCCACCAGCTACCAAGAAGGAGAAAAATGACTGCTACTGTTGAACCCAGGACATTATCCACCCCTTATTCCATACCATTTATGTCATGCTTAGATCCCACATTTTCAATATACCATCACTCTTATCTTAGTGCATGGACCAGTCCCTGTAAAGCTGCTGAATCCATCTGGTCCATGATGTCAGGCTCCATCTCTTGTAACAGTCTTCCAGAGCAGGAGAGGCTGTGTGGTGTTCACACTCATGAATAACCTGGGCAACAGTGTCCATTGCTAAGTCCACCCCTCGATCATGAGTCCATCTCTGTGTTGCATCTCTGCTCTGATGGCCTGAAGTGCCATGGGCCCACCAGGCTTAAAATAATTCACTGTCCCCTTCAGCAGTTTCTGCAGCTTGTTGCTGGGGACTCCATACAGCTGCCTTCCATCTCCGATGCCTCCAAAGCACTGGAGGGGCCCAGTGGACTAGATACTTGCCCATACTGTCCCACACACCCTGTCACTCATGACTGTCCAGCCTTGGGGAAAATCTCCTGGTCCTCATATATCATTGTCTAACCCCAGACAAGACCCAAACCCGACTCTGCTTAACTTTTGAGATCAGACAAAATGGTGGTGGGTAGAACACACTCCTTATGTGTGCCAACATGCTGATCCCCATCACAATCAGCAGGCAGGTCCCAAGGATACCCAAAGGCCATTCAAAACCTTCAGAACTCTCACACGATGCTGCTGTACTTGTCACTGGGGCTGGTGTAGCTGCTGTGTTTGTCACTGGGGCTGGTGTAGCTGCTGTACTTGTCACTGGGGCTGGTGTAGCTGCTGTGCTTGCCGGCTCTCCCACCGCCAGCTTCTCTTTTCCTGAGTCCAGCTCTTCCTCCTCTGCCTTGCTGGGAAATGCTGCGTGGTCTCCTGCATCCTCCTGGGGCTCGGCGGGCCGCTTCCGGGGAATACTCTCGGCCGTCTCAGGGCTGGGCTCGGCCGCGGGGCTCGGCTCCTCCGCCTCCTTCTCTCTCTGCTCGGTAGCCGCTTCCTTCTGCTCCTCCACCTCCTCCACCGGCAGCCGTCCCCTCGCGGCCTCCGGCCCTGCTCCCGCCGCCGCTTGGTCCCCGGGGCCGCTCTCCCGGGCCGCTTCAGCAGCCGCCGGCTCCCGGGGCCGCTCCCCCTCGGCTCCCCGCGGCCTCACGAAGATGGAGGCGAGGGCGAGGGCCAGGACGGTGAAGAGCAGCCGGACGGCCAGGTACAAGTCCACGGCCACGTCCGTCCCGCCCTGCTGCTGGAGCCCACCCGTATTACAAGCCATTGCCATAAAGCACAGTGAGACAAGGACCTTAGCCCAAGCCCCACACTTGATAAACATCAACACAGCAAATACCGGCTCTAAGTAAGTTACAACGGTCTGAAGCTGTGAGATCAAGAGGAACAACTCTGAGAGCCAATAAATCAGCATTGTGATGAGTGACTATTAATCCAGTCAGATCTGTCGTTAGTCAGCCCCTCGAGCCCCACGTTGAGCACCAAAAAGAACTGTCGTGGTTTAAAACCAGGCAGGCAGCTCATTCACTCACTCCCCTCCCCCATTCTTTCTCTCCCCCTACTCCCGGAGGGACGGAGAGGAGAATCGAAAAGAATGCAACTCCCACGGGTTGAGATAAGAACAGTTTAGTAACTAAGGTATAACACAAATCACTACTGCTACCACCAACAATAATCATGATAAAGGAAATAGCAAGGGAAGAGAGTACAACATCTCACCAGCAGCCAACTGATAACTCGCCCCCCTCCAAACCCGACCAAGCACCGACCGATACCTCCTCCAGCCCTGCAGTCCCCCAGCCCTTATGGGTAACTCCCAGTTACATCCTGGGCATGACGTGCTGTGGTATGGAATACCTCTTTGGTCAGTTTGGGTCAGGTGTCCTGTCTCTGTTTCCTCCTGGCTTCCCCTCCTCCCTGGCAGAGCATGAGGCTCACAAAGTCCTTGGCCAAACCAAAACATCTTGTTACCAGCTCTGTTCCCGAGCCAAAAGCCAAAACACATCACTCCACCAGCTACCAAGAAGGAGAAAAATGACTGCTACTGCTGAACCCAGGCCAATCTACTAGTGAAGGCTGGTAACAGGAAGCCCGAATCAGTTACATTAAGGTCTCTTTACGTTGCTGTACTAGTATGACACAACCTGACAGTCACAGAAACAACCCCTGTGTGCAAGGAGTAGCCTACAGCCAGAGCAGAGTGTAGTACTCTGTGAACCTGCTTGCAGCCCCTAATGGGTGTTATCTGTCAAAGACAACTTAGGGAAGGGGAGGCAATTAAAGAGAGAATGTATCTAAGCCTGTACTGGGCGCCACTTACTCAGCCTCTGACAAGGAGAGGTTGGTTGTGAGGAGAACCACAGGAAGCACAGCTTCAGGCAGAGCAGCCTGTATTCCCTCCACCCCCACCCCTCCGGACTTTTGCTGCTAAGGGCACCAGCCTGTGTCAGGGTGCTGGAGTACAAAGTATTGGTGACTCAGTGCTCATATCATCTCCTTAGCTCGCTTTTCCATTGCAAAAATTGCCTATCTGAGAGCTGGTTAGGGAGTGGAATAGGAACAGAATTGTTCAGTAGCTGGTAGTGATACCTTTGAGGATCACAGCACCAGTACTAAAAGCTACTGTAGATATTCATCACTTTTCAGAGCAACTTCATTCAGTTTCTGCTTTGCTTTGATGTATCAGATCAGTCAGATAATGTTTCACATTGGATCTGCCTTTGAAAATATTCTCTATTTCTTTCCCTGAAAGACTTTCCAAGGAAAGTGAAGAAGTGTATTGTGATTTTACTTTTTAGCTTGATTTAGTACTCTGGAGAAGGTTCTCTCTGTATTTGTATATTCTTGCTGTCATTGCAAGTAGATGAACAGCCTTTTAGGCTGTGTCCCCCTGTTGCAGAAGAGCTACGAATGAGCATCTGCTTTCTTTCCCCAGCGTTATTCTGTCAGCATGTTCACCTTCCATTTCAAGGAACCCGCCTTAATCATGAAGAGCAGTTTTTTCTCAGAGATCTGTTTCATCTTGGGCATTTTTTGCTGTGCCTGTTCTGATGGTACAAAGTTGTAGAGGTGGGATTTTTCTTGTGGCATTTCCTTACTTGGGTTTTGGACCAAGTCTGTTATCTTGTGTCAAATAAACTTATGAATATGGAATATGGTGCAGTCAGTTCAAATCATCCTACAAGCGTAAGTAACAATTTCTGTCAGTTCCTGTCAAAATTATAACTTTTATAATTTTGGAAGTATTTTTATATTAAAAAATGTATCTGAGCATTGCGCCCATATTGTGGCAAAACTTGAGCCGAATGTATGTTGCTTTTTACTAATACGGTGATTTTGCATAATTTGTGGTTTTCTAAAGGGAAGGAGGGGAGATGTCTGACCAGCTGTATAGCTGAAAGCTTTTCAACATTATTAACTTGCTGGTATTTCAGTACAGGTTACTGAACATTGATTAAAAGGTAGTTAAAAAATTGCAGGTCTAAATTGCAGACCTAAAGGTAATAGGTTTGTTCTTAACAGGTGTAGATTTTCGTGGCTATAATAGTATTCATGAGGTTACAGTTTTATAAAGCTTTTTTTGGCTTAGATGATGCAGTTTCCTGCAAAAGGAAGAGAGAATTAATACTATTTGAAATGAGCATTCATGATTTTGACTTCTCATATGTGATATACTGTGTCCCTGTTTGTTTCACATTGTTTTTATTTTCTCTGATGTTGAAAATCTGCTAGAGAAATATTCTAGCTCTTGCCTGTTTTTCAGTAGGTTAGTGTCTTTAACAAATGTTAGATTTTTCAACACACTATGGGATCATGTCAGCAATAATCATTGCCTTTTTCAGTGTTTGGATCCCAGATTTCAATGAATTGCTGTCATGTTATTTATTACTGTCTTTAAGAAGACTTAGTAATACATTTGTACCCAGCTGTAGAGCTTCTGTAGAAGCTTTAGTAGAGCTCTAGAACACTTTAGTAGAGCTAAATTAATGGCAAGTTCATGGAAGAGAGCTAACTGGCAAGAGAAATCCCTGAATTTATCAGGCTGAATTATAGATTAGGAAGGTTTTTTCAATGTGGAGTTCATACTCAGTCGACTTAGACATGCCAGTAGAACGAATGGCATTAGTGATTTTTGTTCAGTAATTCTTTGATGTTTAAAAGGGTCAACTTGATCTGCACAGTTAAAATGTATCAGTTAATTTCTGTAATCAGCATATTCTTTGTTTCAAAATTTCACCCCTGATAGCACAGAACTGTGTTGAGAAAGAATCTTGTATTTTAGATTCAGATTTTTCTGGAACATATTCCTGACAACTGGGGACACATTTGATTCCTTTTCAGACATCTAAACTGAGATTCTTTTCACCCAGTAAATGCTAAAAGGTAATCATCTCACCCAAAGTGACTTACTCCTTTTACCCAATGGAAATAAACAGTTACATCAAGCAAGGGCAAATATCTCATATCCTCACAGTGAAATGAAGCACTCTTCAGAGGTGCCACCTATATCTGCCAGATCTCCAGATCTCTAGAAGATCCTAGACTAGAGCACAGCTAGTCTTACCTAGCCTGTCAGTGCCCAGTTTAGGCAGAATAATTGTAATCTTGATCCTTCCAAGTTCACAGTTTGTTGTTGAAGCTTCTCAGAAGAGCTAAGTACGAAACCAAATTGCAGGAATATTTGTTAAAGAATACTAAAACCTACTCAACAAGAAACTGAAAAACACTTCCTTAGATGGGGATGAGACATGTCCCCCATTTCAACTCTTCCTTAAAAACATATGATTAAGCTCTGGAAGCAGTCTTTGACAAATGATGTTCTTGAATTGCAAGAGCTGCACCATACTACTGTAAGAACGTGTTACTAAAGTGAGAGAACTGAAAGGAAGGGGTAAAGGAAGACCTGACAACTTAATGTGATTTAGCTGTTAGTTGAAACAGCTGTTAGTTGTTTTGATTTGAAAGAGATCTAGGGAGCCTTTGTAGACTGGAAACCCACTCAATATAAAGGAAAGCCAAACCAGTCGGTGCAGTCACAGTGGCGTATCTCACTTATTTATGACCCTTCAATAAAGGATTCTGGAAGAGAATTTGTCTGTAGTTCTTTTATCCTTCAGTTTAGAGTGTTAACTGGCAAAGCATGTGAAGACAAGGAACTTTCTGAAACGATTCTGTCCTCAATAGAAGTTTTGCTCATGTGATGGCCACCAGAATATTTTTAATTAATAAAATGAAGAATACATTTTATCAGCTAAGGATAGAGGTACTAAAGCTGCTTTCTAAAGATGAAGTCTGCATTGAGGAAGGAATTTAGCAGCTTGATGTAGACTTGTACATATTTTTGAAAAGGTAGAGGTATGAGAAATATGAAAGCCACAGTACCTTTCCTAATGTATTCTGACTGTTAAAATTGATAGACCCCAAGAAATCCAGTTTTGCTTATTTGTTCACTGACTAAACTTAGGATGTCCTTTTACTTGGGACTCATAAAACAGTCTGCAGATTGATAAATGGGTAGTGGATTTTCACAGTTGCTTTCTATAAATAAACCATCAAAGTAGCATTAAAATATGGTAATAGCAGCACAAAGTTTTACAATGACTTACTTCTTCACATTCCATATCTCTTTTCTTCTATGAATTGTATAACACATGGTTTTACCACCATTGCTTAGTTATATATGCAAGGAAATCTTTATTTATGTTCTGAGAAGTTATTATGTTTGCTTTTCCACCTGTACTGGAAGGTTGCCCTTCCAGCATTAACCAAAGGAAGTTTTTCCATTTCTTTCATACTGGAGTTTTCTCATGCAGAATATACTTCTAATACTGCCAGAAGCCAACTGGAAGAGTGCCCTCACCTTCAATCCCGAAAAAGTAAGAACCTTACTGTCCAGTAACCAGGACACTCATGCTGCCCCAAACAAAAAAACCCAACCAAACAAAACCCCAAGCCCCAAAGAAGTATTTGAGAAAAAAAGAGAAAAAAAAAAAAAAGCCATAGTGTTTTACAAGGTTTTCATTTTTTAACTTCTGTATTGCTTATCAAGAGACTGGCACATGATACAGGGGATTTCAGTAGGCAGCCACCACAACCAAAAATGGAATCCACAACCAAAGAATTAACCCAGTCTGCTTCATTGGTATTTAAAAGAAGTTAATATCGAAGATCTTTGCGCAAGCTTAGGGAGTTCTACGACTTCCCCTGTTGTTTGTTATCTACTGTACAAATACTTTGCAGTTCATCTTCCATGTCTTGGCAATGTTGTAATGCTGCTGTCAGTAGCAAGCTCAACCAGATCTGAGAGTTCAACAGAAAAATACAGGAACAGAAACTAAGAATTCCTGCATAGCAAAGCAATTGAGTATAAGCAAACTGGCAAGCTCTGCGTGACAATGCAGGCTGGGATGAAGCTTCATGCAATACTGAAGTAATTCTTGTCTGGTGAGTGGAAACAGTGTCAGTGCTGCTGTGCTCATCATCTCAGTTACTAAAAGAGTTTTGAGGTGCAGCCCTTATCATAAAGCAATGTTAACTCTTTTTGACAAATTTGAAGTTGATTAAATTATTTACTTATTTACAGGACACAAAAAGAAACTCTGTAAGTAGCTATCATTTACCCCAGAGGGCTCAAAAAGTACGGCAATTGCAGGAAAGCAAGCAAAAGGAGAATGATTAGATGAAAAAGGCAGAAGACATTGTCACTCTTCCCCCAGTATTTTCTACTCTTCCTTAATGTTCTCTATTGCTTTATTTTTTTAACTTCTTTTCAGCTGTCCAGGGATATCTTCATACTTATACCTGTGTAATTTCCACCAATATTTCCTTATTTCTTTGCTTTTAATGTGCCCTGTTGCAGTACAGACAGTACAAATTGCTCAGGTTTGGGAGAGGACTTCAGATATGACGACAGAATTTGAACTCTCTGTTCTAACAGCCTTCTTTATGAAATATATCACCTACAAAAGAACTAAAGAATACAACAATTGGTTTATTCAGAGGGAATATAATTGGTTTATAGGCATTCTTATGTACCATTCAGAAAGCAGCTGTCAGACAAAATAAAAATACATGATAAAAGAAACTCATCTTTTAAATTGATTTTAATCTAGCTGCATCCAGCCATAAAATGCTCCCCATCGATGAAATAGCAAATAGTGTGACTGCAATTAGTTAGCAGTTCAGTGTGCCTTCCAGAAAACAGTCTCCAGACTTCACTGGAAGTAACTTTCTTCTGTCATAATGAACAAAAGTGTTTTTTTTGAGATGTATGAAACCACTAGGTTTTAGAATGCTTTCAGATCTGTATTCTGACAATTTGTGTGCTCTTTTTGAAATTAATATGAAAGCTTTGGTGGGTGAGGCAATGAATGCTGTTTTTAAAGGGAGATAAATAGCTGTGGCATATCCTAGAATATGGAAACTTTTCTTAAAATGTTACTGAAGGGAATATTTATACACTGTTTTTATCTTTTGCCTATCCCTGCAAATGAATGATCCTGGAGAGTGCTCTGCAGAACTGTAGTAACTTGCTTCACATTATCTTAGTGTTACCATGATTTAGAGATAGCTTTCTGTTTCCTGTTGCCACAATTTAGAGAGAGCATTTCTAATTTCTTAGCATTTTACGATCAGAGGGAACACTATATATATTACAATTATTCACTGAAAAAAATTAAACCACAAGTGGTAATCAGTCCATTAGCGTACCACATGCTATAAAGCGATTCTGGACCATCCTGTGGTAAAAGGGAAGTCTTCACTGAACTTCTCTGCTTCTGATACTGCTAATTATCACAAGTTGATTAAAAAGGTTATTTTTCTAGCACTGACTCCATTCTAGGCTATTTTTAAGCAGCCTCAGCTATATGAAGTCCCTGCTCTCAGCCCCTGTGCAACTACAGTAGTAGTTTCCTCTGGCTAATCCACATTATTTGCTACACTTGTTGCTACATTCAGGAGGGTAAGCATGCACTTTCTGACATATCTCACCAAAGCTAAGATCAAAAGACCAAAAGCTACAGCTGAGAAGAGCGCAGGGATAAATCAAGAGGGACTGCCTCTGGTTAACTTCCTTCTGTTTATTCACTGACCCACTGCCTTCCTTTCTGTGGCCTTGTCGTTGCTGATGCATGAGAAGCTAGTTTTAATTTATAAGGTACTGGATTTGGGTGTAGATTCTTGGATGACTGTTATTACCCTTGTTCCTTTTTTTCTCCCAATTCACTTGGGCTAATGGGAGTTACTGCAGAGCATGAGGTCAAAACTGTCATTCACCTGTTCTCAGTAGGAGACAGGCTCCTTCCTCCCAGGCTCTTACTGAAGAGTCAAAGGAAGTTGTTTCCTTTGGAGCTTTTCTTTTACTGTGGTTGAAGTAGTAGTGACTAATGAGATGGCTCCACAAAATGACCAGAAATGAGTAAAAATCAGACACTCAGTTCCTAGTGTATGTAAAGATTATGCCCAGTTTTACAGCTGGTTCCCCAGTTCCCATCAGTTTCTAATAGACCAGCACCAGCCTGCAACTGATGCCTCTGTTAGTAAGAGCCTGATACATTTTGGGTTGATACATGAGCCTGACTTCTGGTTACCTCATTGCTTTTGGGCAGATTTGATGTACCTGTTGAGATTGCTTCAGAAGTAGCCCGTCCCTTAAAGTAATTCCACTGCCGATGTTCTGTTGCCTCACCTTCTGGTGTACTTGAGAAAGTCTGTTCAGTTACTGAGCCTGCCTTTTCTTTCCTGTTCTCATCAGGGGAAAATGCCTCTTGATTATTGCTTAATCTCAGCTGATTCGTACTGCGGCATTTGACACTCTACTGCAAGAAGGTTTGAGATTTTTACTGGGAAACTCTTTAGATGTTTTTTATCAATGAGTTTTCACAGCAGAGTGAATCTATTTCACTTTCCCAGCACCTGCTAAGATTTCTTGAACCCCTGGTTTATGGTATTTTTAAAGCCATGTAATGCTGTTCTGTTGAATAAACTAAAGACAGTTTAGTCCATGTGTTTCTCCATAGTTGTCATTAATTCTGGTTGTGGTTGTACATGTAAGGGAAGGTAAGACTTCCCTTTGTTCCCTAAATTTATCTTTATAGAGGAGAAGTGAATGGCCTTTATTAATGTGGTAGTATTGCACATTTTTCCATTTCAAGAAGTTACTCTGAAAGTAAAGTTACAAGTGTAATAATACATTACTGTGACTAGGCATAATGAAATAGCGCTTTAAGAGAAAATTACTTTTAGTTGTCACCTAATGATCCCTACCTTTAGTTTAAGTCCTCTCTATGGTATAGCATGAGATTATTTTTGCCTGGAGGCTATTTCTATTAGATATATGAAAAATACCTGTAATTTGTATAAACTGATTTCTCTCTTTCTTAATGATATTTTCCTGTAGGACTTTCAGCACTTCTACGGACTTCTTAAATGCATTGATATATTTGACATCCTCTGGAATCCATATATAATTAAAAATTTTTGAAAGTGTTTGTGTACAGTTTTTTGAACGGTAGAAAGAATACAGTGCTTACACTAGAAAAAATTCTGATTATGAATCTAGTGAAGATTATGTTGCTGAGTCCTTCTGTCTCTCAAAAGGCAAGAAATGGATAGCCACAGTATGCCGTCTTAACACCAATGGATAAGTGTAAATGACAGCTTCGTTTCTCTGAGTTTTGAACTTCTGTTGAAAGTAATGAGACACTTTGTGTGTTCTCTATAATGCAGCATCCTTGGGTGGAAAAATGAAAGTATGGAAATGGAGGACTTTTTGAGTCTAAAAGCATAGATTTCCACTAGGTCGGCAAAACTGCAGTGCAACATTGACCATAGTGATTACATATAGAGTGCATTAAAGGGCTCAGAAGAGCCATATCTTACTGCATTTTTTTCTTCTTTTGAGATGGAAACAAAATACCTTCACTAATTCATTTAGGTGTTTCATGCATGTTTTGGTTTTTTTTTTGGGGGGGTGGGGGAGAGAGGGGAAGGTTGCGGGTTGCTTTTTTTTTCTTCCCTGTGGCAGTAGGTAATAGTTGAAAAATAGTACTGATTATTTTGTAGCATAGAGCTCCTCCCCTGTCTTACATGGGACTTTGTGCCCATTTAATTGTGTTTTGTGCTACTTGTGTGGGCTTAGAATGTGAGGAAAGAAGATACAATAGAAGATACAATTTACATAAGAATTGTTCCTATTCTGCTACTTTTATAAGTTTACACATATGAAAAACTTTTCTGTCTGAGGACAAGTGAAAGGACTGTAATGTTGATTTTGTGGGAGTTAACTGCTCTAGTTGAAGACAAATGTATTTGGTTTTTAGTAGATTCTAATACTGTGTATTTATTTTAGATTTATTTGACACATTAAACAGCACCCGTCCAGGATTGGAAATGACTTTGACATTTATTGAAAATAGAGCCATACTCTAAGCAATTGTTGATTCTTTCCGTAATTATACAGCCTAGGACTCAGCAAAGCATGTATATAACTTTAAGTACACACTTAAATGCTCTGATGGATAAGACAGCTCAGCTACTATGTGGCAGTGAGGAAGAATGAAATGGAAAGGTCATGTTCTCTTCTCTGCTTGAGTCAATCTGCCAGGGCAAAGAAACCAGAAATTGGACACATTTTACTGTGTGGAGGTGGGGTGGGCACAGACAGATTTTATTGCGCTCTCTCTCGGAACACCACCAGAGGAATGTGAAGAGGCCTGTGACAGAAACTCATCAGACTGCAATACATCCTATGGCTGTTATAGTATCTGGTGAAAATGAGATCAGATAGGAGATGAAAAGACCTAACATGGTCTACAAGAGCTTAGGAGCTGATCCCAATGAGGGAGTTGCAAAGACTGACCTTGCTCTTGCCTCAAGCATAGCTCAAACAAATGCAGTGTTACACTAGTCATAGTTAAGGAAGTGTGGATCACTTAATATTTTTTTTCTGTTTGATTCATTAGGAAGAGACTGTACACTCCAGTTAAATTGATGGATTCATGAGACCGCTTTTACTGTTTCCACAGCCTCTGTTCAGGTAGTCTTACTTAGATGAATGGCCTGTTTAAAAGAAAAAAAAAAGGGGTGGGAGGAATTCCCGATATGATTCTCTATAGATCTTGCATATTCTTAGTGACTTATAGAATTTTCTCCATCACTTTATGCCTTTATTATATACATAAACAGTAGGATTTAGGCCTCTCTCTGAAAAGGGAACACTGCAAACAGAAGAGTTGATACACCGCCTCCGTTATAAGTGTCTTATTGCAGACAAGACTTTATCTGAGGGGATAAAGTGAACTATAGGGGCTCCTTAATTATCATTTTTAAGAAGAAAGTAGGTAACGCTATTTTAAGTCACAACTTAAAACAGTGAGTCTGAATGCAGAAAACTAGCAGCCCCATATGCACTTCATGCTTTTTGATCATGAAAATCCTATGCCTGAAGTATATCAGTAGTTTCCTAGTGATCACTAAATAAGAAATCTTCTTTAGTGGGCAGAGAAACTGAGTAGTTTTTATTAAACACTCTTTGGCTGAAAAAGTAACTGTCCTGATGTGCACTGAAGACAAAAAGATCGGTGTCACCAGGACTGCCTATAGGGGATTGTAATCTGAAAAGTGAGGGATCTGTAGGTGAGTCTCACTCCTAAGGCAGTGAAGCCTTCTAGCATGTGCTGTCCACATAAGTGTTGGAGCCAGGCTCTGACCACTTTTAGTCTAGAACAGGTCAAGGCTGGAGTAGATGGGTCTGCTGAATAACCGAGGTAAGCACATGATTTGTCTTTGAGGCTGACATCTGGTTTTGTGGCTCTAACCAGTCAGTATAGAAAAATAGCCTTACAATGAAAGAAGGAAAAAGAAAAACAGACTCTAGGATTATGCTCTCTATTGAGAAATTTTCAGGTCACAGGATCTTACAGCAGAGCCATAGTCCTTGACAGAAAGGAACCACTTTCATTTAGGTACCATTTTTGAAAGTGTGTCTTTAATACAAAGTTGTACAGGCTTTCAAGAGTATATTCAGTTTTTGCCCTTTGAAAGAGAAGGAAGTACTGTAGACTATCCTCAGTATATAACCTCTTGCAAGTAAGCTCTGACCAAAAGAAGGAAGTGTCTATCAGAGAGCCTAAATACTGATCTTCTTTTTTCCTGTGGGGATTTCATGACTGCAGGCTGCATTACAGTTGATTGGTTCTTGTTGTATAATTCTACCTCCCCTACGTGTATCCACAAACACAAAATGGCACTGAAATTCCACCATCGTATCTAGAAGTTAATTGAACTGGAAGTAACCGGTACCTCTAAAATGATAGTGCCAGTAGTGCATGTTGGACTGTCAAGTTGCTAGGAATGTTTTCATACGAATGAAAAAAGTGACAAGAGCTCAAACAATATAGAACTTGTCCAGTATTACTCTGTCATATTCATACTTCAGCCTGTGCTGATACATCTATATACTGCCTTGCTCTTTAACCACATTCAAGCCATCTATACAAGCCCTCTTTCTTTCTAGGATTATTTTGAGAATTTTTTGTAAACCTCCTTGAGGTTTTTCTTCTTTATTCTATTTTTTTTTCTTAGCAGGTCTATGCCACTATAGGCTGAAGTAGACACTAAGGATATGTAGTCATGATGGGAGAGAATGATATATTGCTAAATACAGGAAACAATAAAACATGAAACTAAAGGAGACTATCTTCCCTTTATTGTCCTTTTAGAACAGAGGAGTTTGATAAGGAATAGCCATGGGTAATTTTGAAGTTTGGTCATGATCTACTCAACTAAAAATATAATACGCAAAAGGATTCAGAAAATGGAACTGTGAGCCCTGCAAGGATTCTATAGTTACAGAAAGATGTGGGTGAAAAACAGTTTTTTGGCTTTCTCTTAAAGCAAAAGTACATTAAAAATAATATTGTCCCAAATCAGGATAAAAAGTAAAAATTGTTACTCTTTTTCGCAAACTTAAACTTTCCTTGGTTTGAAATAAAATTAAATAATTCTATAATATTTTTTCAGTTTTGTGTACTCTTGCCCTGACATAGCTAGATTAATTCCCCTATCCTCCCAAACGTTCTTTTAAACCAAAGCGTTATTTTTTCAATCTAAGAAATTAGAAGTAAAAATCCAGCTTGCATTTGGGGATTTTGAATGTAAAAAACTGGCTTTAAAAAACTGGCCTTTTATTAAAAAAAAAAAAAAAAAAAAAAAAAAGAGTTTAATAAACATACTGTGTAGCACCCTAGCTAGATTTGCAAACTTCAGTGTTCTGGAATGAAGCTTTCCTGCCTTCATCTTAAGTGACGTGTTAGACTGACTTTATCAGAAAACTCTGCCTCAGGTATTGGTACAATACTTTCATTTGTCAGAAAGATTAAGGGAACAGGTAACAACTCAAGCAGGGAATCTGAGATGCAGAGGAGTAAATACTGGATACCGAGAAACAAATCCTGAAAACGAATTAGATAAAAATCCTCGTACTAGAATTTTTTTATCTCTGGGCTTTTTCAGCTTAATAAATATTGACAGATGTAGCTTCAATAGTATTGATATTAATAAATGGAAGCAATTGTATTCCAGTATGTCAAAAGCCTAAAGTCATTCCCCTCCCTTCCCCAAATAAGATATTGACAAGAAAGGATTGAAAAAAATTTGGTTTTTGAAATACCTTGAAATGTTTAGAAGACTCAAGGCACTGGATTTCCATTATTCATTTAATGAAATAAGCTGTTGCCTACGCATCCATTAAAACACAAAATAGAAGTAGCAGCTTAATTGTTATGCACGATAAGGACTAAATAGCATAGTAGCTGAAACAAAATGAGAGGTTGACTTAGAAGTCTCAAGCCTAGTATCAATGCTTATTGCCACATGGGGCAGATTAACAGCAAACTACTTTTTACCAGTGTTTTTGCATGCTTTATGGTACCATTTTCCTTCACAGTTTGGTTTTTTTATTCCAGTGGCATGAAGTACTCCTGTAATGCTACATCACCTTCCTCTTGACATTATCTGCGCTCACTGGAAGTTGTTATGAGCAAAAGGTATACTTGTTTTCCTGGAGTCTCATTGTGTAGTGTGTACATTTGGAAGATGCAGGCTGATCCCCCTCCTACAAACTTAGCTCTTTAGATCCTTAAAATAGTCTGTATAAAACAGGCAGATGCAAATACTCCAGACAGGTGCCTATGTGGAAAGAGGAGAGTAGAATTATGCCACCTCATTATATAATTTGGCAGTGGCTGTATAGCTGCTACCAAATTTTCCACAATGTGTTTGTGAAAGTTGCAAAGGGGGAAAGTAGCTGAGCTTAAGCAAAGAAAGAAGTTTATAATAAACAGTGTGAAAGTCATACAGACATGTCCTGTATTGTCTGACAACTTAAACTCAGTTGATTCTGATACATGTACTGTGGGAGAGCAGAGATGGCCAGAGCTTTTGTGGAGATCTGGCCACATCTGTTCCTTGAAATGAGCAACCCAAAAACTCTAAAAGTGGGTAGCTCTTGAAGCATACAAACCTCAAGATTTATTAGTCAAGATAGTTTAATATATAGGGTTTGACAGCATAACTCTCTTACTTCTCTCATCCCACTATGTTTGTTGAGTGGATCCTGTCCTGCTGTCATTACAGTAACTTTCATCAGCTTTCTGAGCTGAAATGAATTCTGTGTTGCCTCTTCTGAATCTCTGTGAAAGTATCTTTTTTATCATCAGCTCTGAGGTTTGGCTTTGAGCCTGTTCCCAGTTTGTCTTAGGAGTCTCTTAATCCAGGCTTTTGCTGGAAGCTCATAGCTTCCTGTGTTTTTCTATCATTCTGTCTGCTCCATGCTGCAGTCAAGCACATCCACTCAGAGACAAGCATCCAGTCCCATTCAGGAGGCTCCACAACCATTCTCAGCAGAGCATATGTGGAATATGTGCTTTAACTGGCAAATGCATAAACTAGAATGAATGCCTTTCATTAGCTTCCCTTTGGCCACCTGAGCGATGGGTTAATATGGCAGCACTGCAGGATGTGTAGCTGCTCCATGAATTTGAGGAGTCTGGTGGTACCAGGAGCCAGATTGGTTATGAGGTGAAGAATTGTAAGTGGAGTTATAGCCTGTTGTGCCCAACATTTAGGAAGAGGTGCAGAGACAGAGATAATAATAAGAAATTAAGGAGACAGATCTGAAGGTTTGTTTCCCTTCATAATATATGAATGTAATATCAAGTGTTTGTATTAAAGGGTTTTGGCTGTCATTCCCTGCGTATTTATTGAATGTGAGAGGCCAAGCCTCCTGTTCCAAGTAATGGTAAATGATGAATGATTGCTTCCAGGTAAATTCATCCTCCCTCAGATGACAACAGAAAGGACCAGAATGATGTACAGAGTCTGTCACTTGATGGTATGATTTTATTAAATAAATAGAATAGTTCAACTGTCTTTTAAAATGTAGCATATAACAAAATAACTGAAAAGAATCAAAAGAAATTGTTTCTCAGCTTGATTGTTGATTATCTAGCTCATTCGCATTGGTAAAAGCTTAGGAGAAAAAAAAAAACAACAGCTGAAGAAGAGTAGAGCCAACTATCACAGAATAAAGTATAGCATGATGAAAAAGAAATTTTGACTGAACAAATTTACAATTGACCAAAGCATAGCTGCCATCTGTCCTTCAAATAGATGAGAATGCAGCTGCTCAATGATGTTACATTAGACTAATGTACCAAGGACTACAAGGCTAAATGATGACATCTGAGTCATTTGGCATATATGAAACAGACATTGAAATAAATCACTGTCCCAGGGCAAATACCTCTTGAAAACAAATGGTCCTGGATCAGCATTTATTCTTGATCAGTTCCTTGTCCCAACCCCTGTTCTATGGCTGCAGTACCAATTGTGTATCCACACTCTATAAAAAGGCATGAGCATGTATGCCTCACACAGGTTGTGTCCATTAAGCAGAGGCACATGATTCACTAAGTGGCAAAAGGACTTAGTGTCTTACTCGAAACCAGTATGAAAGCGAATGGGTCACTTTTAGCCATTTGACAATTCTGGCTTTGTAAGTAGGTCACAACATTGGAATATTAACGTATTACAGTGAACTTAATTACATGCAACAGCAAGATTGTGAGGAAAGGATTTTAACTGTAGCTTCTGGATCTGCATTGAATTTTATAAGCAGAGAAAAGCAGATGATTGATTTCCTTTCTGGTTTTCTTCTGTAAAGGAGCCAAAATTGTTTTATACAAAGCCCTTTTTATTTGGTCGTATAGACTGCGGATATAATTTTATAATGCTTAGTCTTAATGGTTAAGTGGAGGTTGTCTTGTTGAGTGTATGCCTGTTTAGTTGGTTTTGCTACTACATTGCTTTCTGAAAAGCAAATGGAAGTAATTTGAGAGAAAGAAGGTGTCACAGAGAGAAACTGAGCTGGTCTTCACTCAAAAACACAAACCTTGTGGAGAAGATAAAATCTGTTCTTTGAAAGATTATGCTTAAAAATGCAAAGCTTTCTCCCACATCCATGTCACCAATGAAGAGCTTATTTCAGAGAAGGTTCTACTTTTAATTGCAGGGCACTACATCAGATTCCAGAAGATAAATGAACATGGAAATTTGTATGGGCTCTGTCAATAACTAATCTGACATCAGCATTTTAGTTCTTAGACAAAGGGAGCTTTGAGATCCAGAGACGATGACAAAATGGTCTTTTCTTTGTGTTTGATTAAAATTTTAAATTTCTATCAGCTCAAGCACTATGTTATTAATTAAATAAAAAAAAAGAGAAAGGAGGAAGAAAAAAGAAAAGTAGGTAATGTTCCCTTCTTTTCCAGAGCATGCACACATGTTACTGAGACCTTTACAAGCTGCTGTTGGCTAGCCATACACTCCTGAGGCTGTTTTATTATTGTTCACCCTTTCTGCAGGAAACAAAATACAGCAACTTATGCCATGACATTTTGTGACATTTCCAGATATGAACATCTGGGAAGTTTAGTGTGACAGTGACAGCAAAGCTGACAGTGATTTTCCAGTGCCATGTGTAGCCTGGGCATCTGCAGTCATTGCCTTTTCGTTCCATTTTCCTCTCTATCCCCCCCCCCCCCCTTCCTCTTTCCTCACTCCCTTCTCCCACCCAAATGCGTAATACAGCCTTTCTCTATTTTGGCCTTGAAGATAGAATAATATCCACATTTATTTCAAAGCTTTGCGTGAAGCATTGTACATCAAGTGCTTCACAAAGCAGTTCACAGCAAAAGGGAAGAGCATTCCAGCTTGCAAGAGGAAGCACAGCTGCACGAGTTGGTGTAATTGCAGACATTGGGTGGATTTGATCATCAGATGTCTACTCTGCATAAAATGGAAGTTAAACAGCTAAACATTAATTACTTCTATTATTACATTTATATATTGAGATGAAAGGGGAAAAAACACCACAACCCACACTTCTTGAGTGGTAAGCCAAAAGGAAAGAAGGGAAAAAAAGCCACCACTACCAAAACCAAAAAAAAGCCAAACAGTTTCTGCATTTAATATGTAAATGGTTTGTGTGATGAAAGGCGCATGGAGGAAGGTAATGCTTTTATAAATGACTCAAACTGCAACACTAATATGGTTAGTTAATAAAATAATGTAGCACAAATCAAAGTACACTGAAACTTTTGAGAAAAGTATCAGGATCATCTTGAATTATAATTATATTGATAAACATTGCTATGGGTGACTGTAGAGAGTTACGAATAGCGAAGGACAGGGCTGTGTTCCAGCCATGTATGTTCATTTTGGATTTAAGTACTGCATCTAACAGCCTGTCTAAAGGAGGAATTTTTGATACTGTGAAATTATGGTTTTCTGTGACCTAATGGTGTGAGGCACAAACAACAACAACATGTTATGTGAACTTCATTTTCAACTTAAACTATTTAGTTTCCTTTCTGGTAAAGACTGAGTGGCATTAGTGAAAGCAAAAATTGCATAACCTCTCTAGTGCTTTGTAGCACTTACAGGCACAAGATCGTGTGAAAGCCTCCAAAAAGTTGTAGCAACAAGGCCTGAAAATTGCGTAGTGTCTTTTAAAGATAATTTCAAAGAATAAGGACTCACGTAAATACCTCCCTATCTTAAAAAATATTAAAATGAAAAATTCCGTATCCACCTTGAGTTTTATGCTGTGAAAATGTCTACTTCAGCACAGGGTGAGATCAAAATAGCTTATATGTAATTATTGACCTCATAGCAGCCTTCCAGTATCTGAAGGGGGCCTATAGGGATGCTGGGGAGGGACTCTTCATTAGGGACTGTAGTGGTAGGACAAGGGGTAATGGGTTAAAACTTAAACAGGGGAAGTTTAGATTGGATATAAGGAGGAAATTCTTTCCTGTTAGGGTGATGAGGCACTGGAATAGGTTGCCCAGGGAGGTTGTGAATGCTCCATCCCTGGCAGTGTTCAATTCCAGGTTGGACGAGGCCTTGGGTGACATGGTTTAGTGTGAGGTGTCCCTGCCCATGGCAGGGGGGCTGGATCTTGATGATCTTAAGGTCCTTTCCAGCCCTAACTATTCTATGATTCTATGATTTTTGCTTGGATTTACTGCAGCCAAACTCTGTCGTGTGTTTAGCTGTGTTTAGACATAACACTGACCTTAAATTCATTTTTCCTGCAGTGAACAGCCATGAAATATTCATCATATTGCTTTTAAAAAAATGCTAAGATAAAAAGGTAAATTACAAGATGAAAGAAGTAATGCCTGATAGTTGAGCATTTTATTTTTATCCTCTGCAAAATTATATCAGTTTTTTTTTAATTGCTTTATTGGGAGAATAGAAAAAGGCATATTGAGTGCAGTCCACTTTTCTGTCCCAAAATGGACAGTATTCCTAGAAATGGTGTCAGCTTTCCTGGATGTAAAATTACCTTCCTGGTCTTTATTCTCAGAGATCCCTTGAAACACGAGATTTTCTCTTCATTGAAAAATACTGCATTTCCCCTGCTCTTCCTGTGAAGAGCTCTCTAATAAACTCATTTATTAGAATATACCCTGCAGGCAAATGCTAAAGGAGTGTGGTAGCAGAGTGCAAAGGCAATAACTTGCCAATTGAAAACAGAGAATTGGTAGATTGGGCCTATAGAGCAATTCCTTGTGTTGCTTTCTGGTGAGTGTCTGCCTGGCCAAGAGGCAGCAATGACTTCTGATAACTAGATGATTTTCTACCTTCCCTTGAAATACATATAATGAGTCAGAGAGAAAGTCTGAGGTTTTTGGACTGCCATTAGACAGTGGTTGTTTCAGCTGGAGAGAATTCTGATTGAAATAAACTACTTTCCTTACCCAGCTGAATATATTAAAAAGGATGTTATTATAATCTTAACTGGAAAGTGGCCTGATGAATCAGATTCCATGAAAGATTTCTCTTTTGCCTATTCCACCTTTGTCTTCTCCTCCTCCCACAGCTTTCTCTTCATTTGAAACTCTCAAACATCTTCCTTTTACTTTTCAGGACCTTTGTCTTATTTTGCTTTGCCCCTTTTTATCCTGCTGAAAACTTAAGCAAACTGATAGAGCAAAGCCCATATTCATTGTCAGGAGCCTACAGAGATATTTCCTTAGAAGACAGCAGGCAGCAGACTTGTATTCTCTGCTTCACAGTGTGGGGATGCAGCAAATACAACCAGCTGTTCCATGGAGAGTTTTTGGCACAGTGAAAGCATTTTGTGCAGTGATGCTCTGGCCTGGCCCCAAACTTCCTTTCTCCTAAACTTCCTTATGCAGCATACAGGAGAGGTCAGTACCCCTCTGTCCCTCAGCCCTATGCATTTTTGCAGTTTGAGCCACCTGTGCAAAGAAATATTTTCTGCAGCTATCTATTGCTTTTGGCCCTTGCATATCAGTGTGCACAAACAACAAGGTTGTGTCCTTTGCCTTGATGGCTGGTTCACAATATTGCATCATCCAAAACATGTACTCTCTGTTTTTGGCTTGGCTAAGTAACCCTCCACTCACCCTGGCCTTTGCTTTGTCCTTGTGGCAAGAACAGCAAATTCAGTCCTCTTCACTGCAGCTGTTTTTCTTCCATTCCTAGGCATTTCTCCTGAAATTTTCACCTTTGTGAACTGGCAAGTACTTTACAACATATCTATAGAGATGTTACTGCTCCTACAGCATGCCTTTTCTCATCTGTGCTCATTTTAAGTTAAATTCTGCATTAGTTCTCATATTGTTTCTCAAGTTTTTATGTAAATACATAAACTCCGCTGACTTCCATGTGGCTCCTGTGCTGCAAGTCTAACTGTGGACTAGTTTGTGTATGGACATTGGTGGAAGTTTAAAAGTCTGAATAAATGGTTCTTGCATCTGTTACAGTCTCTGAATACTACCATAGCAATGTGTGGGTATTATGAGTACCCATGGGTGACCAGGCTGTAATGGCACTTTCACAGGCACGGTTTGAAATCACTCTAGTTGCTATCCTGGGAAGTACCAGTGCCGACGATATACCAGAACTGAATCCGAAAGTAGGAAATTGAATGAAGTAGGAATTACCCAGTTAATCTATCTCAAATGGACCATGTAAATTTACAAAGTTAATGAAAATATAAAGGGATGTTAGGGATATTTTGGCATGTGGTGAAGCCTGAAACCAAGAAGGTTCACTTGGCTTGTTATCCTTTTGCTATGATATCAGGATGCTGGGCACGGTATTTTACATGACTTCAACTCTTTAGTTAGCTTCTTGTGCCTCACTTGTAAGAGGGGCTGCCATAGACATTTTGATTGAAGGTGGTTTTCTCCCCCCAGAAAATGGTAAAAGCCACACAGAACCATTCTAAAAGTAGGAATTGCATCCTGTTGCTTATAAAACTACATAGACTGCAAAGTACATATTAAGCTAGTTTTGTTAAATAGCTTGAATGTTTTGAAAACAATTCAGCAGAATATATGATATGGAAAAACACAGGAATGTTACAAAATTCAAGAAAAGTTAAAAATGTCAGTTTGTGGTTTTTCAGACTGTAGTACAAGTGACAACTGTTTCGGTTTGTGTGCTTGTTCTGTCAATCCATCTATTTAGGGGTTTGAGCTGTCTTACTGAGCCACTGCCTGGGACTGCACACACACTGTTACACTTTTTGATTTTCACCCTGACGCTCACTATTATTTTATGCCATGTGTTAATTTCTTGCATGAATGCCTTATTTACCTTCATTTAGAGTGTGTGCGAGTGAAAACAGGAATGTACTTACTGGCAATATTTTTGGTGGCAAAAACACCTGAAGGACAGCTCAGGGTCTTGCTTACCTCCAGGGTATCACCACTGTGAAAGCAATTTGGAGGTGTGATTTGTCATTAAGGAGGGCTGGTTTCTTAAATGCTGGTGCTTCACAGGACTAACCAGGAGTATGATGTTTTCCTGTCTCTTCAACGCAAGCGGGTTTAACAATTTCTGGGCTCCCTTCAAAAGCCACTCAAGTCAGTGGGAGTATCTCCTGGAATTTCAGCCAGTATTTGATCAGATTCTCAGAAACTTTTCTCTTTGTTTGAAAGTGGTGAGAACAGCTGAATTCTTGTTGCTAAGATTACAAATTTATGCAATAATTGAGTACAGTCCTGATACCAAATTGTTGTTAGTTATTATTAGCTGTTATAACTACTTTTTTTTTTCCCTGTAAGAGCCAGTATTTACTAAACATTGATCTGTTTTATGAGCATTATAGAAGTTGTATTCATATGATTTATAAATGTTTTCCTACAACTCAGGTTCACTGACTTTAATAGTTACAGTGTGTATTCAACAAGGGTAAGTATATACTCATATACATTAAGACACTTCACCCAGTGCAATAGTGTTTGTAGAAGATCTGTTTAGTACTGTACCATATAGATGGATCATTCCTTGTTAAGAGTTTCTCATTGTTTTCCTTTGTTATTTGGATGGGTTTTGATTTTCAAAGCAGTCTTTTAGGCACTTGCATATATGAATATCTATATTAATGATCTTCCAAACAATGGAGCTGGTATTTTCAAAGTAGTAGGGTACACATTTCTTCAGTTAGTTTTAATAGCTAAATATATGGCTAAATTCCCTAGGCTGTTTGCGTAATATACATTTGATTTTTATATTTTTCCTTTTTACTCCTTCATTGTTCTTTTCAAAGGCTAATAAAACTGCTTTCCAGTGTTCAGCAACAGAGCAGTTTTAATGCTTTGTCTGTGTGTGGCTATGTGTGTGTGTGGTATTGGATAGTTACCGGAAATATCTATTCACATATGTATTAATGCATGTATACATACATATATATATAAAAGCTTAAACCATAATTATGATAGAGTAGAAAAGGAGTGTAGCTAGGTACAAAGTGTTTGGGTTTAAGCTTCTGTGTTACCAGCTTCTCTTTCTAGGATTGCAGAAACATAGTTTGTGTTTGCCTTGAGGATTAATAGAGGGGCTGCTAAAATCCAATCTACAAAACTTACTATCTTTGCATTTTAAAAGCAAAAGTCCAGCAAAAGTAAAACCGCAAGGAAATACCTTTAAAATAAAGCTTATACAATAATAGCACGGTAGTACATTTGAGAAGTATAGAACTTGCTGCCGTAAGATACCATATTAGTTAAAGGTTTAGCACAATTTCTATGAACACTTAAGCTTCAGGTTATAAACTAACTCCTACATTCAGATTTAAGCGGCAGCTCCACCTATTGAAAGCCTATTCCATAATTGCCAATTTCATGGTTTCTTGCCCTTTCCTCTGATTCTGGTCACTGTCAGAAAGAGGATATTGGACTAGATAAATTGGTCTGAATTGCTATGGCAATGGCTGTATTTGTTATTGTGAGGAAATGGTAATTTCTGCTGGTATCCTACCAATGAGAGCACTTCTAACATATAGGCACTAGACTGAGAAAAAGTGTGTGATAAAACACACATTGTGATGATTTTCCAGTAACGAGTGGTGTCCCTCAGGGATCAGTGTTGGGACCGGTCTTGTTTAACATCTTTGTCACTGACATGGACAGTGGGATTGAGTGCGCCCTCAGCAAGTTTGCCGATGACACCAAGCTGTGTGGTTCGGTTGATACCCTGGAGGGAAGGAATGCCATCCAGAGGGACCTTGACACGCTTGTGAGGTGGGTTGATGCCAACCTCATGAAGTTTAACCATGACAAGTGCAAGGTCCTACACCTGGGTCAGAGCAACCCCAGGCACAGCTACAGGTTGGGCAGAGAAGAGATTCAGAGCAGCCCTGTGGAGAGGGACTTGGGGATGTTGGTTGATGGGAAAATGAACATGAGCCAGCTTCAGTGTGTGCTCACAGCCGAGAAAGCCAACCGTATCCTGGGCTGCATCAAAAGGAGCATGACCAGCAGCTCGAAGGAGGTGATCCTGCCCCTCTACTCTCCTCTTGTGAGACCTCACTTGGAGTACTGTGTGCAGTTCCGGTGTCCTCAACATAAAAAGAACATGGAACTGTTGGAACAAGTCCAGAGGAGGGCCACGAGGATGATCAGGGGACTGGAGCACCTCCCATATGAAGACAGGCTGAGGAAGTTGGGGCTGTTCAGCCTGGAGAAGAGGAGGCTGCGTGGAGACCTCATAGAAGCCTTCCAGTATCTGAAGGGGGCCTATAGGGATGCTGGAGAGGGACTCTTCATTAGGGACTGTAGTGACAGGACGAGGGGTAACGGGTTAAAACTTAAACAGGGGAAGTTTAGGTTGGATATAAGAAGGAAATTCTTTCCTGTTAGGGTGGTGAGGCACTGGAATGGGTTGCCCAGGGAGGTTGTGAATGCTCCATCCCTGGCAGTGTTCAAGGCCAGGTTGGACGAGGCCTTGGGTGATATGGTTTAGTGTGAGGTGTCCCTGCCCAAGGTAGGGGGGGTGGAACTAGATGATCTTAAGGTCCTTTCCAGCCCTAACGATTCTATGATTCTATGATTCTATGAATGTACAACTTTAAAATGCAAAGTTGCAAACTGATCAGCCTCTTTCTATTGGAGAGAAATTAATTAATGCCTTTAAGAAGAAACATGATCCAGTGTTCTGTGAAGCTAATGAAAGTTCAGACTTCGCAAATAAGGTGCAACACAGGGTGGGAGATGTATTTCAGATGAGCAGCTTACAACCTTTTCATAAAAACAAACCTGAATTTTCTCCCAAATTTAAGATTTTTATCACAATGACATTTGGTCTGTAACCTGGGCTTCTAGATGATATCGTAATACAAATGATAAACTGTAATATCAGCATTGGTGAATATGTTAGTTTTTCCTTTTGTTTACTCTTTGCCTAGTTTCAATAGTAGCAGCAAAACTAACAGTCCTTTTAAAGTAAATCAGAGAGAAGCAAATATGCTTCATGGGAAAGTTTTCAGCAATAGGTTACACAGAGGGCTTGGCAAATTTATTTTTTATTTTCTTCTTCTGTAAAAGCATTCTGCACTAGGTGTCCCATGTACAAGGGAAGTAAGATTCATGTCGTCTAGTTTTAAACGTTGACCTTTTTTCCCTAGTCAGGCATTCCTGTTAGGATATATTCAGTGCTCCTTTTGCTTACAGTTACATTTACTTTATTCCAACCTAAGTACTTTTATAAAAAAAGATATCAAAAGCTATAAAAGACTCAGGATACTTTTAGTAATTTTTTTCTTGATTCCATCTCATAGCCATTTAAAATTAACCTGCAGGACATCACCGGGACCTCTGTAAGTTAGCTGCAGGACTTCACAGAGTGGAAGCAAATGGCTTTGAAGAATTTTATTAGGGCTGCCCTTAAGACTTAGTAAAAAGATTCAATCCTTGTCTTAGAGCACAAGCTGGTCCTTCTGGTACCCTGGCCTAAGATAATTCTTAAAAGTTTCCAGGCATTTGCAAGAAAGAGAGCTAAATTGCTCCAAATTCTGCATAAGAATATGCACAGAACCTGATTGTTGGTCATGATGCATGTGGATAGAAGTGCTTCTATTAATGAGGCCTCATTGGAACCTGCAAAAATATTTGGCAAGGACCTTGAATTGTCATTGCAGATTCAAAGGCAGCAGACAAAATATTCATATACTATGTTCCATTTATGAGGACAGAATAGACTGATGCAAGCTCCTGCTGAGAGGGAGCCAAGATGATCAGATCTGCTTGATCATAAAAGTTTAGAATGTCAAATTATTAGGTCCTTCTGGCATGTTATGATTTTTTTAATTACAATAAGTTTACAGATTTTGTTGATGAGGTCACCACAGGAGCATAGAAAAGAATTTAAATCCCTAATTGCTGCGGGACAGTTAGCAGCAAGAGCACCTTCACAAACAGCTCTGGATGCTGCATGTTATAGTTGATGGAAATATGCATGGTAATGAGCCGCTGTCTTCTTGGCTCTGGAATTCCGAGATCCCAGGAGCGGTGTAGTTGTCAGAGGAGGGTCTTCGGATGATGGGAATTAGTTGTGCATGAAAAAGGGCAATGCCCTTCACACTTTGGAGGGTTCCTTTGCTGCATTTTTTTCTTTCAATATGTATGTGACTGCAGAAAAAGAAAACAGAGTTTTCTGATAGCTGCTCCATGTACAGGGTAGGACAACATAGAAAGATTTCTTCATTGAGGCGGCAAAAGACCCTGATGTCTGCTATTAAAGTTGTTGTTTCTCGTTGCTCATGATGAAGTTAACAATCCGACAAGACTGTGCTGGGTTTCCATCTTTCCTATGCTTACAGATTTTAGTCACTTTTTCCTTGCATTGTAAACTACCTTTTCTCATTCTTGGTACTGGGGTACTCAACATGTACTGCAATGTCAGAGGACATTGTAGGTTGCCTGATACCTGTTCCCAGCTCTTTTATCTTCCCCTTAGAATCCACTTTTGCCAGAAGAAGTGAATCTTCTCTGTTTTGCAATGGGGGAAGAAGTTCCTCATGAATGAGAAGGAAAAATTTCTATTGATACTATTTCATGATTTGCCCCCACAAAGAATGGTTTGGGAGCCCTCCCTACCTTCATTGTTGAAATTCAGAAAGACCTCCAACACTTTTGTTACATTCTCAGGTGATAGTAAGAACTTGACACCACCAGTGGATCAACTTGCATGTTTTTTGTATAGCAGCCCTCCTAACTGTGTCTATGCTAGATGACAGCATTGCCTGAAAACATCATACAGGCACAATTTAGACGTATTCCTAATAGTTCTCTCCTTATTTACTTCTGATACAAAGATCCTGGCAAAGTAAACAAAGAGAAGATATTTTTTTTAGTAAGACCACAATGACCTGTATGGTTTAGGAGATATAAGCTCTCATGACATGTCATCTTCATATAGTTTATATAAGAACATAATAGCCATAGAAGGTCTGACCTGACTTCCAGGTAGCTTAGCATGCTGCTTCCGGCACCTTCCCAGCACACATCTTAGGAATAATACAGATACAGACCAGCTGTGTAGTCATATGTCCTCAGAATATTCTCAGCCTCAAGGAATATACCTGTCAGATACAGTGCGTTTTATAGTTAATATGCTTAAATGGATTTACTGAACTGGTACAGGCTTTCCTGGAACTCCTGAAACTTTTGTCATAAATCCTGGTTTTCTTGGATTTTTTCCTAAAAATGTGTCCTTGTGGATCTCATTTGTCTGCATAATTTCAGTAGTTATCATCTGATTATGGAGACACTAATCTCAATGTTTAGATGTTCCAGGGTTTTTATGAATTAAATCCTTCTAGAGTTTCCATCAGACTTCTTATTCGTTCCTTACCAAAAGAAAGACTTGTTTTTGTCTAAAGATCATGTAAAGAGTCTTCAGAGATTATAAAGCTATGTTATTAAGGTAACTTGACTAGAATCTCTGCGTGATATAGTTCCATTGAGCTAGATGTAGCCAGTTTTTCCTGCCTCTTTGAGATGCACTGCTCTCACTGGCACATTTATTTAAACTTGCCTGGACTATTAATTAGATAAGTTTTCCACAGTATGTACTCATCTGGTAAGATGTGTATTTTGCAGCCTGTTAACCCAAATCCTCACAGTGTTTAGATCAAGTCAGTGCATTTAAGTCATGAAGTAAGCATTACAAACTCTGAATAAGAAGGAAAAACTACTTGCTGATACAGAAATTCTTAGGCATTTGTTGTCCATAATTCTGTAATAGTGCATGCTATTCTGCAGCTGGCTCTTCCTTCCCTATATTACAAAACATGAAGAAGATAGTGTTGTGTAATTCAGAAAGATTTGAATGTAACTTCACCTCTCTCTGACCCTGGGATCACACTGCAACCTCTGCTAGGTACTGCAGCATATTCCCTTACTGACAGTTTGAAGCCTGAGAGTACTGCATGGAGGTATGTCATCCTTGGGATGAAGAGCAGACATTTCAAGAAGCTGTATTCAGCTTTTCTGTTAACCATTAAAGTCTGTTTTGCTCTCATCTCTTATATCTGTGTGTTGCTTACCAGTTCAGTTACTTTTGTTATTCTTTTGAACGTGTTTACACTTTGCCTGACTTTGAGAAAAGTGTGATTGTTTTCTCAGCCCTGGGAATCATTTATAGTTTTATAGAGGAGAAAGCATAACTGATGATATGTAAATTAACTGCTTGTTTTACTCCAAAGAAACCATCTTTAGATGAAATATAATTCTAAGTATTCTAATTCTGCTTAGTGCTCTGCTACAGTAGTTGGGAGAGTTAAGTAGTATAGTCTTCAGTACTCGTCAGAAGCTCTGGGCAAGGAATGAACATATTATGGCTTATCAATCAGTGGCTGCCAAAGACCTTGCAAAGAAAGAGTGTTGATTGGTTAATGTATGCCTATCTGGAGAGTTCTAGCCCTCTGAACATAATATATCCTACTACCTGAACAGGTGAGCAAAATACTAGCTACCTCATTAAGAAAATTCCAGAACTGCACCACCTACAGTTTTTTAGGAAATCAATACAGCTTTTCCTTTTAAATAGGCTATATAGAACATCTGTATGAAGAATAGTTCTAAAATACCCCTGTACACATATGTGGCTGTGTCTGGCTAGATGCTGCTTTCAAAATGACTGTGGTATGTAAGACTAGCTTTCTCATCATTAATAGCAAAGTTTAAATGTCTCCTTAAAGTCTTTTGATCTATGGAGCTAACTTGCCAAGCTGTTTTCAGCAGCCAGTGCCACACATGGCAGTGCTTTGGAACTGGCTTCACTGAGGCTGCCTTCAGCCTCTTAGCAAAGCAGGATCTGTGTTTTTTGCATTCAAACAGATCTGCTTTAATAGGTTTGCCACAATCATTTATAACAATGGAACTCTCAAAAGGACAATGTGTGGACCAGGCCAGCTGCACCAAGTGTCTGCACAGTGCGGCAGAGAAGGTAAACTGCTTGTCCTTACAAGCACCAACATCAGTTGAGGTTAGAGCAGTATAACTGCCTATAACTGGAGGTATTGTACTGTTAGTAAGAGGAGCTACTGGCTGTTTCTACTCTTGATGGGTAATGTAAGGGCTACATGTATGAAATAGCTTTCTGCTTGTGGTTCATTTATATGAGAGATGCTTAACTGTCCAGATTTAGATAGTGTCCAATGTCTTTGCTCCATCAAAATGACAAAAAATAGCAAGGTTGCAAGAGTCTTTTTTGATTCTATAGATCAAATCCAGTACATCCAATATGTGAACTTCTTAAAAATGCATTTTTAAATAAAGCATTTTTCTAAAGAAATGATCATTTCAGGAGTATTCTTCAACACAAAATGTTTTAGAAGATGATTATAGCAGCCATTGTCAAGGAGGTCTAACTTATGTGTCTGTATGCTAGCCAGAATTTTTAAGAAATTAAACCATTGTATTAAATTTCAGCATAAAGTACCATGTAATGAACAGATTAAAAGCTATTATTTATTTTCAACTGGTAGGTGATTGACTCTATGCAAATTAAGTATTACAGTGGAAAAGCATTCAGATGATACTTAAAAAAAAAAAAGTTATATCTCCATAAATCATCATGTTACTGGTTCATTTCATCATTTTCCTATCTTATTATGATGCATTTCAGAGCAGTAAACCGGATTCACTGGAGACTGAAAACTCCTTTTAAGTGTGGACACATGTAATACGGAACTCCAGCCTCTGAGAACAGGGCAGCTCATTCCAACATGTTCTTAGGAGGAAAGGACAGTATAGCTCAATATCACATTCAGCAGCTGTTATTCTGGAACTTACCATCCAAGTGTGATAAAATACCTTCTTCTACAGGGATGCAAAGACAAGATCATTTGGAACAATGTCAGGAATGTATCAGCTTTCAAGAGAGGTTCTTATTTCAAAACTAAGGGGGAAAAAGAAGGCTGTAACCTTGTTGAAAAGATATTTTTGAGCAATGCACTCGTGTGAAAGGGACGGGGTCTGGTGTCTTAGAAACGTAAAGCCAGGTGTATGTGCATCTCCGCTTTCACAGTTCTGTTGCCTTTGATTGCAGTTATCACTTTCAGCAATTGAAAATGCATGTTGGCAGTTGTAAATCCATATGTGACATTCTAGTAAGGGAAGACAAAGCTGTAAAAACATGGTGCCATAAATGCACTGACATGCCTCCAGTGTCCCATTTTCAGCAACAAAAGGAAGTAAGTCTTAAAACTGTACGTAAAGCTCTCCTGCCATATATTGCTATTATTCCTGATTCATTAAACACTTTCTTGCTATAATCAAACTTGTGGGAAAATGGCCGTAGAACAAATGTGGAAAAATAAAAGCACAATTGCTTGTGCATTATTATTGCTATTAATCATCACTGTGGGCCTTGTACAGTAGTATGATGTTTTCATAGTATATCTTACATGTTCATAAGCAGTACTTCTTCTATGCAAAGTATTAGAGACAGGACAGCAATGAGAGAAACAGAAGAAAAGAGTAATTGTATGTAGGCAGGTATTTCAGTTGGGCCTCAGTTTAGTGCAAAAGCATGTTCAGTATTTGCTGCAACAAACCCCATGTTATGCAAACAAATGGCTATGCATACGTGGATGTTCACCGAGAAGATATCACTACTGTAATGGGACAAAAGGTCAGAATTTTTGGTAGCCAAGCAGCGATACTATTCTTCACCAGAACCACCAGAGCATTTCTAGGACTCTGTGACACGAAGCTTAGGAACCCCTAACCCAGTTACACTTGAAGCCTGAGCAGCAGCAGAAGAATAGGGAGTCTTCTAGCATGGGAGGTGGCAGACCTCTGTGATCTTAGCTCAAATTCTCATGAAAAGCAGAGGGATGAAGTCAAATACTTTATGTACTTCTGTGTTACCTAGCTTGGAGAGTTTCACTTTGGAAATTGTATTCTGTAAGTTTGCTAAAATTACAGCAACTCAGGTAAATGGTACTGTTAAGTAGACACCCATTCTGTGTGTGGTAGGGCTGTCCATACACTTCAGAAGGAGATATGGCTGAATGACATTAATCCATTAAACAGGAGCAGGAAACAGAAGCAACATGGGATTGGTCAGGAGTACAAATCCTTTTTTTATTTTTATTTTTATTTTTTTCAGACAGTATTTGTGCAGTGGTTGCTGTCATATCAGGAGATTAAGGGTCCAAATAGAGATGGACTCCATGATCTTCCAACCCAAATGATTCTATGATTATTCTTTGAGTAAGTCCATAAATATAAATTGTAAACCTTATGGCTCTTCACTTTGTATAGCATGGAGGACATCTATTTCAACAGATAAAGACAGTAAATGATTAAAAGCTTTTCTCATATTTAAGATTAATTTTCCTTGATTAGTTTTGGTGTGTCTTCACCCCATATTAGCCTAAGTAGTTTGTAGTGGAGGGTGAAGGTGTTAATTGACCTTTGTTCAGTGCCAGCAGAGGCTGTAACAGAGTTACTGTGTTGCAGCTGTGTGGTAGGTGAATTGCTTGTGTGGAAGGTTGTTGCTTTGGGTGTTTTGTACAGCTGTTAGCTCAGGTGTTTTGAGTGTCTCCTGACAGATCACAAAATGAGAGCTAGTTTGTTCTCCTGAGCTTGAAGAAGAAGGTATTGTGGAGAGATATTCAAATGCTCTCATATTTTTAGTGATTGAGTTGCACCCTCACAGAAAGTAGACTGGTTCCCAGTCTGAACAAAAATAGGAGCTGAAGGCTGTATCACACTTACTGATGGACGTGACTAAAAGCTGTAGCAAACTCAGGTTAGTGAGGTTTTTTGTGGGAATGAGAAGGGCAATATTCTGTGTATGTGCGAGGCTAGCTTTGAAATGGTGTTAATGTCATGATATTATATAGGATGTCTCAGTGGCCAAAGGCTTAAAAAAAGTTTCAGGTATTTATTCACTTCTGGTAAGGGTGAGTGGTTTGTATGGGTGGATTGGATTAAATTAAATTCCATTATGAGTTATTCTTCTCTACCCCTTTTGCTGCTTTCTCTTATTATCTCAGGTCTGTTACTCAGAGTGTGTGGGAAGATGGCTGCAGTAAGATTGCTTTTTTTATCTGAGTGTAGGAGGTTTACCACTGGATGCGATTATTTTATGAGTCTTCTTTGTGGTAGAAGGATGATGCATGGGGACAAAGAGAAGCTTATTGAATCTTAAGGTAAATAGAGAATTCAGGATTTCAGTAGGTGTTATTTTCCGCTGCCATCTTCCCTATAATCTTGTAGAGCTGATTTGCAATAGGGAGATTGTGTTAAGAAGAGTTGCTGTTGTGGGTTGAAAAAACCAGGATGTGAGTGAAGGATCTTGAATAATAACTGCTACTGAGGTTTTGGCTTGTCATAGAAGTTGATATTTCATTCGTATTATTTCTTATTGATAAAGACTATGGTTGGACTAGTAATCTGATCTTGCAACATAGCCTCCCTTGTATTGGGAGATCTTGAAATAGATGTAATGGTACTCACAGTTTCAGTTGCAAGAACTTTGATCCTCAATATAGTGGTAGGAAACAGATGAATATGTGGCAAGACATTAATGTAGTGTTATGTCCTGAAGTTCATTGCTAAATCTCTATCCATTAGACAATAAAGAAAATTACAAATTATTTATGCAAATATCCAGGATTAAAGATCTGTTTCTCATGAAGCAGAGCATTTATGTGTCCCTATCCATGTGTGTATACATGGTGCATAAGGGTGGGTTTTTTTGCTTATGTAGGCTTGAAAACTGTCTCCCTGAAGCCAAGGGAAGAAGTTTCCTGGACTAATAGAATTAAAACTTTGTTGTATTGTATGATCTGTGAATGTTCAAATACTTAAACACTCTGACATGAAGGTTTCTGTGTGATTTTTAACGTAGAGCTGATATCTTTTCAGGGGAAAGTTTCCTTTCAAATAATTTGTTGCATGTTTGTGCATATTTAAAATAATACTGCATCAGTGAATTAAGCAGTTGACTTGGTTTTGCAAGCAGCTTGACTATTATGGTCAGATTTTATCTATTGTGAGAAGTCAGACTAAGCTTTGGATAAGCGTAGACCTGATGTGTTTAGTGACCCAAACAATTTCTGCACGTAGGAAAACACGTAATAGTTCAGTTGTTTTAACACTTGCTAATTTGAGTGTGCTCTAACAATAAGGTATATTTTGTTGATGTTTCTACTATGAAACTTCTGTTGTTTTCAGTGTGAATTTGTAAATATTCTTTTCATCATCTTTCTTGAAGTGAACTGAGGAGGGGCACAAGCCCTTGTTCTAGGTTACTGGCTGTATCTTCAAGGCTGAGTGAATCATGGCTTAGGTTTAAGTGGCAGGGAAGAAGAAAAATATATATAGTTGGACCCAGGATTTCACATGGGAGCAAGAAGAGGTCAGTATGGAATTCTAACTAGGGAATTCTGGCCTGTGAAAAATGTGACCATGATATCAGTTATTTGATGTAAGGTGGTAAGATTTTTCATTTTTAAGAAATTGCCCAAAGGCTATTGTAATAAAAGCTCTTCTTTTAATAAGGAATCACTGGATGAAATTCCTCAGCTACTGTTCTGCACTAAGTAAGTCTAGTTAATCACACTTAAAGCCTGAAAAGCCAAAGACATTCTGTCTTCCTTGGGTTTAAGCTACTTAAAATATTCTTGCTGAGGATTTAGCAAGTGAGTGCTTGTGTACGGATTTATTGAAGCTATGGTAGTTTTTACATTGAGCAAAAAAATGGGAGCACTGCGCATGATTGAATTCTGTTGACCTAATAGGAGCATTGCTGGTGGCCTAGAAGATGATCTAAAGAAGCCTTCAGATGGAAAGCTAGATGGATTAAGTAAAAATGTCAAGCTTTATGACAAAACTAGAAATGTTAAGGAGGGAAAAGCAGCATTTCTGATAAGAGTTTTCAAAACAATAGAATTTATTTCTTTCACAGCAGAAAAGATCAGGAGAAAGTTCTGTATCTGTAGTCCCAGTGTTAATGCCTTCCATCAACAAAAGTGTTTGGTTTTTTTTTTTTGTGTGTGTATGTGCTTTTTTTGTTTTTTCTATTTTTTTCCAGATTAGCTCATGATAAAGGAAATATGATGAGGTCTCTGAAGTGCAGGAGTGTTAGAAAAAATAGTGGTCAGCCACTGAGAAGCTGTGGAACAAAAAGAAACATGGGCAAGTGTAGCTGGAAAGATGGTCTTGGCTAACAACTTTGTTCTTTCTGTCTCGCTTAGCTTTGTGAAATACAAGCATGTCTGCAAAACAAAAAATTACAGTATGATCTGTGGTAAAATTGAGAGTGCTGTACTTTGAGTTTATTTGTACATGCTAGAACACAAAATTAAAATGCTAAATGTCTTCAGTATAGGGTGGCTCATTTGCTAGTCAGTCACTCTAATGTAGCTCAGCTGAAATGAACTAGTGTAAATCAGTCTCCTGTGTTTACTTATCAAGACTGGGAGATGACTGCTTTTTTCGTTTTGCTTTACGTATAATTGAAATGTTGCTTTTATTTTTATATGATATTCTAGTTACAGCTGTATAGCATTTTTCATGGTTCTGGAGTCTGTTCAATTTGAAAGATGTATTGCACCTAAGAAGCATTTAAGAGTAAAAGGCTGTATTTTGGGGAACTAAATTACCATAGTGCCATTTAAATCTGCAACAGTGTTCACAATGAAAAGTCTTTGGGTTTTTTTTGTGTTACTGGACACCAAAGCTTCAAAAGGCTTTATATCCATACAGGTTCTGAGATAAAACTGTGTTTTTATAGTTAAATTCCCCAAGTAGAAGATGCCTAGATCTCCAAATTTAGTACTGTAGCTAAAAAAATATAAGAGACGGGAAGAATTAAGTTCTTGGAAAATGAGGATGATAAACAGAGTGATACCTCTTTGTGTGTGCCTAGTTTTCAATCAGCCTTAGGATGCATACACTTTACAGTACTGTTCAGCCCATAACCATATACATTAGTATTTATATTCTGACAATAATGCAAGATAGTTGTAACTGAGAACCATTTGTCTTAGTGGTGACTCCAGTCAAAGGAAGGGAAAAAGTATTTACCCTTCTGTACTGGACCATGCTTGATAGCAGTGCAGGTGGTTTCCCTAGCACTGTGGGTGTTGTGGCTTTGTTTTCCAGCTGATTGCTTGATCATGCTCTTTACTCCAATTATTGTACTTTTCCATAAGCGTAAAGGGATTACACATAAAGAGGAAAACATGTAACATAGTCTTGCTACTTTTTTTTTTTTTTTCTTGTAACCCTTTGCTTCCTGAGTATGACCAGCTGAAGATTTGACTGTTGTCAGTGCTTTGGTGCAGGCAGGCCTGATGTGCTTCTGGTGACTGAAATAAGAAAACCCTTGTGCTTTTTAGGGCTGACAAGAGGGGTTGGAAATATCAAAGAACTGACACTCAAATGTTGTTTAGGAAGCCAGATCCTGTTTTCTTTACAATTACACATGCTTAAGCTCTCCGTAAAAATCTTAACGTTGTGTTTTGAGACATGTTCTTCTCCTCTCACAAGCAGTGTATGTATGTGATGGAAGGGGATGATAAAGCATCCTTCTTGAGATGAATGGGGGATCAGCAGAATTGTAGTCTCTCTGATAACAACATGGTGAATTGAAGAGTCCATTCTTCAGCAGATAATTGTAGCATTAGAGAGATGGTAGCCAGGAGAAAAGATCTAGAAAGCAGAGTTGTGGGCTCTAATGCTTGATGTTTGACTCTTGAATTCTAGCATGGGCTGGAATTCTCTGCTTTGTCTTGCTTTAACTCCCTTTTCTAGTGAATTGCTGAGAGAGAGAAACCCAGAAGAAAATAAGCTCTCAGGATGAAAAATTTAGACCCATGTCAATTGTTTCATTCAAAGCAGTGAAAGTGCAAAGCAAACTAGAAAATTCTGAAGCTTTCAGTGCTGCTGTATTTCCCAAAATTATCTAAACCTCCCTCCTGTCTCTGGAGTTCTTACCTTACTTGCTTTCTCAGAGAGAAGAACAGTCAATCAAGAAGATAAATGGGAACATCACTGTTTGTATGATTAAGGTTTTAGGGAACTAGAGCATTTTCAGTGTTTGCATTTGCTTGGACTGTTTCTGATTTACGAAACAATTAATTCTGTGTTGTTCTTGCTATTTCTTCTTGGAGAGCTGCTTGCAGAATGTCTGAATGAGGTCTCTTGCAATCCATATCTGCTAATCCCTGACTGTCTAGTTAAGATGGAGATTGTCTATTGGAGGAGCCTAGATTAGGTGTTGAAAGATCCAAAGGTCTGACTTACCATGTTTTTAGGCTCAGATTAGTTGGTTACTGTGTCAGTTTGTCTGGTGGTCATGAGGGTAGCCAAGAGGTTGAGGGAGGTCTGAAGTGCTGAGGAAGAGTATGCAGAATAGTGAAAGTGCACCAGAAAACCAGCCAGAATCTTGACACTGATTTGAGACATGTGGTCCCTAAAGTGTTTTTTGGGGAATGCGATTCAAAAGCTTGCAGCTTCTAGAAATGTGATCCTGACCCTGAAACAACAAAACTGCATCCTGCATTTGGAGGCTAATTGCCAGGTGGATGCTGGTAGTTAAATTGTTTACCAGATGTACAGGTTTTAGTAGATTATTTGAATAAAAGGCAGAATAACTGACCATTTAGTAGTTCCGTCCAACCTTGTCCTAGATGGCAGTACTACCACTGAGACAAAAGGAAATTCAGTAGCAGCACAGTACCTGAGAAGCCAACAAAAGGTTGATTGTGCTTTGTCTTGATCTAGCCAAGCTTATTCTATGACTTCTGGTCTATGAAGGTTGTCCTTGTAAGACATTGATCTCTTACGTATTTAAATGCTCTATAAAGTCTTCAGAAAATTTTGGTCATGGTTCCTACTTGGTAGTTAAGAGCACAAAGCTCCCTTTGTGTCTTTTGCTGGTATTACACTTTAGTCAGCCTATTGCCTGGTTACACAGAAATTCTTTGTCACAATTTAGAGGAAGTTATAGCCAGTAGCGGGCACCAACTGCAGCAGATAAAACAGTTTGAAATAACTGTGGAGAAACTTTGAAGTTTCCTCAACAGCCCTAATATCTGCCATAATTTTTCATATTTGCTTCCTGTAATCCTCTTGCTGGCTGAGAAAAAGGGGGTATTGTCTCTCATCAGCAGCAGGAATGTTTGCCAGCCATTTGCCTCAACAGGAGAATTTTGAGCTTTTGCAAAATTTGCAGTTGAGCAGATGGACAGCACGCAGGAGGCCAAAATGACACAAAGGGAGTCCTTACTTTGTAAAGCACAGTTTGGGTCTGTCTCTAGATTGTCACCTTTTGTTCTCTGCAAACAAGGCTGGTACAGAGAAAAGAGTGCAGGACTGAGACTGAAAGAAAACACTCTGTGATGAGAGCATAAAATGTGGGTCAAGACTTTTAAACCTTTTCCCTAGTTCTTCAAGCTGGATAGAGAATGTGAAAATTAGAAGACCGATTCACAGGAAGCTTTGCTGTCCTTTCTTACTCAGCATGTGCCTTACAGTTAGCAGACACACAGAGTTTTTGAATTGTTTCCACCAAAAATGTTGAGGCACATTATTGTGATCTTGCAAGACAGGATTCATTTATGGTACAACTTCACTTACGATCTTCTGAGAAGGAAGAGCTTAATGAACTAGCAGTGTAGAATCTGGCTCAGGCTTCACACAGTGACCCTGAAAAAGTGGATTAATGCGAAAGAATAGCCTTCTGCTCCGGAACTGGGAAAACAACAACAACAACAATAAAAAACCCCCTTAAGGCTTAAGAACTCATCAACTCCTCTCAGTCCTCAAAGACATCTTCCTTTTGTTGGAGGTTGAGGCACTGGCATTTGACCCACAGCACTTTAAAGAAGAAACTCGGGACAGATTTTTCCCAAAGGATGTCTATGATACTGTGGTCAAATAGTCATAAAAATCCCAGAATTGCAGCTGGCAAAGGGGGGAGGAAAAAAACCCAACAAAGTAAGCTGAAAAAACAGAAATAGTAGAAAAGAGTCCGATTCTTTCCCCTTCGAATGAGACTTGTATATATATTCAGAGGTGCTTGAAGGAAAACTCTGAAATGTCAACAATGTGGTATTAAAAAACGATGCCCAACCATCCACTGGTTTTATTAACGCATTGTTCTGCTGCAATTTATTAAGAAGTAAATTTTTTAAAAAATGGGCTTGACAGTCTACTAGGTCCCTCCCAAGCAGTAACTCCCCACTTGACATTCTTCTGGAAGCGAGACAACAGCAGCAGCCTTGGCAGTAGAATATTAACCCTGCAGCAGTGGCACAGTTCCTGTAGTTCTAGAAAGTTAAGATCCGTGGGAAAATGTATCTGTCAAACAAAAAATAAAGAATCAAGAAAAAAAACAAGATTATCTAAACCATACTTTTCTTTCTTTCAGCCCAAGCATGTAATGAACAATTACTGATATACTAGGCAGATACTAACTTCAAGGGGACAGAGATTAGAAGGTTGTGATCATTTTTTCCCCTTTCTCTCTAATTGAGGGGCACCCCAGGTGGAGAAACTGTCCTGCTTTAAGTCAACATTAGTGTCATTTGCAGGCAGCAAAAGTAAAGCAAGACCAAAGTGGTATTAGGTGGCCTATAGAGGAATTGATGAGCTTTTCATAACTTGGAAGACATACAAAGCAGACTTCTACCAGTGAAATTACTGCCTTCAGTGGGATCAGTGTTCTACCTCGTATCTTTAGAAACCTAGGGGCCACTGACTTATTTCTGGAAAATGTGATTTTATTTAACTAAGAGAATCGTGAATCATAGAGTGGTTTGGGTTGGAAGGACATCAAAGTTCATGTAGTTCCACCCCCCCTGCCATGTCAGGGATACCTTCCACTAAACGAGGTTGCTCAAAGACCTGTCCATCCTGACCTTGAGCACTTCCAGAGCTGGAGCATCCGCAACTTCTCTGGGCAGCCTGTGCCAGTGCTTCACCACCCTCACAGTAGTTCATAATGTCTGATCTAAATCTCTCCTGTGTCAGCTTAAAGACATTCCCCCTTGTCCTGTCACAATTGCTCTTGTGAAAATCCTTCTCCAGATTTACCTGTAGGCCCTCTTTAGGTGTTGGAAGGCTGCAGTAAGTTCTCCTCAGAGCCTTCTCTTCTCCAGGTTCAACAATCCCAGCTCTCAGAAGAGGTTCTCCAGCTCTCTGATCATCTTCACAGCCTTCCTTTGCACTGACTCCAGCAGGTCCATGTCCTCCTTATGTTGGGGGTGCCAGAGCGGAACACCGTACTCCACATGGTGTCCCACTGGAGTGAGGGTTGGGGCGGGGGGGGCAGTCACCTGCCTTGACCTGCTGGTGATGCTTCTTTTGATGCAGCCCAGCATATGGTTGGATTTCTGGGCTGCAAGCCCACACTGTGGGCTCAGGAAGTACAAGGGCCAGGAAAACACTGATAATTTTGTGGATGCTTTCTGGAACTCAAATGCTATTCAAGTTTCAGCCCCAGTATGGATCTTACTGCACTTTTGGCATCTTGAAACATTCAGGAGCTTATTTGAGACCCACACACTAGTGCAGGAAGACCCACTTCCATAATCAACTGGCTTATTTTATGAATGTGACAGATAGGAAACAGTTCTGGCAAATATTTCTGAAGTAAACACCATGTTGAATAGTGAAAGAAGGCTGGAAAATTGAATTCTTTAGGCCTTCTGCAGGGGTCAAATAAGAGGTTAGAGATATGAGACAAAGAGTAAGCTTGGTGAGGGCTTCTGAGAGCTAGCAAGGGGCAGTGTTCTTGAGACTGGTGAAAATCTGGTGTGTATACGCATAGCTTGTATTCAGTTGGTATTTGTGCAAAGACAGATGCATGAGCACTATTCGCTTCTCTCTCCATCTTCTGATCACTCCATCTTCTGATCAGAGGTTTTTCAGGGACTGCAGTCATTCATTCATTTTCCCAGGAAATCTGTTCTTTCATTGCCAAATAATGATAGTATGTACTGTTGACGACCAGTTCTAATATTTTCCCTACTGCCCAGATGGATGGTGGTATAGTATGTACCAGCTAATGCATGGTGGTATGCATTTTGCATTGGCAGTTCCTGGCAGGTGCCTGCTGCTCAGGGGAGGGCATTCTGTAAATCTAATTTACATGGGGTGCTAGTCTTGTCTGATAAGGAGACACATCACTGCACAGTGTTCTCCTGCTTGCCAGACTACTCAAGCAACTTTATAATTTAAAAAGATTTAGGAATGCGATTGGCCTGCTTAGATGATTTTATTAAACAGATTTGTTAATAGAACAAAAGACTCTGGTTGGTTGGTTGGCTGGTTTTTTTTTTTGAGGAATGGAGGGGGAAATACGCTATTGAGTTCAATGATAAAACCTTCGTTAGTGGCCCCAGTGTCATGGGTAGTTTAAGAAGCTGGGTATGCACTGGCACAACTTTTTTCAAAGCTGGTGTCCTTTGAAGATTCATTGCTACTGTAATTTTTCTTTTCACACTGTTGTAAAGAAGTATTGGGGCCAGCCAGGCGCATGTTCTGAGTAGGAGTTCCTTGCTCTAAGCTAGAATAACCTCCATTGTCTCCCTGTGTGTTTGCCTCTAGCTGTTCATGGTTGAGTTGTGGTGATACACTAAATTGTTACACAGTCCTGATGATGGCAAAGGGAGACGAAACTACTTCCTTAGCTTTCGTCAAGGCTAACACAGATACTTTAGTTAAGAAACTTGCATGCTTTAATAACAAGCTGATGTAGGTGCTCCAAAGTTTGGTTTGTGAGGTTTTAAATACTGAGACCTTCTGCCCACTCCTTTTTCTTTTTTTTTTTATTTTTCTTTTCTTTCAGCTGAGATTTTCGTGCATGCAGTCATTTACAACATCTGGATCCTTTTGAACTGCACAGAACCCATTGCAACTGTCAGGTGAAAAATCCTCACTGACTGGGGGGAACACCCAATATGTAATACAGGATTTCTGCAAAGTTGTTTTTGTCATACCATGAATGATATGAAAGGCTTTTGGACTGTATGTGGGAACTTAGTTTATGTATATTTTGGGACCTGAGCAATTGGTCAAGACAAGCTTTATTTAGAAAACAGCTGTGAAACAGCTGTCTATTTCTAAAGCTGGTCAGTAGGTATATTTACAGGAGTGTTTTAGTTCAGGTGAGCAGAGTGCTTTTTAAAATTGACTTTTTGATTATGTTCACTTGCATTCTTTGGTTAACATGGTGCAAACTAGTTTCTTTTTGGATGGAGCAGACATAGGAGATGGGCACTGTCACAAAAAATAGCGTACCACTGCTACTAATGGGCACCTAGTCCATGGACCATGGTGTAGTTACTTTGAAATAAGAAATCCATGTGGCATCCTTTGTTTCACTGTGTAAGTCTGCAATTATTTGACTGCAGTTATTTGCTAATGTAGTTATAGTAAATGATGCCAGTTCTGCCAGTGGAATAAAGGACTCCAGCCTTTGGAAAATCATAAACTGGGACAATTCACCTAAATCCCAAGGAGAATTTTACTACCACTTCCTCTTGTTGTTACAGCATCAGTTGAATCAGGTCTGGCAGTGGAATTTCTAGATCACACAAAAGGGCACCCATATTGGTGCCCAGAGGACTCGAAATAGGGTTAATCTCAGTTAGTTCTAGACTTTGACAATGTGAAGATTTGTCTGCAATGGCTTGTTTATTGGGAGTTCGAACAGTGAAAATAAATAAATTGAGATGAATTTGATCTATTTTAGATACCTACTCTAGGATGAAATGAATTGTTTCCAGGTAGTACCTGTGTTTCTGACCCTGACTTCGAAAAAAAAAAAGAAAACCGAAAAACCTCACAACCTCACAACCAAACAAAACTAAAATCTAGGGTGAGCAGCTTGGATATAGCCAGTGACAGTGATGTACAAAGTAGGTTTCTTAAATTGATGTGATTCTAAGATTGAAGTCGGTATTTCAGAGATCGATCAGTTATACTCCTTACTAATGCAGAATAAAAGGTATCTGCTCCAAAGTTTGGTTTGGGGATATAAGCTTTCAAGTTGGGCACTAGAAGGACAGGAATTCAAGGAATACCATGGGTAAAATTCAAATATCTGTGCCTTGAAGTACTTGCATTTTAAGAAAGCAGTCCTAGAAATTCATGCCCAGCTTTTGTATTTTATGTTGTTTGGTTTAAATAGATGTTTTACTTTGGTCAGTAAATCACCTCTTAGGAGTTCACTTTCCCAATTTGTTTGAGCTGAATCTCTATAAATGTTATTATTCCATTTGCAGAATGCATTGTTGCATTTTCTAAACCTGTTTTATTCTGAGAAATGTGTGGTAACACATTGCTTTTTCTGGCCTCTTGATATCATGGCCACATGTTTCTCAAGCAGGTGTTTCTGTGCTGTCAATACTCATATAAATTGATTTATCAAATCACTTCCCTATTACAGAATATTGGGTACAAGTGTGTTACCGTAGCAGGAAATGAGTCAACACTTACAAAGATACTGAAATACTGTTTCAACTATTAAAACCTCAGCAACAATAATACTGTGTTACTTGGCACTTAGATTGGGTCAGGGCCAATAACTGATGTTCTACGTCCTAGAAGTTATAGGAAACAAAGTGATTGCATAGTCTATATTTTTTACTAGAAGTGTTTGTGAAAGCTTAGTAAAGTGCTATGACAATTAAAATAGCCTTTAGGTTTAATAGTTGTAACTAAGGTTGTGTGAACTACGATTCATTCCAAACTTCTGGTTGGTTGCTTGTAAACTTCAGTGACTTTTTGCTCTTCATTCTGGCTTTTTTTCCAGTAATTTTTGCTACCTGAAAATGGTTCTGCTGGTGTTTTATTGTGGATTTTCAGCAACAACAATAGTTCTTCCATTTTTAAATGTATAAAAGCCAGGCAAAAAGCCTTTCCCCGTTAGTGACTCTTTGGATCCACACTTAAAGTGCTCCACTAGCCAACGAGGTGGGAGACGGAAAGCTGAAATGGACCCTACTGTGGGAAGCAGATTTCAGTGTTCTGTGAAAACTAGGTTTAGTTTGAGCAAAATGAAGAGGAAACTACAAAAACACACACACGGTTCTTTGTGTATTTTAAATAACCGTTTTAATGGTTTGGTTTTTTTTATCACAAAATACATTCAAATAGCTGTGGATACCATCCAAGGACTCTGCAGTGGAAAAGCTGTCAGTTTTTTGTCCCAGACAGCACACCTAAATACTGAGCAATAGCTGTTTGCTTGTAGCATTTCCATAGTTCTTATTTTACCACTGTCAAATAGATTACTAAGTTTTGAATATGTAGCTGTTCCACATTAGTTGCCTGTTTACATTCAAGTTAAAACTTTGTACAAGAGGGAAAACTTAATACGCATCACATCATGTCTAATCTTTATGCGAGTTTGTACATATGTAGCTCTTTCTGAGCTAGGGAAGAAAAGAAAGCTTTAACTTTTGTAAGCTTCAAATGTGACTTTTTGTTAGAATTTTCACTGAAAAAAATATTGCAGCTTTCTGTTGGATGTTCGGTATCTCTAAATTTTCCTGAGTGGTATCTAAAGCTGATGGCAACATGATTGTAGAAATTCACTTCATGTCACTGATGTGAATTCAGTCCCTGTGGTAATGATCTTAAACTTTCAGTTCTTTGGTATCAAGGGAATTGTAATGGAATTGTTAGTCAATTGTTGGAACAAATACAGTGATACACACCAATGTTCTGATAGCAGGGTTGGGTGTTGTTGTTTTCTTTTTTTGTGTGTGAGCATTGGTAAAAGATGCATTATTTATTTACTCAAAAATCCCATGTTATGAAAAAAATAGATACTCAAAATCAGTCTTGTATGGGCACAGTTAATGTACTGTGTCTGGGATTTCTGGTCTGTGATCAATGGTCTGCTTTGGCATTTCTGAAATGTAGATGTGAGAACTGAATTAGTGGAAGAAGCACTGTTACTCATCTCTGTCCTGGGCTTTCTCTGACCATAACATGATTATTTCTTTTTAAAATGCAGTATCTTCTTTCTGTGTATCACATTAATGTGTTCAAGTTAAAAACAAGCAAACAAAAATACCCAAACAATCAAATGGTGAAATACCTTTCTATATATTACCCAGATCTTTTGATAAGAAGCTTTGTTTGTTTGTTTGTTGGTGTTTGTTTTTTTTTTTCCTCCAAGGGTGGGAGGAGGCAGGGGGAATGGGAGTGTTGAAATAGATGGGCGTGTTACTTACAAAGCAACATCCATCACTGCTGACCTACCATTGAATACCCATTGTCTCTCATTAACTTCAAGAGGAAATTCAGACATTTCCAAATGCCACCAGAAATAAAGAATATGAATTGGTTGATACAGTATTTTGAAGAATAGAGTGCAAAGCTGTTAATGAGGTGTAGTGGCTGCCTTGTCTTTAAGAAAGACAAGTTGTTTTAATCAGAAAGGTCATGCATGTCAGATAGCATTATTGTTTCCTGTGTTAGCTTGACTCTACCTCAGTCTGGGAGAATTAAGATTTCAGTGAACATTCCTAATAGTTAAGACACATGTCTGGGGATGTGGATGCTTCTGCATTTGGCTCTGCTGAAATTCCACTTTTGATTTATTTGCATTGCTGTTGAATACAACTTAAATGCAACCAGCTTATATGTGTCACTGAAGCCCCTAAAGTCATACAAGTGTTAAATTTATAACACAAATTAGCCTTCATCATCCCCAAGGTAAAAGGGACGGGGTCATATTTCTTAGATATTCTGGAAAGAAAATGGAAGGGTTGTGGTTCAGGTAGGCTGGGACTCAATTTATTTGGGAATTACCTGCAGATAACAATTTTCTGCATGTGGTCAGGCCCTCCTAGAGGTTTTCTATTTATACGTTGGTTCAGGGGGTTAGAGAACAACCTGGTGGACCTCTTTGGAGGGAGCGTCCCTAAGACAGTATAAATATAGACTTTCCCCCCCTCCTGTTACATTTCTCGTTTTTGTGGGTGTGTAAGGTGTATTATGGCTAGCAACTGTTAGTTACTGCATTAGAAAAGGGGTAAATACGGGAAAATGCCTTCAGGTCTGTACTTGGTATAAACTGACAGTTTCTCCAAATACATTAAGCCACCTTTTGTAGTATATGGTCTAACCCTGTGTCAAACAAATTTATGGTTTTCAGTGGACTGCTGATTGAGTGCTTATTGAGTATGTTTTTCTTTTCACAAAAAAGGATGAATTCCATCCTCCTAGGTGTCAGCAAATGGCTCAGATTTGTTATTTGTTTTGTTGTCTGGTCAGTCTAATTCTTGTCATTGAAGTCATGCCTTAGGATTGAATTCCCCTGATTTGGGTGGTCATTGCTCAATCTGTGATTTCTTAGGCAACATGAAAGGCTTTTCTGGAACAGGAGATTGTAAGTTTCTCTTGGACCTGATATTTAAAACTATCACATATTCTTGACTCTGAGGATCCTGACCAACCACAATATTGCTGAAACTAGTGTCAAGTTACTTTTGTTCTTTATGAGTGACTGTGAGACGCTAGTTCTATCAAGGAAATGGTAATAATAATCATAGTAATAATAATAATAATCTAAATAGTATTTCATAATAGGGTCTCCCAAATAACAGAAAGTCGCATGTGCAGGGTAATCAAAGATAATCTGGATTTTTCTGTCATATTTAGAGTTTTCTGTGATCATTGTTTTGTAGTATACATGTATGCAAAAGGGATAATATGTTCATGCATTAGGAGCTGACAAACTGGTTTTGTCTCCAAACCCAGAAATGGAAAAGAAGTTGGGGAAATATATCCTGATATGTGTTTCACCAGCTCTGGCCAGTCTGCCTTCCTACAAACTCCTCTAGATGGAGCAGCAAGGCGTCTGTGAGGTTCCACAGCAATTCCTGTCCTAGCAAAAAGATAGTGTTCCTGTCTCAGTGCTGTTGACCTGCAGTAATGCTGGACTGTGTAGGAAGTCCTTTATTGCTGCTTAAGTGGAAAGGAAGGGTAGTTGTCTTGTGTCTATCTATGTACAGCTCACTGGGAAGAAAAAAGGAACAGAAGAATGAAGTGAAATATATTTAGCTCGTTGTTACTACTGTAAGCCTTTTTACTGCACTGAAGTCAAGATTCTGCTCTTTGGCTATGGGCAAAGCTGAATAAAGGGCAACATAGGAAATGATTGCTTTCAGAAATTGCGTGGCAAATTTGCCATGTTGATTCTTATTATCTAGCAAAAGTTGTTCTTTTTATACTCTAGGTTGGTGATATTTTCTCCACTCTGATTCACTTGGGTGAAAACTGGAGACTTCCTTTGATTTTTTTTTTTATTTTTTTAAATTTTTTATTTAATCTACCTAAGACCTTTTTTTCAAGTGCAGTAAAAGTTGGGTATTTTTAACACAACTCTTGAAGAGTATAGAACCCAGTTTGATGGTACAGGAATTTAGATGAATGGCACTTCTTGCCATAGCTCTGCCTGTGCAAAAACTATGGAGAATAGAACAGTGCTCATCAAAGTAAGTGTGGGCTGGTTAGGAGTATAGTATCTTTTTAAGTGCAAGGTCCTGCAACTGGGTTGGAGCAACCCCAAGCACAAATACGTGTTGGGTGGAGGCTGGGTTGAGAGCAGCTCTGAAGAGGACGACTTGGGGTGTTAGTTGATGAGATGACCCAGCAGTGTGGACTTGCAGCGTAGAAATCCAACCATATGCTGGGCTGCATCAAAAGGAGCATGGCCGACAGGTTGAATGAGGTGATTCTCCCCTCTGCTCTGCTTGCATGAGACCCCACCTGCAGTCCTGCATTCAGCTCTGGGACCCCCAACATAAGAGGGATGTGAAGCCTCTCAGGCAAGTCCAGAGAAGGGCCATGAAGATGATCAGAGGTCTGGAGCACCTCTTCTACGAAGACAGGCTGAGAGAGTCGAGTTTATTCAGCCTGGAAAAGAGGGGGCTCTGGGGACACCTTACTGCAGCCTTCCAGTACCTAAAGATGGCTTGCAAGAAATCCGGAGAGGGACTTTTAATAACATCAGTAGTGACAGCACAAGGGGGAGTGTCTTTAAGCTGGCAGAGGGGAGATTTAGGTTAGATGTTAGGAAACAATTCTTCTATGAGGGTGGTCAGGCACTGGCACAAGTTTCCTGGAGAAGCTGTGGATGCCTCATCCCTGGAAGTGTTCAAGGCCAGGTTGGATGAGCCTTTGAGCAACCTGGACTAGTGGAAAGTGTCCCTCCCTGCCTGTGGCATGGGCATTGGAATTAGATGATCTTTAAGGTCCCTTCCAACCTTACCCATTCTATGATTCTATGATCTTTGCCTTCAAGATCTATGATAACATACAGGAAGGCCACTATACTTCTGGTGTGATCTGTGTCTTACAACCCCATTTAAAGATATTCTCAAATATGTTTGGATATACAGCCAGGATGATTCTTGTCAGTTTTAAATGTCTTACCTGTGCAATTTGAAGCTCTAATGGAGATCTATATTCTCTATGCAAACTATTTTTCATCTCTTCTCATCTTCTGAAAGAATGATGGGGAACAGAGTGATTAAAATAGACTTCTCAATAAAAAAAGGAAGCTCGGTGCTACTTTTTCAAGCTGAAACAGATGAAGAAGCTGAAAAAACTAGGAGTTAGAGGTCAACTGCAAACAGCAGCAGCAACAAGGTAAGTGGGGCCAGCACATATTTTTATAACTGTCAAAGATCCAAAACAAAAATTTCTTTTTGGGTACCTAAGAGGTCCCGTCTTTGAATGTCCTACTGTGTCAACACAAGGGAGGCTATAGGATATGACGAGTTTGATTACATTGAAATGCCAACAGTGTTTTAGCATCTGTCGTATCATTCTTGTTTGTGATGTGATGGAGCTCTTCACTGGAAGAAAGCCAGGAAGTGCCTATATTAACACTGTCCAAGTCTATCCCTCCCTAACTGATTTCTAATTCTGAAGAAAAGAGTAAGAAAGCCCATACTAGCAATCATGGTGATAGGTTAATTTTTGGAAGGTGAACCTATAAATCACACTTTGGCAGAGTGAATACTTGAAGCTTCCCTGTGTAAGTTCTCTAGATAATGAAGAAAAAAGAAGAAAGCACCCTTTGCCCTTTTCATTTTATTGTGCTATATTTTATAAAGGCTTGGTGATTAAAGCAGGGCATGCTTTTTGGTAGCATTTCAAACTTAGTCTAAATCTCACCTTTGCAAGGGAGGTGCCAGAATGTCACTGTTAAATTCCTGTAGCCTCATATTATGGCAGGACAGAGAGGAGCAAAAGCAGTATTTTACAAGTTGCCTGAGAACATCCCTCAGGGCACCTGAGGTGCTACAAGTCATATTAGGCTTGTCCCAGAAATCAAAACCCTGAGCCTAATACTTGGGCTAACACCCACTCAATTCTGTACTTGTAACAGAAGTGATGAGGAATGTGATTTATTCAAAATATAATTGTCCCCTCCTGTCCTCTGTCTCTAGTGCAGCTATTATCCATAAAATATAGGTGATTATTCCAGGGCACTATGATCCCTTTTTTTCAAAGCCCAAACTTTTTTAGATTTCCTCTTATGTCTGTAATTGTCTACACTGCACGGGTTGTACTTTATTACAGCAAAAAAAATAGTAATTATGATAATTTTGTAAGCAAAAGCTTTACTAATCTATATTCCCACTCAAGCAGTGTTGAAGTATGCTAAACTAGGTTTGCATCTCTCTTGTTACTCCTGTTCCTCAAAAGTGGTACAAATGTGGTACCAAGGTTGCTGCTGGAGACCTTGAGAGTGGTAAGCTCTTAGTGCCTAGCTTGCCCCCTAGTGGCATTTTAATGGCCGGGGATGCCCGTGGGTTATGCTGCTGACATCCCTAATCACGGGTATGTTTAGTCAATGAAGATGCAAACCCAAGTGGTTTTGTTAGCAGAATATCTTCATTCTACCTTGTGTTTGAAATTGGAGTCTATAAAGTAAGAATGTAGTACAAATGTAAAGAGATCCTAGCCTTGCATGTGTCAAAAAAAAGTGCTTTGGCTGTGAGTGGGAATGCTGTTCTTCTGAATAAAACAATTTTGTTTCAATTTTGTTTTACAGGAATGCTCAACACATTAGAGGCTGAAAATTAGCACTGAAAGTGATATGAACATTGTTTCATTCTTGTGTTGCTAGAAGACTTCTTTAATTTTGTATAACTGACAGATTTTTTTTTTTAACGTTTTCACTTCAATGGTTTCTGTAGAATAATGTTAATTACAGTTCATTATCTGTTTAATTTAAAGACATAATGAAATGGTTATTTAGTTTTATCTCAGAAAATTCCCTTAGCTTAGTCACAAAAGAACTAAATATTTGTTGATTTGCCTTGACATTGGATCTCTTTTCTCTAAAATTGTGTTTTGGTATGTTTGATAGCTAAAACTATCTTCTGCCACCCACACTTAAAACTGTCTGCAATGAGATGGTTGCACCTTGTTTTCTAGAATAATGATCAAAATACCAATTCAGATTGTGATCAAGCAGCTTGAATATTTTTCATTGCTCTTATGCAGGAAAGTCAGCTGCAGAATAATGCCTTCCATTCATTGCTCTTTGGCACTAGGTACCTTTTGCCACTGCTGCATATACTGTTAACTATTGTTAGCCTTCAATTACTTTTTTATGAGCTGTGATGTTCACTGTGCAAGTCTGAAGTCTTCTAAAAAAAAAAATAATGTTTTAGATGTAGCAGACTTTTCTGAAAATCAGCTGTATAATTCGTCCTGCTTACTTCTCTGACCAGCGCAGGTGGTGGTCTGTGCCTATGTAAGACATACTCTAAAGGACCTCTTTTCATATAATTATTTCTCAAACAGGATGGTCAGTTTGAAGGTGTTTTCAGCGCATTGTCCCTCTACAAGCTCTTAAACAATTAAGCATGTCATCAGACACTTGGTATTTTTCAAACCATTCTTGGATTAAAATTTAGTTTATGTTCTAATACAGTGACTTTAGACATTATAATAGACATGGCAGCATTTCCAGTCTTGAGCTTTTAAGTTGACAGAATATCATTAAGAACAATTTCATTCATGTTGACACTTTAAAATGATCTACATTTACCAAGCATTAGCAGAAAGTACAAAGAATTGGATGCTTTTGTGATATTTAATTACATACAAAACATCAAATCTGCAAAAACAGCCTTCGAACATTTTCATGCTGAACTAAATTTATTAATTTAGCTTTATTAGAAGTTTGCTGAAACAAGACCCTCATATCACATTCCAGCATAGGCTTTCTTCTCTGCCTGCTGGAGCCATCTTGCTAAAACAAATAGTGGGCTGAATTCCTGGTAAATTTGTGACTTATTATGACTTGGATGCTCCAGTGATGGAAGAAAAAGCTAAGGTGGTAAGAACCTCAAAGCTGTACCAAGCTGGCTTGTGGCCACTTGTCTTGGATTCAGTTGTTATGTTTTTTAGAATAGCTGCTATGATTGTGTCTGTGTTCAAAATAATTTCCCACTGTTTGGAATGAGAACATGTATGTTATTAAAATGTTTACACATCTTCAGATGCTGCTTTTGCCTCTATAACAGCTAGCATGCTCAAGTGTGTGTGTGCATGCACGATTCAGGAGATTAGCTGGTTGGATCATCATTCCCAGTGTGCAGCTGGCATGCAGTCACCATGTCCAAATAAGCCAGGACTTTATTAGGTAGGTTGTTTCGTGCCAGTAGGCCTCAGTGTCCAGGAACGAATGCCATGCTGCATTTACTATATTAGTAAATATAGTATAGTATGTTTATATAAATATAGTAGATATAGACAACAAGAATCTACTCATATTTTACAATATTAATGAGTAAGTAATTATTTTGAGATTGGTAATGATAAAATAAACTTGGTGATGGTGTAGAGTTTCAAGGGGAAAAGTGAAGCTGAGGTGTGTTTGATTCTTCTGTCTGCATTCAAGATTGTCTTCACTGCACTGCACTCCACTTTCCATTCCCTTTCCACTCTTCAGCGGTATTTCTGTAATTTCTAAAGACATACATGTATTTTCTTTAGGAAATAATGGGGGAAACATGGAAGAACAGAAGTAACTCTTTCATAGCCATGTATTTTGATTTATTCCCTTGAAACACAAGTCTTTATCAGTTCTGAAACATTGATTCGTGTAGGGGCTAACTGTCTTCTAGGGACTCCTTTTAATACCTGAATAACAAAATATCCAGTTTTTGAATCTGCTCAAAATTTCTTGACTATTTGTAACGAGGATGAGAGGTAACAGCAAACTATCTCAAGTTTAGCCATCGAAGGATTGTTTCACCTTTGTTAGTCACCAGCAACAG